>NC_059108.1:8221638-8849138 GCF_020740685.1 Jaculus jaculus | reverse complement strand
ATTTTCCTCTGCCATCATGGAGCTTCCCCTCAAGTCTTTAAGCCAAAATAAACCTTTTCTTCCCACAAGTTCCTCTTGGCCAGGTGTTTTCTGCCAACAATGTGAACCTGATTACAATAATAAAGTTGGTACCACAGGAGTGGGATTGTTGCTGCTAGAAACCTGACTTTGCAGCTTTGGCCTTTAGGAACTGCTTTGCAGGAGGATGTGGATGAATTTGAAATCTTACCTAAGAGATGCCTTGCAGTGCTGTAAGTACAGCTTGATGGACTGTTATGGTCAGAGTTGAAAGACCTGAATGCAGTAAGAACTATGGACTGTGAGGTTTGGCTTATGAAGGTGAGAAAGAGCTTTTTGCCTGAACTGGGCTAGAAGCAGTTTGTGTGAGAAGCTTGCTGTTATGCCTATGTCCCAAGAATTTGTGCAAAGTTGCCTTCCATAGAAATGGACTGGTATGAGCAGAAGGATATGGTACAGAAATGGAATCTTTGGGCTGAAAATTCTTCCCTTCAGCTGCAATTGTATAAAAGATTACAACCTTTGAATTTGGGGCAGCTGGCTTGCACTGGGCCAACAGGAAGAATATAGACTCTTTAGAAGGAGCCTGAATGCTGAAGGAGTGTCCTGTACTTCAAAGTCTGCTTTATTCCCCCTTAAATTAACAAATTGGTAGCCCACCTTGTATTACAGAGTATAAGAAATGCAGGAAAGAGAGAGTCATTGAATTTGCATCATGGTCTTGTGTTTTGGAAACGGCCATGGGCAGTGTGAAACAGGTATGCTGGATTGCCTGCATGGAGACCTGATGGAGCTGTGAGGATGGACCATGGGTTGCAGTGGAGACCCAGTGGAGATGCTGGAACCATGAGATGGCTGCTAAGCAGAGCTGCCAGCCCCAGATGAAGTTTTCCAAAACTATGAGTAGCCTAGCTGGAGGGTCGGAATTGGAACTCCAGAGGCTTGTCACTGGTTAGAATTATTGGAGTTGGGGCTGGAGAGATGGCTTAGCAGTTAAGTGCTTGCCTGTGAAGCCTAAGGACCCCGGTTCAAGGCTCAGTTCCCCAGGTCCCATGTTAGCCAGATGCACAAGGGGGTGCACGCGTCTGGAGTTCGTTTGCAGAGGCTGGAAGCCCTGGCGCGCCCATTCTCTCTCTCTCCCTCTATCTGTCTTTCTCTCTGTGTCTGTCGCTCTCAAATAAATAAATTTTAAAAAAAATTAAAAAAAAAAGAATTATTGGAGTTGGAAATTTATCACTGACAGGAGTTGTTGGACTTGGAGCTACAGAGTTTGATGTTTGCCCTGTTTAAATCTTGTGTTGGCTAAATATTTCTTTGCTATGCCCAGTGCCATCTTCTGCAGTGTGACTGTTTATTCTGTGCCATTATGGGTTTTCTTGGCTTTTTGTTTTCTTTTTCCTTTTTGGTATTGCAGCTGAGTTAAAAGACCTTGGACTCTGGGGACATTTGAACATCATTAAGATGGGCACTTTTAAGGTTGGACTGAATGCATTGCATTTTACATCATATGGTTATCCGTTTATGGGGGCTGGGGCAGAATGTGGTGGTTTGATTCAGGTGTCCCCATAAACTTACATATTCTGTTGTCCCCAGCGGATGGTAATTTGGGAATTAAACCCTTCTGGAGGCAGTGTATTGTTTCAGGCCAGGTTTATGGCTGTTAAAACCAGCTTCCTCTTGCCAGTGTCTGGCATACTCTCCTACTGGTGTTGTCTGTCTGATGTTGGCCAGGAAGTGATATACACCCTCTGCTTCATGCCATAATTTTTCCCTGCCATTGTGGACCTTCCCCTTGAATCTTTAAGCCAAAATAAACATTTTTTCCCCCCACAAGCTTCTATTGGTCGGGTGTTTTCTTCAAGCAATGCGAACCTGACTGTTACACCTACCAAGGTATACAGATTAACCAGAAAGTGTTTTAAAACAAAGATGCCAAGACATTATCCTGTTCTGGTTGCATTAAGCAAATACTTTTTAACCAAACCAGTTTCTAAATACTTGCTATAATAAGACAAATCTTTTACAAACAGTTCATTCAAGTGCATTAAGAACACAATGGGGCTGGAGGAATGGCTTAGCGGTTAAGGTATTTGCTTACAAAGCCAAAGGACCCAGATTCGATTTCCCAGGACCCACGTTAGCCAGATGCACAAGGGGGCGCACGCGTCTGGAGTTTGTTTGCAGTGGCTGGAGGCCTTGGCATGTCATTCTGTCTCTCTCATTCTTTCTCTGTCAAGTAAATAAATACATAAATAAATTTTTTTTTTAAAAAAAGAAAACAATGAGTTAGATGTAGTGGCTCACACCTTTAATTCCAGCATGAGGGTGGTTGAGATAGGAGGATCACCAATGTGAGTTCAAGGCTAGCTTGGACTATATATAGTGAATGCCAGGTTAGGCTGGGTTACAGTGAGACCCTGTTTCAACAAGAAGAGGGAAAATAAAAAGAAGAGGAACAGAAGAAAGAATGAAAGTAAGAAAGAAGAAAGTCAGAGGAAGGAAGAGGAAGGAGAGAGAGATAAAGCAGGAAACAGGATACTGGAGCACTGTTACTTTTTACCCTATAGTTATAACTGTTGTATGCTTAAGATAGAACACACATGCTTTCTGTGTCTCAGATACAACTTCCAGGGTTTTTATTTAATTTTTTCCCTAAATTTCATGATAACAACAATAAGGAGAAAAATAATACAGAAAAGGACTATCAAGTAAAAATAAATTATATAAGCATAAAGTGTACTTTTGGTGAAGAAGGTTAAAAGAGAAAGGCATGCTTTTAGATTAGAAAAGATTTAGTAAGTTAAAATGAGAGTTTCCCTAAGATAAAGAGTTATTCTAAATGAATATAGAGGCAAAGATATACTATAAGGTTAAGGTCTATTAAAAAAAGATGTAAGGATTCAAGTAAAAATATTAAGAGTTACTAAACATAAAAATAATTAGAAACATTTAGTTACTCAGAGTACTTGATCACTGATGTAGCTGGAGATGAGCATCACACAGCATCTCTGAGGTCACAGGGAAGAGCACTCAGAAAGCTGGACATGGGCAATGCAAATCTAATGTTCTTACCTCCTGAAGTTCTGCAGCCTTTCAGGCAGAAGGGAGTCTTTGATGCTGTGTTTTCTTTTTCCTTTTCAGTTCATGAAATCACCTGGTTTTGTCTCTTGGGAGCTCATTGTGGAAAGGCCATATCCAATTTTGAATTGCTAGTTATCACAGTTAAAAAGCCTTTGAATATATATATATATAATATATATATATATATAAAACTTAATTTTATAGGGTACCCAGTATTTGTCTTTTGAGAACATATGGATATTTTCCAGAAGGGTAGATCTTAGATTTAAAAGAACTAACGGGGAGCTAAACAGGTGGCTTAGTGGTTAAGGCACTTGTCTGAGAAGCCTAAGTACACAGGTTTGATCTCCATCCAGATCCCATGTAAGCCAGACGCACAAAGGTGATGCAAGTGCAAGGTCGCACATGCCCACTAGGTGGCGCAAGCATCTGGAGTTTGATTGCAGTGGCTGAGGCCCTGATGTGCCAATTTTCTCTCTCTCGCTTTGCTCTTGTCCTCATTCTTTATTTAAAAAAAAAAAGAGAGAGAGAAAATAAAACAAGAACTAATGGGAGTGGCTTAAGCTATGGCAGACCAAATAATAATAATAATAATAATAAATAAATAAAATAAAATAGAGAAAAACAAGGAAAGAATATAAGCAGTGTCCAGCAAATTGGAGCACTAGGTTTAGAAATATTAATGAACAACAACTTAAAGGCTCTAAAAGCCTTATGAAATAACTCAAGCTTCTAATAACCTTAATATCCCTGTAACTAGATTCAATCTTGGTACAGATGCCCAAAGGATTATGTTAACTCCTCTTACGCAACACATCAGCACCTAGAGATAGCAATATCCACGGTGCTCTATAACTCAAGAGCTAATATTTCTTAAATAAGTTTCTAATATGCCACTGAAAGCCATGATACACTTAGGGAAGCATGACCACATAGCTGGGAAAATTCAGCAGCACAGACACTTAGAGGACCCTTAAATATTTCTTAAGACAATTTTCTTTCTTTCTTTCTTTCTTTTTTTTTCTTTTTCGAGGTAGGGTCTCACTCTAGCCCAGGCTGACCTGGAATTCACTATGGAGTCTCTCAGGGTGGCCTTGAACTCACGGCAATTCTCCTACCTCTGCCTCCTGAGGGCTGGGATTAAAGGCGTGCGCCACCACACCCAGCTTTTAAGACAATTTTCTAAGCAGTCAAAAACATGGGAAGATAAACAGAAAGTGTAAGTATTTATCTTAATAAAACATAAATCTTGATAATATTACAATGTACATAAACACAAAATTATATATTAAAATATCCAGTGCTATGACATTGTTTACAATAAAATGTTTTATTTATTAGTAGTCATCCTGAGGAAAAATTAGCCCATGTCAACACTGACAAAACACATATATATTTCACATGGAGCAAAGCCTAAAAATTGCACAGCAGTGTATATTTATAAAGGACAATACTAAAATTAATCATTTAAATTTATATTGAAAAAAATCAGTGTAGACATCTTAGCCTGCATACTGTAGTCAACACAGACCACTGGAACTCAGTGGAAGTGAACAGCCAGGCCTGCGTTCACCAGCCACTGAAATCCCTCTTCACGTAGACTTCTGGAACCCAGCAGAAGTAGGCAGCATGTATGTGTTTTGCACGCAGACCTCCAGAACCCCAGCAGGGGTGGGGAGCAGCCAGAGAACTGGGCACCCTCCTCTACACAGACCTTCAGGATGTGCTGGAAGTGCACAGCCTGTCATGAAAGCCCCAGCTCCTGCAGACCTCCAGAACGTGGCAGAAGCAAGCAGCCAGGCCCGAGGGACCTACAGAATAACTCACTGCTGTGGTGGTTACCTGCACAAGATTTAACCCATCAATATTTTATCACAGCTGTGGGAGCGGTCTGTGATGAGACCTCAAACCTTCTAGAAAAGATTGTGGCAATGAGATGATTGTTGGGGGAGGGGAGTGATGTTCTTTAGTTGTATCCACACTGGCTGGGTTTTCTTGTTCTCCAGTGAATGATCTCTCACCTGTGATCACGCACATCCTCAATTAACTCAGTGGGACAAAAACAAAGAGACAGAAAGACAATGTGCTGAAGTAGGACAAGGACCCAATGAGAAGATAAGTTTTAATGAGGAAGGGGACGTGAGAAGGTAATTTTGGAGGATTGGGATGAAAACATATGAAAGCATCATTTCAAAAAAAAAAAAAAAAAAATCCTGACATGGCATATCATCAACAGGTGAAGCCTTGTAAACTATCAAATTTCAGAGTCTGAAGACAAAGTTGAAAACAAAATAAGTTACACAGACACAGACTGAGAAAAACAATCAAGGAATATGAACAATATTTCCACGAAGTCGGGGATGCATTCATCAGACCAAACCTTATACCACATGGGTAGAAGACAGAGTTGAAATAAAAATCTCAAGAAATTGAAGGATTATTTAATGAAATCATAGTCCAAGATTTCCTAAACCTACAGAGAGAAGTCAACATGTGAACATGCAAAACATTGAGAATCCCATGTATACATGATGAGTAGACCCCTTCCCCCACAATACATCAAGTCAAGACTTTACAAGTACACAGCAAAGAAATGATATCAAAAGTATGTAAGGGGAAAATTCCAACTTAAATACAAAGGCAAGAACATCAGAACAGCTTCGGATCTTTCCTCAGCCACCCTGACAGCCAGAAAAGCATAGAACAATCTATGTCAGAGCCTGAAAGCAAACAACTTTCACGTATTCACGCTATATCCAATAAAATTATCTTTCAGAATTGAAAGAAAGACAAACAAATTAAGACAATTGATGACGTGACAGCCAATCTAGCATGAACGGAAATTCTTTTTAAAATTTTTTATTTATTTATTTATTTATTTGAGAGCGACAGACACAGATAGAAAGACAGAGAGAGGGAGAGAGAGAGAATGGGCGCTCCAGGGCTTCCAGCCTCTGCAAACGAACTCCAGACGCGTGCGCCCCCTTGTGCATCTGGCTAACGTGGGACCTGGGGAACCGAGCCTCGAACCGGGGTCCTTAGGCTTCACATGCAAGCGCTTAACCGCTAAGCCATCTCTCCAGCCCACGAACGGAAATTCTTAAAGGACTTTTGTATAAAGAATAAAAATAGTCTCATCCATGTGAATGTGTGGGGAGTATCCACCAAGAAAGGAACAGGGAACAAAGAAGACTTGGAAATTAATCAACCATGTTCAATGCAGCTAGCCAGCATATCTCTGAACACCAACAACCCAGCCAACCAGAACTACATCCAACAAAATCAGGAACCCTTCCAGTAATAACTTTAATTGCAAATGACCTTAACGCACATGAAAAAAGAAAAGATGCAGGCTACCTTGCTGGATGAAAACAAGATCCAACTATATGTTTTCTTTGAGAAACTCTCATAGCTAGGAAAGACATCCACAACCAAGTGTCAACAGATGGAAAGCAACCTGCCAAGGAAACTGCAACAGAAAACAAGGAGTTATGGCTATTCTTATGTTTAATAAAGTATCCTTCAAACCAGAACTAATTAAAAAAGGCAAAGAGAGAGAGTACACCTTAATAAAGGGAACAATGATATCACAATTGTAAACATTTATGTGCCTCCTTCCTCTCTGCTGATGAGAAAGTATGTTACCCTGCTGTCTGCTCCTATCATGCTTTTTCTGCCATGGTAAAGCTTCCCCTTGAAACTGTTAGCTGAAAGAAACCCTTCCTTCCATAACGTGCTTCTGGTTGGGTATTTTTTCCCTAAGCAATGAGAAAGTAACAGCTACAGAAAATTTATATCAGCAAGTGGGAGCATGGCTGCAATCAACTTGGTCATGTAGTTTTTAGTATTTAGAAGCTGATTTGTGGCAGGAATGTGGGAAGACTTGGAGCTTTAGACTAGAGAAGTTTTATACTGCTATAAACGAGCAGTGCTTAGTGGGCCATCCTGGTGAGAGTGTGAAAGGCCAGAATTCAGAAAGAAGTGTGAACCGTGGAGGCTTGGCTTACGAGCTTTCCAAGGGGAAAAAGACTTTTTCTAGGGGAACTGAGCTAGAGGCAATTCAGGTGACATTCTACCATTCTACCAAAGAGACCGGCCACATTCTGCTCATGCCCAGAAAACCTTAACAAAGTTGAATTTGAAAGTAATGCACTGGTATGCTTGGTGGAGGAAAGGGCCAAGCAGAAGGATATGAAAAATGTAAAGTTCACGGAAAGAAAAAAAAAAGTGAACAAGTTTCAGGTCCCAAGCCCAGAGACTTACCTCCACTTTATTGATTACTACCATTGAGGATGGGCCAGCTGCTCTGCCTTGTGATCAAATGTGAAACCCAACTAACTGAAGGCTCAAGGCTCTTAGGAATGCAAATTTTTCTGAAGGAAGAACGCTGAAGGTATTCCTGTTCCCCAAGGAACATCCACACCTGGTACAGACTTCTCGTACAATATCATGTTAGTATTGCTCCTGTGTTTGTGTGCCCAATTATGGCACTGGCCTGGAATTATACGTACTGATTTTTGGATTCGTTTGCCTGAGTGGGCAGAGCCTGAAAGAAAGAAAATGAATGCTTTGATTCATGTAACTGAGAGGAAACCTACTGCTTCTGCTTCTATGGGCGGGCATTCATCTGGTGCTTTTAATGAACAGCAAAAATAGCAATGTGTGATTTCAATGGGGAGTCAGCATTCCAGGCAAGAATTGAGTGAGGGACAAGGACCTGTGATTCCAAAGAATTCTTTAAACATTTGTTTAAAGGAAGGGATTTGTAGGCATGGCTGGTTGGACTCTGCTGATTGAGAATGCTCACATACGTGTGTGTGTGTGTGTGTGTGTGATCCGCTTGTTACTTTTCACATGTTCATTGCTTTCAACAGTGTGATCAACACATCTCACATACACATTGTTGTGGGTCAGGAACACAACCAGGTCATTGAGAAAGCAGGGTAAAAAGGAATAGCTTAAGGTAAGCTTCTTTGACATTCCTTGTCAATACTGGTCATCTGTGCTGTTCAGGTCAAAGAACAACTAAAGTGGAGGAAACCCAATTATATTTTAAAATTTTTATTTATTTGTATTTTTATTTGTTTATTTGAGAGAGGGAGAGGGAGGGAGGAAGAGGGAGAGAGAGAGAGAGAATGGGTACACCAGGGCCTCTAGCTACTGCAAATGAATTCTGTATCAATGTGTCACCTTGTGCATCTGGTTTATGTGGGTGCTGAGGAATCTAACCTGGATCCTTAGGCTTTGCAAGCATGTGTTTTAACCACTAAGCTATCTCTCTGGCCCTAAATTTTTATCTGTATTTATTTATTTTCAAGGAGAGAAAGAGATAGAGAAAATGAGAATGAATGGACATGCCAAAGCCTCTAGCCACTGCAAATGAACTCCACATGCATGCAAAACTTTATGCACCTGGCTTTCTGTGGGTACCAGGAAATCTTACCTGGGTTGTTAAGCTTTTCAGGCAAGTGCGTTAGCCTCTGAGCCATTACTCCATCCCCTAATTATATTATTTGAAGCAAACTAAGTTTTAACTTCAGGGCATAGTTACAAGACAGGAACTTAGCAGAAAAAGCATCTCCTGTAAATAGTCTCAGCCAAGTTATTCATAAAGTCCATAAGAAGTATTTCTGCAGTTCTTTCCCATAGCTGATTCTCAGTTTATTTCCATGGTTTATTCTCATCATTCCCAGATTGCTGTCTTTGTGGTCTAGAAGATACGGGGACTAGAGGTTCCTGGAGTACACGATGGTGCTGCAGTGTCATTGAAGCTAGGCAGTATGAGAGAAGAGTTGAAGGACTGGCAAGGAGTGGGGCCACTGCCTGAAGCTGTGAAGATGGCTCATAGGTTGTAGTGGAAACCACACGGTTTTGAAGACTCTACAACTGTGGGATGACCTCCAAGGGAAGACGCTGGTTTTGAGTGGATTCTTCTCAGGAGAGGAGCTGCACGCAGTACAACTGGAGGGGTGGAGCAGCCCAAGCCTGTTGGGGTCCAGTTTATTTCATCACAAGTCTCAGATACTGGACACAAGCTCTGCTGAATTTCATGTCTGCTCTGGTGTGTGTGTGTGTGTGTGTGTGTGTGTCTGTGTGTTTGGTTTTTTCAAGGAGGTAGGGTCTTGAATAAGCCCAGGCTGACCTGGAATTCTCTATGTATAGTGTTTATATGCAAGCCCTCAGTGACCCACTTTCTGCTTCCAGGCTATTTCTAAAATTTCCATTACCTCCCCAAATAGTTCCACTAGCTTGGGACTAAGACCTTATCACATTAGTCTGTGTGTGTGTGTGTGGGGGATTTCATATTCAAACCATATCATATATTAAAATATATATTTTGTTGCTGTGAAATGATTTCATCTGTGAGTATCTCCTGTAGAGAAACACTCACCAGGACAAAGAGTAAAGGATGTATGAGGTTGCTCATCGCAGCACTGTCTGGGATTTAACATTGGAAACAAGTTAAATTATTACTAATAGTAGATTTATTAACTATCTAATGTTAAATAGTGACATAAAATTACTGTAAAGCTAATAGGAATAGATGGAATTAATTGTATTAATATGGAAAGACTATTAACATATACTGTAGAGAAAGTTGTAGGACTAATAGTAGAAAACAAAAATCACTGGTCTAAAAGAAAACAAAAATAAAGTTATATATATATATATATATATATATATATATATATATATATATATACACATGATCACATATAAAAAGTCTAGGAGGAATGTATGTCAATTTGGTAAGAACAGTTATTTCTGATTGCAGGAAGAGTATTGGACTTGATGTCTGTGGTCAAAATGTGCCTTACTGAATGTTTATTATTGCTTTGCAAATGCACACACTCATCCATGGATGAACGGATAAAGACAGTTTGGTATAGATACAATTCTTCTCAGTCATAAAGACTGGAACTGTGCCATTTGCAGGAGATTGTCATGTTAAGTGAAATAAGCCAGACTCAGAAAGACAAATGTCACATGCTTGGAGGGAGAGAAGGATTTGAAGTCGAAGGGGGGACGACTAGGGATGTGAAGGAGGGGAACCGGGAGGGGGCTGGAGTTAGGGAGCACAGTGGAGGAGGTGAATATGATCAAGGTCTGTTACATGCACATATGAAAACTTCATAATGAAGCCTATTATCTTCTACAATTGGTACTTTCTAAAAATGACTGGTTTCAGCACCTAAATGAAGATGAATCGCAGTTTCTTTAAAGGAAACATGAGAACCATTAAACCAAACCAGTCTTTTGTTCGGCACAGTGTGTGCAGGCTGTGACACTGCCTCTCTGGAAGTGGAATTCTTACAGGATCTCAGTGGACTCTGTCACATCCTCCCTCATCTCAGGCCCAAACTGTATTTAATTTAGCTCAAGGACCATCAAGCCGATACTTAAGAGGATCAGAAACAGTCTTGTAATTGTCTTGATTTTAGCAAAAAGTCAAGTGTGATACAGGAGGCAGATGGCACTTGACTTTTGCACAGTGCTCTTCACAGGGGTTCTTGGCCCGTGATGTGTGTTCAGGGAAGGCTGGTAAGTGATTGAGCCATGGCTTGCTTGTTCAGCTCCCTGAAGGCTGGCCTATGCTGTGAGGCACTGGAGGGCACTCTGCAGGCTGTGGGTTTGTGGGAGCCAAGTTTTTGCCTAGTCTCCAGAAGGGCTTTGATGGCAGAGAGATCAGGAGAGAACCTCGCTGGTTCTTAGCAAGCCTTCTGGGCCAGCGTCCTTGTTACTCCTTTCATGTAAATGTCGTCCTGGTCTCTTTCTGCTTGGCTACTGTGGTGGTTTGACTGTAAATGCATGCCTTCTACAGACTCAGGTGTTTAAACTAGACTTGTAACTTGGGACTCCAGCCATTGGCTGGAGGAGGTATCACCAGAGGTCAGATCCTGGGATTCAGCCCAAAGGAGTGTTTGGGGCAGATCTGATTCCAGCTCAAGTGCGTAGGGAGCGGTCTGTGTGCCGGTGGGTTTTGTGTGTGCTGGTGTTGGTAACTGCTGCTGGTGCTGGTGATGGCTGCTTGTTGGCATCTCTCTGCTTGCGGTTATGAATGGGAGCTGGCTTCTTCCTCCACTGATGTAACTCTTCCTGGATCTGTACGCCTGAAAACAAATCCCTTCCTCCCATAAAAATGTACTTGGTTGGGTGCTCATCCCAGCAACATGGAACTGACTACTACAGTTACCTAATCTAGAACCTCTATTTTGTGTGCTTATTTATTTTTTGGTTTTTCAAAGTACGGTCTCACTCTGGCCCAGGCTGACCTGGAACTCACCATGTAGTCTCAGGGTGGCCTTGAACTCATGGCGATCCTCCTACCTCTTGTGTGCTCATTTATATTTTAATATTTTTATTTTTATTTATTTATTTGACAGAGGGTAAGAGGCCGATAAAGAGAGAGACAGAGAGAGAGAGAAAGAGAGAATGGGTGTGCTAGGGCTTCCAACCACCGCAAACAAACTTCAGATGCATGCACTACCTTGTGCATCTGGTTTACATGGGTACTGGGGAATTGAACCGAGGTGCTTTGGCTTTGCAGGCAACTGCCTTAACCATTAAGCCATCTCTCCAGCCCTTGTGTGCTCATTTGTTAATGGGACAGATAATTATCTTTTTGAGAGCAGAGAATATTGGCTGCATTGGCCAACTGATGTAATTAATAATTTTTTTTTTTTTTTTTTTTTTGCCAGGCATGGGGGTGCACACCTTTAATCCCAGCACTCTGGAGGCAGAGGTTGGAGGATTGCCGTAAGTTCAAGGCCACCCTGGAAATACAGAGTGAATTCCTGGTTAACCTGGGCTAGAGGCAGACTCTGACTCAAAAAAAATTTTTTGAGAGAGAGAGAGAGAGAGAGAGAGAGGGAGGGAGGGAGGGAAGTGGGAGGGGGGGGTAATTGGTGCACCAGGGCCTCAGCCGCTGCAATCAAATGCCAGACACTTGCGCCACCTAGTGGTCACATGCGATCTTGCACTTGCCTCTCCTTTGTGCATTTGGCTTACGTGGGACCTGGAGAGTTGAACCTGGGTTCTTAGGCTTTGCAGGCAAGCACTGCAATGGCTAAGCCATCTCTACCACCCAGGAACTGCTGAGGGGTTTAGACACTGTGTCTGATGCTCCTGTCACTCAGAGGAAATTTACAAAGATCTTAAATTCTCTGTGTCAGGAACCAGAAACCAAAGACAAATGAACTCAAACAAAAGATTATTGTAGCATCTATTTCTACAAAGAGATTAGAAGCTTTGTGTCAGGACAGAAAAAGAAGTGACTATATATATTTCTTATAGTTTTACATGATGTCTTCTTTAATTAGATGAATGAGAAAAGCCCAAGAGATTCACTGCGAATTACAACACAGTTCTTTTTTTAAAAAAAATTAATATATATTTTTATTTGTTTATTTATTTGAGGGGGAGAATGAAGAAGAGGGAGAGGGAGAGAGAGATTGAAAGAGAGAGAGAGAGGGAGAGAGAGAGAAAGAGCGAGAGCGAGAGAGAGAGAGAGAGAGAGGGAGAAAAGGAATGCCAGGGCCTTTAGCCACTGTAAACAAACTCCAGATGCATGCACCCCCTTATGCATATGGCTTATGTGGGTCCTGGAGAGTCAAACCAGGATTCTCTGGCTTTGCAGGCAAATGCTTTAACTGCTAAGCCATCTCTCCAGCCCACAACAGAGTCCTGGCCTTCAGTGAATTCAGTCTTCAACGTGAAAGGCTGGGAGTGGGAGCGCAAAACTGAAGGACACTAGGAAAACAAGGCTGGGGATCCTCAGAGGAGGCCGCCCTTGGGCTCTGTCAGAGGCAAACATCCTTTTTAGTGAAGGCTGTGGGGAGAACTGAATGGAAGTGACAGCTGGTTTCCACAGGACATTCTCTGAAGGAAACACTGGGGACTGTCGTCCTTTGGTCCCTTTCTTACAGCTGGCAGCTCTGAAACTCTGAGTTCTCAGGTGTGGTCTCCCAGGCTGCACACCCTACGCCTATCGTTCCACATACATGTGTTTTCACCCCGACTTGCTTGGAACCTCATGGATGGATCACTTTGATGCAGGATTTTGGAGTTCAGGAGGGGTCTCCAAAATTTATGAACCCCAAGTTTGGATTCTGTCCTACCTTTAACAAAGAATTGATAGAGACAGGCTAAAATAGATAAATCATGAAGTGTTGCTTATATTTAGGGAGAAATCACAAAATTGTGGAGTTTATTTAGGGGAGATTGGGGTCTAGGAAGGCTAGGACAGTCATGAACACGTGGGAGGTGGGAAATACCCTCTCATGTGGAAACTCTGCATAGCTTATAAGGTTCATATAAGGGAAACTGAAGCTTTCAAAGAAAGTCTATAATAGAGCCACAGGCACATGGAGGATAGAATTTAGGAGCTTGTGTAATGAGATTTAGAAGGAACACTCATGGCATCTGCAGTTTGATGTCTTATGGAGGGACATTATGGGGGCCAACAGTGAGGCTCAAGGAAGAAAAAGAGGGGAAGTATCAAAGCACAGAGCAAGAAATTCAGAGGAGAAAGGAGGCGTGAAGAGAGGTACACTCGCAGTTACCCAGAGTTTAAGGAAATTTCACAGGTGTCAGGCCCGGAGTTGCTGAGAACACCCACATGGTAGATCTAGAGCGTGAGGGAAATAGGCACGTGGTAGATTCAGAGGCCAGAAGAACATCATGCATGCAATCAAAAGGAGAAGTTACCCCAAACTGTAAAGCAGAGTCAAGCAGAAAAGTTTTTCCAGATACTCCTTCCCACCCCACCCAGGCTGGGCGAGGAGGAAGCCAGGTTCACGTGTGTCCCCACGGCTGGACCAGAGAGAGGTGGGCAGAGCTGAGCAGAGGCAGGAAAGCAGAGCTGCGCTGAGCAGAGCTAGTGGCAGGAAGAAGACAGACGCCTGTGTAAGCGAGGGGAAGACCAGATTGGTTTGCAGATTTGGAAGGCAGATCCCAGAGCCAGCCCACCTGGGCCAATCCACCTGAGCCAGCCCAGTTGCCCGTCTCTCTAGGTGGCATGACAGATGGAGAGCAGTAGATGGAGGGCAGCAAGGGGTTCTGTAGATCAGTCTTGATCAGACACAGTTGCATTTCTATCCAGAATTCTTGTGTTAGGGCGGGGTGTCATGTGGGGTGGCATCTCCTGGCTCTCTCTGGGCATCAATCACTAACTGAAACTGCCTAAAAGGAGCTAGCCTTCTTGCATTCTCCTTCAGCTTCATGCCTTTGAGCCCTGGGTTTTCTCATCAGAAAAGAAAAAAATGGAACGAGTCAATTTACAGAACAGGATTTGAAAGGCCCAAGAACTCAGAAGCCCAGAAATACTATCACGCTCCAAAGGGAGCTTAAGCGGGCCCCTGCATACCTCAAACTCCAGGCTTTACTCTCTGTTGGAAGCAAGTAAAGAATCCCTCTTCTCATTATATCAGAGCCCGCTCCTAATATAAAACTAGGTAAAAAGTTTAGTGAGGTAATGTGTGTTGAAGCGCATCTCTGGCTGGAGACAGTGGGGTCACTATGTGCCATTCAATATCAGTGAGAGTGGAGTGAGAGGTTAGAACCTCAAGATGGCTAGAACTTGGAATGCAACTTAGTGGGTTTAAGCCCTAACACTGGGGGGCAAAAAACTTGAACCACATCAACCACCACCACCACAGGGGGAAAAAAAAGCCATCTCACATTGTCTGCAGGGCATAGTGACACATTCCTGTAATCCCAGATTTCAGGAAACCTGGACCAGTCTTCCAGGCCAGCCAGAATGACCTAACACGGCTGAGTGTGTGTATGTGTGTGTGTGTGTGTGTGTGTGTGTGTGTGCAGTGTGTATATGTGCATGTGTGTGCCCTTATGACCTTCAGAATGACTTCACTGGAGTTAGTGTTTTCAGATGTGGAGTGAGGTCACATCTTTAAACTCTAGTCCAGTTGTCTGGTGTCTCCATAAGGGGCAGAGACACACACAAGGAAGATGATGTGAAGACACAGGGAAGGGACCTGTAATGAGAGGGAATTCATTAGGTAATTGCTAGGTAGATAGTTAGGAAAAGGCTCATAAGATAAATCTTAAACTGATTTCTGTTTTCCACTTCCCTGCTGTCAGCTGCCAGAGTTCAGTGTCTCCCTCTATCTGATCAGTCAGCCCTCTCTCACCTCCTACTCAGTGGTGCCCATCTTTCCCCGATGCAGCCCCCTAAGTCCAGACCAATCAGCCCTCTCTCAGACCCTCTGGTGTCTGAGGGTAAAGCCCACACAAGTGAGGTTATGAATAGATGCTCACCTGGTAGGCAAGGCCTTTTGTTCACCTCTCCTGAATTTCCAGGCCCCCTCCCCCACCTTGCCCCTGCTGGGCCAACAGGGGGTGTGACCTTTGACCCTGCTCACTACCCACTCCTACCTTTCCCATGGCAGCAGCTTTAGGTACTTTCCTTCTCCTTTTCCCTCAATAAATGTAGTCACTTAATAATTATCCTTCTCAGGCTGAAGAGATGGCTTAGCAGTTAAGGTGTTTGTCTGTGAAGCCAAAGGACCTAAGTTCAATTCCCCAGGATCCATGTAAGCCCGATGCACAAGGGGAACATGCGTCTGAAGTTCGTTTGCAGTGGCTGGAGGCTCTGGTATGCCCATTCTCTCTCTGTGTGTGTGTCTGTCTCTCCTCTCTTTCTCTCTCTCACTGCTTGCAAATAAATAAAAGAAAATTTAAAAAAATATATCCTTCTCAATCTTGTTTTATTCTAATTCTTTGGTTAAAAACAGACACAAACTCAGGGTTGGGAGTTTAAGGCCTTTTTCTGAACTCCAAAAACCCCGGTTACAGTGAGAGAGAGAGAGAGAGAGAGAGAGAGAGAGAGAGGGAGGGAGAGGGAGAGGGAGAGAGAGAAAGAGAGAGAGAGAGACATCAGATTGCAAACCACTTGAAGGGGGTTTTAGATGGCCCAGGGGTCCTTAACTATGTGGTGCCACAGAAGCCTAGAGTGTAGGCCACGCACCCCCTTCGCTGACTGAAAGTCCCAAACACAGGAGGTAAAAGACACAGAATGAGCAAGTCAAGTTGTGTTGAACTGTACTCGCCAGCACATTAAAACGCAACAGGACAACAGAGCTGTGTCTTTCTCAGTACATTGTAATGGTGAGTCTGAGCAGGCAGCATAATCTCAAAGTAAGGAGTGTGGTGTCTACATGAACTGTGCGGTGACATGGAAATGCTGTGTCTGTTTGGACAGCAAAGTCACAGGGACAATTGCTGACAATATTGAGCAAAAGCTGGATTTCAATTACTGGTTAGTGAGTGCAAGAGGGTCATTTTTCAGCCAGGCTCACTGACTGGGTTCTATTGACAGGCCCCTGTGGGAGCCTTTGAAATCCAAGGTAAGCTTCTTGCTCTGGCTCCGGCTCAGGCCCTCCTGCCTCTCCCCATCTCTCTTGCTCTCTGTCCTTTGTGACTTATACCCTGGTCTCTTGAGCTTCTGAAAGTGCCTCTGTGAGCATGTCAAATTCTTTCTAAGTTAGGGTGTTTTAAAATTTAATATTTCAATTTATATATTTGCAAACAGAGAGAGACAGGAGAGATAGCAAAGAGACAAAGAGAATGGGTGTGCCAAGGCCTCCAGCCACTGCAGAGAGACACCAGATGCATGTACTATTTTGTGCATCTGGCTCTACATGGGTACTGTGGAATCAAACTCAGGTCCTTAGGCTTTGCAGGTGAGTGCCTTGACTGCTGAGCCATCTCTCAGTCCTAAGTCAGGGTTTTAACACCCGTTCTTTCTGCCATCTGCAATATTCTTCTAGCCTTTCACCTGGTTCCCCGGATCTTCGCCTCTCAGCTCACTTCCACAAAGCAACCGTCTCTAGTGTCTCCAGCTAGGTATCGATCTTGTTTCTCTTGCTATGAAACTTAGTGCTTTGCTTCAATACTACTTGTGACAGTTCATAATTAAGCACACAGGTAAAAAAATAATCATACATCTATCCACGAAGACACTGTGCTCTATGAGGACTGGGATATCTGTGTTAGGAGCCCACAGCAGAGCCCAGTAAATGATATTAGAATAGACAATGAATGGCAAGCTGAGACTCTTTTAATTGGCTATTGTACTTTTAGCACTTAGCCCCAGGCTCTAGGTGTTGATTTAGTGGCAGCAGAGACAATGGAAAGCCATCTGTCTGAATACAAGGTTAAAGCTTGGGGTGAAGCTTGGCAGATGTGCTGGGTCTCAGCCCGGCCCCCTACGCTTCCCCAAGTCTTGGGTGGCCCACATGGGTCCAGCTGCTTAACTCACTTGACTTTCCTTTATTTATTTACTTATTTATTTCCATCTGCTTTTTGGCTTCTGGTCTGGGAGATGAGTTTTCAGCAATCTCGCCGTTGCTGAGGAGCCGTTGGGTTGTGTCACCACCAGAACAGCCTCCTACTGGGCCTGGTTCCTCCACTCTGGAGTTTTCTCCACGTAGGGCTTGGTCTCCTTTGGTCACCTGCTCACTTTTTGTTTCTGAGTTCTTTTGATTTTCAAGCATTGGTGGCCGTTGAGCCTACTCTATCTTGTATTCGGGACCTAAGCCATTTTACTGTCTCTAGGTGACGAGACAGAGGGGTTGGTGAGGTGGAGGCAGAGGGCTCCTGAGAAGTGACCAAGCGAAGTGACTATTCAGGCCACATCCTCTTCCTACCCAGAATGACTGAGCGCCCTGGCAGTTTCTACCCTCATTCACCTGACTCCGTCCTGACCTTTCTCTGCCCAGAAGGAAAGCCAGTCCCGTGAAACTAAAGCAGAAATCTAGCATTCATGAAGTGCTGATTACTCATGAATAGAATAGCCGCTTAAAGCATAAAGGGTTGGTATTACAAACGCTTCTGATAAATATGCATCTATCAGAGGAAGAGGATTCCACAGGGAAGTGCAGAACAGCCTGCTACAGGCCCTTCACTATCTGGGACGGGGATTGGGCAAGTTGAGATCACCGAGCCAAAAGCATGAGCGATATGCAACATTCCTGAACCCACCAGACATCGTGTGCACACACCACGGGGACGGGCTGTATTCGGAAGCACAGTAAACTCCTAAATTATTATTTAGCTCTTTGTAGTTCAAATCTGAGCCACTTTTCAAAAGTGCTAATTAAAGAATTCACAGAGCCCGCTGAGGGCTGATTGGGTACCTGGTGGAATTAAAGGGTTTTCTTACAAACAGTAAATAAACTAGGCATTGTTAGATAAAACATGGCAAACTTAGAACTTGGTTATTACTTAACCTTGGCTTATATTTAAGGTTTTTTGTTGTTGTTGTTGTTTGCTTGTTTTTCTTATTCAAGGTCCTTTGGTGGAAGAACCAAGAAAATACATCTGAGGGCTATCGAGATGGCTTGATCAGTAATGGGTTCAATCCCCAGACGTCACATAAAATGTTGGAAGCCATGGCAGTCCTCTGCAGTCCCGCATGCTGACATGTCGCGCCCACCTCGCCAGCAAGGAAGACGCCACAATCAGGATTCTTCTGTACACACTTTATTGGGGACTGCCAAGCTGCTAGATGTGAAGACCTTGAACCAGGAACGGCCATGGGTTATATAGGGTTCTTGACTGCATGTCCATTAATGATTGGTTACCAAAGGATATGTGACCACCAGTGATTGGTTACTCCCTGGATACCTCATTAGCATCTGCCCACACCAGGTCGCTTGTGTAAGTACTTCAACTGTGACCAAGAAGAAACCAGAAACCAGCACCATCTTGTAATGGCGTCTGCACGGCTCCTTACACTGACACTGATGATCAGATGGAAGAAGAGCCAGGGGATGTCTTGGAAGCACCAGGCCAGCTCAGCACAAAACAGGGGAATGAGACTCAAACCCACCGGGCAGTACAGTTGGGGTGACCGGACCCCTGAAGGTAAAAAGGGCAGAAAAGTTTGCACTTGTTAGAAATCAAAGGATGATCTGACTTCTTACCTCTCTTGCCTAGTTCCCCAGATCTGCTCTTTCCACAAACAGCCAGGACTCCTCCTGGGAGGGAGCTCTTTCATAGGATTTGACCATTGTGGTTGATCAGGTTCAGCCCCCAGAACTTGGTGCTAAGGCTAACCTTGTCTCGAGACAGCCCCTAGCTCTAACCAACCAGCTGTCTCTCTGGTTCACCTGAGCCAGAAGACAGCCCACCCCCATAAGCTTATAAATACCTTTGCCAGGGGAGGGTAGGCTCTCTGATCACTTGGGAACTTCCAGTTGTGGGTGAGTTTTTCTTTTGGCTGAACCTGAGCTGATTCAGCCTAGGCCTAAGCCCAGGCCCAGCCAGGAGGGACCCCAGCCCTTCTCTCCATGGCTCCTTTATCCCCTCCAGCACCCTACATGTCAGCAGCCCCTTGAACTTTCTTTTCTCTTTCCACACATTTCCCCCCAAGACCCTTCAAGTGGGATCTCTTGCCACATAGATGCCTTCACTTGGCTCTGTACTTCCCTCAATAAATATAATAATTTAATCATTATCCTTCTCAGTCTTCGTTTTTATTCAATTCTTTGATGAAAATTAGAAATGACCCTACAGTGTGGGGTTCAGGGACTTTTCTGGAACCCTTAGCACCCCGTTACAAAATGAGGTGAGGGAACAAGGACCACGTGCAAGTTGTCCTCTGACCTCCTCCCACGTGCCACGGAATGCACGCACGCCCACGTCCACACGCACAGGCAAGTACACACGCAAAATAATAAACTACCCCAAAACAACTACCTCTGAATAACCCACTTGCACCCAGTACTTTCCTTTGTTGGAAAGCAAAAGCAGCATCTTGTACAAACGGAGGGCGAATTTAACCTGCCAACTCTGGGTTAATTTCTGCGCATTATCTGTGTGTCATGTTTCTGAAAGTAAAGGCCTCATTTTCTTTTGCACGCTTTCCTTTTTTAAGTGCTTTGTGACCTAAGGCAAGCCAACAACTGGCAGCTCCTCTGGCTCAGCAGACAAACCCCGGAAGCGGAACCGGAAGCGGAACCGGAAGCGGAACCGGAAGCGGAACCGGAAGCGCTTTACTCCTTCCTCTTGCTGCCAAAGCGCATGCGGAGCTGGCAGAGAAGAGGGCCAGGAGAGTGGGGTCAGGGTGCTTTGCTGGGCACTTAGGGTGACCGGGCCCCTGGAAGGAAGCACCAGGAGCGTCTCTGGGCTTGCCCCTGCAGCCCGCTGTTGGCTAGAGATCAGAGAAGAACCTGGCTTCTCCTTACCCCTTGCCCAAAGGAGCGCCCTAGGCCTGGTTTTCTGCATGGGAGCCCTTTCCCGAGCAGGGAGGTCTCCTTTCCTAGAGTTCAAATCTAATCCTGACATGGTGGTTGGTGCAGTTTAGGCCCCAGAACGTGTCATGGCTGGCCTCTTCCTGAGCCGGCCTCTAGCCCAGAACAGTCAGCGCTCCCTGGCTCACCTGAGCCGGAAGGTAGGGCCCACCATCATAAGGGGAGGGCAGGGTCTCTCTCGGCTGCTCATTCATCACTCCTGAACCTCCAGGTTCTGGTCAAGGCTACCCTCCTCTTGGCCCAGCTGGGCGGAGGGTAGGGGAGACCCCCGTGGCCCCTCTCCACCCCTTCCTGTCCTCCGCATCGCAGGAGCTGTTCTCCCAAAGTCTCTTCCCATGTTTCTCCCAGGCCCACCCCATGGGCTCTCAGACCCCGTGGGTGTATCCATTTTCCCTTCCCTTAGCTTTGCACTTTTCTAAATACATATATAGATTGAGTAATTATCCTTCTCAGTTTGGTTTGCCCAATTCTTTGGTTAAATACAAACATGAACTCAGGGCTTTGGGGTTCCAGGACACTCCTGGATGCCCTACAGGCCCTGTATCACACAGGGAGACCCCCAGCTTCCCACAGAGGAAAGGGAGTGGCTTAGCCTACCACACTCTTCCTCCTTACAGCTCCCGGCAGGTTCCTCTCTCCAGTGTTTATCTCTGCAGACTGCTTTCCCCATTGTTACTGTTGTGGTTATTTAATGGCACGTTCAGTAAGCCTTCTGCTTCCCTTGTAGAAATTGCACCTTACAGCCTCCACGAGCCAGAGGAGGGAGCGAGCTCTGAGGCCCTTACATTCCAGCCTTTTCGTCCATTTACTGGGGTTCAGGAATAAGCTGCTGACTCAGCTGCCACTGCCATGGAACAGGAGAAAACCCGAGAGTAGTTTCCTGGCGTCCAGTTTAATGACCTTTCCTTCGACCCTCTGATTAAAGTTCATCTAGCTACTGAATGGGGGAACAGAAGAGAGCTTATTTATAGGCAGGCAGCCAGGGACAAAGGCCCAAGGAGACCATGGGCACCATTTTGCCTGCCTTGGCAGGACTCGAAGTCACATCGGACTCAGTCTCATCCAAGATGGCTGAGGGCCACGCTCCCCAGCACCTGCTTCTGACTTCTTCCAGGGCCTAGCCCAGCCGGGCTGGGGAGAGGGAGGATTTACTTTGGCCTGGGTATTTTCCTGTTACTTTCAACATGTGTGATAGGGCTTTGGGGGTTCAAGAAAAAGTCCTAGAATTCCAAACCCTGGGTTTTATTTTTTTAATCTGTTTTAACAAATAATTGGAATAAACACACAGAGAAGGATTGACTGTAAACTACTACATTTATTCAGGGGAGTGAGAAAGAGTCCCGTGAACCAAGCAAAGGGTGACGGATGTACCCCGTGGTTTGAGAGACCATGTGGGAGCTGAGCATGGGCCTGAGAGAAGAAACATAAAAAGATTGCTGTAAAGGCTAGTGCTTTAAAAAAATTAAAGGTTGCGCTGGAGAGATGGCTTAGCAGTTAAGGTCCTTGCCTGTGAAGTCTAAGGACCCAGGTTGAATGCCCCAGCACCCATGTGAGCCTGATGCACATGTGGCTGGAGTTCGTTTGCAGTAGCTAGAGGTCCCGGCATGCCATTCTCTCTCTCTCTCTCTCTCTCTGCCTCTTTCTGTCTCTCTCTCTCAAATAAATAAATTTTAAAAATATTAAAAAAATAAAAGTCCAGTGGCTGAAGAGATGGCTCAGTGGTTAAGGTGCTTGCCTGCAAAGCCTAATGATCCAGGTTTGATTCCCCAGTACCCACGGAGGCCGGATACACAAGGTAGCACATGCATCTGGAGTTTGTTTACAGTAGCTGGAGGCCCTGGAGTGTCCATTCAATCTCTCTCTCTCTGCATATAAATAAATAAAATATTAAAAAAATTTAAAGGCCATAGAATAATAGAAACAGAATGTCCTTTCCAACTCTGGTAGCTGGGCTGCTAGTGTGGGAAGAGGGTGGTCTTTCCAGTGTCGGGACCCCCGAGACTCAGGCATGGAGAGAGGGACAGCCAAGGAGCCAGAAAAGGATGGAGAGAGTGCCCCCCAGCGAGTCTATTTATTTGGGGTTGGGGATTGTCTCTGGAAGAGGTTTGCATACCTGAGCACAGTGGGAGAGCAGATTGGCCTGGGCTGAGAGAGAGAGAGAGTGAGAGAGAGAGAAAGAGCTGACTAGATGAGCCTGGAGCAGCTCCTGAATTCCAGTTCTGCGGCAGCAGGCTGGCACGGACGTCCTTTAAGATTTTTCTCTTGAGAGCCTTTTCCTAACTGCCTGCCTAACAACGCTACCTGCCCGGCTGGGTCCCTCTCATGTGTATTTTATGCCTGGATGTTTTCTTGTGTCACCATATGTGGGACCTCTCTTTGAGTTCCGAGTCCTTTATTTTCTCTTGATCTCCTCTTACGTTCTGTGAATAGAAGGTGAAGGGGATCTTGGGGCTTAGGTTCTCATATTTCGCCACGCGTGCATGGCATGCATGCCTTCTATGGAGGCTTTTGTTCCTGGGAGAGTTCTCTATGAAGGAGGTTCTCCCCATCTCCCCTCTCCCTTTTCAGCCAGGCAAGAGAGAGAATTCCCTTCTGGCTTGAGTCTTTCAGCTAGCTACCTGCCACCGCCCCCACCCCCACGCCTGAATTTCAATTCTTCCTAAAATAAACCTCATAATTCATGATTTATCTTTCTCAGAGTCCTTTTTTTTTTTTTTTTTTTTTTTGGTCAATCCTTTGCTAATTTAGATAAGGACCCCAAAGTTCAGCTCCACAGGCCTGGAATTTCCTACATCTTAATAGAATTTGTTTCCTCCTGGGAGTCCAAAATCCTTCATCATTAACAGCTCCAGTCCTTTCTTGTATTCTAGACTGGTATTTTCCAGACTGTGGAGTGCTGAGACTTATTAAGAGTGTCATGACGCAGCATTAAAGGAAGATAGAACGGAAACAGCATGCGTCCTGCACAGCACACACATGAACTAAACTGAATCTTGAGTTCTGTGCATGTGTGCCCATGATGTTTATATGCAGTTGCAATGCAGCATGTATTTACTATTGTGGGTCACAGTCCCAAGCATCTTAGAGCCATTCTAAAGAAAGCAACGAGTCTCCCCCCCCCACAGGCTCAGTTGGGTGACCAGCTCCAACCCCCTGTTCTCTAGCGTTCAGTGTGACCCTTTGTATAAGTTACTCTCCTCGTGGATGTTGTGAACTCAGGTTCAGCTAGCAACTGCACCCCCCCCCCCACAGCATCCTGCAGGGTTATCTACTGATTAGCATTTCAGTGGCTGTGGAGAGGTGGGAATGTTACAGGTCTACAGCCAAATCCGTCTGGGCTATTTTTAGTTCCTTTTTGGGTCACTTATCAGCCACCCCTGTGCCTGCCCTAAGACCTGTGGCAATTAGTTAAATCTTTCTGAAATGTATGAGCAGACCACCCAGCTCCCACCAACCTTAGAGGTAAGAATGTCATACAGCATCCAGGCCTACAGCATAGTCGCTCTGCTGTAACCCTCTGCTGGGTGTCTCCACTGAGGTATTGACAGAGTGCCTTCATTTGATCAGCGACTATAAAAACTTCACAAAGTCCTTGCCACAATGGAACACGGAATTTAGCCTAATCTAAATGTGTGTTTCTGGGTCACGACTATCCATTTGTCTCCAGAGTAAACTATCTCTTATTTCCACTGAGGTGAGGTCTCTCTGTGTGTGTGTTTCCAACATCACTGTCACCAAATACCTGAAAGAATCTTCTTTTTTTTTTTTTAAATTTTATTTATTTATTTATTTGAGAGCGACAGACACAGAGAGAAAGACAGATAGAGGGAGAGAGAGAATGGGCGCGCCAGGGCTTCCAGCCTCTGCAAACGAACTCTAGACGCATGCGCCCCCTTGTGCATCTGGCTAACGTGGGACCTGGGGAACCGAGCCTCGAACCTGGGTCCTTAGGCTTCACAGGCAAGCGCTTAACCGCTAAGCCATCTCTCCAGCCCTGAAAGAATCTTCTTAAGGGAGGAAGAATTTATTGTAGTTTCTGGTTCAAAGGGCACGGATCAGTGTGGAGGGGAGGAGATGGTGGTGGAGGCATGAAGCAGCTGGTCACATTCAGTCCACAGTCATGAGGCAGAGAGAGAGCTGAGTGCTGCTGCTCAACCAGTTTTTTGTTTTATGTAGTCCAGGCCCCCAGTCCGTGGAGCCATTAGACGTTATGACAAGGTAGTCTTGTTTTACATGTAGTTATTTAAGGACAAAAGCCCAAAAGAATATAGATGTTGACCTGTTGACCTGCTTTGGCAAGACTAGAAGTGAATGCCAGCCTGGTTCAATGTGGCGATCAGAGATAGCTTTCTGGTCCTCCCAGGACATTTTCATGGTTTTGTTTTTGACCCCCATTGTTGGGATTTTTCTGAGTCCACACTCTGCTCAATGATCCACCCACCAATCAAGGTCCTCCATATGCACGTAATCTTGGCAATCAGGTTCATCCTAACTGGATGGCTAATTTACATCTCGAAGTTATAAGAAAATAAGATCTGGGCTGGAGAGATGGCTTAGCAGTTAAGGTGCTTGCCTGTGAAGCCTAAGGACCCATGTTTGACTCTCCAGATCCCATGTAAGCCAGACACACGAAGGTGGGGCAAGCTCAAGGTTGCACATGCCCACTAGGTGGCGCAAGCGTATGGCATTTGATTGCAGTGGCTGAGGCCCTGGCATGCCAATGATCTGTCTTTCCTCTCTCTCTGTCTCTTTCTCTCTTTAAAAAAAAAAAACAACTAAAAAAATTAAAACAAACGAAAACAAGACCTAAGTTGCCATGCAGCTACCAGCTTTTCTTCTACTCTGCCCATTCTTTTAAAATAAATCTTTCCTAATCTACCCTTCCTTGTGTCCAAGCTTCTCAATTCTTCCATAGTCATAAGACAAGAGTTTGAGAGCCAGTGGCCCCAGGGAATTAGAATGCCCTGCACTATAACCCTTACTCCACATCCATCCACAACCTGGAGGGACTTTGCCACTCTCAATGCCAGTAACAGCACAGTGCCACCCACAGTTAAGATAGGACTTCCTACTTCAAGTAACCTAGCCTAGAAAATCCCTCACAGACCTGCCAAGAGACTTGGTTTTGCAATGATTCTAAATCCTGTCAAATGGACAAGCAAGATAAACAATTGCAACAGGTTTGAGAGTGCTTTGTAGAGCCATGGAATCTTGTGCAGGGCCTTTAATTAATTAATTAATTAATTAATTAATTAATTAATTTGAAAGTGACAGAGAGAGAAAGGGAGGCGGGGGGAGAGAATGGGCGTACCAGGGCCTCCAGCCACTGCAAATGAACTCCAGACGTGTGCACCCCCTTGTGCATCTGGCTAACATGGGTCCTGGGGAATCGAGCCTTGAACCGGGGTCTTAGGCTTCACAGGCCAAGCACTTAACCGCTAAGCCATCGCTCTAGCCCTTGTGAGGGGACTTAAACACATTGGTCTCCCTGGTGCCAACCAACACACTAACCTAAATATCTAAATAACCTAAATAACCTAAATATCTGCTGAATGAACGAAGGGTTCCAGGCCACTTCTAAGGAGGGTGGGATGCTGTAGTGGGAGAGAGTGGGCTTTGGTGTTAGAATAGGTACCAGCTTGCGACGTTGGCATATGTTACTCCATCTGTCTGAACTGTGACTGACTTAGAGGTAAAAGTCAGAAATTCATGTTGCGGGTATTAATGAAGTAATTTATAAAACCTAAGCAGAATGCCGAACTGTAATAGATGGCTTGGCAACCTTGTTTTTCTTCCTTTCCCTTAAAGTCTTTCTCACCTGCTTATTGTCTATTATCTGCTTGCATGTTACCAGAGCCCGGGCGATCACTACCTGTCTATCAACTCTCTCTCGCCTCTGCCTCCTTGTGGTCCGCATGTTTTGCTCCCAGACCCATTTTACTGCCCCACGAGGGACTGGATATTAGGAAAAGGTGAAGGAAAGCGGGCTTTGAAGAGTTCACACGTGGTTTTTAGGCCTCCCTGCCACCATCTTCTCTGCTCATGTGCACCAGTGAGCTGGGGCCATCTTCGAGCTGCAACGTTCCATGATCGACTTGTGCTGATAACGTAAAATGTATCTCCCTTGGGACTATGGGACTTATTTGAGGACAATAGTTAACAATGATAATCTTTATGTCTATTCTTTTTTCTTTTCCTGAGAAAAGTCATTAAATATTTAGTGAGCAATAAAAGGGTTCTAGGTCCATAAAGGAATTTGAAGCAATATGGTGAATAGTGTCTATGGGAATGAGTGAGTGAATGAATGAACCCACTGCAGAAGAGGCATGAGGCTGGAAGAGCTGGCTGAGTATCCTGGAAACTCTGGTTTCTAGTTCCTGTTACTCTTCCACTAACGATCCCCAGAAACCACAGTTGATACCCAATCTGGAGTGCACACCCCCCCCCCACACACACACAATGGGGCCAGAGTCAGGCATGGAGCCAAAGGCAGGACAGGGTTACTGGCCTACCGTAGAGACAGGTTGCAAATATTACCTTGGCTCGGGGGCCAGTGTACATGAGGGCTCCCTAAGTAAAACAAAGATGTACCCATCTCCAGTGTTCTCTTGCTTGCCCTCTGAGTCATCCTTATGACTCTGTCCCTATGGCCCTTGGGTCAGCTTACATCATTAGATTGATAGTTCTGTGGTCCAATTTCTGTTGTCACATATTGGTCTTATTCTGTGCCTAGTGAGAAACAGCGGCTGACTGAAGACTTACTGCAGGACTGTCCCAGTGAACAACTGAATGAGTGGAACAACACAGTCCTGCAAGCTCCCATTTCCCAGACTCTGCCATGCCTGGGTTGCTGCATGCCATGTCTGCCAGCTCTGGATTGCCCTGGGGGCTCTGAGTCTTCCTGGATCCTGTTATCCTCAGGGTTGCCTGATCCCGGGGGACCTGAGCCGGTGGCTTTAGCTCAGCCCTTCTCAGAACAAACCGACACCGAACTGTGTGCAAAGCTCAACAGGCCCTGGTGAGGCCCCTTTCCAGAATAAAGGAATGCTCTCCAGATAATCAGATGTAGAGACACCTTTGTGGAAATACCTGGTCTGCACAGGACAGGAATCATGGATGCAGGTGTGTGGAAGCAAAGCAGCGTCTTGTATGTGATGCTTCCTCCCTCTCTCTCTCTTCCCACTTCTGTCCTTCCTTTGTTTTCTCTCCACCTTAGACAGAGAGTCACTCTACGATGGCCAGGTGTGCATCACCAGACCCAGCTGATGAGTTTTCTTCTTGTTCTTCCTGTAAACTACCTTTCGATTGTCCAAAATCTTGTCCACGAGGCTGCGAGCCTCTTATTAACGTTTATGCATTTCCCCACCAGAACTGATGCATCTCCCTGCATTGTCACCATACACTCCACACTTGTCAAATGAACCTGGCCTCTCCAGGAAGGCATGCTTCAATCATCTTGACTTTCTAGAAAAGCCAGCGCTGGAAACCTTTCAGCGTCTTCCTGTGTTTATCTCTCAGGAAGGAGAAGAGCAAGAAGACCCAGTCGCCCCTCCTGACAGCAAATCTAATGTCATTATGCGTGTGCTGGTAGCAGGCTGTTTCTCATTTGCCCAAATTGCCAACCCCACCATGCCATGCCCATGCTGGACTGTTCAGAGAAGCAGACGACATATGTCGTAACGCGAAATAATCTGAGTGCGTGCCAGGATGGAGACAGAAGGCGTTTGTTTATTTTCCAGTGATGCGTAGCGCTCCTGGGTGACTTGCCGTGGCGGGGAGTGTGGACGCTGAAGGAGCCGAGACAGCGCGGAGTTTAACAGCTCTCACCAGAAGGGGCACTCACCGAGCGTGAGCCGATAAGGCTCTATGTATAGGTGGCACCAGTTTCTCTCTCGAGCCTCTGATATTCCTATCTGACTGTCCACAAACTTCTTTTCCCCCAACACTGGGGATTGAATCTAGGGCTTCCTACATGTTGGGAAGGTGCTTGACCACTGTGCTGCCTCCCCAGTCCTTCCACAGACCTTTATTTTCGCACCAAAGAAATGGTTACAATGAATGCCATGTGCTTAAGCCCTTCTTTGACTTTCCATGGCTGTCAAAGATTTGGAGTTACCCTAACCCAGACACCAGGCCCTGCAGAGCTCATTTGAACCATTCTCCAATCATTTTTAAAAAGTACTGCAGATGAACTCCAGACGCGTGCATCCCCTTGTGCATCTGGCTAACGTGGGTCCTGGGGAATCGAACCTGGGTCCTTTGGCTTTGCAGGCAAATGCCTTAACTGCTAAGCCATCCCTCCAGCCCCCATTCTCCAATTTTTTTTTAACTTTTTTATTTATTTATTTGAGAGTGACAGACACAGAGAGAAAGACAGGTAGAGGGAGAGAGAGAGAATGGGCGCGCCAGGGCTTCCAGCCACTGCAAATGAACTCCAGACGCGTGCGCCCCCTAGTGCATCTGGCTAACGTGGGACCTGGGGAAGCGAGCCTCGAACCGGGGTCCTTAGGCTTCACAGGCAAGCGCTTAACCGCTAAGCCATCTCTCCAGCCCCCCATTCTCCAATCTTATCTGTTGCTACTTCACCCCTTGTTTTCTAGGCTTCTGCCAGGGACCCTGGGTATCTCCCTCCCTTCCTTCCTCCTGCTATTCCTTCTCAGGGCTAACACTGGTCCATAGCCCTGGTGGTGTTTGAACATCTGGTGGCCTTAAAACGATTCTAAATGCTGAAGTGGTGCCCGGGCCAGTGAAGTCGGATTTTCTAGGATGGGGCAGGCAAGGCTGGACATCCCCCAGATCTCATGGTCTAGATGGTCCCAAACTTCCATGTGCTAGAAGATGTGGAATGCGGAGGGTTCCAGATTCACCAAGGGCCACCTCACTTCTGCACTGCAGGCTTGCTCCATGGCTGGCCCTCCTCAGCTTGCCGCCTGTCTTCTCTAGTGTGGGAGAGGTCCTGTGTCGTGCCGTGCTATGCATACAAGAAACAGCAAGCTCATGAACCAGAAGCCTTAGGAGGCAAGGACTGCAGACAGAAACCAGGGGATGCAGATGTGGCCACCGTGGCCTCTGGAGTTGCCCCGTGGGGTACGGTGTAGGCGGCAGACGACGCAAGGACATGGGTCACGTGCAAACACCACGATGGGCAAAATCAGCACTTTCAAATTCATTTCAAAATCACTCAAGTGTTCACTGCTATTTTATGAAAGCCCCACTTCTCATTAAAATAACTTGTTTTAAATTACAATCTTCTGTCGAGCACAGCTAAGAAATGACCTTTCTTCATTCTAAATACTAAAGAAATCTATTTTTCCTAGGCTGTGGGCTGTACTCTTGGGACACATTTCAAAAGAAAAAAAAAAAATAAAGCGCATTGGATATTGCTTTCAAAGTTCTCTAATTGCCTAAATTAATAATGGCTTTTTCTCCCTTTGGCTCCTCTAAGGGACAAACGAATTTGAATCTCTCTCTAAAGGATTGAATCTCCAGCTAGCTCATTCTGATTACTTTTTGCATTTATTACAGACGTTGAAATGATCTGCAAGGTCACCTCTCCTAACCACCTCACCCCCTCACCCGCACCTCTTCATTCCAGTCTCTGGCTCCAAAGGTTTGCTTGGAAAGAGGAAACAGAAGCGAAGTCCCAGGGCTTTTCCATACTGTGATTGGCCACAATGCCCTGTAGACTAGATACTGTTTATTACAGTGAGTTTCTGGTTTTATTATAGAAGAAACAATTGTCCTTAGGGAAATTACAAACACACAGAAACACGGTTGCTTCATATTTCACTGTTAAAGAAGCTGCCCAGCTTCCCCATTTCTTGATACTCTGCTCAAAAATATCTGGCTCTCTCTCCCTATATTTTTGTTTCTGTTTTTGTTTTTGTGAAGCAGAGTCTCACACTAGCCCAAACAGACCTGGAACTCATTATGTAGTCTAGGCTGGCCTTGATCTCACAGTGATCCTCCTACTTCAGCCTCCCCAGTGCCAGCTCTGACTCTTTACTCTTTTTTTTTTTCTTAATATTTTATTTTTATTTACTTGACAGAGAAAGAGGGAGAGAGAGAGAATGGGTACACCAGGGCCTCCAGCCACTGAAAACGAACTCCAGACACATGTGCCTCTTTTGTGCATCTATCTGGCTAATGTGGGTCCTGGGGAATCAAACCTGGGTCTTTGGCTTTGCAGGCAAATGCCTTAACTGCTAAGCTATCTCTCTAGCCCTGACTCTTTATGCTTTTGAGTGTGCATGTCCCAGCCAGTAGGAGCTCAGCTAGAATGCACCAATACGGCCTTAAAATTCACAAGAGCAATAACAATGAGACACTGTCTTCCATCTCCTTAAGAGAAGGCACAGGAAAGAGGGTGACTCAATCTCAGATATCTAAGATGCTCATGTTAAAGGATATATGTTTAGTTATTGATTTTCAAGTGTATAGACATTTACTTAAGTCAGAGATTGAATCTTTCCTGAAATGCACAGTTAGGCTAATGAAACAAATTGAGTTGTGGTACCTCATGAGCAGACTCATCGTTTTGGTGCTGAGGACAGCATCTTCATTCTTTTAAGTATGCCATGACCAAGAAATCTTTAAGATGATCAGTGTACACTGGCTGCCCTGAGGCTTTGAGAGCTATTTATTTTGAAATTATCACAAGCTCAAAACGATTCACCAATGTAAAAAAAAAAATAAGAAGCAGATAAATGCTAATCTGTAAGCTCTGCAAAAAGTTTTTCCCTCCCGAAAATAATTGGACAGAGAAAATTTCCCCCCTTTTAAAGTAATAGTGCCCAAGGAGATTTAATGGCTTTAAAAAAATAGTCTTATTGCTTATGGATATGTAGCTGAGCGGTTTCTTCTCTTAAATTTGATGTTAGAGTAATAGAATTATAGAAAATGACATAATGTGATTGGAAGAGCCATGTTCTCATTAAAATATAGCACACTGAAATTAAGTGTCGTCTAAGATTCTAAATAGGAGCTTGAAGCTGGTGGGAAGAGGTATTAGAAGCAGGCTACACATGGTACACAGACCCCTCCTGTGTGATTAGCCATGACCCATGGCTATGAGCTATGGGCAGAAGCACCAAAGTAAGAATGCACAGATCCACAACTCCCACAACTACCTTCTGGCTGCAGTGACCCGGAAGCCCCCTGAGGACAGAGGGACTGTGTGTGTGAGGGGACAAGAGATGTTGCGTTGGGCCTGCAGAGCTGTCTGGCCAGTATCAAAATTTGCATGAGCAAGAAGTCAACTTTGGTGCCATCTATTTTACTGGGTAGCCTTGAATTCACAATCCTCTTGCCTCAGCACCCAGAGTGCTGGGCCACTAGACTAGGCTCTGAACTTCTGGATTTTAAGCCACTGAGATTTGAGGGTCTGTTCGTTACTGTGGAATAGACTAAGCTCTCTTGACTGAACAGATCTCACCACAGCCCTGTTGAGAGAGGTGACATGACCCAGGGCTGTCTTTGTGTTGTGCTCTGTATTGTCCTTACTATAACAAAATCTGGTAAACACATGTGATATTTATAAACACACTCCAGAGCATAGCATCACTATAGTCTATGTAGGAAATGTTCCTTCTAGGCTCACATGACAATGGCTCGGTCCCCGGTGGGTAGCTCTTAGGAGACAGGACTTGACTGGAGTAAATGTGTCGTCCTCCCCCTGCCCTCTCCCTCTGCTCCTTGTCCTTTGAGAAATGAAGGATGACCTTCTCCCCACACTTCCTCAATCACTCTGCAGCCATTATATTTCGCCCATGCCCTCCAAAGTGTGAGTCAAAATGACTCTTTCCTTCTTTTAAGTCATCACCCTGTCCCCGTGACGCCGAGGTAACTGAAACGAGCATGATTGGCGCGGGTTCAAACGCAGCCTCTCCCCTTTTGTGTATGATCTTGGTCAAATTCCTTCCCCTCCTTGAGGCGGTTGGCCCTCATTATAGATGAGGGACAGTAAGAAAGAGAGCCTTCTTCAGAGATGCCATTTAGAGATCAGCTCCACAATGTGCTCAGAGGTATGTCTTGACACGGACCCTGACAGATGTTCTCAGTGTTATTATTTTGTAAAGAAAGATGCAAAGATTATATGTGGTTTATGCTTAGTTGTTGCAGAGGAAAGAAAAGGAAATAAAAGGTTCTTGTCTCAGTTTTCTGTCATTATTCCTCATATTAGTGATGTCAAAGGTAAAAAGGCAGGGAACACTAACACACAGAGGTGGACAGTGGGCAAGGGAAGTGCCTATCTTACTTTTTAATAAATATTTTTATTTTATTTATTTGCAAGGAGAGAGATGAGAGAGAGAGAGAGAGAGAGAGAGAGAGAGAGCGAGAGAGAGAGAGGGAGGGAGGGAGAGAGAGAGAGAATGGTTGCACTAGGGCCTCTTGCTGCTACAAACCAAGTCCAGATGCATGCATCCCTTTGTACATCTGGCTTTATGTGGGAACTGGGGAACTGAACCCAGGCCATCAGGCTTTGCAAACAAGCACCTCAACCACTGAGCCATCCCTTCAGCCCATGCCTGTCTTCTTTAGCAGCGTCTGAAAGGTGCTGCTGGTGTAGTGAGTGACAACTGATTATCTGCTCAGCAACAACCGGGTACAGAGGAGGAATCAAACATGATGATTTCTTCTGTATGTAGCTGAGGTGAAGAGATGGGAGGGGGTGACAGCGGGGGAGTGCCTTTGTGTCAGTACCACGCGGCTCAGTTCCTCTCTCCCAGATGCTCTTGGGGGGGGGCACAGCTGCAGCGTTTTCACACTCTTGCGAGGCAGACGCTGGGAGCCACACTTGGCAGGGAGCTCCACAGATCTCTTCGTTTCTAGCCATTTCCGAGTGAGTATTGGGTGGGGCCGTGTGATGGGTGAATTGATTGTCTTTGTGGAGGGTTCTGTCCAGACCTGCAGCCCAAGCGAGGTGTAACCTTGGGCAGCTTTGCAATGATGGGAAGGGGTGGAAATCGGACCGTGGGCTGTTGTTGACCAAATGGCCTTGGAAGTGAGAGAGTCATGCCTCGCCTTGTATGCTAAACCCGGTTACTCATGGGCATGATGATGTGATGGGGTTTGATTTGCAGCATCTGTCAACTGGGAGGGAAAATTCAGTCCAACACCTTATTGGTCATGTGGGGTTTGCTGAAACATGGGATAAGGGGCTGGAGAGGTGGCTTAGTGGTTAAGCGCTTGCCTGTGAAGCCTAAGGACCCCAGTTTGAGGCTCGGTTCCCCAGGACCCACGTTGGCCAGATGCACAAGGGGGCGCACACATCTGGAGTTTGTTTACAGTGGCTGGAGGCCCTGGTGTGCCCATTCTCTCTCTCTCTGCCTCTTTCTCTCTGTCTGTCGCTTTCTAATAAATAAAATAAAAAAATAATTTTTTTTTAAAGTGGGATAAGGCTGGCCTGGCATTTCCCAGTTAGACTGTGTGGGGACATCCCTGGGTTGTAGGGAGGATGGCTTCCTGAGCTCCAGATACAGCTTTGGGCAAACAAAACTGACCTAACATGAGAGCGCATTGCAGCTATTCAAAGAGCCCGAGCAATGTGTGCATGCTAAACTTTCCAAGGAACTTTCTCGTGTGTTATAATACAAGCGGGTGTTGGCACCAATTCTGCAGATGCCTAGAGATTTTTCTGTGTGGTACTGAGCTTGCCATCCCCAGTCCAGTGACGGTATTGTGCTTCTCGGTCGGCATAGGGAGTAATGTGCTCCGGTGTCTCTGGGCTCTGCTCTCCAGTTACCAGTGGCGCCCTGTTCCTGCAGTGATGATGCGATGCTGGAATATCTATAGACATCGAGGTGAGGCTGGGTGAGGCCATGGTAATGAATTGACTGTTCTGGATTGTGGTTGGTCTTTTTTTTAAGGTAGGGTCCATGTTGACCTGGAATTAGTCTCAGGCTGTCCTTGAACTCACAGTGATCCTCCTACCTCAGCTTTCCCAGTAGCAGGGATTAAAGGTGTGTGCCACCACGCCCGGCTTGGATTGTTTTTTATGTATTCACATTATCTGTCACTGAGAGTGACTGGGGACAGCAATTTATTTTTTCAAATGGTGACATGAAGTCAATTTTATTAAGCATTTTTACAATGAGAGCTGAAATGTATTGAGTAGCTATTAGGTCCTTGGTACCTGAATATCAGTTTTTTTCTACTGATGCAGTTATTAGGGTTTTTATTTTTTAAACTTTAAAAATTATTTTATTTATTAGAGAGAGAGATTGAGAGAGAGAGAAAGAGAGAGAGAGAGAGAGAGGGAGGATGGGTACACCAGGGCCTTTGGCCACTGTCAATGAACTCCAGATGTGTGTGCCTCCTTGTGCATCTGGGTCCTGGGAAATCAAACCTGGGGTTCTGTGGCTTCTCAAGCCACTTATCCACTAAGTCATCTCTCCAGCCTGGGTTTCTTTCTTTCTTTCTTTCTTTCTTTCTTTCTTTCTTTCTTTTTTTTTAATATGTTTTAAGGTTGGGGATGGAGCCTAGTGGTAGAATACAAGGCACAAATTTCCATTCACAGCACTGAAAACAAAACAAAACAAAACAAAACAAAACAAAACAAAACAAAACAAAACAAAACAGTGAAGATAAGAAAGCAAGGCCTAGAGATGCTATGCTTTCTATTGAGGCAAACAGGACCCTGAATCTGGTCTATACGGTTCTGCAAACCCTCACCCATTTGTGAGTGTGTGTGTGTGTGTGTGTGTGTGTGTGTGTGTGTGCGTCATGTACATGTGATGGGCGGTGCACGCATGGATGAGTGCAGATGTGTGTGTCACATGCACGTGCATAAGGAGGCCTGAAGAGAAGCTCAGCTGTCCCGTTATCATCATCTGTGTGTTTCTTTCCTGTGACTGGGTCTCCCCCACAACCTGGAGCCGCTGCTTGTCAGTGAGCCCCAGTGATTCTCATCTTCACCCACCCTGGGCTGGGGTTACATGCATGTACAGTCACGTCCAGGTTTTTATGTGGATTCGGGGGAGTCAGCCCCAGAGGCCTCGTGATTAAATGACAAGTCATCACCCCAGCTCACCCTCACTCGTGTTACTAGCAGTATGGTCAAGGGTAAGAATTTAGGATGCAGGGCTCAAATTTGGGCAGACCAGCTCTGTACTTTTATGTGAGCCATTTAGTTTTTTCAATTAAATTTAATTTATTTACAAGAGAGAGGGAGAGAGGGAGGGAGGGAGGGAGGGAGAGAGGGAGAGAGAGAGAGAGAGAGGAATAGGTGTGCCAGGTCCTCCAGATTCTGCAAACAAACTTCAGATGTATGTGCCACTGAGTGCATCTGGCTTACCTGGGTACTGGGGAATCAAACCTAGGTACTTAGGCATTGCAGACAACTTCCTTAACCACTGAGCCATCTCTCCAGCCCTATTTAGTTTTTTAAAAAATATTTTTAATTTATTTATTTGAGGGGGGGAAGAGGCAGATAGGGAGAAAGAGAGAGTGGGCATGCCAGGGCCTCCAGCCACTACAAATGAACTCCAGATGCATGTGCCCACTTGTGCATCTGGCTTACATGGGTCCTGGGGAATTGAACCAGGGTCCTTAGGCTTTGCAGGCAAATGCCTTAACTGCTAAGCCATTTCCCCAGCCCAAATGACACTGATCACATGACCAGCCAAGATGGTGGCACTCAAGTGAGTAGCCGGCTGGCTGGTACCCACACGGCTGTTTAGGATCCTCCACAGCAGCAAACCTCTTCAGATCACTTCACCCTCGTACTTTCCTGCAACACCAGTGTTTATTTGTGCACTCCAGTATTCCTCTCTTCATGTTCCTCCTTCTTCCTTTCACCTTTCTGGACACCTGCAGGGACCGTGGATGTCGGACTGGGATGCAGGCGCCGTCGCAGCTCCTACCATATGCCCTCCTTGCACCCAAGATAACTCTTTTTTTTTTTTTAATTTTTTTTGTTCATTTTTTATTTATTTATTTGAGAGCGACAGACATAGAGAGAAAGACAGGTAGAGGGAGAGAGAGAGAATGGGCGCAGCAGGGCTTCCAGCCTCTGCAAACGAACTCCAGACGCGTGCGCCCCCTTGTGCATCTGGCTAACGTGGGTCCTGGGGAACCGAGCCTCGAACCAGGGTCCTTAGGCTTCACAGGCAAGCGCTTAACCGCTAAGCCATCTCTCCAGCCCCCAAGATAACTCTGGCAGGGTCTCCCGCCTGCTGCAAGGGATGGATGCTGTGACCTGCCCCGCCTACAGTTCCCTCCAAATGCCTCTGAGCTGACTGTTTATTTATTTATTTTTCTCTGTAGGAGATAGACCTCTGGTGGGAACAAGAATTTGAGGTCAGGGCCAACGTCAACAGGGCCAAAGGTTAAAATGTGAAACATGACAAATGACAAGTGACATGGCCAAAGCAGAGCAGATGAAAAGCCACACTGAGTGCCGTCTTGTCTTTCCATCCAAAGTCTAAATGGCCCCTCTGGGAAACAAAGGGCGCTAGTCAGGCTCGAACAGGGACTCCCCTCTCAGGACCCCTAGTTGACTACTCTCGACATTTTTCCGCTTTACGATAACCTCCCTGCTCTCAATGCCTCCCCATTCAGTCACTATAGACAATGCTATTCCTAAGCATACAAGACAAGTTCCCTAATTTTAAACAAAGCCTTCCCTTGAACATCATTTCCCACAAACAAACAAACAGACAAAAACCTCACTACCATTTTCATTTTAGACCTGAATGGAGATTTGAAGCAAAAGGACCAAAGCCATTAATTCAGACGAATCTCTCCTCTGTCCTTAATAGCTGTGTTTCTGTTTTTCTTTTTTTGTTAAAAATTCTTTCAGGGATGGAGAGATGGCTTAGCAGGTAAGGCACTTGCCTGCAAAGCCAAGGGACCCAGGTTCCGCTCTCCAGGACCCTCAGAAGCCAGATGCACAAGGTGGCGAGAGCATCTGGAGTTTGCAACAGCTGGAGGTTCTGGCGCGCCCATTCTCTCTCTCCCTCTTCTTTCTCTCTCTCTCTCTCATAAACAAATGAGTAATAAATAAATAAATAATTTTTGCAGAGCTTCTCAAGAAGAGCTTATCCCACTAAGGTAAAAGACACAACCTCAGAGATGACCAGAGCAGGGAGTTGTGTTCGATCTTTCAGGACTGAAATTAGAAAGTAAGAGAATGGGAGAGAGAAAGACGGGAGGGAAACAGAGAGAGAAAGAAAAAGCCTCGGAAAGTTCTTATTACTGATGCAGAATTTTGGGGTTCAGGATGGGTCTCCCAGGACTTATGAAACCCAAGTTTTGTGTTCTGTCCTACTTTTAATAAAGAATTGATAAAGATAGACTCAAAAAGGATAAGTTGTGAATTGTTGAGTTTTATTTAGAGGGAAATCACAAATTGTGGGATGTATTTAAGGGAGAGTGGGGATCCAGGAGGGGAGGCTGGAGCAGAGTCCAACATGGGGGACGTAGGAAACACACTCTCATGTGGAAAACACTCCATAGTTTGTAAGATTCCTTCTAAAAAATTGATATTTTTAGAGAAAGACCAGAGTAGAGCTGCAAACATGTAGAGCAGAGTTCATAAAGCTCATTTAAGAGAAACTGAGGCCTTTAAAGAGGGTCTAGAGTAGAATGGCAAACATGTGGAAAGTGGAATCTAGGACCTTGGGTGGCATCTGCCACGCGCTCTCCCATGGAGGGGAGTTAAGAGGGCAAATGGTGAGGCTCAAGGAAAAATGCGAGGGCAGCTGTCGAAGCAGAGACCAAGAGATTCCGAGGAGAAGTGAGTAATAAAGAGGCTCACACTCGCAGTCACTCCGAGTTTAAAGACATTTCACAGGCATCAAGCCTGTGAGAGCAACCGCGTGGTCAATCTGGAGTGTGAGGGAAGTACGCAGGTGGTAGATCCTGAGACCAGAGGAAAGTCATGCACATAATCAAAGTGAGAAATCCCTCCAAACTAAAAATCAGGCAAGCAGAAAAGTTCAGCTCAAGAAACGGTGCTGTGCCGTCCGCATAGAGGCCAGACTCACGCGTGCTCAAGCAGCTCAGGGTAAAAGCTGGGGAGACGCATACGCACCAAGGGTCTCACCAAGTGTGGTAGTTTAAATAGATAGTCCCCAATATAGTCAGTGTTTTATTAGTTTATAGTTTGCATCTGCAGCCCCCTGGCTGGAGGTGGTGTCCCTGGGCGGATCTTAAGGTGTGGTGGTGGGATTGGGATTTCAATCTAAAGATATGCAAAGTGTGCCTAGCTGGAGTTCCTGAAGTGTTCTGTGCTATGTGGCTTTTGGCTTGTGCTTCTCTCTCTCTGCTTGGTCCTGTGAAGGCAGGCCAGCTTCTTCTGCCATTATGGAACTTCCCTCTGGATCTGTAAACATCAATAAATATCTCTTTTTCCATAACTGCCTGGTCTGGAAGTTCATCTCAGCAAACCTGAAGCTGTCTGCTACACCAAGGGAGAGAGGGAAGGACAGAAAGGCTGTAACTTTACAACATCAGATTCAGGTATGCAAGGGGAAAAACCCAGTTGGTTTGTAGATTTGGAGGGTGGACCCCAGGATCAGCCCACCAGGGGCCATTTAGTTATGCAGTATACTACACTGTGGGCAGTAGGGGCACTGTAGAGCAGCCTCCGTCTGATGTGAGGTTCATTTACATCCTTGCTCCAGGGCGAGGTGGCATCTCTTGGTTTTTTTTGGAGGCCTCAATCTCTAACTGAAACTACCAAAAAGAAGCTCATTTTCTCCTGTCCTCTTGCAGTACTGGCCAGAGTTTCTGATTTTCTAATGGTTTGAACAATAAGGCTTGAATAAAGATGGTTGGGTGGAAGACAGGGAAAGAGGGTGCTCTGCCTGTTATGTCTGAGGACTCAGAGTGAGCAAAGGGGGTGCTCCTACATAAAGGGGGGAAATAGTCTAGAGACCCTGGTAATTACCACTTTCACCTTAGGATCGCTGTGGAAAATTTGTCTTCAGTTTCCTTGGGCTCCCTATCCATTCCAATGTGTCCTCAAGATTTGTAATAAGACCAATGCTGAGAATCTAAAGAAAAAGTGGTTAATATTCTTCTATAACTCTGTCTGGTTTCAGGACAAGCTGAGTGATGGGGAAATTTGGCTCAGGGATGGAAGTGTAAACTATATCATCCTGAAGCTGGACCTATTGGCCTGAAATGCTTTATTCTCAGGTCTTCATGGCTCTTTACCAAGAAAGGGAATTATGAAAAGAAACAAAAAAAAAAAAATGAGGGGGGAAACCTTTGCTATCTTAGATGGTCCCTTAGATGTGTCCAAATTCTGCTGTTGAAACAGGAACTGATGGACAATGGAACTCCAATGAAGCACTTCAACGGCGCTCCAGAGAGCCCCACCCCAGTTCCACGTGTTTCTGTCCATCCCAGGTTACTACAGAAAAGGGAACCCAGCCCTACAGGACGTGTGAGAAATGGAGCTTCCTATTGACCATCCTCTCCACAGGTACAATCTGATGCAGTTAAGCTTTAAAAAAAAATTGTTTTTAGTTTTATTTATTTGAGAGTGATAGAGAGAAAGAGAGAGAGAGAGAGAATGGGTGAGCCAGGGCCGCCAGCCACTGCAAATGAACTCCAGATGCATGCACTACCTTGTGCATCTGTCTTATATGGATCCTGGGGAATTGAGCCTCGAACTGGGGTCCTTAGGCTTCGCAGGCAAGTGCTTAACTGCGAAACCATCTCGCCAGCCCCAGTTAACCTTTTGATTGCTGTGATAAAGTACCTAATCAAAAACAGCTCCTGGTGTGGGGTGGGGGGGCTGACTTCAGGCTCGCAGTTTTTTTCTTTATGGGTTGTGTGCATACTCAGTGTGTACACAGCCATGCTGCTGCCATCCTTAGCCTCCTCTCTGTCCTCCCCCCATCCAAAGGGATCTTCCTTCTTGGGGAATGTGGGTCATGCATTGTGGGGGTAGCCACCAGTTATGGGGAGGAGGCAGTGTCTGTGTGTGCAATGTCCCGATTTGTGGCTCTAACAGTCTTTCCGGCCCCTCTTCCGCAGATTTCCCTGAGCCATGTGGGGTTCGGTTGAGGTCTGCCTCTGTGCAGGCTCGCGGTTTTGAAGGGACCCTCTGTCATGGCGAGGAAGCGGGCTCACTTCCTCATACGTCCACGTGGCCGCGAGCAAATCCGCTGGCGTGAGCTGGCTCTGAACACACAGGACTGGGCTCACCCCCAAGGTCTGCCCCAGGTCGTGCACATCTTCCCAAGACAGGGTCCCACCTCCCCAAGACTCCACCAGGTGGGAACTAAGCAGGAAGCTCAATTACAAACGCCTGAGGCTATGGGGATATTTGCGTTCAACCTATCACAGAACCCATGCCCCTGTTTAGATCGCAGAATTCCAATAGCGCATGGCAGAGCCAGGAAGCTCCTCTGGGGACCCGTCCCGATTTACCAGCAACTTCCAAACCTTAATATTGAGTTTATGAGCTGACATGGAAAGGCCTACTTATTCATGGCTAGTTGCTATATCCCTGGGAGCTGGGCTGGGGGATGGGGAGGCGGGACACAGAATCTTGGAGCTAAAAAAGCATGCAGATGAACTACTTAATCAAAGTCCTGATGTCCATCAGAGGTCATTCCAGAACAATGGCCTACTGACTGGAATTCTAACATGGATCATATACATGGGAGGATGGTAGAAAACTGCACAGGGTTTAAATTGCAGGGATGCAATATGGCCTTAAGAAACATTTGCACTATGACAAGATCAGAGAGGTTATTTGGGCAAGGGGAGAAAGTGCTACTTTTCTCCTTAACTGGCTGATTGAGGCTGTCCAGACATTCACCAACCCGGAGCCCTCATCCCCAGAATGGTAAGCTCTTTGGGCCCATCATTTTATTAGTCAGCCCTAGACACCTGCAGAGAGCTTCAGAAAGTACAGACGGGCTCCGAGACCCCCCTCAGGGTCAGCTCTTGGACACTGCGCCTTCTCAGTGTTCAGCAACTGAGATCTGGAGGAAGGTCGGTGGGAACAGAGGAGAGGAGAGCAAAGGGGCCCGTATGATCGCATTTGCCCTGGGAGGTGCTTGCTATTGGCCAGGTCCAGCCACCAAAGAATCCCAGGGCCTTAGGCTCATCAATGAAGGAGTCGTCCCACTACATCCTCTGGTGCCTGATGCTCTTGGTCTCAGGTCCTTGAGTCTACTAAGCAGTATACAGTGTTAGACCCCAACTATGTTCTTTTTGTTATTAATTTATAACCTGACTCTTGGCACTTGTTTGCTTTTGAATGAGAAAACCCAGTCACTGGAATTTGCCAATAATGTGCTTGAACAGTTCTCCCTCAAGGGTTCAGAGGCAGCCCCCCCCCCTTTTGTTTTCGTTGAGCATTAGAAAAAGAACTTAGCGAGGACGGGAGGTAGCTACGTCATTAAAGGTGCTTGCCTGCATATCTGCCGGCCTGAGTTCAGTTGGCCAGCATGCACGTAAAGCCAGATGCAAAGTGGCACATGCCTTTTATCCCACATTACCTATAGTGATGGCAGATAATGGGTCGAAAGCCTGAAAGCCAATTAGATCGATAGGCGCACACACAGGGGTGCAGAGACCCTGTCTCAAAAGTCAGGTAGGAGGGAGGACGAGCGCCTCAGGTTGTTCTCTTGTCTCCATAACAGAGATGCAGACTCCCCCCCACATCATGCATATTTTAAGAAAGAAAAACAACCTCAGTGTTGCGGTTTTGCCTCAGGGAGCCATTTTACAATACGTAGATGATATTGTGACATATAATCCTGCAGGACGGCATTCTGACCAAAATACTATCGATCTTAACATTTTCTGACTTCCCATGCCTTCTCAATTACCCAGGAAAAAAAAAGTCCAGATAACTCAACAGGATTTAGAATATTTGAAATATATTTTTTTTAATTTAATTTTTTATTAACAACTTCTATACTTACAGACAATAAGCCATGTTGCCCCTTCCCCATTTCCACTTCACAACTCTGCTCTCCATCATATCCCCTCCCCCTCTCCATTAGTCTCTTTTTTATGTTGATGTCATCATCTTTTTTTCCTATTATGAGGGTCTTGGGAAGGTATTGCTAGGCACAGCAAGGTCATGGATATCAAGGCCAATTTCTGTCCGGACAGTTGCATTTAAGGATTGGTACCCTTCCTTTGGCTCTTACATTCTTTCCACCACCTCTTCTGTAATGGACCCTGAGCCTTGGAGGGTGTGATAGGCATGTTTCAGTGCTGAGCACTCCTCCATCACTTCTTCTCAGCACTGTGTTGCCTTTTGGGTCATACCAGTGGTCATGGTCATCTGAAAAGAGAAGCTTCTTTAACCATAAGTGAGAATAGCATTAATATATGAATATGAACATTAAGTGTAGTGCTTTCAGGACAGTTTGGTGAGAATAATATATGCATTTAGGCAGACAAGAGCAGGCTTTATACCCCTAAGGCACCTGACCTCCCCTGCCATAGGCTTTTGATTAGGTTTTCAGTACCAGGCATGTATTCCTTCCCATAGAGCAGGCCCCTGTCTAATTAGAGAACAGTTGTTTTCCCCCAGAGCAGACATGCCACTATTGCACCCATTCAGTCATTTAGCCTGACTGGCCAAACTTGAGGCTTCCAGTGTCCACTGTTTTCACCACTGATGACTCTGTCTCCCTTAGGACAGAGTATGCAGTGCTGCTTTTTCCAGCTTTCAGTTGGCTGGGTTACAGGGAGAAGGTTTTCTGCTCAGCACCAGCTTGATTTTTCAGTGATCTTGCTGCACACGCATGTGAGGTCTTCAGCAATAGGGTCTTACCATCTGTTACTCATGGGAAACCAAAGGCCTTGGCAAGAGCCTGTAATGTTTTAGAGGCAATAGGAAGCTCCCTGGCCAACAGCTCACAGGTAGGTATGAGATATATTTTGACTCCTGGTGCATAGCAACTTTCCCCATCCTGAGTTAGGGCCATAACTGAACTAATTTGATCAAAGACAAAGAGACACAAAGAAATGGCTTCAGTTATTATTGGGGGATGGCTGGATATTGTCCTAATTTTGGATAAATAGCAAAACCTCTTTTTTTTTTTTTTTTTTTCAAGGTAGGGTCTCACTTTGGTCCAGGTTGACCTTGAATTCACTCTGTAGTCTCAGGGTGGCCTCAAGCTCATGGCGATCCTCCTACCTCTGCCTCCTGAGTGCTGGGATTAAAGGTGTGTGCCACCATGCCCAGCTTGGCAAAACCTCTTAATGGGACCATCAAGGGCCTAGACTTTGAGCTTCTTAACTGAGAAGCTTAATTGCGTCAATCGTTTAGTCAGATAAAGCAGTCCTCACAGAAGCCCCAGAACTGGGCACACCCAGTCTTCCCCAACCTCCTGTGTCATTTGTGGCAGAAAAGCAAGTGCTTGCTTTTAGGGTATTGGATCAATGCCTACAGAAAGAACTAAAGCCCATCAGTTTTCTTAATTTTTCTATTTTATTTATTTTTCATGAGAGAGAGAGAGAGAGAATTGGTGCACCAGGACCTCAGCTACTGCAATTGAACATCAGATGCTTGCGCCACCTAGTAGACATGTGTGACCTTGCACTTGCCTCACCTTTGTGCCTGTCTTATGTGAGATATGGAGAGTCGGATGTGGGTCCTTAGGCTTGGAAGGCAAGCGCCTTAGTGGCTAAGCCATCTCCTCAGCCCTCCCATCACTTATTTTCAACAAGGTAATTATACGTTGTAGCATCAGGATGCCTCCCCTTGTCTAGGAACTGTAGCAGCCACAATACTGTTAGTTGAGGAGGCTTCTAAACTATCTTTGGGGTTTAGAAGCCCTCACATCCCAGGTAAAATATTGGCTAGAATTAAGGGGGCACCTGTGGTTGATTGGAAGTAGACTAAAAAAATATCAGGGAACCCTGCGAGACAACCCAGAGGTAACTGTGAAAACTTGTGGTGCCCCGAATCCTGCCTCACTTGTGCCCGTGGAAACAGCTTCTGTTTTGTGACAATGCGTGCTGAGACCACCTCCTTGACTTCTGACTTTAGTGATCCCCTTCTAGACAATGAAGAGGAGGGGTGATCTGCTGATGGGAGCAGTTATGTTCAGGATACGCAGTGGTCAACCAGAGAGCAATAACTGAGACTTTCCTATTACCTCCTTCCATTTCAGCCAGAAGGCTGAACTAATAGCACTAACAAAGGGATTCATTCTGGGGAAAGAGGAAAAAAAGAAAGATTAATATCTATCTATACTGACTCATGATCTCACATGCTTGTGCCGCCATCTGGAATAAGGGAGGGTGACTCACGGCCAGCAACTGGCCCATAAACCATAAACAAGAGAGTCTGTATTTACTGGAAGCTATCCAACTCCTCAAGCATGTGGTAGTTATCCATTGCAAGGGCCATCAGAAGGACATGTCTGAGGTTGCCCAAGGGAATAGGCTGGCAGAGAGGCAAAGAAGGCAGCCTTACAGATCTCTCAAATGTTAGCCCTGTTCCTTTACAAAATAAATGACATCAAGCCAAGACAGATGCCTCAAGAAGAAGAATGGGCTCTAGGCAATGAGGGACGCAAAGGCGGTCCTGGACCCACGGGTGGGGGGGACACAATATGATCACTCCAGGCTCTACAACAGATAGTAGCTAAGGGAATACGTGACTCATTCCACTTGGGGAGACACACCACCCTAGAAATCGTCACATGACTATTCCTAGGACACAGACCGACCACTGCAGTAAGAAATGTACACCAGGCCTGCCTTCTACATACACAATGACTCTGGCCCTTCCTCATCCTCTACCACACCTTGAGCCAATCCAGAAAAGAAGCATTTATCTGAGTAAGGAGTGGAAGATAGACTTTATGCACATGCCCCCTTGTGACAGCCTCAAGTATCTGTTGGTGTTTGTCGACACCTTCAGTGGATGGATAGAAGCTTTTCTTGCCAGGCATGAAAAACATTACTGAAGTGGAAAATGTCCCACTAAGGAAAATTATCTCAAGATTTTGCCTCTCCCTCTCATTAAGGAGTAACAATAGGACACGTGTGACCCATCTATATCTAGGGCCCTAGTGATAAAGTACCTATACTCTGCTTGGAGACCATAATTCTCAGGTAAAGTTGGAGGGGCAAACTGAACTATTAAGCAGATTGTAGGAAATGAAAATGACTAAAGTTATTACCCATTGCCCTCGTGAGGATTAGAATAGCTTCCATGTCTAATGTGAAGCTCAGCCCCGTGAAAGGCCCTGAACTTAGATTCTGAGGCCAATCAACTAATACACAGTAAACCCAGGGCAGGCCCAACAAGTCCCCGTGGAATATGGGAACAAGGTTGTACCCAGTCCAAAGCACGAGGCTCCAAAGCTTGTGGATCTTGGGTGCTGGGTCCTCCTGAAACCCTGGAAGGAAGTAGGCACAGAACAATGGGGCTCTTGTGGAAGTAATCTTACCAGGTCGTCCTGAGCACCCCATGATTTTCAGATTGCTGTGTGTTGACAGTTGGGTTTTATTTCCCATTTAAACCAGCGACTTCAAACCAGGGGACCCTACTTGAAAAACCAGAGGAAAATACCTGTGAGGCCGTGGAAGATCTTAAAACTTCTCTTCAAAAAGCAAAGATAAGTAACACCCTGCTCACTAGAGACTCAGGTGTTCTGTGACACCCGACTCTTGCATCTCCTGTTTCTTCCTAAGAATAATAATCCTAAACCAATTCCTGGACGGGCATGCTCCTGACAGAACAGAATCATTTCTTCTGCCTTTTCTGCCTCTTTCTACAGGGATGACATAATCTGGTTATCATTTTATTTTCATTTATTTACTTATTTATTTGAGAGAGATATAGACAGACAGATAGAGAATGGGTGTGCTAGGGCCTTCAGCCTCTACAAATGAACTCCTGACACATGTGCCACCTTGTGTATCTGTGGGTCCTGGAAAATTAAATCTGGGTCTTTTGGCTTGGTAGGTAAGTGCTTTAACTGCTAAGTTATCGCTCCAACCTGATTATTATTTTAAATATTTTTATTTCTTTCTTTTCAGAGAGAGAGACAGAGAGGTACAGAGATTAAGAATGGGCATGCCAGGACCTCTTGCCATTGCAAATGAACTCCAGATGCATGTGCCACTTTGTGCATCTGGCTTTACATGGGTACTGGGAAATTGAACCAAGGCTGTCAGGCTTTGCAAGAAAGTGCCTTTAACCACTGAGCAATCTTCCCAGCCCTTATGCTGTTTGCCTAATCACTGGTACTGGAGACAAACCTTTAGAATACTTCTGCACAAATAATGACATTTTGTTACTAGATAATCATAGCAAAGGCTCACTAAGCCATTGTTCTCAATTTAATCTTCTCACCCTTCACCTGGTATGTGGCTGGCCAAACTCCCCACAACAGTATCTCCTTTTCTCCAATATGCATATGTAATTATTTTCTTGGACGCTATCCCTCCTCCCTTGGGTCTTGGGAAACATGGAACCCCTCTACCTCACTATAGTACCCACCTTCCCAGACCTACTGAAGTGTACCAGAGACTCTCCCAACCTCTGGATAGATTACTAACTTGGGATTCTTGAGATTTCTATGTTGTATGATCTTAAGGGGAGAAAAGGCTATCCGTGGCTACTAAAATTCCTAATTTTCGCTTCCTAAATACTAACAACCCAGCAATAGAATGGTCATGAATGGGTTGTAGTACATTGAGAAATTCATTCTTGCTTGTGGGAGTTTTAAAATTAGAATCAATCCAAAACCAATCCTTTCCCTTATCACAGACGTGGGGAGACCACTGCAGTTGCCAACCAGACACAGTCAGCTAACCTTGACTGTCTCTAGCAAATGATCCTGCAGAATCATAGGACGTGAGATGTTTTGACAGTCCAGGCAAAAGGGGTTTGTGCAATGCTTAATGAACACGTTGTTTTTGAATTAATTATTCACAGAAAGCTGAACAAAATATTATGGCATTAAAGGATATGATTAGAGCACACATCAACCTAAACTCTAATGTCTACCAAGAGTCACAGCTAAGCTTTCTCTTTGTATCAGTGAGGAACTGGCTATGGGAAATAATATCCCTGGTGACTCTAATACAATTCTGATTCTGGCTTAAGGTTTTGGTCCCTGTTTCTTAAACCTAATAACTTGACTTGTGTCTTCTAGGATCTAGGAAGTTTATCAACCAGTTGACCCTGAATAAGCTGAACCTGAAATGGAGCCTCCCCTCCAGCCCAAGGATAGACTATGGAGAGTGTTCCCCGGTTCCCAGGCAGGGTCTGTAACCTTCATTGGCTTGGAAGAAGCTATATAGAAATTTTATCATCAGCCTTTTGATTTCCAAAGTGATTTCTGGAACTACAGCTCTCCTGGGGGAGTCAATGTAGGAGCAAAGGGAATAGGGTAGATGAGGAGCTTTGAGAGATTAACACATAGAGGAATGTTCTTGGAGCAGAAGACTGTGCCTTCCCAGCTACTTGTAACATATGTTACACAACTGAGCATGTGCAGAAAGAATGCGCAATATGTAAATGACCAATAAAAATGATAGGTATTCTACCTCTCTCTCTCTTTTTCAGCAATGGACTACAGCCCAGCTCTGGCACAGTTCCAAGTTCATTTGTTTCTCCTCTTTAGTAAAGGACTTCATTTCCTATAAATGCCCATGTGTCTCTCTTCAATTCATTGTTAAGAGATTCAAGAGCTGGAAATGTCCTAATTTGTTTCCAGGAATGTAGACAGGCATCTACTCACACGAATTTTGAATTTCATCTGTTAGAAAGAAAGAAAGGAAGGAAAGGAGGGAGGGGGGAAGAGAAGGAGCAAGGGAGAAAGTTTGTAAGTGAATTTTCTTCTGACTGATAAAAACCATATATTCCTGTGCACAATGACTCACCAGGGCATGTGCTTAGTGTCAGAAGGATGGGGACAACCTTGAGGCCTGCTCAGGGCCACATTTTAATTTGTGTCAGGGTGAACACGCATTCTGGCCTCCCAAATCCCAGAAGGTAATTTTTTTGTTTTGTTTTTTTTTGGGGGAAGAGTATCACTCTAGTCCAGGCTAACCTATAACTCACTCTATAGCCCCAGGCTGGCCTCAACCTCATGGCAATCCTCCTACCTCTGCTTCCCAAGTGCTGGGTTTAAAGGCATGGGCCATCATTGTGTCTCCCTGGGACTCTGGTTACATCTTTAAGAAATGACCATGCCTGCTGAATTATATCCAATGTTCTGAAGAGAAATTACCTATGTTTCCAAGTTTAAATCTTCTTCTGTAACTGTATGATATCTTATGTCGCCTGCTCTAGGGACTTTCAAAGCATGGAACTTACCTCAGAAGCCAAGGAAATAGCTCAGGTTAAGAAACAACAGCGCCCGCCACTTGCTTTCAGAAAGGATCAAAGAGAAAGCTGCTTCTGCAAGTGGACAAATCCCTTTCCTCACAGCTCTTCACCTTGTTTGGTCTTGGAAGGAATAGTACAAATTAAAAGTCAGCCAAGAAAAGGCAGCTCAGACTGGCAGTGTCTCGTTACTCTTCCAGAAGTCTCCCCCTCGTTCATCTGCCTCATCTGGTCCACCCCAGTCGGCGTATCTTCAGCGGGCAGCGATGCACCATTGTATACTCCAAGTTTATTGCAGCCAGGCGGCCCTTCCTGGTTTGACTTTCAACTGACCATGGCAGGAAGTCTAGAGGCAATTATAACCAGCATCTGCTCTATCTATCTTTGGGCAGGTAGTGATGGGTCCCTGGCCTCTGGTCCATGACTGTATTTTCTATCAGCTCAAAATAATAACAGACGCTCCACTCCCCAATATCTGGACGAGGCCTGAGGCACTTTTCTCTGAAAACCTCAAATTATTGATGTTCCTTTAGTGAAGATATATCAATTACTGGGTGGGAAGGAAACTGCAGAAGAGGGTCACTGGCGACACTAAAAGACAAGTTTGAACCACTTCCATGGAGCGCGTCACGTAAGTGCGAAGTATTTTGTGTGAGAAGACTATTGATCTAAAATTGAATGGAATCAGAATCTGGGCTGTGTCTGTGGTTGGGAATATGTCAAAATGAACTAGAGAAATGACATGGGTTTTGTAGCAGTGATCTCTACTTGGTTATGTCTTATGTGAAATGACATTTTTGACTCAAATATTGATCTCTACTCATTAGTCCATACTTTGCCTGACAGCCAAGGGGTTCTGAAAGGGATGGGATGCATACTCACAAAGCCTGAAGGCTTGGGTTCAATTCTTCAGTACCCATATAAAGCCAGGCACAAAATGGCACATGTGTTTGGAGTTCATTTGCAGTGGCAGAAGGCCCTGGCATGCCCATGCTCTCACACTCTCTCTGTCTGTTTCTTTTTCTCGGTTTAAAACAAACAAACAAACAAACAAACAAACAAACAAACAAACGTAGAGTCTTCTTTATAGGGCTAGAGAGGTGGCTCAGCAGTTAAGTGTGCTTGCTTTCAAAGCCTGCCTGCTGGAGTTCATTTCCCTAATCGCCCATGTAAAGCTTGACAGGCATTCACCTGCAACAAAAAGAGGCCTTGCACACCACTCCTCAACACACATATGCAAATAAATAATTTCTAAAATATTTTATTGATTTATTTAGAGAGGGAAAGAGGAAGATAAAGAGTGGGGGAGAGAGCGAGTGCATGCCAGGCCCTCTAGCCACTGCAAACAAACTCCAGATACCTGTATCACCTTGTACAACTGGCTTCCATATATACTGGGGAATTGAACCCTGGTCTTTAGGCTTCATACTACTAAGCCATCTCTTCAGCTGTATGTGTGTGTGTGTGTGTGTGTGTGTGTGTGTGTGTGTGTGTATTATATTATATTATATTATGTTATATTATATATTATATATATATATGAACGGAGTCTGTCAGATGTGTTGAGGAGAATAAATGTCAAGGCTAGATTCTTTGCTGGTCCTTAGAAACTTATGGGGTTCAGAGGAAGATCAAGGAAGAACAAATTGAGAATGGCTCTGATATATGATTCTGTCTTCACCCTTGGCTCATAAATACCACCAGGGCCATGATTTCTGTCCTGTGATCAGGCTCGCTAACACCTTCTAACCTAGGCCTAGTTCTCAAACTCTTGCCAAGTTCCCATAATGCATTGTTGCTGTCATCTTGGGAGCACCCACCAAGCCCAGGCACTTTTTGTAAAGACAAGGGAATGTGTCTACACCACCAGGAGCAGGTGGCTTCAGGATGATGGATCTGAGAGCCCAAGGAAAGCAAATCTGTTATCGTCCACGGTGCACACAGCATGCTGTCACCACGAGGCCTCATAATCATCCTTCAGTTTCCCAAATTACCTCACTGCTGCTTTTTTAATTAAGACCCATTAACTTGTCATATGTTGATAACAGAGATGACCCTGAAATAGATGGATAAATTAAAGCTCTCTCTTTCTCATTCTGTGCTTTTATATGAACGTGTTAATTATTTTTGTCATTAGGGAGAGTGATGAAGGGATGGAAAAGTTACAAATGGATTTTGACAAAGTGTTGGTGTTTGCTGCTGGAAACTCAGCGTGCATCAAATGCCATCCATCACCCTTTAACTTCTCCATTTGCTCCAAAGGATCAACCCAGGATTTCTTACACTAATAGACCCCATGATATAGGCTAATGGGGGAGGGGGCATAGGCACCCATTATTTTGTTGTTGCCATCACACACTGACATTCATAGAAGTCCACATCTGGCATCCAAATGGAGTTTGGTTTAAATGTACACAGCTGGGCTCTGACACCAGTTCTTAAACATCAGATTATTGACCAATCCATTAGGGAAATTTCTCATAAAAGTCTCAATTTCTAGTTGCTGAAAATGTCCTGAGGTCAGACATCACTGGACCTGTCTTGCTGGATGGCAGTAATTGCTGGGGAATGTCTGCCCCTTCCAAGGTCCATGCTTGAAAATTTATCACACCACTCACTCTCTCCTCTGCCCCTTGGTCATTGGTGCTGCATGCCATGTCCATTTGTATTATGTTATGCTAGTTTTGTTAGCTTTTTGTGGTAGGAAAAAAAATGAAAAGATTCCCAGTATGTACCTCTACAAGAAGTAGAAAAATAGGGGCTGTGGAAAGGGCTCAGCTATTAAAGGAGCTTGCTTGCAAAGCCTGCTGAGCCAGTGCAATTCCCCAGTACCCATGGAAAGTCAGGTACACAAAATGGCCATATGTCTGGAGTTCATGTGCAGTGGCAAAAGGCCCTGGTGCACCAATATTCTGCCCTCTCTTTCTCCCTCTCTTCCTCTTTCTTTCTCCATGTCTCTCAAATAAATAAGTAAATAATTAAAAAAAGAAGTAGAGAAACAAAATATAGACTAAGACAGGTCACATTTTTTTTTCAAGAAAACAGAGAGAATATCTGTTAGTTTCAGAATAGAGCATCTGGAGATCAGGCCTTTCGCATAGGAGTAGTGAGGTCTATTTTGTATCACTTCAAGGTCTTCAGAGAATGGGCCCAGAGGCAGGAGGAAGAAGGGAAACACTGGGGAAGAGGGAGGTGGATCAGTGGGAGACTGGTGCAGATTTGGTTAGGGGGTCACTGGCTACAGAAGAAGGCAGGAATTCAGGGACCTCAAAAAACCTGAGTGGGGTGCTAAAGGAGTGAAGGGAGCTAAGGAAAGCCAAACTGGCTTCTGAACAGAGAAGGAGAGAGAGAGAAAGAAAGAGGATTGAAAAAAGAAAATGACACATGCAGTAGGGAGGAAGAGAGGGACAGAGAAATAGAGAAATAGACATGGAGACACAGAGAGACCAGGGCATGTAATTAAGGGAGAAGCCAAGGAAGAAGGGAGGGAGTGCCTGAGGAGGTCTAACATGTGGCCCTTTTTGGGGAGGGGAGCTTGCTGGGGAGGGAAGAGCCCTGAGAAAGGTCTGAGCTGGGGATGAAGGAAGGAGCCAGGCTGGCTAAGCCTCCCATTGAGCCCTTTGGGGGGGGGTGCGAAGTCAGACCTTTGAAGCCTCAATTATGGCTGATGGGCAGAGGTAGAGGGAAACAAGTTCAGGGCTCTGAGTGTCTAACTATGAAGTGAGGGAGTCGGGATGCACCAGCGTGTATTGGCATGCCTGTGCAAGAGCAGTTATGATAATGGATGTCCACTGCAGGGTTCTTTGCTCAGAATTCTTGTTCTCTAGTCATGTGTGAAAGGGTGCAATGAACTTAGGAATGGAATTCCAGAAAAGCATGGGTTTGATAATAATATACTGTATTATCTATCTATCTATCTATCTATCTATCTATCTATCTATCTATCTATCTACCTACCTACCTACCTACCTACCATCTATTTGGACAGGGCATCACTCTGTAGCCCAAGTTGGTCCTGAATACACAATCCTCCTGCCTAAGCCTTCTGGTACTAGGCTTACTGGTGCATGCAACTAGGCCTAGCTTGTGTCAATTTATTGAATGATATTTATCAGGTATTAATTTCAGGCCTGCTAAGTGCCCAGGCCACAGTTCCCCCCACCCACTCCACGTGAATAAGAATGCTGACAATGATGGCAAATCAGACACTGAAGTTAGGAGCCTCTGCCCTGCCAAATGTCTAGGTGAGAAGATTAGTTTCCAGGAAGGGGATTCTCCCGGCTGGGAAACCCAGAAAGGCTTCTTGGAGGTGGAGGTCTTGAGAAGAGGGCTTGGTAGGCTCCCTATTTCCTGCTCTGGAAAACTCTGCCTCAAATTTTCTGGACGAGAGTGCTACGCCTGGGCTCCCATGTCTACAAGGGAGCTGCTCACACAGGCTACAGAGGTATATTTTGAGAGCCCTTGCCAGGGGAGGAGGCACCTCTAGACAGTGCGATGAGCACACTCACAAAGGCAATGATCTTGGGCAGGAGCTGGGCTTGAGGAACAGCCCCTGTGCTGGGAGGGAATCTGTGCTCCTCCTGTTGTGGGGAGAGGGGCAGCTTCTGGGGTCAGAACATGGGGTTTTGCGGGTGTTAGGCAAGTGCCTCTCTGCTGTGCTGCAGCCTCCCCCCTAAGGGGCTCTCTGAAGGCCTTGGTTGTACCTTTTAAAGGATCATAGGACAGGATTGGTTCTTGCCTGAGGCTGTTCACGGAAGCCCTCGGGCTGGCCAGTTGTGCTGGTACCCATGCTTCCCCTCCCTTTAATTTTTTACCTCTCATCAAGGAGATTCGGTGATACCTTAGCCGCAGGCGGCAGGTCTATAGAGGAGGCGTGGGACTCTGGAAATCCCTGGGCTTGTGCAGCGGGACTTAACTGTCTCCATCTCTGAGAGATGCTCTTGCAGTCTCCTGTTCCCTAGCCTGTGGGACTGAAGAGTTCTAAGCCTTTTGTCTGGTTCAGAAACAAAAGGGCAGGGCTGGGGCTGTAGCTCAGTGGTAAAGTGCTTTCTTTGTATTAGTGAGGTTTGATCCCTGCATTGAAAAGGGAATAAAAGAAAAAGAAAGAAAAAGTGACTGTCATCCCAGGTACAGAAGTGACAAGAGCAGGCAGCAGTTGCTGTTGGTCTAAGCTTGGGTGGAGATTTTTCTTCGTGTTCTCTCTGTCCTGCTCCTCCTGAGGTTTAAGAAAACAGTGACAAGGCTCAGAGGCAAGGGTACGATGTCCGAACACTGGCTCTAAGCACGGGGCTTGGGTGTGACTGGGAACTGCCTCCCGTACTCCTCTATCTACAAAGTGAAAAGCTCCATTGTCCAAGGGGCTCACGCCTCTGAGGTATTAGCAGGAGCCAGGGAGAAAATATCTCAGACAGCTTTGGCAATGGCAAAGGCATGAGATGGCATCTACTATCACGTGAACAAGTGATATCATATTCTCTAGTCACAGGGCACGTTACAGAGAGCTTCATATTAAAATGAGGAGACCAGCCAGGCGTGGTGATACACACCTTTAATCCCAGCACTTGGGAGGCAAAGGTAGGAGGATCACTGTGAGTTTGAGGCCAGCCTGAGAATACAGAGTGAATCCAGGTCAGCCTGTGCTGGAACAAGACCCTATCTCAAAAAAAAAAAAAAAAAAAAAAAAATCAATCAATAAATAAATAAAATAAAATGAGACCATTTTATCATTTTCCTTCCATGAATTACAAATTATAGGAAGCCAGTGTTTTGACCTAAGTTCCTGCACATTTCACACTATAAATCAAAATGGAGTCACTCACGCTATAGATCCACAACACAGGTACTAAGCTGTTTATCCGGTCTAAGGGCTCTGGTGGTAGTAGCCAATTTCAATTGGCATGATAATGAAGTCCCCCAAACACCCCAATGTCAACTAGTCTGTTTTTCTTTTTCTCTGTTGTTCTATTTCCCTGTCTCAGGGAGGTGACTTTGAAATGATTGACATGCTTTGCTGTTTTCATGTCTGGTTTTTTCAAGCCCTTCTCTGGGTATACAAGCCACCTCCTCATGGAGAGGAGACCCACCAGAATCAGACCCCCTTCTATCCAGATCCAGGGTCTTATTGATACAAAGAACTTATGGGCACAGCAGGCCAGCGATCAGAGGTTATATTTAGCAGAGGAAGGAGAAGGATGCGCAGCGGCCAGCAGTGCAGGGACCGGCGTGAGCGAGGGCTGCGCTGGGACAGGATGCGACGTCTCTCTCACTGGGCTACCTGCTGTATGCTTGTGCGTGGCTGGAGCATATTAAACTTATTTATACGTATGTGGTGACTTAAGAGCTGTGTGATTCTTTCTCTAGTTCTGAGGGGCCGCTTATGGCCGTGTGGATCTTTGAGACCACGAGCACTTGCAAGGAACAGTGAGTGCCGACAGTGGTCATCTCCCGGGGTGTTGGGCACTTTCTACTGGCTGGCGATGGTTTTGAAGATCAGAGAGAACATCTGGAGGGACAGAATACGCTCCTTTTCTTATGAACAAGACGATCCGGCAGTCGATATTGAAAGCCAAACTAAGAGAAAATAGTGTAACGAGTGGGCTTTGGACATAAAATATAGCACTTACCTCAAAGGGAACAAAGGGGAGTTTTATTCTGGAGCCAGATATGACTTAGGCTATACCAAATCCCATGTTCCAATGCGGTAGCAATTTCGTGAAGTGTTTAGAGTTACAGGACAAAAGAAAGGAATACATAAATCCAGGCACTCTTTAAATATATTGGTGGAAACACCAGAGAGGTAGGTTGCACCAGGGCAAGGTAATGCCTGCTACTGGCCTCTGACGCTCTCTGATGACATCCCGAGCCTTTGGTCGGTTAGTACATTTCACAAAGGTTTCACCTGATAGGCACCAGGATGCTGGGTCAAACACAGAGGCGAGCAGTCGGTGGCCTTTAGGGGGACAAAAGACAGCTCAAGATAATTTGGCTCCAAACCTGTGACATTCCATCTCTTCGCAATCATAGGAATTCTGTTCCGTCAAATCCACCTTGTTTGCAACTGCTTTTCTGGAACTCTCGTTCACAGAGCGTTGGTCATTACTGGTAATCTCTGCCTCCCTCCCAGCGACTCCTTCTCACTTTGCTTGGACCAGCAGACCATGGAGTCTATTTTATGGTCCTAGACTTGAAAGTCAGGTCAATTATAATAAAATGTTGTTAGAATTTTGTCCTCTGACATGTCATACCCTTCCAGAGTTTCTGTTTCACTTGCCAACAGCCATTAATACAGATGAGCTCTGGGTGGGGGGGGGGCAGGAGGCAATGGGGGTCGGTGTGATCTCAGTCTCTTGGAAACTTCTGCTTTTCCCTTATCCCTGACAGGGCGTGAGTCATCCCTGGAAGTGGCCACACGCGCCCTGTCTTGGGAGCACACTTGTCATAGGCCCCTCATTGACAAAGCATGCAGGCTCTGACAGCCGACGAATGAGCAAGAAACAGGGGGCCGGTTAGGTGTCCTTTGCGCTGTCACGGGCCGGCTCTTACCCCAGCTGCTTTTACTGTATCTGATTAGCCCGGGTTTGTGTCATTTTCCTTCTAAGCCAGCCTGTGCAGGGCGTTCCCGTGCTGTTCACCCGGTCTCCTGGCTCAAAGCGATAGCTCACTAGGTGTCACTCTCACTCTGTCCCTCAGCCCCTCCCTTGAGAATTCTTCCCACTTTCTCCCCTATCCGCTGGTACGAAAATTGTCCCACATGTCAGAAGACAGAAATCAGAGGAGACTGTGTACTCTGAGGATTCAAATCCCAGCTCCACCTCGCATCTCCGCGTATCAGCCAGGGACAGAGTGGGCAACAAACGAACCCCAAATCTCCGCTTGAGCACCACAGACATTCCCCCCCTACCCCCCAAGCCTGCCACACGTTCAGCGCCGGTCTGCAGCGTGGAAGTGACACTATGCTCCTTGGCTTATCAGCCAGGCGACTGGAAGCATGGCTTCTGCGACTTGCCAGGGAGAGGAGAGGGAGAGGCCTTCTGTTCAAGGGATTGGCTTAGATGCACTCTTCTCTAGCTGACTGCGCCCAGCTAAGCTCCTGCTCCTTCAGGGACCAAAGAATAGAGGAGATTTAGATATCAGTGAAGATAAATGACAGCTACTGCACTCGTTCTCATTTATAAGATGGTAACATAAACAATAATAAGAATCTCATAGAATGGTGAAGTATGTACATTATATATTTATAATTTCTCATTTATAATTTATCATCAATTATATATATATTATCATTTTCTGTGTTTTCGTATTATTAAAGTAGTCTCAATGACTTCCTGGAACGCATACTGAAGGCAGAGGGTCCCTGAGAGGCCATCCAACTCAGATTCTCAGGAAAAGCATGATTTTCATTTTCATTTTATTTCATGGTCCCGCAAGATTGAGGCCAGCGGTTGGCTAGCTATGCAAGAGCTATACAACGGAGCTGCACCCCGAGCCTGGAATATGACTGTGGTACTTTGAATATTTGTCCTCATAGACTTAGTTGTCTTATTAAAATTAAGATTGTAATTTGTGTCTCCAGCTAGCTGACTGGAGGAGTCGTCACTGGATCCTGGAGTCCAGCCCTAAGGTGTATTTGGAAGCAGATCTTGATTCTAGCCCAACGATGTGGAGAGAGCAGGTTCTTTTTTTTTTTTTTGGTAGGGTCTCACTCTAGCTCAGGCTGACCTGGAATTCACTATGGAGTCTCAGGGTGGCCTCAAACTCATGGTGATCCTCCTACCTCTGCCCCCCTGAGTACTGGGATTAAAGGCGTGCACCCCCATATCTAGCCAAGAGAGCAGTAATGAGCGCTGGCTGGTCGTGCTGGCTGGTGGCGCTGGCTGGTGGCGCTGGCTGGTGGCGCTGGCTGGTCGCGCTGGCTGGTGGCGCTGGCTGGTCGCGCTGGCTGGTGGCGCTCGCTGGTTGTTGTTGCTGCGGTCGGGTTCTCACTGCTGGTAGAATCACCCAACCAAGAGGGGCTTCCGGGAAAAAGAGGTTTATCTTGGCTTACAGGCTTGAGGGAAGCTCCATGACGGCAGGGGAAATGAGGGCATGAGCAGAGGGCAGACATCACTCTCTGGCCAACATAAGGTGGACCATAGCAACAGGAGAGTGTGCCAAACACTGGCATGGGGAAACTGGCTGTAACACCCTTAACCCGCCCCCAACAATACACTGCCTCCAGGAGATGCTAATTCCCAAATCTCTATCAGCTGGGAACCCAGCAATCAGAACATCTAAGTTTATGGGGGACACCTGAATCAAACCACCACAGTTGTCTCTCTCAGCTTGTGTCTGTGAGAGGGAACCAGCTTCTTATGCCATTGATGGAACTGGCCCTGGATCTGTAGCCCTGAAATATTTCCTTTCCTCCCTTAAACTGTGTCTCGTTGGATGTTCGTCCCAGCAATGTGGAGCTGATGACAAAAATGACTTCTAGACTGGGACCAGCCTCTGATTGGTAGTCCTTCCATGTAAAAGCCTCATGATACTGACATATTTACTGATCTGATAGACACCTCTGTTTCCTCATTTGTGATAGAGGAATATCACTGCATTTGCTTTTGGAAATGAAAGGAGATCAGAAAATATAATCTGTGGTCTCAGCTCCACCTCATGATGATATGAATATGAATCATTTATTACCAGCTTGTTTCAAATACCCTTTTGCTCACCACCTGATGATAATTTATTTATTTGAGAGAGGGAAAGTGGGGAAAAGAGAGAGAGATAGAGAGAGAGAGAGAGAGAGAGAGAGAGAGAGAGAGAGAATGGGCCAACGCCTGTAGCCACTGCAAACAAACTCCAGATGCCTGTACCACCTTGTGCATCTGGCTTATGTGGGTGCTGGGGAATCAAACATGAGTCCTTTGGCTTTGCGGGCAAGTGCCTTAACCGCCTACCATCTCTCCAGTCCCCCTTTTAATATTTTACTTATTTGAGAGAGAGAGACAGAGAAGAGAGAGAGAGAGAGAGAGAGAGAGAGAGAGAGAGAGAGAGAGAGAGAGGCAATGAGCCAGGGTCTGTAGCCACTGCAGATGAACTCCAGATGCATGTGCCACCATGAGCATCTGGCTCTTGACAAGGTTTTGGATGAAGCCTGGTTAAGGTGATAAGGCATTGGTTGAATTTAAGTAGGTCTCAAGGCTGGAAGATTTTTCACTGTGCTAACCCAACAAGATTCTTGCTGAAACTAATCAGAACTTAAGGCTGAACCAAGGTCAGTGGCTAGTCAAAAGAACCAAGTCTGGTCAAAAGATCATTTTTTTTAATCCCTCAGTTGACACCTTCAGCTCCTCCAATCATTATTAAGATTGCTATCCATGGGTGGAGATGAGAAAAATTTGAGAGATAGACCAGACTCCTTGCCCAGAGTTTCCTAGTGCTTATCACCATTGGAGAAGGAGTCCAGACATTAGACAGTGTGAGAATTAAGAGGAAGCTTATTACAAGGGCAAGGGACACACTCAGGAGGAAGTGTGGGCTTCTCAAGGCAGAGTCACTATGATCTTGGATAGCTCATTTTATGGACCAACTTTAATGGAGGGGAGGATTGTCCATGAGTTAAAGCAAGAAATTTCTTGAGTGACAAAGTAAAAGTTAGCCTCAAAGGTGAGCATATGGGTGGATCTATAATCCTCCATCAGTTAGATAATATTCCTGTGAGTAGAGCACCAATGAAAGGTTGAAAGGGATCCTGTGAGAATTCCTGTGTTGTAGCCCTGTATGTTTCTCCAGTGTGTTTATAATTATTTGTAGCTTGTGAAATGTTTTATCTGATATTTGGAGTATTTATTCTGGCCAGTTTAATTTTATAGCTATCACCTCATGTGGAGTGAGCAGTTCTAATTTTAGAACTTTTTAAAATTCCGAATAATTTTCCCATAGGACATGCTGACTACTCATGTAATCAAGAAACACGGGCTCTTAAGTTATAAAACACTATGAGTGTCATTGCCATTGGAGGCTAGAGCTTTTTGTATAATTTGGATTAAAGATGTTGATTCAGTTCTTTGGGGTAATCCTAAGAAGAGTCAGTGGAGCTAAAGTGACTTTAAGATAGCTAGAAGTGTGATTAGGTCACAAAGGCTTTTAGAGTCCTTTATTGTATCTTCTTTTAATTTTATTTATTTTTTCATTTTAGAGAGAGAGAGAGGGAGAGAGAAGAGAGAACTGGCATGCCAAGGCCTCAGCTACTGCAATTGAACTCCAGATGCTTACGCCACCTAGTGGGCATATGAGACATTGCTTTTGCCTCACCTTTGTGTGTCTGGCTTATGTGGGACCTAGAGAGTTGAACGTGAGTCCTTATGCTTCACAGGCAAGTGTCTTAGCCACTAAGCCATCTCTCCAGTCCCTAACATTTTAGTTATGCATGTACATGTGTGTTGAGGTTTGTGTGTGTTGGGGGTGGGGTGCATATGAAAGCCAGAGGAGGACCTCAGGCGTCAGTCTCAGGAACATCATACACCATTTTGAGACAGAGTCTCTCACTGGCCTGAAGCCCACATATTAGGTTAGACTGGCTGATCAGTGAGCTCCAGGGATCTTCCGGCCTCTGCCTCCCCAGCACCGTGATTACAGCTATGTCACTGTCCCTGACACTTGAAATTATTTTCTTGAGGAAAGCCTAACAGACAGGCCTTTTATGAGAGAGAGGAAGAAAGAGAAAGAGAGAGAGAGAAGGAGAGAATTGGCATGCCAGGGCTTCCAGCCACTGCCATTGAACTCTAGATGTGTGCGCCACCTTGTGCACATGTGCAAACTTGTGTTTGCATCACTTTGCGTGTCTGGCTTACATGAGACCTGGAGAGTCAAACATGGGTCTTTAGGCTTTGCAGGCAAGTGCCTTAACTGCTAAGCCATCTCTCCGGCTGTCTTTTTTTTTTTTTTTTTTTTTTCGAGGTAGGGTCTCACTCTAGCCCAGGCTGACCTGGACATCACTATGTCGTCTCTGGGTGGCCTTGAACTCATGGCGATCCTCCTACCTCTGCCTCCCGAGTGCTGGGATTAAAGGTGTGCGCCACCATGCCCGGCACCAGCTGTCATTTTTAATATTAATAAAAACATAGCAATCCAATTGATTAGGCCAACTTTTATTCTTTTATTCTTAGTAGAAAGAAGCTTATTTGTTTTTGGCACTCAGAATTTAAAAGTGTTCCCAAAGTGGAGTTCAATTTAGAAGATTTGAAATACATCTTTGTTAATTTAAAACAAGATTTTCTTATCCAAATTATGCTGAATAATGAAGTAATTATTTTACAAAAGCAGTGAAAAAATTAATCTTTTAAAACATGAAGACTTTTTTAAATAAAGTAACTTGTCTGGGTAAGCCAGTGGTTATAACAAAAATGTGAATAATTGCTGGGCGTGGTGGCGCACGCCTTTAATCCCAACACTTGGGAGGCAGAGGTAGGAGGATCGCCGTGAGTTCAAGGCCACCCTGAGATGACATAGTGAATTCCAGGTCAGCCTGAGCTAAAGTGAAACTCTACCTGGAAAAGCAAAAAAAAAAAAAAAAAAATGTGAACAATGAAAAGAAATAATACCATCTTCATTATAACATTTCTAAAATCAAGGTTAGCATGATTTCTATTGCCTAGGAATCTACCAAATAAAAATTGATGAAATCATCTGCCCATAACTCTCATTCATTTAGTGCTTCTCTCAGGAGTTCATTGTGGAAAGATGCTACAACCAATTCTGAAATTTTATTTGTCTTAAAATATTTAAAAGTTCCTTATAATAATGTATATTTCCTTTTAGTGGTAATGGTTCACATAGCCTTTTACTTAATTTTCATAGACACCAAGAAGGTTTACTGTCTGAGACTAGGAAAGCCAAAGGCCTTAGTTTTGTCAATTTTGATGGTAAGTGTCATTTGTTGATTTAAGCACCAAGCATAGGCACAATGAACATTTTGTACAATAGGCCAAATTTCACAAATAAATTTGAATGTCCACTAAAATAAATTTTATGATTATCATGTAATCTAGCAGGAATGTCTGAGTAGGAACAATTGTTTTTAATATAACTTTTATTCTACTGTTAAGGTGGCGGCTGTCAGTAACTGAAGGTTTCACCTTGTATGAAAACAAACAACATGTTATTTATTTAGTTTTTTTAAACTTTTTATTGACAACCTCCATACATAAAGACAATGTACCACAATCATAATTCCCTTCTAGTATGCCCCTTTCCCCCTTCTCTATCTCCCCTCCATTGAATACTAAGTTTTAAATGGTTCATTCTGTTAAAAGTTGAAATTTAAAATCCTTATTCTCTAGTCATTTATTTATTTATTTATTTTGGTAAAACTTACTCAGGCACCAGTTCTATCTCAATGTATTGAATTTTAACCTTAGGAAATTTTAACAACCTTTGATTACAGACAATTTAGCTAAGCCATGCTGCCTTTAACGCCACACCCTTTTCATGACACACATTCACCTTTCAGTTGTCTTCGTCTGTCTATCCCTATTTTTATTTATTTTTAATTTTTTTTTTTTTGAGGTAGGGTTTCGCTGTAGCCCAGGCTGACCTGGAATTCACTATGTAGCATGTAGGCTGGCCTTGAATTCACAGCGATCCTCCTACCTCCGCCTCCTGAGTGCTGGGATTAAAGGTGTGCACCAGCATACCTGGCTGTTTCTAATTTTAGAACGATCTTTTACCGTAGGGCAGAACAAATTTACAATCTACACTCATTTCTTCTGTTCAAGTTTCTTTACCAGAAATACAATTTACATTTATCTATTTTAGATCTCTTTTTTTCTTACTGGATGGTTTCTTGCGAGCTTGTTTGGAGGGTCTAGCAGGGGAGCACAGCAACCCACTTAACCTTGACTGAAGACTAGGCCTCCTCTTGGGAAGGTCGCCTCTTCGACCATTGAGCGTATAGCGTTGGGGGGCTAAGGGACACATACGTGGGGCTGTGACAGAGGAAGGAAATGGCCACCTAGCCAGCCAGATCAGCCAAGCCAATCCTAGTGCTTAGCTGGGTGACAGATGCCACTCTCACATCCACCTGAATGGCTTCTTTTCAGCTTATTTTTAAAAATGAAATTCAGAAAATTCTTTTTTATTCAAATTTTTATTAATAACTTCCATGATTATAAAATATATCCCATGGTAATGCCCTCCCTCCCCTCACTTTCCCCTTTGAAACTCCATTCTCCATCATATCCCTTCCCCATATCAATCAGTCTTTCTTTTATTTTGATGTCATCAGAAAATTCTTGAACAAAATAAAACATTTTAATGAAATAACTACTAATACATTCCAACTGACAATCCAGGAAGCTGTATATTTAATAATAGGCTTTACTGCTTTTGATAAAAGGCATTTACTTTTCATTTGGGCTTACCAAATGGCAGGATAAAAGTTTACCATTTCCACTTACTTTTTCAGTTACCTGCTTACATTTGCAGTAAGGATGTTAGTCCTTTAATGAGTATTTTGTTCGAATTAACTGGGAGTGGCGGTGCACGCCTTTAATCCCAGCACTTGGGAGGCAGAGGTAGGAGGATCGCTGTGAGTTTGAGGCCACCCTGAGACTACATAGTGAATCCCAGGTCAGTTTGGACTAGAGCAAGACCCTACCTTGAAAAACAAAAACAAAAAAAAAATCATTTTCAAAGCTGAAGGTACAAAGATAAGCTATTGTCTCAAATGCATTATGAAAAAGAAATTGGACTGGAGAGATGGCTTAGCAGTCAAGTGCTTGCCTGTGAAGCCTAAGGACCCCGGTTCGAGACTCGATTCCTCAGGACCTGTTGCAGTCCGGTTCGCATTGCTGGTAGAAATCACCCAACCAAGAGTAGCTTCTGGGAAAAAGAGGTTTATTTTGGCTCACAGGCTTGAGGGGAAGCTTCACGATGGCAGGGGAAAATGATGGCATGAGCAGAGGGTGGACATCACCCCCTGGCAAACATAAGATGGACCACAGCAACAGAAGGGTGTGCCAACACTGGCAAGGGGAAACTGGCTTTAATACCCATAAGCTGGCCCCCAATAATACACTCCCTCCAGGAGGCATTAATTCCCAAATCTCCATCAGCTGGGGAGCTAGCATTCAGAACACCTAAGTTTATGGGGGACACCTGAATCAAACCACCACAGAACCCATGTTAGCCGGATGCACAAGGGGGCGCACGCGTCTGGAGTTCGTTTGCAGTGGCAGGAGGCCCTGGCATGCCCATTCTCTCTCTCTCTCTCTCTCTCTCTCTCTCTCTCTCTCTCTCTCTTTTTCTCTCTGCCTCTTTCTCTCTCTGTCTGTCACTCTCAAATAAATAAATAAAAATAAACAAAAAATTGTATTTATGATGTAGTGAAAAACATTAAAATCGGCTCTTTGCAGGATGTCTTTTGTAAACCCATGAGCAGGATGATTAGACAATAGCATCGTGTGCTTAAAATGACCATTCTCTTAAAAATATTTCTTGATTAGTTATTTATTAAGGGGCAAGTGGGGATTGCAAGTGACCAACCCACATGGAGTTGAATGCTGACCATTGGGAGATCTGAGGATGCGATTTCAAAGTGCTATGCCAGCTTGTGACTGCTTTTGCCAGAGGGTGAGGCGCATGGCATGTTGTGTGACTGCTTCTGCCAAAGGGTGAGGCATGGCATGTTGTCTTTTGGCACAATTGCCCACTGTCAAGAAGGATGGCTGTCTCGCACCTGGTGAAGGCTCTTCAGCAGAGGACTTTTACCCCAGGACCTCCCAATTCTTTCCATTCTCAGGTGGCTAATTTGAGAGCTGAGCCTCTGATGAAGGGCCTTGTGGCATTGGAGCATCCAATTCTTTTAATTAATTAATTTGGGAAAGGGGGTGAGGAGAAAGAAAGAAAGGGCACCACAGGACCTCTTGCCACTGCAAATGAACAGGAGATGCACTTGCCACTTAGTGCATCTGGCAGGAACCCAAGCCATCAGGCTTTGCAAGCATGCACCTTTAACCACTGAGCAATCTATCCAGCCCTGGGGAACCCAATTCTGATGGGAGTCAAATTTGGCTCTTCAACCCTTGTTCCTTCCCCACAGCCTTTCAGCGCGGTGTGCTTGGTGCGCCTGGCTGGCCGGCGGTGGGGCTCCTCAGCATCCACTGTACCTCTCACGCTTGCCCCGCTCCTCCCATCCCTCCTGGCCCTTGTCCTGGTGGAGGGATGGGCAGCTGGGAGCGTGGAGGCAGGGCCTAGTTGATCCGAGGTAAGAAGATAACCTCATTGCATTAGTTTGCAGGACTGTTGTAACTAAGTACTGCAGCCTGATGGCTTGGAAGAAAACAAACGCAGAATTTCATCGTCTTGTAGTCTGGAGACTAGAAATCTGCAATTGGGGGTGCTGGCAGGGCTGCAGTCTTCAGGGCTCCCCTTCTTATGACATCGTCACTTCTGGTGGTTCAGTGGTAGTCCTTGGCATTCTTTGGCTTGCTGGGTCATAATTCCCACCACTATGACATTGTCACATAGCACATACCACACGATTTTGACTTCACACGGCCATTTTCTTAATAGGACACAGGTCGTATTGAATTGGGGGCCCTATTTCAGTAAGACGGCATTGTATGTTACATTTGCCATGGGCGTCACTCTTTCTGATTAAGGTAACATTCTGGTGTACAAGGAATTAGGACGTCAGCCTATCTCTTCTTTGTGAAGACACAATTCAAACCATAACACTTATCCTATCTCCGTTAGCCTTTATCTCATCTATATTTCCAGATAAATCCACCGCCGTTTGAGAGCAGCGGCCCCTCCTGTGCGCATTCTCCTTTCTTCCACTCGGTTATTACAATTGATCACCAGCAATAGAACTTCAGCTTCAGTGACGGCTCCACATCAAAAGAAAAAGAAAATATTCTGGGACGGCAAAGAACTGAGATTGTGTGCATTAATGGTAGCAATCCAAAGCTGATTATCAAAGTTCCTAAGAAACAATGTGGGAGGTAATTGCAAGTAGTTGTGGGAAGAAAACCACCACCACCACAATTATGGCGAAAATCACTTGAAATAGGAAAGTTCTCCTGCCCTCTCATGAGAGGAGAAACTTGGACTTTAATTCCTTTTATTCTATTAAGAACTGTCCAAGGCTTAAAGGATGGCGAGCTATTCTCCCACATTTTATTTCCTGTCTGTTCCCACTAGATTAATGGTCCTCCCTCTGAGGCTGTGAGCCATACTGCGCTACTTTAAATTCGAGTAATGAAGTATTTTTTTTGAAGAAGCTTATGTTTATATATAAAATATGGAAGTATATCGACTCCATGCTAGAAATGTGTGTGGTGTGTGGATGCCGTTGCACGTGTGTGTTGGGAGTGTTCTGGTTATCTACTGCATATGTTGTGTGTCATTGAGGATGTGTGTTCTGGGTGTGGTGTGTATCATATGTGCTGTGTGTCCTATGTATGCTGCACACGTGCTTACGCTGTGAGCGATGTGTGTTATTGGTATGTAGTGTGCTGCGTGTGTTGTGTGAATTGCTTGTTGCGCATCTGTCACATGCATTGTATGCATGCAGAATGTTGTGCATTTTGTGTGTACTGGGTTAGGCACTGTGTTGTGTTGTATGTGTTGCATGTGTGTTCTGTATTTGTTGTGTGTTATATATTGTGTATTTGATAATGTGTTGTGTGTCCCATGAGTGCTTGCGTTTCAAATGGTGCGCGTGTGTTAGGCATTGTGTATATTGTATGGGTGCTGTGTTATGTTTTATTGTGAGCTCTCATGTGTCTTTGTGTAGCGTGTGTGTGTGTGTGTGTGTGTGTGTGTGTGTGCTTGCGTGCACAAGGTGTGCCTGTGGATGAGTAGCAAAGCCATCCCCTGGGTGCATCTTAGGGATGCAGAATCCCACAGAATCCCAACTCCTCAGAAGCAGAAGTGGCTTCCAACAAGAATTTCAGGGACCTCATGTGTTGACATTTAAGAAGCTCTGTTCTAAGCAACTTGTAGAGCTTTTGCAGAGAAATCTTTAAGCCTCTCTGGCTAAAAGTCAACAAGGTACGTAGCATAATGAGTTGTCCTCTAGTGTACTCCTTTAGTCATTGATTTTTATTTTATTATTATCATTTTTCAAAATATTTATTTATTTGCAAGGAGAGAGAGAGGGAAAGTATGGGTGCATCAGGGCCTCTAGCCACTGTAATTGAACCCCAGATGCATGTGCCATTTTGTGTGTCTGGCTTTGTGTGGGTACTGGGGATCGAACCTGGGTCATAATGCTTTACACTCAAGCACCTTAACCACTAAGCCATCTCTACAGCCCTATTTTACTGGAAAGTGTCATAGATGTGTGCTCTGTCATCTAATTTGATAGATCACAGGCAAATATGTGCATATGTATGTGTGTGCACATGCGTGCACACATCTATGTGTGTGTGTGTGAAGAGCATGTGATATATGTGAATGAATATTACTGTTGTGTGTATCTTACCCAAACTGAAACATTCCATCTTGGAAGAAGGCAGAAATCTCCTAAGATTCAGATGTTCGTGAAAGATGATGCTCAGAAAGTTCCAAATTCACTGAGTTCACTAAACCTCTCAAAATTTGTATAAGCAGCAGACGATTGCTTGTCAGAGGCTGGGTGGAGCTGCTTGAAAGTGAGGCAGGGAGCCCCTGGGGTGTGGCTTTCTGTGAGTCACCATCTAAGCTTGTGGCGATACCGCTCCCTCTGGGTCACCCACGCACCTATATCCCCTCTCTCATAATCCTGTAAATAGCCCAGTAAATTCATTAGTTCACCAAGCCAGGCTGGCATCATTTCTTTGATCTACTGTTGGTGCCTCTCCAGGGTGAACAGATATCTTGTTCAGGTTTCCATAGGAAAAAAATCTCACAACTGTTTTTCTCAGCATTTCCTTTTTAGTGTCCACATTAGAAAGCTGGAAGATAATTTGCCCGAGTCACTGAAGGATGTAGGGCATCCAGAGTCGGTGGTCATTGTCCCATGGACGTTGATTTCTGGACTTTTAGTCAGCCACCTGGTTTCTAGGTGAAGTTGATGGGCTCCTGTCATCAGAAGGCAGAAACTCCAGTGATAGTACCAACACTGTCCTCCTAGCCCTAGAAAAGACCGAAATCCGAGCCCTTGTTGCTACCTCACAGTCCTTGGACTTCACACTGATGGATGTGACCAGCCCCCAAGCCCTGTGGGAACTTAACATGCAGATGGTCGCCTCCTCTTTAGAATGTGGCGTGGAGCCCTCCCAAGCTGTGTAGGCATAGTGGACAGGAGACCCAGCTCCCACTGGGAGAGTCTTTTCCTTCAGTAAAAAATGCAAATGGGTTCTGGGTGGCAAGGAAACAGTCAAATGTGCCCAGGAGACATGGTGGAATCCTGCCTTGCCCTGACTCATGTTGCCTGGGGGACTATGAGCCAGGGGTACAAGCTTTCCATCAGTTGTGACTAGCTGAACCCCGCTTTGCCTTGGCCCTGGAAACAGAAGCTCCATGTCTGAGTGAAGGAAAAGGGGCGTCATTTGTATATGGGGGGATTTGGCAGCCCTTCCTCAAAACCAGGGGTGATTCCCTCCGTGAGCCATGGCAGGTGGGTGGGTGTTTCCCGTCCCTGCAGAAGCTTCCAGAAAGGCATTGCAGAGAACTGAGTGCCTTCCTCAATCTTCCTGCTTTGCCAACTCTGCCCTAGCTCAGACACAGACTCTTCTGTCCTTCTTATAGAGATCTCAGGAAAGGGTGGGGCGGAGCTCAGGATAAATGTGTCACTGGAGGGGACAGGACCTGTAACAGCTTTGGACGTTGCCCTCTCACCATGAACCTCTCCACAACAATGACCAAATCTGTATTGAGAATATTGTTTTGATTAATTGATTGACTATGTGTGTGTGTGTGTTTATGCATGTGTGTGCAAATGGAAGCCTTAGGATAACCTGAGGCTCCATTCATAAAGAACACTGTCTTTTTCTTTCTCCTCTTTCTCCCTCCCTCCCTTCTTTCTTTCCTTCCTTCCCTCCTTCCCTCCTCTCTTCCTCCCCGCTCCCTTTCGGTCTTTTCCTTTTTCTTTCTTAGACAAAATCTCTCAATGGTCTGGAACTCACCAGTCCTGCTAGACTGCCAGGGATCCCCTGGCCCTATCCCTCTAGCGCTGGAATTTCAAGTGTGTGACCTTGAAAGGGGAGGGAGCCCCCCCTTTCACGTTGTGTTCCTCAATAAATACAGTTCTCATTTGCTTGCCCCTCGCTGTCCATTGGTCCACTTAATTCTTCATAGTGGGGAGGGGGAGGGAAATGGCCCAGAAGAAAATTTGGCCATTTTACCACCTCACCGTCCTTTGTCGCTGTTGCAGTCCAGTTCGCGTTGCTGGTAGAAATCACCCAACCAAGAGCAGCTTCTGGGAAAAAAAGAGATTTATTTTGGCTTACAGGCTTGAGGGGAAGCTCCATGATGGCAGGGGAAAACGATGGCATGAGCAGAGGGTGGACATCACTCCCTGGCCAACATAAGGTGGACTACAGCAACAGGAGGGTGTGCCAAACACTGGCATGGGGAAACTGGCTATAACGCCCATAAGCCCGCCCCAACAATACACTCCCTCCAGGAGGCATTAATTCCCAAATATCCATCAGCTGGGAACCTAGCATTCAGAACACCTAAGTTTATGGGGGACACCTGAATCAAACCACCACAGTCACTCTGTGTTTCTGGTGTTGAACTCGGGTTGCCATGCTTGAAAACACTCTACTAACTGAGCCTTCTCCACAGAAGGCTTTTTAATAATATGTTGTTTTTATTTATTTATGAGAGAGAAAGAAGCAGGGCGCGCGAGAGAGAGAATGGGCACACTAGAGCCTCTAGCCACTATGAATGAACTCCAGATGCGTGCACCACCTTGTGCACCTGGCTTATGTGGGTCCTGGGGAATTGAACCGAGGTCCTTTGGCTTTACAGGCAAGCGCCTTAACCACCAAGCCATCTCTCCAGCCCTACAGAAGGCTTTAAAGACATTTCTTTTAAAGAAGAGGAATGTTCCCATTCACAGAACTGTCAGGAGAAACTGTCCAGCAGAGAACTGGCAGCGGTCAGCCGGGTTTCACCTACAAGAACCATATTCGGCATCACACGCTATAAAGAGCCTTTAAGTGGGCCGTGCACTTCATGAGTCCTCTGCAAAGGTCAGCTTTGCATTTCCATAACTTGCCTGGCTCTGGGGACATTTAATTTTGGAGAATTTTATGACTAGCTCTTCATTTAGAGTGCAGGTATGTTCTGAAAGACCAGGTTAAAGGGCACCAGGTCTTGGGGCTCCCAATCTGACCCTCTTCCCTTTGCTTTCAGGCAATGAGGCTGTGTTCACAGAGCAGCAGTGGTGGCTCAGTACAGCACTGGCGCACAGAGAAGGCGCAAAGCAGCACTGCAGGTGGCTTGGGTAAGGGCCACCGAGTCCTCGTCTCTGGCCCAGGAGCCTGAGCCCCCCCGCAGGCCTCGTGGCTGCGCCCGCTGTTCCCTGACGCTCTGTCTTCTCGTTTCCCAGTTTGCAGTCTGAAGCCCTCCTGACTCGCAGAATGGAGCTGGGGGCTGGGAGTAATCTCTGTATTAATGAGACGGAAGGGGGGGGGGGGGCTTTCTCAGAGCCAAAGGGCCGTGATGAAGGTGGAGAGATGGGTGGCTGGTTTGGAGGCCCACAGAGCTTTGCAGGATCTCACCTCTGTTCTTTTGACTCTTCTCAGAAGCCCATGGAGAGGACTCTTGACAGCTGTTCCATATGGAAACCCATGTGCTACCCTTGACTGTCCTGGTTCCAGTTGCAGTGACATACGGATAATGGCACACGGGCCTCCAATGCAGAAAGAACACTCCAGGTCCTTTAGAAAGGCATGGGGAGGCAGGTACGAGGGTTCGCATCTGTAATCCTAGCGCTCGGCAGATGAAGGCAGAGGATTAGGAGGCTGAAGCCAGGCCAGGCTAAAGACTGTCATAAAGTAAATAAAAAATGAATGGATGGCTGGATGAGTGGATGGGTGGATGGATGGATGGATGGATGGATGAATGAATAAATAAATAAATTAAGCAAGCAGCTCAATTCATAAGAGGTCCATGAGCAAAACCATCCTGCCCTCACCATTCTGTCTAGCTAATTTTGTCTCTGCTGGCAGGGGAAAGGATGAGGAACACCTGCAGCTTCCTTTTGCTTAATCAGTTCTTCATATCTGCATTCCTCTCAAAGTGCGTGTGAGGAAGGCTGGTGTCTATGGCCCATCTTGTGCACATTCAGTCTGACTCCCGTGTTTCCACGAAGTGCCTAAAGTTTAGTACCTGCTTAGACTCCAAAGAATAAATGCTGCTTCCTCAAGTGTGGGTTCTAGCTAGCTGAAGTCCAAGGGGTCAGGCTCTCTCACTGCCTGTGTGGCTGGGAAAGTGCTTTTTCTTGGATGAACTTAAACATCATTTCCCGATGGAGAAAGTTCTGGAAGAGCCCGGCTGTCTTCATGGATCACTGAGGAAGTAAGTTCACTGGGATTCAAGGAAGGTTGACTCCCATCTCTTCTCCGCAATGCAAAGCAAGGAGACAAAGTTAATGGAGTTTGTTGCCCAAGAGCCTGGGGACCTAAGCAAATGCAGTACAGCGGATGTACCTGAGTCCTAAGAGGCGCCGCCCTCCGCACCAAGGGCCACCGTAAAGCTCCCGCGGCGAGCTGCCCTGTGTCCCTCGGACCCGCTTGCTGCTGTTTTCGAGATGAAAAGAGATTCATGTCAGTGAGCTTCCTGGTATCTGAGGGCATGGAAAAATATTTGCCAGGTTGCCCCAATCCCCCTTTCTTCCTGACTCCAGGTGGCAGTTTCCGCAGTCTATCAGCAGACTTGGACGGGAGTTTTTCAACAGAGAAAGTTTTGGCCTCTTTGGCTCCCAGTTTGCCCTTGGCAGTAGGTGTCAGGTCACATGTCTGAAGGCACCTGCCCTAGGCAGGCTCTGAGCCTCAGGGACGCAGAGCGTATGGCTGATGCCATGGTTATTTTTTTTTTTTCCTTTTTGCTGGAAACTTCATTTTATGCTATCTGAAAATTGGTCTTCTTGCAGAACACTATCAGAATAGCAATAGGAACACAAAGGCACATTTTTCCTTATTGCCATCAGCCAGTGAAATAGACGTTATCCCTTGTCCCTGTTTTCCTCCCGATGCCCACGTGATCCGTGCAGCTTCTCCAGGGGGCCGTTTTACTCTGGGAAGCTTCCCTCCTTGGGTTTCTCGCTTCATGAAAGGAGGCTGTGGGCACTGGATGAGTCAGCCTTGGCCTTTCCCTGCCTCCTTTACAGCCTGGGTCCAACCACCCCAGGCTCTCATCTACAAATGGGGACTTCCTCGCTGAGGCATTATTGGCAGTTCTAGCGAGATTTCCAGTGTTAGCAGAAGCAGTCAGGATGCAATCGTGTGGGATGGGACAGTTCTCTTAGCCATGGAGCAGATCAGCAAATTTCCTCTCTTTTACTTCATCCTTCCTCTTCCTCCCTCCCTCCCTCCCTCCCTTCCTTCCTCCCTCCCTCCCTCCCTCCCTCCCTCCCTCCCTCCCTCCCTCCCTCCCTCCCTTCCTTCCTTCCTTCCTTCTTTCCTTCCTTCCTTCCTCCTTCCTCCTTTCCTCCATCCTTCCCTTTTTCCCTCCTTTCCTCCCTCCCTCCCCTCCTTCTCTCTCTCTTTCTTCCTTCCTTTTCCTTCTTTCTCTTTATTTTATCTTTTTTCTTTCCTTCTCTCTTTCTTTCTGAAATAGATTCTACCTACGGAATTCAGCCCAGGCTGGAATCCATGGTTCCTGATTGCTCAAATTACAGATGTGCACCACCATACCCAGCTCCAACATTCTTTTATTAAATTGTATCTCAATTTACATTGGCCTGGCTCTGCTCTGGCTGGCTGATGTGTATTCATGATTTTCTTTTTCTTTTTTTCGTTTTTTGCCATGTTGTAGCATTGGAATTGATACAGTATATGCCATGCCCTTCAGCATTAGAGCATGTGCATTTTTTCAGTTTGGCAAAATCTTAATCTTTTTTTTTATTATTTATTTGAGACAGGGAGATAGGGAGAGAGAGAGTGAGAGAGAGAGAGAAAGAGAATGGGCGCACCAGGGTCTGTAGCCACTGCAAATGAACTCCAGATGCATGTGCCACCCTGTGCATCTGGCTTACATGGATACTGGTGAATTGAACCTGGGTCCTTAGGCTTCTCACAAGTGCCTTCACCAGTAAGCTATCTCTCCAGCCACAAATCTTTATCTTCTTTATTGCAGTGAGAGTCATAATCATTATTTGAATCCCTCTTCTTGCCTTGGGGACCAGGGTTAGCAGCTCAGTACATGGCGCTGATGCCCTTCCTCTTGCTGTTTGTCGTGACTGGACTTCTTGCATGACAGGTGCCTTGCAACAGCCTGACAATGCTAAGTCCAGTGGACGGAAGGAGAACCACAGGCAAAAGTGGAAGAAGAGCCTCGGAGGAAGCTGGGGTCCAGTTCTCTATGAGCCGAGGAGTCCACAGCCTGGGAAGGGAAGGGACAATGAGTTGAGCAGGTGACTTGCTCTCATGGCTTGGGCTAAAAGTGGGTGACATGTCTTGGAGCAGGTGACTTGCTCTGCCAGCTTATGTAGGAAGCAGAGCCAGATCCAGACCTGCAGTCTCTCTAGTGCTGGGCCTTCCATTATACCAGGCATGTGCTGCAGGATGGTGTCACACAGGGTTTCTAGCAGGGCAGAAGAATACAGGATATTCAGGTATGAGGTGTGTAATGTTGACACAGCCTGTTTATTGTCTAAAGAATAAGAGTTATTCATTTGTTCTGTGAATATTACTCAGGGACCAATATAGTGTCTGCTACATACAAAAGAACATAGTTAATCTGTGCTGTTGATTCTAAAAGAACTAATATTATATACTGCAACACATAAAGGCGAGATGCGTTAGTAGTAGGTAGCATCATTCATCCAGTGGGCAGGCATGGCTTTGATTGTCTCGAGAGCAGAGTCTTGACTCAATGGAGAGAGACTTCTTTGTGGCTCTTCTTGAAGGAAAAACAGTACATGTATTTAGTGACTTTTCTTGTCACTGTGCCAAAATACCTGAAAGGCAGAACCTCAGGAAGGAAAGGTTTGGTTTACTGTTTCCCCATCTGGGCAGGGAAGGCAGGACAGAGCCCAGGGCGGCACGAGCATGCGGCAAAGGTGCTCGCGTGGGACGGACGAGGAAGCAGAGCACACGGTGCAGAGCCAGACCAGGGAGAAGTGTCCAGGCCATCCCCCGTCACCTCACAGGAGGTATTGACATCAAATCCCGGTCACCCACTTCCACTAGGTCGGTTCCATCTTCCAAAGATCCCGAACCATCCCAAACCAGCATCACCAGTCCGAGAACACCCAAGCCCATGGAGAATGTTTATGATTTAAACCATCACAATACTTTGACTCTCTCTGGTCCTGCAGTGTTTTTCTTTAGCCAAACATGGCCTATGCAGGGTACGGTAATGCACATTTAAAATCCCAGCAGTCAAGAGGCTGACGCTGATGGATCCTGATTTTGAAGTGAGCCTATAATATAAAACCCTGTCTCAAAAATAACATAGATAGGCAGATACACAGACAGATTGATTGATTAATAGTGTATCTGTCATGACATGGACCCCCTAAAGAGCTCTCTCCTAAAAGGTTGACAAGTCAACGTTCTAATATTCCTTTTTTTTTTTTTGGTTTTTGGTTTTTGGAGGTAGGTTTTCACTCTAGCTCAGGCTGGTCTGGAATTTACTACGTCGTCTCAGGGTGGCCTCAAACTCATGGCAATCCTTCTACCTCTGCCTCCCAAGTGGTGGGATTAAAGGCGTGTGCCACCCACGCCCAGCAACATTCTAAATATTCTAATATTTATTTCATGCCGTTTCTGTGGCTTTTTTTTTTTTTTTTTTTGGTCTCATTCATGGAGCTTTCAGTCTGCTGGAGAGAAGAAGGATTAAGCAAATCAAATTTTAATACAAATTTTGGCTGTATAGTACCTGCTTTTAGTGCTACAAAGGGAAAGAATGGTTTCTACGAGAGGGCGGCAGAAGGGGCTCAGTCACCTCCCTGAGGATTCCTTGTGTCCCAGGCAATCTGGCAGGTAGTCTCTGAGATTAGAACTGGGAGGAATGAAAGGTGTTGGTCAGGTTGATTGTGCTATAGAGACGTCATCCAGGGACGCTTTGTGTGGGGTGAACACTTACGACATATTAGCAATGACTGCAATCAACACTTCCCCATCCACTGCCTCTCACACTTACGATGATGTGGGTGGGCTGGGCAGGCATCATATTCCCATTGCACAGCGGAAAAGACATCAGAGGCTCAGGGTAGTTAAGTGGCTAAGAGAATGAGGCCATTGCTATATCAAGAGCACATCTGTGACTGCAGCCTTATTTTCCTTCTGGCCATATCAGCATCCATCTCCGCAGAGCTTTCTTGAAATGGAGCATGCAGGGATTAGGTCTGTACATCACCTTATGAGCACGTGGCTTGGGGGAGCCAAGTCCGTTCAAGCAATCAAGTGGTGCCGAGCTGAGCTCTAAGGTGGTTCATGTGGCCCTTGCTACATCCAGTGTCATTTGGGCCACTGGGAAGTATATAGAGTTGGGCATGATACGCCTCTTCATTCTTCTCTTCTGACTCTGTCATTTCTTAAAGATCGTCATAAAACTAATGACAGGATCAGGGAAGAAATCACATTAGACTTTATAACGGGCTAATTAGGTAAATATGTTAAAAAGTGCTCCCCACAGAGCCATTTCTTGGTTGCACTGTTGGAAATCAGCCCTTGTTCTTCAAAGCATCAGCATACCACAGGCAAAGCTGCTGCTTTCTGGGGTTATGTCATTCCAAGGAAACGAGGTAAGTGGAGCGCAGGAAGGCTCGGCCTTTGACGCAAGTCCTTGGCAGGGATACGTTGCATCTTCTAAGATGGATACTTTAGTCCTGTGTGATCCTCTTAGCATACAGAGGTCAAAGTGTTATAAGAGAACCCTTTAGCTCCCTGTGTAGCTTATTGGCCCAGATACGATGTTTGTGGACCAAGTGAGAAGCTCTGGGAGCCCTGGTGGTCTCCTCTGCCTGACTCTGGATCCCCACGGACAACTGGTTATTTTACGAGTTGCAACCCAAAGCTGGTAGCCCCACTCTCCAGATAGTGCATGGCGCCAGTTATCTTTGGTGAGATTCATGCTGCAAACGTAACTAACTTAGCTTCTGGGTGAGCAGAGCATGAAAGGGGAAATGTGAATGAGGGCAAAGGAATATTTGGAAACTATGTGGGGTGCTAGATAGACAGATGCACAGAGACTGATGCCAAGTAGGGAAGCTTGAATGGATGTCCCCCAGTAGATTCAGTTTTTTTTTTTTTTAATTTTTCGAGGTAGGGTCTCAATCTAGCTCAGGCTGTCCTGGAATTCACTGTGTAGTCTCAGGGTGGCCTCAAACTCATGGCCTCCAGTGGCCTTGGCATTGAGTGGAGGGTGGCCCATGTTGAGATATTCTATCAAGTTTCAGCCAGAATCCGGTTCAGCTCAAGTGTTCTGGCATTGCCCTATAAGGTAGGCCCTAGTCACATCTGATTATTTAAATTCAATGCAAATCAGATAGAGGCTGCTGGAAGTTCTTGTTACTGCCCCTTCTGCTGCCCCTGCGTGTACTAAATAAACTCACCTTTCTAACAACAACAAACAACAAAACAACAGCAACAAAACTAGTGTAGGGATTGGCTAGATGGCTTAACTGTTAAGGCACTTGCGTGCAAAGCCAAAGGACCCCGGTTTGATTCCCCAGAACTCACGTAAGCCAGATGCACAAGGGGGTGCATGCACCTGGAGTTTGTTTGCAGTGGTTGGAGGCCCAGGCGTGCCCATTCTCTCTCTCTCTCTTTCCCTCTTTCCTTCTCTCAAATAAGTAAAAGAAAATAAATGAATAAAAATTTAAAAAATTAACTAGCGCAATGTTCATTTTCTCAGTTGCACTAGGTACATTATAAGTGACTAGATTAGTATGTGCTTAGTGACTACCTTTAGTGGGTATGAAGAACACAGGCCTTTTCATCTCATGATGTCCACTAGTGACACGGCGATGATACGGGTTTAGTTTAGATTAGCCAGGGTATTTTTTTCTCTTTGTGGACATTAGAGATTGAACCCAGGGCTTTGAGCATGTAGGCAAGTGTTCTACCACTGAACCATATTCTTAGCACCCCTTTTTCATTTTCCACTTTGATTCAGTGTCTTGCTAAGTTGCTGAGGCAGTCCCTGAATTTGAAATCCTCCTCTTGAATAGCTGAGCTTACAGGCCTGCAACACCACACTTTTCTTTTCCCCTTTTTCTTAATCTTCGTCACATATACCATCAACCCCAAGACCATTTTATTGTCTGTTTGGCTCTGAAAAAAAAACAAAAAAACAAAAAACAAAAAAAAAAAAACACTGCCAGAGGATCTAAGAAAGGAGAAATGAACATTTACACATTTCCCCTTTTGTTTATTCTTGTTGCTGAATGACAACAGCATGAAAAATGTGTAAATTGCAATATTCGGGCTGTGGAGATTGCCCAGCGGTTAATATTTGCTTGGAAAACCTGCTAACTGGGTTCCGTTCTGTAGTATTCATGTAAAGCCATGTGCACAAAGTGGTACATGTGTCTGGAGTTTGTTTGCAGTGGAAACAGGCCCTGACACACACACATACACGCACTCTCACAAAGAAAAATAAAAGTTGAAAAACGTGTAGCATGTTCTGTGATTACAGTTAGAATGTTTTAGCTTCGAACAGGGGCTGGAGCAGAATACAAAAAAGGTAATGAGTTTATTGGCTTGGAGAAATAATAGAGCTATTATTAGGTCTGAAAAACGCTTTTTGTTTAAGAAGAGTTGTTTGCTTTAGTTGAAATGAGGTTTTGAGGGTTATTTGCAGGTAACAGTTATATCCAGCTTCACTTTTTAGGGTCACAATTTATAGGAGCTCATGAGCTCAGTTGCTTTCTAACAGTTTCTCAGGGCCCAAGGTAGGACAGAGATGCGTCATTAAGGCATTTGTGGGAATTAAGCAAGATACACTTTTCAAAGCAGTTATTTTCATTTTTAGTGCAAGGAAAGCAAAGCTTGGTATGGCTAATTCTCTTTAAAAAATCATTATTATTATTTATTTTTTAAGCTTTTGAAATTATTTATTTCAGAGAGAGAGAGAGAGGGAGAGAGAGGACACACATCAGGACCTCTCGCCATTGCCAAGTTGTCATCTGGCTTTGCGTGGGTACCGGCAATCAAACACAGACATCAATCAGGCTTTGCAAGCAGGTGTCTTTAACCACTGAGCCATCTCTCCGACCCAAATGGTACACTGTCTAACGCCACAAGCTAGTGAGGCATAAGGCTGCAGTTTCTTCTGATTCAGTGTTGACTGCCGGGACCCTAGTTTTCACAGCAGCTAGAATTCCCATGAGGTTACTGGGCCTGTGTCCCCTTTTCAAGTAGGTTAGATCACACTCTGGGGATGGCTGCGAGGCAAGATGACAGAGAACAAGCCAAGCTGACCAGTGTGGCAGAAGGTCGAAGTGCCAGCCTGGCAGGCGCTGCCGTCACTTCCCAGCACCATGATGCCTTCTGAGTCTGCCCAGTAAGCCCTTCTCTTAATGGCCATACCCATGTATTAACGCTACTCTCACCTTTTCGTTAGAGAACTTTCTCTTTTCAGATGGCAGTGACCTCGGGATGACTCCTTATTATTTGTTTATTTTTTTGACAGTCGGCAGGCAGAACTTTAGTGAAAGCTGCCTCGAGGGGAAGGCCCTCAGGCACAAGCTGCTACAGCTCCCATTTTCTCTGGGTGGATGGCTGCGTGGCTGGGCAGCTCTGCTGTTAGGACCACAGCCTGGGATTGAGGAGCCCTTTCCCCAGCTTCGAACTCTAGGTGCTGGCCATACTCTGCTACTCCAGGGCTCCTTTTTCTTGAATGGGGAGCCAGGCGGTCCCGTGGTATCGAGGGACTGCTTCCCGGGGTAGGGGAACTTTGGCTGATCCCTACTTTCCCTCCTCAGTTCTGTGGGGTCTGGGGATTGGTCCCTAGGATTTTTACTTCGTTTGCATTCATCATAAAGCTCCTACCTGGGTCTCTATAAACCCCTGCATTTGCCTCTTCAGTCAGTCTGGCTTGGTGGAGTTTGCCCCCACCAGGAAGAAGAACTTCTGCCCCAGGCTTATGGGGGAAATTTCCCTGTTGGCTGGGGGAAGACTTCCTGCTCCAGCTCTGGTGGCAGATTATAGACCTGCATTTCCTCACTCCAGCAAAACCCCTTTTGATCGTTTATTTAAGAGAGAGAAAGAGGCAGAGAGAGAAGGGGGGAGGAATGGACGCCCCAGGGCCTCCAGCCACTGCAAACGAACTCCAGATGCGTTCGCCCCCTTATGCATCTGGCTAACGTGGGTCCTGGGGAATCGAGCCTCGAACCAGGGTCCTTAGGCTTCACAGGCAAGCGCTTAACCGCTAAGCCATCTCTCCAGTCCTTTTGATAAGGATCTCAAAGCTGTCAAAAGTCAGCCCTGTAGCCTCTACTTTTGCAAGCCTCTTGGCTGGCAAAGCCACTACCACCAGGAGGCAGAGCTGTGAGCTCTACCATCTTGATTGGCAAAACTCACCATCCCCAAGAGTTCAGCGTTCAACTGGCCTTGTAATATTCCAATGTAAATAAACCTTCCTAGCTCACCTTGCCATCTGCCAACTCCATTCTTTGAGTGGAGAGACAAGAACCTGGAAGAGCTGACTATTTCACAGGCTACAGGACTGGAAAAACTTACTTGTCAAATAGGCACAAACATTTCACAATATGTAACAAAAAGATTTGATTGAAACTTTTACTTTATCTTATATTTATATTATATTTATATTTATCTTACATTTATCTTTGCTTTAGCAACAATCACACACAAAAGGACAGACCTTATTTTTTTCCCCCTGAAAATATAATTACAAAGTAAATAGTCCTTAGAAGATCAACTCTGCCAAAATATTAAAGAACTTTTTAGTTTTTCTGAAGGCTTTTGAAAACACCTTTCGCCCCTAAAGCCTACATCCGGGTTAATCATCATGGAGTGGAATGAGTCTTTCTTTTCTTCTGCAGTAATTGTCCTCATTCATCAGTGATTCAAGTGCAGTTCACAGCCATTCTTCTCCCTTGTTACTTTTATTGGCTGTGATTGATTTGCATTGTATTTGCATCGGATTGGCAGGCAGCTGCTTTGGCAGTCCAGGAGCTTTTGCAAGGAGTCCTTGACTGTTTAACTGCTCTGAAGTTGAGGTTTGAAGTGTGGGCAGGAAAATTCCAGTTGGACCACTGTTTAAAAGCAGGCAGCTTATGAAAGAATAGGCAATCTCTTTCCATATAGAATCTCATGACCACATAAACACAGGCAATGCCCTTTGGGGAACATGGTTTTAGTCTCAGTGTATACCAGATGGTGAGGGCAATGTCTTATACCAAGGGTGATATCAGGGTCAACAGCCCCTGAATATGAATTAGAACAATCTAGGCTCTTATCTCTGCCTTGTGTGTAGTATTATAATGTCCATTCTGTTATGGTATCTGGTCATTCCAGCATCTCTGTAAAAACAAAAACAAAAACAAAACAAACAAACAAAAAAAAAACAGAGGCTGCCAGCTTTGACTCAGAATGCAGTATTTTCAGTCCCAGGTTAGGGAGGCTGGACAATGGCGAAGCACGTTGAGAGTGGATGTGACTCACATGACTGGGCTTGCCTCAAGCCCAGAAGCAGCCATGGGCATCTGACTATATTGCGTAATTATTATCTCTGAACGGAATTAAAACATTCCTTGTGAAGTTAAGAGAGAAGGCTCTTAAGACTCTGGAAGTAAATAAAACCAGGCCCAGTTACCTCCTGAAATTTATAAGATTTATAAAGATTATATAAACAGTAACAATTACTGGACAAGAGACTCTCCTGTTGGCCAAGATGCCTGCAGGCTGTGCAAAGATGTTCAGGAATTCAGCTTTCATGAGCTGTCACCCACTCTGGTGTGCGCATGGCAGGGATGTAGCTGCCTTTGGGTCACTTCCTGCTCCTGGAAGTAACCCTAATAAACTCACTGCTTCACTAAACTAGATTTGGGTGAACTCTCTTCTTTGGTCTGTCATCTGTGCCTATCTGACTTGTGGTGAATAGATGTTTGTTCCTAACAGCATGCTCCAGCGAAGGGCCAAAGGGATCGTCATAAAAACCTTGGTCTAGTCTGAGTGTGCCACCGTGAGTTCAGAAAACTTGATGGAGCCAGGGAGGTGGCTCATGCCTATAACTCCTGTGCTCAGGAGGCAGAGACCGGCAAATAAGTCCATGACCAGAATGGGCTACATAGCAAGACCCTGTAGAGAAAGGAAGGAAGGGAGGGAGGGAGCAAGGAAGGGAGAAAAGGGACTTGGTTGAGAGAGGGACAGGATGTGCACTGGGTCTGGGAAATGGAACGTAAAGGGACACAACAGACCTGGTTACACATCCTCCTGTGCAGCACATAGTAGAGGCCACCACCCAAGCTGATCTTCCTGACAGACAAAGGAGAAGTTTCAGGAATCACAGGTCTTATTGCAAAATGCAGGGGTTTTCTGTTATCTAAGAAATGGGATTACCTCCTCTGTGCAGTGTACCGTGACCTTCCTGTGCCTCTCTGTTTCTTAATACCTTTATGATTACATAGTATAGAATGTTCCTTGCCTCAGTTCCACCTAACTTATATTTTAACTTCCACCTTTTTTTTTTTTTTTTTTTGAGGTAGTGTTTCACTCTAGCCCAGGTTGACCTGGAATTCACTATGGAGTCTCAGGGTGGCCTCGAACTCATGGTGATCCTCCTACCTCTGCCTCCCAAGTGCTGGGATTAAAGGCATGCATCACCACTCCTGGCTAACTTTCCATCCTGTTTTTACAATGAAACTCTAGTGGTTTTCTCCAATAAAAGTTGATACACCCAGAAGTTCAAGGCTGCATCCTGAGATTCCCAAAGTCTGGGATACAGACCCGTTGCACCATTTTCCTTCTTTTTCTTTCTTTTTACCCAACAAAACTTTGCCCCACATTCCATGAGTTGATGGTCTTACTTTGCCACACCGGACCCCACGACATCACATCTCTGGGCTTCTTTTTGCTGTTTGTGAGTAAGCCTCATACTCAAATCCCGACTGTTAGAGCTTTGGGTGAGGCAGCCTTGCTGGAGGAGGCGTGTCATGAGCGGAGGACCTTGTGGTTTAATTATCCCAGCTTCAAGCCAACTATTTAAACTACTTCCACTCAGATATGTGACAAGGTGTGAGCCAGCCTTGTGCTCATACCATGTGCTCCTTGCCATGATAAAACTTCCCCTAGAGACTAGAAGCTTCTCCTCAAGACTATAAACTGAAAAAAAATCCCTTTCACATGTTTCTTTTGATCGGGTGTTTTGTCCTAGCCATAAGAAGGTAAATGTACCAGTGTTAGTGGCAAACATGTATATATGTGAATATATATGCATAAAATGTACCATCTTAACTGTTTTTTTTCATATTATGCCTAAAGATCTATGGCATCATGTTGATACAGGCATGCAAATGTCACTGTCATCTACGTCAATAATTTTTTCATTATCTCAAATGGGAAGTCTGTGCCCATTAAACAATAAGTTTCTAGTCCTTCTCCTCCCTGGAAATCTGTATTTTCCTTCCTTTAAAAAAAATTATTTATTTTCAAGGAGAGAGAGAATGGGCATACCAGGGCCTTCAGCCACTGAAAACAAGCTCCAGATGCATGTACCACTTTGTGCACCCGGCTTTAGGTGGGTCCTGGGGAATAGAACCTGGGTCATCAGGCTTTTGCAGGCATGTGCCTTAACCGCTGAGCCATCTCTCCAGCTGTTTTCTACTTTCTGTATCTATGACTTTGATGACTTACTGTAACTCACATGAGCAGATCACACAATATTTGTCCTTTGTCTGGACCTTACTACGTATTCTCAGGGTGGCCTTGAACTCATGGCAATCCTTCTACCTCTGCCTCCTGAGTGCTGGAATTAAAGGCGTGCACCACCACACCTGGAAATATTTGTCCTTTTAATGTCTGAGTTACATTATTTGATATAAGTTTTCAAGATTCACCTATGCTATAGCATTGCAATAATTCCGTTCCTTTCTTTAAACTTTCAACATATAATTTATTATTATTTTTAAAGTATGTTTTAAATTTTTTTATTTATTCATTTATTTATTTGAGAGTGAGTGAGTGAGCGAGAAAGAGAGAGAGAATGGGCACACTAGGGCTTCCAGCCACTGCAAACGAACTCCAGACACGGGCGCCCCCTTGTGCATCTGGCTAGCGTGGGTCCTGGGGAATCGAGCCTTGAACCAGGGTCTTTAGGCTTCATAGGCAAGTGCTTAACCGCTAAGCCATCTCTCCAGCCCGATTTTCAAACTATTTTTATTGAGAATTTTAATACATGAACACACTTTAACTTGATTATGTTCTCATTCTATTAACTTCTTCTGTCCCTCCTCAACCACCCTTATTCTATTGAGCGCCCTCCTCTTTTGAAGCAGTTCATCTTCAGTTTTTTATTTTTATTCATTTATTCAGTTTTTCGAGGCAGAGTCTTACTCTGGCTCAGGCTGACCTGGAATTCACTATGTAGTCTCAGTGGGGCACCTGGAAGTCCTGATCAGACTTAGGTTACGGTTTCCCTGTGGCCATGTGACCTTTTACCACTCACCTGGAAGGTCCCTATATGTTAATGAGGTGTCAGCCAGCAGCCTTCACACAGCCAATCCCCCCATGACCAGAACCTCTGACAGTCTCCTGGAATCTCATGCATTTTCTCATACTTTACTTTTTTTTTTTTTTTGGTTTTTCTAGGTAGGGTTTCACTTTAGTCCAGGCTGACCTGGAATTCACTATGTAGTTTCAGGGTGGCCTTGAACTCACCGCGATCCTCCTACCTCTCTGTGTGCTGGGATTAAAGGGGTGCACTAACACTCCTGGCTCTACTTTTTATTTAAAAAAATTTTCCTATATAGTCAGAGAATTTGAGCTTTATGAAAGATAGGTTTGAGAGTTCCTGGTAGCTGTTCATATATTTTGAGGAAGGGAAACACACAGTATTCTTACAACTTCAGAGGGAAGAGGAGCCAGGGTTTCCCGGAGCCGGTTTTAGCTCAGTGCATAAAAATATACCCAAAGGACGCTATCTCTTACAACATAGATACTTGCGCATCCATGGCTGTTGTTGTTCTATGTACAATAACAAGGAAATGGAATCACTCTATATTTCTATTATCTGATGAATGCATAATAAAAATGTGGCATGTGTACAGAATAGAGTTTTATTCATCCATAAAGAAAGATTGAATTATGAAATATGCAGGAAAATGGATGGGTCTGAAAAATTCTATATTAAGGAAAGTAACTCAGACTAAGGAAAACAAACACTACATGTTTTCTCTCCTATGTGGACCCTGGCTACTAACTGTTCTACGTGTGCATTTATGTGGAAGTGAGTGTATAGAAAAATCAAGGAAACTAGAAAGACTCACGAGAGGGGAACATATTCTCTAAGACGTGTGCAGAGAGTAGAATGCATGTGATATGAAAGTGGAAATGTAGGGGTGAGAAGGTTGAAGTTGGGAGGGTATGAGGTGATGGAGAGAGGAGGTGGAAAACACAAAATTAACCACATATGAAAAAGCCACACAGAGGTCTGATATTTGATTAGCCAATAGAAATAATTTTTTTTAAATGGGGGTACCCTGAGTGGGTGGATAGAGCTAATCCCAGAGCCAGGGGTTACTGAAGGGATATCTCAGTGTCAAGGGTCTGCTGCCTCCTCTTGAGTTGTCTAAGCATCACTTAATTTCTCATTGTTGTGAATAAAATAAGACTTGTATTAGCTACTTTCCCATTGTTGTGAATCAAATACCTGACCAGAAGCAAACTTAAAGAAGGGAAAAGTTTACTTTGGGCTTAGAGGTTTTTTTTTTTTTTTTTTTTTTTTTTTCGAGGTAGAGTCTCACTTTAGCCCAGGCTGACCTGGAACTCACTATGTAGTCTCAGGGTGGCCTCGAACTTATGGCCTTTCTAAATAGTGGCTCTATCTAGGGACCAAGGACTCACATGAGCCTATGAAAAATGATTTCCATTGAAATCCCAATAGTCAGAGAGACCCCCCAGACCCAATGAAACCAAACGGGCAATTGTTACCTTTATTGGCTGCCCACCAGAACTAGATGGTAAGACCCTGTTGCTAAAGATGCCACATGTCTTGCACACAAAGTATAGAACCTAATTGAGAGCTTTCTTCCTGTTGGGTAGCTTTTCTAGTGCCAGAAGGTGCTGTACAGGGGAGAGTGGACATCAACAGTCTTACTAAGCTGTGGACCCTGTGTACAATAGTACTGACTGCTCAGACTAGATGAGCCCATGGTTCCAACAGTGGCAAGTCTGGGATGGGTATAAGTGACTACTTTCCAACTGAATTGGATGTCGACTTTACAGGAAAGAGTTTTCGTCTGGCACTGTAAGCCTGGTCAACAGCCTGTGGCAGGGCAGAGCACAGGACCTGGGGGGGGAAGCTCCTGCTGCTGTTTTGACTCATGGACATGATGTGTCCATCCAGTTGCCTTCAAAATGCCTGTGTTTATGCCTATAGATTTGTGCTGCTGCCAGATTTGGTCAGGGAACAGTCACTGTGAGGGATGGCTGCAGAGACTCATAACGAAGTGACGAAAATAAGTGGCTGCTCAATTCTTAGCTCCATCTATAACAATTTCTCCAAGGCTCAGGGAACGTCACAGAAAAGGGGGCAGGAAGGAGGTGAGCGCTGGGTGACAACGGAAGGCAAGTGGTGCAGAGCGGTGACATCGGGGCATGGCGTGGCTATTTCACTCCTGGACTCGGATCAGCTGTGATGACCTGCACAAGAACTGCACTAGATCGTGCCCATTGACGTCCCGTCACGCAGGGGAAGGGCTCATTGGATTTCACCCATCTTGCAGATTTATACACAGTTAACATTTGATGAGAGATACTGTCTTCAGTAAGGTAACCACTGGTGAGGTACCCATGCGCCCATAAACTACTACCCTAAGGAAACTCAACATACCCACCCACCCACCCCCACACGCGACACGGAACAATCGTAGAGAGCAAAAGGGGATTATCAGGAGTGGGTGCGGGACAAGAAAGGATAATGGAGGTGAATGTGATGGAAATATATTATGTTCCTGTATGATAATGTCATAAACACATCGCTGTGTATCATAAGATAGGCTAATAAAAAAACATAAAGAAGAAGGAGGTCTCCAGGAATTACGTCACCTGATGAGGGCCTCACTTGATGAGGAAGCGAACGTCTATGTGCCCCTTGCAGCGGCAGGAAGAGCCGTCCAGGGCTCCCATGACTAGTGCGCAGACCTGGCTGTCGCACTCCTCCCCCATCTCTGCCTTGTCAGAAATCTTCCTAGCACATGACAGTGTGTGTTGACCTGGGCTGCACGTTCTGCGGCGACGCGCTCTGACCAATGTGCATGCATCCTGACCCCCCCGGCACCTGGTAGGGCTTACTTACCACTTTTGTTGTCAACCTGAGACCCCCGTCAATGTATTGAATGCCATAGCACAGACAGACCAGAGACATTAGGAGAGAGGGAGAGGTAAAAAGTGAGAGATAGATATGGGGGGAAAAGAGAGACAGAGGGAGAGAGTTTAGGTTGAAACTCAGAGTGAATCCAGCCATAGTAGCATTTGTGACACATGCCAGAGATCTCAGGCCAAGGCAGGAAGATTTTGAGTTTGAGGCCAGCCTGGGTTTAGCGTGACCCTATATCTCAACAACTCTTTCCCCCAGGTGAAAACCCCTCTCAAAGTAAAATTCTAGCTTGGCGCTCCCTGAAGGGAGTGGGAATGGTCCTGTTTCTTCCAGTTTTTCCTCCTGGCGTATCTTCTCTCATCTCCTTTTCAGAAAAGAGATTCCCCTGTTCACCCATGCTGCCCACCCTAGATCAGTTCTTAGTTCAGATAGCTGCTCTCGGGCCCGCTGGGAAAGTGTGTGTTGAGGGAGTCTGTGCATGTAAAACTCTCTGATAATGGCGCTGCAGCTCCCCTGTGTGCCCCATTAACAAGGAAAGGCTCTGCTTTTGCGTTTCTTATGAAGCAATTACCAACTGATGTCTTGGAGACAACGCCAAAAAAAAAAAAAAAAAAAAAAAAGCACAGAGTTCTAGCCAGAGACTACAAACAGCCCCCCTCCCCTTCAGTAAGGCAAACTAGTAGTTTATGATAATCACCTGAGGAAGACTATATTTCAAGTCCCCAATTAATTTCCCACCCCACTGGAGATTATGAAAAGACCGGCAGCCGGGAAATAAAAATAGCTTAGTGGAATGTCTTTTTCCTTTTCTTTCTGTAGTAGAGAATTCATGTTGCTCTTTCTTCTGGTTTTGAAACAAAACAAAGGCCTGGATGTGGGTCAGGGATTGCTGGTGGGAGCGAGGCGGTGGCCGTGATGATGGGGGAGGAGTGGGCACTCATTTATGCATTTGATCCATCCACTGAGCTGGGGGATAATTAAAAGGCTCCCTTCAGGTTGTCCACGGGAGCACTGCAGAGGCAGGAGATGGATGGTTCTGGCGAGTGGCTGCCAAGATGTTAATCAGCCTCAGGCTCAAGCCCGAGGCATAGGCATCTCTCAGTAAGCAAGAACTTTTGCCTTCTTCTCTCTATTTTCTACCTCCTTAGCGACTTTTTTTTTTCTCCTGGTATTTCTTCACAGTCCTTACTACCTCCCTCATGTTTCTTCTTCCTGTTCATCCTACAGCAGACCCTGGAACTGTGCTGTGGGTGGACGTGGATTCTAAGAACTGAAGATGCAGTGAGATGAGGAAAAGAGGGAAAACCCAGGCCAGAAGTGCAGGTGATGGATGAGGTGCCCACCATGATCCCCAGGACCCCCACTGAGGGCCTCTTGTCTCCGATGAGTCTACGGAACGCACCCGAGAACTGTTCTGGACAAGGGTGAGAGGGCCTATGACATGCTGAAAATAAGTGACTGTCGATCCTTAGCCCTAAGTGGAACCTCTGCATTGCCTTCTCCAAGGCTGAAGAACTTCACAGACAAGGGGGTCAGAAAGGAGGTGAACGCTGGATGGCAAGGGGGGATGGTGACATGGGGCATGGGGTGGCTATGGCACTCCCGGACTCACTGGAAGAAGGGAATCAGCGAGGGGCCATTGAACACACGGCCTGCACGGGGTCCCTGTGTGACCTTCCCTGGGGCATCTCCTGCACGTGGCTGCTGTCTACGGCTGCACAGCTCCCGGAAGGTGACACTTTTGAGTTGTTTATCCAGCTCTTCATCATCTCCTGAGAACTGTTAGAGACAAGGACGGACACGAGGCAGGAAGCCTGGAGAGGTGGTGGGACCCCAGGCAGGGAACTGTCTAAGGGTCTCAGGGGTTGGTTCTGCCTCTCTTGAGTTCTCCACCTCCCACATCTCCCGGCCTGCTATTTCTTGCTCTCTTTTCATTCATATTCCAATTGTTACTAACTTAAGTGAATGGAAGGAGCAGAAATGCGAGCGGAAACTCTGTGGAAAGAGTCCTTCCAATAGCTATGAGATGACACGTTTGCAGCAAATTGATGTTGGTGGTTAATTTTAGTTACTGTTTACAAAATACCTAAATACAATTTAATGGAGGAAGAATTTACTCTGTTTCCTGGCTCCAGTCCACTAATTTGGGACTGAGGTGAGGCAGGGTATCATTATGCAGGAGGGTATGGCAGAAGTTCTACTTACCTATGGAATAGATAGATAGATAGATAGATAGATAGATAGATAGAGCGAGCGAGCGAGCGAGCGAGCGAGACCTAAAACAAGGTAGAGGCCCTACGGCTATGCCCTTAGTAACCTACTTCCTTCAGCTAGGCCCCACCTGAGGTCCCCATGACTCCCCCAAATGCACCTCCAGGAAATTTCATTCAAACCATAATGCTAACACACAACTAGTCCTTGACAAACTGTAGCATCATCACTGGTCACGACGACTCCTTCACCCTGGTCCTACAAGTCGTGACTCCCAACCTTTAAGTAGTTTCCTTATGAATGTCCCCCAAACCAAAAACTCAGTAAAGCTGAGTTTCTAGCTGAGAAATCTCTCTTGTTCCACATTGGATGGTCACCACATTATCTGGCGCCTTGGTCAAAACCTGACAGAGTCCTGATTTTTTCTTGTGCCTCACAGCCAACCAAACAAGTGTGATGATGAATTTATACTCCTAAATGTTGCTCACGTCAGTTGGTTTGTTTCCACCTATACAGCTACCATCCTGGTGCAACCCTTACCAGCTTCCTTACCTCCCTATCCCTGTCCTGCCCTCCCCCTCTCTCCTTTCCTTATATCCTTTCTTTTTCTCTCTCTTCTCCCCTCCAACCCTCTTCTTCTTCCTCCCCCTCATTGATGAGTGTGGCAAGCGCTCTGGGCAGTTCCACAGTCCTGAAGTCCTGGTACGTCTCCTAAATAGTCTTGCCTCTTTCAATCTGGAGGCTTTTCAATCTTGTTAAGACAATGGGCTCTTTTGTTCAAATAAAGTCTCTCACACGGGATCCCACCATTTGAAACACATTAAAGCAAAGCAACTCTGGTTCGAAAAGCAACAAGAGGCTAGAGAGATGGCTTAGTGGTTAAGGGGCTTGCCTGAAAAGCCTAAGGGTCTAGATTCCATTCCCCAGTACCTATGTAAGCCAGATGTACAAGGTAGCACATGAGTCTGGAGTTTGTTTGCAGGAGCTAGAGACCCCGGCGTGCCCATCCTTTCTCTGTCTTATCCTCTCTCTGTCTCTGTCTCTCTCTCTCTGCCTCTTTCTCTCTCTCAAATAAGTAAATAAAAATACTTTGAGGGGGCTGGAGAGATGGTTTAGTGGTTAAGCGCTTGCCTGTGAAGCCTAAGGGCCTTGGTTCGAGGCTCAGTTCTCCAGGACCCACGTAAGCCAGATGCACAAGGTGGCGCATGCATCCGGAGTTTGTTTGCTGTGGCTGAAGACCCTGGTGTGCCCATTCTCTCGCTTTCTATCTGGCTATTTCTCTGTCTGTCTGTCTGTTGCTCTCAAATAAATAAATAAAAATGAACAAAATAATACTTTGAGGAAAAGGAAATAGAGGCTACTTGTATCCCTCCTACTGACTTCTTACGCACTGCTTTCTATCCCATTAGATGACAGACAAATAGGTAAAGAAAGAGATGTGTGCCGCCAACACATCTGGGGGAGAGGTGTTCTAGGCAGAAGTCTAGACAGAAGTGGCAGCCACACAAAGACCTTGAGGAATATCTATGTAGTCTGTGTGGCTGAGCTAGCTGCAAAGAAGGGAGGGGCTATGTGACAGCAGTCAGACAGACAGACAGACAGACAGCATGGCCAGATCATACAAGGGCCTTATTGGCCTTGGCAGGACTTTCGTTTGCACATTGAGGGAAATGGGAGCCCTTGGAGGAACTTGAGCACTGCCTGTGACCCCACTGGACTTGCGAACAGAATCACTCAGCTGGCTGTATGGATCGTAGACTATGGGCGGTTGAGATGGGCAGAGAGGCCAGTGAGGAGGCCAGGAGGCCGTTGTAATAGTGAGCTGGGAAACGACAGTGGCTTGGATCAGGATGGTCTTAGAGGTATGATGGGAAGAGTCAGATTCAGGATGTATTTTGGAAGGAGGATCAACAGTATATACTAGAGGACTAAGATAAGGGTATGGAGCTGGAGAGATGGCTTAGTGGTTAAGTGCTTGCCTGTGAAGCCTAAGGACCCTGGTTCAAGGCTCGATTCCCCAGGACCCATGTTAGCCAGATGCACAAGGGGCGCTTGCGTCTGGAGTTTGTTTGCAGTGGCTGGAGACCCTGGCGCGCCCATTCTCTCTCTCTCTGCCTCTTTCTCTCTCTGTCGCTCTGAAATAAATAAATAAAAATAAACAAAAAATTTTAAAAAATACGGATACGAAGGAAAGACGAGCAAGCAGCATGGAGTCCTGGATCCATCGCTTGTAGAACAATTGCCTCGTGTGCATGAGGCTCTGGGTTGATTGAACTAAAAGAAAAAAAAAATGACACCAATGTTCTCCAACTTCAATGCCTGGAAGGATGAGTGCCCATCAATTGAGGGTCATTACATGAGGGGCAGGCTCTAAGGAGCCTGGCATTCACTTCATCAACATAGATGAACTTTGAATCAATGACATTGTCTCTGTTTTTTTTTTTTTTTTTTGACATAAAAATTTGAGGCCTAATTATGTGGCTTCAAGCACCAGGCAGATTAAGGGAGGAATTATTCATTTTATAGAAGACTTTAAACTTAGCATTGATTTAAACAGTAAAAATAGAATACCCTCATCACATGCATAGAGTGTGAATCTATTTAACATAAAATTTCAGAAACACGTTTATTACATAAAGGTCAGCCAGACAAACTGAAAATGAGACCACACGACATACGGTGAGAACTGAGGTGCCTATGGCATTGGCGAACAATGACCTTGTTAGGCGGTCTCACGATGAGCTTCTCCTCTGGAACGTTCTGCCTGTGTGTCCACAGTAGACATAAGCGTATCCTCCAGGTGATTTTCACACAAGGGCAAACAAGGCTCGCGTGGCCCAGATGGCCAGCAGTGGGACACTGGATACCTTGGAAATGCGGAATCTGTAAATATTTGCTTTTAAACAACTATGCGTTTATATTTACAGTGAGCATATAGCCAGTGTGGAACGTGGAAGCTTAGCAATGCTCCACCCATGAGTGAACGAGTGAGTGAATGTGGCCTCTAGGGGTGCGGGCACAGAGCCTTGCCCTGACTTATGCCTACCTCCTCCTTGCCTTCCACCCTCTGCCACGGCCCCGCAGTGCCTTTAGCTGGGGCTACCAAGCACGCGGCTTGCTCTGCCCTGTTCAGCTGCCATAATTAATTATGCGTTCTGTTCTGCTCGTCCCCTGACCTTACATAATGGGAATAGGTTGAGTAGTAAGCAACGTGAAATGTAACTATACCACCTTAAGTTGGAGGTGGGGGATGCAACGATTGCACAGCAACTCCTGAGCCTTCAAGGAAACCAGCTCTTCATACAGACTCATTTCTTCCATGCTGAGCAGGCTGGGTTCTGTCGTGTTGCAAGATGACAGCTGTACTTCCAGAAATTGCATACTTATATTAAACACAACGAAAGGATAAACAAACCGGTGACCTTAATAATTTTTTCCCCCCCTAGAAAAGAAAAGCTTCTACTAGAAACCTTGAAGCAAACTTCCTTTGAAGTTTCCTTTATCACAAGATCGGTTTCATTAAAAAAAAAGATTGGGAAAGGACTATTTTTATCAAGATCTTGTTTCTGCTCCTAGCAAAACCAGGATTCTTTTCACAAGTTAAAGGAGGGAACTAGATGTGATGTCGGCAGTTACCACACCACTTATAACAACTCACCTGTGAAATCAGTGGCCATGGGGTCCAGGTTTTCTACTTTAGTGTTTACCCTCCAGCTGCCATATAAGAGAAGTTAGGACAGGTGACTTCTGGCCTTAGGTGGGGCAGCCAGGGAGTCTGTGAACGGTTACAAATGCAGAGACGTGTCCTCTTAGATTTCGCTTCTTTTGCTAACAACCAGATCTTCACCTTGAGATGAAACCCCGGCATTTCTGCCAGAGAGTCCTGCATGGCTCGTTAAGAGCTCCTTTCTGCTGCCAAGACCCTTCATCACACCGTACTTGACAAATTTTAATTTCAGTAAAAGTAATTGGCCTAATATGAATCAGACTGATGTCCAGCTTTCAGAACAGCCTCTAATAGTCCATAATATCCATGCCACCCAGGGGACTCGAAATGACATCGCCAAAGATAATTATTACAGGATGTAGGAGCTAATAGTGAGGGCTAATTAAAGGTCTTGTTTCAGGTGTATTTCCTGCTTGAAGGAAGGAGACAGGGAGTTCCCCAGAGACTTGATAAGCTTCTGGGAAAGGTGACTTCCATGAGCAATTTAGGATGACTTTCGAATTTTCATTGAACTCAGCATAGGGGTAAGTCCCAGGAACAAGAAAGGGGTAGGTACACATGCATGGGAGAAAATCGCAGAGCAATCACAGCTGAAAGGAACAGCAGAATATCATGGGATTAGAAGCTCTGGAGCAAGAGTTCTCAGTGGAGTCAGACGCTAACCCTGACGCTGGTTCTGAGACCTTAGGCACCTTACTCAACAGCTTGTGGACAGTTGCCACCTAGTCTGGAATGGGAGACAAGGATAGGTGCCCTCATGGAATGGAGACGCGTTTAGCATGGGACTCTAATTGCAGCCCACATCTCAGGGACTGGAAGGTACAAATGAAACTATTAAAGATGCTTGTTTCCAGAGCGTGTTGGCAGGCGGCCAGCAGTTGGGCTGCTCGGGTCTCTGCTTTCCTGTCTCTGGTGCCCACTGCACTCATTAAGTACATGGGTAATTTTATTTCATAATTAGGCAGCCCAAAGATGTACTGGAACAGGTTGGCAAGGATAAATGAAGAACAGAGTCTTCTATGCTCTGCCCAGACGTGGCTCTGGTGTCTAGCTCATGGATCAGACTGAAGATTTTGTTTTGTTGTTGTTGTTTCTGTTTTTGTTTTTTTGTGATCTCAGCCCTCAGATCACATCTCTGGAGTTCACAGACCATTGGCAATGACACAGATTGCAGGTAGGATCCTGTCATTTGATGTAACCCTCATAATGTCTGGTGGCATTGAGATCACGTCTGGTGGCTTTGAGATGTAGGCTTTGCACAGGTTTTTAAAGAGTGCCCCTGGCCACTGGGAAGTGGAGAAACAGCTAATTCAGATTGTGACTCATGAGACTGTCTCCAGACATCCTGTTGGTGATACCGAGCTGCCTCTGTTCTTAGAAGTGCAATGACCTTCTTTCAACAAACGTTCACTCAGACGTAACCAGGACCTTCATTCTTGTCCACAGACTGGCATCGCTAGATGGCGTTGAGATCATACTTCACACTGCCCACAATAAGATGAAATATCAGAATGAGAGCATTGACACTTTCAAATGAGAAACATGTTTTCTTTTTCTTTTATTCATTTATTGACAACTTCCATGATTGTAACCAATATCCCATGGTAATGCCCTCCCTCCCCCCACTTTCCCCTTTGAAACTCCACTCTCCATCATATCCCACCCCCTAAATCAGTCTCTCTTTTATTTTGATGTCATGATCTTTTCTTCCTATTACGACGGTCTTGTGGAGGTGGTGTGCAAAGGTTATGGATCTAATATCTAGCAGGTAGCAGCTGTTTAGTAAGTCCTGCTCATCTCTTGGGATCATGTTCCAAGTTTTAGTAAAGGTGTTATGATTTGAGTGTGAAATGTCCCCACTGGCCCTTGTGTTCACCAGTTGACTCCTAGCAGGTAGCTCTGTTTTGGTGGGGGAGGGTTGTGCAACATTTAGTAAGTGGAGCCTGTTGGAGGAAGCGGGTCACCGGGGGCAGGTCCTTGGAGTGACCACGCCCTCTACCATGTGCGTTCTTATTGTCAAGAGCTGCCAAGTGCAGAGACCAGGCAACCCTGGACTGACCCTTCTGAAGCCACAAGCTACAGTCTATATTTCTTCCTTTAATTTGTTTATTTCAAACACACAGTCACAATGATGTAAAAGCCCCTGACAGAGAAAGTAAAGAATATCCAAAAATTGGGAAAATATTTCTTAATTTATGTGATCCTTCAGCAAGAATTTATTGAGTGCTGCTTTGCAGAGATGTGTATATACCCAGTTGTACACACACACACACACACACACACACCCTGTGGTGGTTAATATTGACTGTCAACTTGATAGGATTGAAAATCACCTAGGAGACAAATCTTTGGGCAGCCTATGAGAGACTTTCTAGAGTAGGTTAATTGAGGTGGGAAGACGTGCCCTAACTGTACAATGCCATGGCCTCGGGTACCGAACAATAAAAAAAGGAGGAAAACAGGGCTGGAGAGATGGCTTTGCGGTTAAGGCGCTTGCCTGTGAAGCCCAGGGACCCATGTTTGACTCTCCAGATCCCAAATAAGGTGGCACAAAGGTGAGGCAAGCGCAAGGTTGCACACGCCCTCTAGGTGGCGCAAGTGTCTGGGGTTCGATTGCAGTGGCCGAGACCCTGGCGTGCCAATCCTCTCTCTCTCAAACAAAAATAAATAAATAAAGGAGAAAAATAAGCCGAGCCCCAGCAGTCACCCCTTCCTTCTTCCTGACTGCAGACGCAGGGTGACCAGATGCCTCCAGCTCCTGTCACCATGCCTTCCCCACCGTGATGGACTAGACTTCAAATAAACTCTCCCTTCATCCCTTATGCTGCTTTTGTCAGGTACTTTTGTTTGTTTGTTTGTTTGATTCTTTTTTTTTTTTTGAGGTAGGGTCTCACTGTAGCCCAGGCTGTAGCCCAGGGTGGCCTCGAACTCATGGCGATCCTCCTACCTCTGCCTCCTGAGTGCTGGGATTAAAGGTGTGCGCCACCACACCTGGCTTGTCAGGTACTTTGTAACAGCAGCAGGGAAAGCAGCAGACACACACACACACACAAAAACACATGAGATATTGAGTGGAGCAGGCACAGTTGAACAGCCTACACTCTGCAACTGGAATGTAGCTCCCGATGGAAAAGGCCCATGCATGCATCTGTAGACCACAAGACAGTCTGTTTCCAGAGGGACAAACAAGTACAGCAGACGTGCAGGAGAGAGTCTGCCGTGGCTTGGTGGGGGTCGAAGCTACTGAACTCTTGGGGATACACACTTCCATACCAGTTAAGTCGATGCAAAAACAGGCCGAATGATTTTAGGGAACTGAAAATAACGTGCTTTAGTCATAATCTGGTTATCTGAGAGGAAAACCAGAGTAAGCACCGATATTTATTTCTAGAAAGCCTTGAAGATCACCCTAGGAAGACAGGAAGCAGAGAGTTTGGAGGTCAAAGGCAGTGACGGTGGTATGCTGTGGGACGCGCACGGGGCTGTTTACTTTACAAAGGCATAGCGTTCATGAAAGTCATGTTCATATGCCTTCTGGCAACATTTGGCCCAAATCCTCAAATTCTTTGTTCTCAAAACCTGAGCCTGACACTTGGGATTAGTTAAGTTTTCTACTTCTTTGAAGAAACAAGCTTCATTGATCCTTGTCTGTTTATTTTTTTCTTCAGTATCTCCTTTTTTTTTTTTTTGTTACTTCCATTGATAAGATGGGTTCTTACTTTGTAGCCCAAGCTGGCCTTGAACCCATAGGAGGACTTCTGCCTCGGAAGCCTTTCAGCTGCTTATAGTAGAGGCATGAGCCACCACACTGGGATCTTCAGCCTCTCCCTCTCTCTCTCTCTCTCTTTTTTTTTTTTTTTTTTTTTTTTTTTTGAGGTAGGGTCTTGCTCTAGTCCAGGCTGGCCTTGGAATTCATCATATAGTCACAGGGTGGCCTCAAACTCACGGAGACCCTCTAACCTCCGCCTCCCGAGGGCTGGGATTAAAGGTATGAGCCACCACACCGGGGTCTAGTCAACATCTCTGAACGACCTTGCACATGTTGTGAAAATGTCAGTGGGTGGAGAAAAGGAGGGTTCAGCAGTTACAGAAAATGCTAGAATCTGCTTGCTCTAGTGCCTCCTGCTTTCTGCTTCCTGCTTTATGAGGTGTCCCTGGTACAGACAGCAGGCCCAGCGTGCAGGCTTGGAAGCCCAGTTACGGCTGCCTGAGGAGTCCATAAATCATGTGCCTGTCTCCTTTCCAGCAAGAAGATTTTCTTTCAAATGAAGTGCATGACCAGCGTCCAGAGGGAATCTCTCAACATAGTACAGCTTAATGGAAGGACACTGGGTAATCCATCAGCCCAGGACTGTCACCCCCGTTGGCCCTGTAGCCAGAATCGCACACCTCCCTGTCAGAGCCGTAACAGCTTTCCAGAAGCATTTCTCTCCCTCCGTCTCCTTCACTTGGACCACGGCTGGCATCATAAAGCGGCATATGAAGCAATGATTTGGTTCATGAATTTTTTATTTCCTTCTTGTTCTTAACTTGGAACTGTCGGGTGTGCCTCTCCTTCCTCCAGGGCCCCTGTTTGCCTGTGATGGCATTCCCAGACCAAGACTTAAGAGGCCACCTGACTGTGGAGGTCACTCTTTCAGAGCTGGACTTGTCCATGTTTGCCTCATGGTTGACTGATGACCAGGGAGAGAACTTCTTGGCCCCTTACGCGATGGGGGTTAGAGACGGCTGGGAAAGCACCGAAGTCGAGTAGTCGCCCTCATTGTGATGCTAGCCTGGTGCTCAGGGCACACCTTCACAGACAGCCACAGCTGGTCTCCTTCATGGAGCATGCCCAGAGAGTCCCCCCGTGATAATCAGGTTCCCGTCTTAACTGCGAAAACCCATTTATGCCCCATTAGTGAGGAACTGGTCAGTTTCAGCGATCTCGCCTCAGCGCCAATAAAGTGCATACGGCAGCTCTGAGCTCAGCCTCTCTCTCTCTCCTCTCTCTCTTTCACGGGGTTCCTCTAATTCCTATCCAAAGAGATTTTATTCTAGCAAAATATTTTACTTCCAATTAATATGCAACAATTTTTTTTTTTAAGTCTCTTTGTGTGTTGAGACATTGGAGGAAGTCAACGAATGAGTAGATAGGCAGCTAGAGTTAGGGATGAGCTAAAATTCTTTTGCACTTTGGAAAGCCTGGTGAACAAGAAAGTGACTCTCTGAACAGCCCACAGTGGAAGGTTGCCTTGGCCAATGTGTGACTGTCCAGCCCCCTTTTCCCTAGGTGGTGCAACTCCGAAGCTTTGCTCTGAGACACTGAGTCTCAGGCAGCACTGGGGGATCCTGGTGTCTACCGGTCATGGCTCATGACTCACCCCTCGTCATTGCGTCCTACCTTCACCTTTCAACTCTTCTTCCTGTGTTTTCAGGCTGATACACACACACACACACACACACACACACACACACACACACACACTTATGAGTCCTAATTTCAGGATTTGTTTCTGGGAGAACTATTCTATCAAAAGCAACAGAATCCTCATATGAATCTTAAAATGGCAAGATGGCATCCACTGGGCCTGGGCCTTGGCAGTTAGCTGCTGTTGCTTACAAAGTCTGGTGGAATGTCTCTCTTCCCTCACAGCCAAGTGCAAATTAGTTCACGTGTTGCTCAGGTGTGCCCCATCCCTACACACCTATGAACCGACAAATCAATATTTTGAATGCTCATTATTGTTATTATTAACAACACATTTCACATGGATACGTCATGTGTTGGTACCCTCTGCTCCCTTGTCCCTGCCCCCATTCCATGGGGGATGCTCCTCAGTGGGGTTTAAAAAAAAATAAGCATCCTTAGGAATTCCAGGTTGATATTCTACAGTGGGCATGTAACAGGCAGATCTTAATAGAAAATAATTCAAGTGCTGGCTTTCAGTTCCTGCAGAGTATATATGAAGTCTTCCCTTGTGCAATTCACACTGTGTTGTGGGAGATATTTTTTTGTTTGTTTGTTTGTTTTTTGGCCTGAAGGACCAAGAATCTCCCCTCAAGAGATGGCTTCCTAGTGATTCATTAGATCTGATCATTAAAGTGGCCATGACACATGAGACTTACAGCTTACCAGCTCTAGCTGCCCATCTGGACTAGTCCAGTCAGCTGCTCTAATTTAATCTGTGGTTTTGCCCTCTGTAACCTGCTGGGTGACGTGCCTCTCACATTGCCCTGTGTGGATCATGAGGACCAAAGGGAGGTGAAAGACGGACGACCTGCCTCACACAGTCTTTATTTTCCGAGGGAGAGAGGCAAACCCGGCAGTCAGTGGCTCCGGCTGAAGAGGGGAGTTGTCCATTCTCCTTCACTGTGGACCTGGGGCCAACTTAATTCACCATCCCAGGTCATAAACTTCCCCATGAAAAATGAGAACACAGAGTAGATTGTGTATAATTCTCCCCAAAACCAGATTTCCAGTCTCTACATCTCTCAGCAACATTTCGAATATACCGTATTTCAGAGGTGACGTCTTGGCATAAAGTTAATAAAGGTGTAAATATTCATATATTTTGTTCTGTGATACAATGGCTCTGTATATTAGTCACTTTCCCCACTTAATGAAGGAAGGGTTTCTTTTGGCTCACAGTTTGAGGACCCAGGCATTAATGGTGAGAGGGCATGGTGGCACATCCTGCTCAAATGCCAGGCCCAGTTGACCCGAAAAAAACCTGTGGCAGTTAAAACATTCGAAGTTTAATTTTAAAGTTAAAATTATCCATAGTGGATTTATTATCATGCCTAGAGATAGAAGAACCCCATTTGCTTCCCCAGTGTGGCATGCCCTATCCCTTTTAGTCTCTTGGCTTTAGATAAGTGCTTGAAGTACTTTCTTTGACAATATGGAAGTTTGCATGAGCACTTAAATTTCTGAGTAACTTGGTGCCAAATGGCCCAGGGAAAATGGCAGCAAACGTATAGGGAAGGAAGTCATTTGTGGGCTTTTTTTGTACTAAGACTGTCATGGTCCATTTTAGGACACCCGAGATGGGGTGATTTATAGAGAACAGACCTGCTTTTGGCTCTTAGAATCTACGGGCTTGGAAGTGCAAGAGCATTGTTCTAACGTTTATTGAAGGCCTTTGCTGTGGTTTGGATGTGAAGTTTCCTCCAAAAGGCTCATGTCCTGAAGGTTTGGTTCCGGTAGTAGACAGTACTGAGGGTTAGTGGGTCAAGAGGGGCTCTGACCTCCCCGTTTATGGATCTGTAGTTTGATGGCATCATTGGAAAGTGGTAGAACCTAGGAGGTTGGCCTGTGAGGGGCGTCTTGTCTGGGGGTTACCACATGCCCTAGGCTCCTTCCTCTCCCATTTTCTACCTTCCACCTGCCTCTAAGTGAGCGGCCTGCCATGTCACAGGCTCCCCCCACAATGCTCTGCTTGGCCACGACACAAGCACAATGGAGTCAAAGGACCATGAATTGAACTCTCTGAATCAAGATACATATAAATTGTGTCTCTCAGGGATTTGCCACGGCAGTGAATATGGACAAACACAGCCCTTAGTGCTGCAGCATCCTATGGAGGCATAAAGAAAGGGGAATGAGAAGGAGAGAGCAGAAAAGCCAGCCACTCCCCATCAACTTCAAGTGCTACATGGATAAAGCAATGCTTAGCTCAGACCCTAAGAAATTTCACTTGTCTGCAGGTTCTGTTTTCCACTGGGGGTATTTCTGTCTACCTTATGAATGGAAAACTTAAGTTGGCCCCGTTTCTGAACTCTCTCTTCAATCTTTCTCGACCTGTAAGAGGGTATAAGTTAGAAGTGGTTAAGAAACAGACAGAAGAGGTAAGGGCTACAGATTATTCTGAAGGTGTTTGCTTTCTGAATTTGCCCAAGGCCAGAGCCATCGACAGCAGTGAATGCCAACTCCTTCACTTGACAGAATTACAAGGTCACAGTGAATACCCTCCCGAGGTGCTGAGGCTCTGTGGGGTCTTTCTAATCATGCTGCCTTCTGTTATTATTTATAGATGTGTGTGTGTGTGTGTGTGTGTGTGTGTGTGTGTGTGTGAATTGGAACGCACGTGTGGCAGCACTCATGTGGAAGTCAGAGGATAACTTTCAGGTATCTGTGCTCTGTCTTCTTTGAGTCAGGGTCTCTTGCCATTGCAAAAAAAAGAAAAAAAAATTTGGCCCAAGAGCTTTAGATTCTCCTGATTCTGCCCCCCGCCACTGCCATGGGCATGGTAGGCTCACAGACACATGTGTCACGTGGGTGCTGGGGAATTGAACTTACGCTGGCAGGATTGGAAGCAAGAACCTTTAACTGCTGAACCATGTCCTCAGCCCCTTATGCGTTCATGGGAGAGACATGATGGCAATTGTGTGTGTGGAGCTCATGGCTTAACTAACCACCCTTTCTCCACAGAACAAGGACACCAGCTCCATATGTTTTCTTTCATTATTAATTGCATGTTCACATTCCAGACGACTATTATGCCAAATTAACCTAATTATGTGTGGCAGCTAATTTTCTGAGTGATGGGTGAGCATTCAGAGACTTTCAAAAAAAAAAACCGTAGAAAAGACTCAAATAGTAGCAGTGAGGCTCTCGGAGGAGGGGGGCGCGGGGCCGCGGCAGGAGCGGGGAAGAGAATGCACTGAGCTTCTAGAAGGGACTCACCAAGAGAAAGGGCAGCTTCTGTCCCTCATATTCAGGAAACTCACTGGGGACATTCCAGCACGAATGGGTCATTATTCCACAGCGTGCTTCTCAGTTTCTTCTTTGTAAAGCTTCGCTCTGTCTCGGAACGACACCCTGATCAAGCACTTTCACACTAGTCACCCCGGAAGCTAAGCCCAGACCCTTTACGCTAGTGGCTGCAGGAACTGTCGGGAACTTCAGGACTGCATTTCTCTCGACACAAATACTTTTTGGTCGATTTGCACTTTCTGCCTGCACTTGCCCACTTCCCCATGTTCTCTGGCCAGGCTCCAGTTCCATTCTTGTCTCCACCTTCTGCCACCACGGGGCGCTCTTCCTGATACCCAGTTACCTTTCCTTGTTCTACTCTTGCCCTCCATAGCCACCAGACCTCCAGTGGATCTCAGCAGGCGCATTAGGAAATAGGAGCGAGACTACTCTTTCTTGTGTGGGACCCGGATGGGTTTCCAATATCGCTAAGTGACAACCATGTTCTCAAGTCCTTGGGACACACCAACTATGTATGTTTCCTTATGTCTCCGGGGCAGCTCTCCTGCCTTCGTTAAGAACTGATGCTAGGGAGGGGGGTACTTAGTAGGTTGGTACTTAATATATGTAAGTACAATGATTGAGATGGGGAGGTAATATGATGGAGAATGGAATGTCAAAGGGGAAAGTGGGTGGGGGGGAGGGAGGATATAACCATGGGATTTTTTTTATAATCATGGAAAATGTTAATAAAAATTAAATTAAAAAAAAGAAAGCAGATGCAAAAATAGAGCATGCATCTGGAGTGCATTTGCATGGGCAAGAGGCCCTGGATGCACGCGTATGCACACACACACAAACACACACACACACACACACCAGTGTTATCAAAATGAGTTCAGTCCTATCTTTCTCTCCTTCTGTTGTTGGATGCAGGCCCTTGTTCTTGGACTTCTTCAACCTCCAGAATCACAAAAAATAAATTTCTTTTCTTTGTAAAAAAAAAAAAAGAAAGAAAGAAAGAAAAAAAGAACTGATGCTAACATCTGGAGACTAAAAAAAAAAAAAAAAAAAGCTCATCTCCTCTTTGACTAAAATCCTGTGATAACTTTACATTTTACTTAAGATAAACCCTAATTCTGCGCCATGCCCTTCAAGCGCTGCTCCTCTCCCGGTTGTTGGTTGGGTCGCGGCCTCCTTGTCTGTATTCCGAGACCCTGGCACGCCTTTCTCTGCGTGCTACCTTGTCTCTGGGGTGCTGGCCTGCAGTCCCTCTTCCGAGCCTCCGCTTTGCACGGCAGACTCCTTCCCTTCCTTCCTCGCCTTTTGCACCCCTCCGCATGCAGCCTTCCTGACCCTGAACACTTTGGATAAGCACGTCTTCCACTCTTGTTTCTCCTGCTAAAGCTGACACTTCCTACTGGTTGCCTTGGTAGCACTTGTCTTTCTTTTTCTGTGAAATTACTTTTTTCTTATTTATTGACTCGGTTATGTGTGTTTGGGCACATGTCATGGCACGTGTGCAGAGGGCAGAGCTCAGAGGGGAGAGGGCACCCTTCAGCTCAGTCCTCATCTTCCTCAACATTGGAGGCAGTGTCTCTTGTTGTTCCCTGCTCCACGAAAGCCCTGGAACTTCTCCTATCTCTACCTTCCTTGTTGCCACACTGGGATTACCAAAGGGCTCCTATAGGCTCCAGCTTATACATGAGTCTGTGCATTCAGAATTGCATAGCAAACACTTTATCTCCTGCCCTATTTATTTATTTATTTAGAAAGAGAGAAGGGGGGAGAGAGAAAAAGAGAATGGGTGTGCCAGGACCTTCAGCCTGCTACAAACAAATTCCAGATGCTTGCACCCTCTTGTGTACATGTGCAACATTGCACACTTGTGTCACTGCGTGTCTGGCTATGTGGGACCTGGAGATTCGAACATGCATTCTTAAGCTTCGCAGGCAAGTGCCTTAACCACTAGCCATCTCTCCAGCCTCATAGGTAAGATGAGGGCTATGGACTCTCCAATATGCTTGGTGGCATTTGACTACAAAAACAAGTGAATACTCTTTGTGTCTAGCCACTAGAGGGCCTGAGAGAAACCCCAAGAGTGATGAGAAGAAGCAGCAAAATCTTTTTGAAAGAAATTAATTTTTTCATTGAAGACCAGTTTTGAAATGGGCAGGCCAAGGGTGAAACACGTGTTGAATGTTCTCCCCAATACACCCACCTCAAGCAACAGCAGCAACAAAAAGCCTAACAAGGGCTGGAGAGATGGCTTAGAATGTTTGGGAAAATGAATGTTTACCCACTGAAATAGAAGCACTCAATTATTTTAACAAGTTAACCACTGAACTGGTAAGTGTCCTCTAAGCATGATATAGTAGTTTTATTATTGTTATTAGGTTGGCATACTTTTTTATTATTATTACTATTTTTACATAGATTTTAGTCTTATGTTCCCTCTCCCCCCAGTTGGTCTGACTACTTTAAAAATAGTAAATAATTCAAGAACTGGAGGATTTTTCCTTGCAAACCTGAATATATAGCTTCTCGTAAAACAACCCGCCCACACTGGACCTGAATTTTGAGAAAATGGCATCTCATTTATGTTGCCCAGGCTGGTTCCAAACCCTTGAGCCCAAGGGATTCTCTTTCCTCAACCTCCCAAACAACTAGGGCTTCAGGCATGCCCACCACGGCCGTCCTGGGTCTGGACATCCACTGGACGGGAGGGATGTGTGACTGGGAAGCGGTTGGGTCATTGGTCACTCAGATACTTGTCAGGTTGACAGAGCCATTTGGATTTGGGACACAGGCTCATGAGATCTCTCTAGCTCTCCAGTTTAATATCTGTATGATTATTTTCTTCCTCAATCTCTTGCCTAAAGGAGGTCAGATGGAAAGGTAAGTAGGGACTCTGTTGAAAAACTGAATCCTGTAAGGGTCCAGTTATTTTAAGGTAAGACTTAAAGACCGTTAAAGCCAATGACATCTCTTTAAGTTATAAATTACTCCTTGTCAGGATCAGGGTGAAGCAGGACTTTGGTATGGATTAATCTTAAGAATGTTTCATTAAAATCTCTGCATAGCTGGCAGTGGGAGGTGACGTGCTGGCTTGACTCATACTTTTTCCAGAGGTGACATGCCTGTCCTTTATGCCACAAACTATCTCTACAACTTCTCTCGCTTTCAGCTTCAATTATAGAGTTGGCGTGTAGATTTGGCTTTAATTCTGAATTATCTCCTTGAGACTGTGCTGGCCTAGGTCAGTCCTGCCTGAAGTCTTGTTAAACGTCTGTCACAGAGCTGACAACCTTGGGGCTCTCATTTAAGGAGTATGTGTCACCTCTGCCTTTACAGTCCTAGTCTCTTGCAAAGAGCTTTTCCTCACAAAGCCGATTCACAAGTGCTTTCTCATTTTCCCCTAAGTGAGAAACGGGCATCCTGAAGCCTCGTTTTCTTTCTACAAAGACCCAGAGCTATAATGCTGGCTTTGAAGGGTGCTGTGTTCTCCCACTGGACAATAATGGCAGTGATAATGATATATTTTTTTCCCACAAATTATTTCTGAGCACCTATTTAGGAGGCCATGGAAGGCAGTGAACATGGGTGGATGGGTTCTACATGGGAATTATGAGGCTTAAAGTCTCAAAGACAGTGTCTTTATCTTCGATGCCTCCAGAGTGGGCTCTGGAATAAGAGCCTAGTTCAGGGGCAGGAAACAGATGCAGGAATGGGCACATGATACCAGAAAGAAAAGCAGCCAGGAAATGAACTCTCCAAAAAAACCTATAGAGGGCTAAAAAAAAAAAAAAAAGAGAGAGAGAGAGAGAAAACATACCTTGGGATCAAGTCTCCCAGGGAGGCAATTTACTGGGAGTTTACCCAGCACCCCTGGAGGGTCCTTGCCCCCACATGCTGTCAGTTTTTTAGAATTAACCGTTCTAGGATGTTGCACATATGACCAATAAACAAGGGGGGGGCCAGGGAAGTTCCACCTCACGAGCCATCAGAGACCTGCAAACAAAAACCATCTTGAGAGTCCAACTTACTCAGTTCTGAAGAGCGGTCACTAGGAAGGCAAATAAAAAATGTGGACTAAAGGGAACCCTCACACAGTGTAGCTGGGAACGTCACCTAGTCCAGCCACTATGGGAATCAGTACAGGGCTTCCCTAGAAGCCTGCAAATGGACATGGCATAGCTATATGACTCCTGGGTGTTTGCCTGAACGATGCCCATTGCTGTTCCTTGCGGCACTGGTCACAATAGCTATGCTAGAGAGCCAACCTAGGTGTCCAACAACAGAAGAAAACACACACACACACACACACACACACACACACGATGGATCTTTTTCAGTCACAAAGAAAAATGAAGTTATGTCATTTATAGGAAAGTGGATGGAACTAGAGATAATCAAATCAACAAATTAAGCCAGTCTCAGGAAGATAAATATTGTATTTTCTCTCAGTTGTAGTTCTAAGATTTTGTACAGATAGATAAAATCATGAGTGTATATGTGACATGAAAACAGAAACAAAACAGTCTAGGGAGACACAGGACACTGGTGGGAGTGGGGAGAAAGGTTCACAGGAGACTTTGGGGGGATACATTCAATGAATATGTACTTGCAGGAAAATATATTTATGTAACCCAGTACTATGTGTATTGAATATGCACAATGCAAATTTGAGAAAAAAAATCTGTTCATGCTATTGAAACTGTGTTTCTGTAAGACTAGTCAAAAGCTTTTCAAAGAGGCTGGGGAGATGGCTTATCAGTTAAGGTGCTTGCCTGCAAAGCCAAAGCACCCAGGTTCGATTCCCCAGTACCCACATATGGCAGATGCATAAGGCGGCTTATGCATGTGTTCATTTGAAGTGGCTGGAGGCCCTGGTGCACTCATTCTTTCTCTCTCTACCTGCCTATTTCTGTATCTTTCTCTCTCAAATAAATAAATAAAAATATTCTTAAAAAATGTAAAAGGAAATATGTAAAATTAATTTTTAAAAAAAACTTGCTTATTTTTTATTTGAGAACGACAGACAGAGAGACAGGCAGATAGATAGAGAGAGAATGGGCATACCAGGGCCTCCAGCCACTGCAAAAGAACTTCAGATGCGTGCGCCCCCTTATGCCTTTGGCTTATGTGGGTCCTGGGGAAGCGAGCCTCAAACCGGGGTCCTAAGGCTTCACCGGCAAGTGCTTAACTGCTAAGCCATCTCTCCAGCCCCTGTAAAACTAATTTAAGAAAAAAAAAGCTTTTCAAAGAGTGTCTTAAGCTGAAGCTGGGTGTGGTGGTGTGTGCTGAAGCAGGAGATCAGAATGTCAAAGCAAATTCATAATGAGACCCTGTCTCAACAACCAGCGCTAATCATGATGAAAACGTAAAGTCTAGAGGGATATAGGGTGGACACTGCCAGCATCTACTATACATACTGTCAGCCCAAACTAACTCGTAACAAATGTACTACATCTCCTATGGAGAGATGAGTATTTATAGTAAAGATGTCTACGGAATAAAACCAGACCCAAAACTCCATGAGAGAGAGTGAATTGCCAGCCAGTGGCAGTGCCAAGACTTGAACCCAGGGTCCTTGGTTGGAACACTTCCCTTAATTTCTTCTACTTTTCTCACATGCCAACTTTTCATTTCCTGTCAATGTTCACAGAGAAACTACAGGCCAGAGAGAATTAGATGACTGTGTAGGTGCACCCTGAGTAATGACGTCCTTTAGGGGTACACAAAGCTCTCTCCCTATGGTTGCTTTGATGGTGGCTCTAAGATTGGAGGAGGCGGAGGGCTTCTGAGAGAGAGAGAGAGAGAGAGAGGGAGAGAGAGAGAGAGGGAGAGAGAGAGAGAGGGAGAGAGAGAGACAGAGGGAGAGAGAGAGACAGAGGGAGATCCTATGAACTGTCTCGGTGCCTCTGCTTTCTCATTGACTCTTGCAGCAGACTCCCCAGCCTGAAATGTCTAGGAAGCTAATAAAATGATCTGGCGGCTCTTCCAAGGATGGCTAATTTTTATTTCATGAGCTGGATACAATTTTTTCATGACTGATTATGCACCAGGCTCCAGTGTTGCTATTATATAACCATCTGCAGTGAAAATATTCAGAAACAATGCATCCAAAAGATCGTAGTGCCAGGGAATTAGAACCAAATGGAATGACATGTTTCATAGTGAAAATAAATCCTTTGTGGGCAGGGGCATCTGGTTTTGAATGCTCCCTCAAACTTCTGGAATTGTTCCTAGATAGATAATGGCCACCAAAAGTTAATTAGAGGGTTGAGCTCCTGGGAAGGAGAGCTCGGAGAGAACCAACATTATTCCTATCTGATTGTCTACGGACACAGGGACAGATTCAAGCTTTTGTGTGGGGGCTAAGGCCATTTTGCTGGTTTCAAAATCAGAGGCACATTAGCAAATGTTGCCTGGGTGTCAAATTCATCTCTAAGACAACCGTACTGTACTGGGGTACTGTACCTGGGATAGCACCCAGGACTTTTTTTTTTTTTTGACCACATGCTTTGACTCTGCAATGACTTTGGGAACAGGAAACTGCAACCAGTATTTGGAGAAATTGAACTTTGCTGTTTGTTTTTTTAATTTTTTTAAATTTATTTATTTGAGAGTGACAGACACAGAGAGAAAGACAGATAGAGGGAGAGAGAGAGAATGGGCAAGCCAGGGCTTCCAGCCTCTGCAAACGAACTCCAGATGTGTACGCCCCCTTGTGCATCTGGCTAACGTGGGACCTGGGGAACCGAGCCTCGAACCGGGGTCCTTAGGCTTCACAGGCAAGCGCTTAACTGCTAAGCCATCTCTCCAGCCCTTGCTGGTTTTTTTTTTGAGGCACAATCTTCCTATGAATGCTGGGTTGCCTGGCCTTGAAATTATGATCCTTTTGATTTAGCTCCCTGAGTGCTGGGAAAGCAGGTGTGTACCTTTGTGGTGATGTATTTATTATTACAGATTTACCTAATTTTTCATTTCTCTTTCTTGTATTTTCAAATGTTTTACCAACAGTTTTTATACATGTATATATTTATTTAAATATTTTCTTTCTTTCTTTCTTTCTTTCTTTCTTTCTTTCTTTCTTTCTTTCTTTCTTTCTTCTTTCTTTCTTTCTTTCTTTCTTTCTTTCTTTCTTTCTTTCTTTCTTTCTTTCTTTGCAGGCAGAGTGAGAGAGAGAGAGAGAGAGAGAGAGGGAGAAGTATGGGTGCACTAGGGTCTCCAGCCATTGCAAACAAACTCCAGGATGCATGTACCACTTTGTACATCTGGCTTTATGTGGGTACTGGGAATTGAATCCAGGTCGTTAGGCTTTGCAAGCAAGCACCTTAGCTGCTGAGCTGTCTCTCCAGTTCTAGAATATATTTTGGTCGTAATCTACACCCAGTCTGTACTCAGCACCTTCTTTTGTCTCCGCCTCCCCTGCCCCCCTTCCATCCAGTTCCTTCTTTCTGAATAGTCCCTTTCATATGTTGAATTTTGGGTTTTTTCCCCCAGATTTTTTTTGGTTTTTAAACTTTTTTTTGGCAATTTTATACATGCATTTATATAATTTGTATATGTGTATATAATGTATTTTGATCATAGTCTCCTAACATTCCTTTCTTTGGTCCCCTCCGATCTGCCCCTTCCATTGAACTTCTCCTTTCTAACTAGTCCCTCTTCTATTTGGGGGCCTTTTTGTTTGTTAGTTAGTTTGTTTTTGCTCTCCTCCATCATCTGTGACAACATGTTGATGGGCCCAGTATTGTGCAGGCCTCTTGCAGGCAGTGACAGACACTGTGTGGTCGTAAATGTATCAGCTGCCTTGTGTCCAGAATACGGCACTCCAAAGCAGCCCTCTCCATCCTTTGTCTCTTACATTCTTTCTGTCCCCTCTTCCCTGAGCCTTGGAGGACATGATAGAGAAGGCTCCTTTAGTGCTGAGCATCCAGCTGTCATGTTTTTTCAGTGTTTGATGATTTTTGAGTCTCCCTAGTAGTCACTGGATCTACGAGAAGTAGCTTCTCTGAGCAAAAGTGATGGCAACAGACGTGCGCGCGCGTGCGCCTTCAAAAGCGTACATGGTGGGCCCAGGAGTGCTTCAGTTTCATGTTGGTTCCCCAGCTGGATCTTGGATATATAAGTAATTTCTAGGCCTTTAGGCCTCTTCCCTTCTGGCTGAAATATGAAGGTGAGACTATTTCTAAATCAATTTCCCTCTGATGTAGGGGCTTTGTCTGTGCCCCCTCATTTTCTTCCCTTCTTTTTCTTTGCTTCTACTTCCACTAAAGCCTCCACAGTGAGCCAGGCACTGAGCACTAGACAGTGACAGATCTGTTCCTTGCAAACGTCCTCAGTGAAGTGAGGGACAGACACATAACCGCAAGGATAATTACAGCACAGCGAGCCGCGCGCGCGCTGTGAAGGGAAGAGGACAGCGTGACGGCAGGCAGACGCAGCCACGGGAGCCCTGTCTGGCTGCGGCATGCAGAGCTAGGGGTGGGGGACGATGAGCTAGGGATCCCACCCCAGCCACCCACGTGTGCAGTGATGGGGACATGCCGCCTGCACCTGGAATTGGAGGGAGAAGAGGTGTCAGCGGGAAGGTTAGCTTGTTGTTTTGTTTTGTGGTGGAGAAGAAACCAAGGGCCTTACACGTGATAGACAGGCGATCTACCACTGAGATGTCCCCGAGCTCCCAGAGAACAGTTTAAGAAGTGGAATTGGGGGGCTGGAGAGATGGCTTAGTGGTTAAGGCATTTGCCTGCAAAGCCAAAGGACCCATGTTCGATTCCCCAGGACCCACATAAGCCAGATGCACAAGGAGGCACATGCATCTGGAGTTCGTTTGCAGTAGCTGGAGGCCCTGGTGCACCCATTCTCTCTCTCCCTGCCTCTCTCTCTCTCTCTCTCAAATAAATAAATAAAAAAAAGTTAAAAAAAAAAAAGAAGTGGAATTGGACTGGTGTGTGTGTGTGTGTTGAGAGTGGGCAGGGGGCTGGCTCTACTGTTTGGGATCCAAGAGGGAAAAAGGTAAGGGTCGGAAGGATACATGTTGGATAAAATCTCGAGAGTATGACGTGTGGCTTCTGTACTTAATCTTAGGAAACTCACTTGACCTCCATGGCCATGAGTTGTCTTATCTATAAATGGGCAACAGTCATGACACCATCACAGGGATCAGGATTACATTGTCCTGGGTGTGAAGATGCGATACAAGCTCACATTTCCCTCCAGGGTGATGGGATACTTTTGCTAATGTCTGACCTTCAGAACCTCCTGTACACAGATCCTATCCAAAGGCTGGGATGCCATCCGACCTTTGCCACTATTGCTAGCAGTTGGGGAGCACTGGGACAAGATATGACCACTGCCTCAGGCCCAACTGCCCAACGGTTATTCTAAAAATCTCTGTGTTGAGTGTGTCCAACTGGAGTCAGGAGTGTAGGAAGAATCAAACCATTTGGTAACATAGACATGCAGAAATACGTGGACATTCAGTCCCGCTTGTCAAGGGTCGCCTGTCCCAGAACAGAAGCTGCCGATGTAAGCAGGTGAGAACCTGCAGCCCAGCAGCATTGCATCACCACTGCCTTCTGTCCCTGGTCTCTGCGGCCGAGGGCCACTGGCCGTTTTCTTTCCCTCTAGTTCTGCTGCCCCCGCTACTCCACACATGCTTGACCCTTCCTCTCTCTCTCATTATTATTATTATTGTTGTTGTTATTTTGTTTTTTCGAAATAGGGTCTCACTCTAGTTCAGGCTGACCTGGAATTCAGTATGTCGTCTCAGGGTGGCCTCGAACTCACAGCGATCCTCCTACCTCTGCCTGCCGATTGTTGGGATTAAAGGCGTGCGCCACCACACCTGGGGTCTCTCTCATCTTTTTTCCTGGCTCAGTATGCATTTGGATTTGTGATCCTCGACATATATGGTGGTTGGAGTCTGGTTCACATTGCTGGTAGAAATCACCTGACCAAGAGCAGCTTGTGGGGGGAAAAAAGACGTTTATTTTGGCTTACAGCCTCGAGAGGGGAGTTCCACGATGGCAGGTGAAAATGATGGCATGAGCAGAGGGTGGACACCATGCCCTTGGCCAACATAAGGTGGACAATAGCAACAGGAGAGTGTGCCAAACACTGGCAAGGGGGAGCTGGCTATAACACCCATAAGCCCGCCCCCAACAATACACTGCCTCCAAGAGGTGCTAATTCCCCAATCTCCATCAGCTGGGGAGGCTAGCATTCAGGACACCTGAGTTCATGGGGAACACCTGAATCAAACCATCACAAACAACCATGGATTTTACTTTTCCTTTTATCTTTTCTTCATTCCTATTTTTCCCTGTGCTTTCCCTTTTTGTCTTTTCTACTGTGTTTTTAGTAGTAGTTTGATTTTTGTTCTGCTTCTACTCATGTAATTTTGCCTGTGAAATTTTTCATCATAAGGAAATTGTTTTTATATTTGTACCTAATACCTTGTTCTTTTCCTCCAGGAGGCGTTAATTCCCAAAGCTCCGTCAGCTGGGGAACCTAGTATTCAGGACACCTGAGTTTATGAGGGACACCTGACTCCATCCCTCACAGTGGTGGTCTGTGTTTCAAACTTGGCTGTTCCTGCAGCTGGTCTCTTGCAGACTTGGAATCTGACACGATGATCTCTGTGCTGCGGGAGCGCACGGCAGCTTCCTGCAGGTGTTTAATCGGAAGCCACCTGTCCCACTCATTTTGGTGGCTAGTTTGAAGCAAGCGGCGCCTCTTCTGCTAGGTTGAAGTTCTTCTAATCTAAATCTGATCTACCCAGTTTGAGCTGAAGAGGGGACTTATGATGTCACATGATAACCAAAAAGTCACGTGACTCTTGGTCCAGGTGTGTAAATGTTCCTGGTGTCACTTGTTCTTCATTTCATAGGCATCCTTAGTTTCTTAAACTTTTATTTATTTATTTGCACGGATGCATGTGACTTCGTGCGTGTTGGCATGCACAAGGCACCGTGGGTGTGTAGAGGTCAGAGGACCATCTGTGCTCTTCTGCTTTCTTTGCGACAGGGTCTCCGGCTGCTGCCAATGACTTTCAGCCTAGCCAGCCTCCGAGCTTCACCCTCCTGCCTCCATCTCCCACCGTCATGGGCATATTGGGGTGACAGACACATGCGCCCCTTTGCACTGGGCTTTCCATGGGTGTTGCAGAGTCAAATTTAGTTTGCAGGCTTTGTAAGCAAGCAGCCTTAACCGCGGAGCCATCTTCCCGACCCTCTTTTCGCTTTTGACAACAAGATTCAGTTCCATTGGTGCAGACCCGTAGTTGATTCAGGTTCAAGTTCATTGAACAATCGAACGTGCTCCTCTTCCCAGAGACCCACCAGGCTCACATCGCCTCTCCCTGATGCTGCCCTGGCGAGGCCTGTGCTCCGTCATTTTCCCTTGCCAACAACGTGACCTCTGGGCTGGCCAGTGCTGTGTCCTGTTGGAGTAGGATAGAAAGACGATCTATATACGGGCATGGTGGCATACGCCTTTAATCCCAGCCCTCAGGAAGCAGAGGTAGGAGGATCACAGTGAGTTCGAGGCCACCCTGAGACCATAGAGTGAATTCCAGGTCAGCCTGAGCTAAGCTAGAGTGATACCCTATCTTGAAAAACCAAAATAAATAAATAAATAACTACATTGAGGGAACATGCAATAGCAAAAATATCCATCACTCCCTTATTCTGGTTTAAGTCTCGCTGGCTGAGAGTCCAGAATTCCCACACCACTAACCGAACCGGCTGTCAGATGACCTGCACAAAGATCACATTGCCCTTCTCCGCGATTTCGAGCCTGTGTGTGAAGGCTGCTAACAAGCCACACAAAGGCCAAACCTGTGTCTTAAATCCTGTTACAGTGAGAGGCCCTTTGACTTTTATGATGTCTGTTTTTATCTTATCAACACTACTTTCTCATCTGTAACTTTTTAAATATTATCTCAGTATTTAATTTTTTTGCTTATTTTTATTTACTTATTTGAGAGCAACAGAGAGAGAAAGTGGCACAGAGAGAGAGAGAGAGGGAGAATGGGTGCACCAGGGCCTCTAGCCATTACAAGTGAACTCCAGACGTGTGCACCTCCCTGTGCATTTGGCTAACATGGGTCCTGGGCAATTGAACCTTGAACCGGGGTCCTTAGGCTTCACAGGCAAGCATTTAACTGCTAAGTCATCTCTCCAGCCCTAATCTGTAACTTTTTAAAATATATACACACTTGGGTCTTGATTTATTTTATTTATTTGGTAGAGAGAGCGAGAGAGAGAGAGAAAGAGACAGATAGAGAAATAGGAAGAATGGGTGTGCCAGGGCCTTTAGCCACTGCAAAGGAACTCCAGACGCATGCGCCACTGTATGTGCATCTGATGTGGGTCCTGGGAAATCAAACCTCGAACTGTGGTCCTTAGGCTTCACAGGCAAGAGTTTAATCACTAAGCCATCTCTCCAGACCCTCTTTCTCTATCTTAAATAAATAAAAGTAATTTAAAATATTTTTTTAAAAATAAGTTCACCAAAATATTTTTAATCTTTAAAACTTAGATATGGATTGAATTTCTTTTCAAATTTTTTTAAAATTTATTTGCAAGCAGAGAAAGCAAGAGAAAGGGAGTGAGGGAGAGAGAGAGAGAGAGAGAGAGGGAGGGAGAGAATGGACACACCAGGGCCTCTTGACATTGTAAATGAACCAGAGATGTATGCACCACTTTGTGCATCTAGTTTTATGAGCAATGGAATGCAGGCATTGCAAGCAAGCACTTTTAACTGCTGAGCCATCTCTCCAGTCCTATGGATTGAATTCTTTAAACAGTTTTATTACAAAAAGCCACAAATCTCTTTCTCTCTTTCTCCCCCACTTCCTCTGTCTCTTTCTCTCTCTCCCTCTCTCTCTCACACACACACACACACCTCTACTACTACGGTGCATGTCTCTCTTACAGCCAGAACTTGATTCCCTTAGGTTGTTGTACTGTTCTTAATAAACCCAAACTTTGCTCCATTTACCCTAAAATCTTTTCCTGTGCCTTAAATCAAGGTCTTGGTTGTGCTTGAGCAGAAGCCTCTGAGGAGAACCCCTCTGGTGACATATCTGACAATGCTGAGTTATGTCTCTTGCTGCGGCTTCTGGTGACACCATGCTTGGTCCTCCAGCAGAGGTTGGAGTCAATTCCACTTAATGTTCATGGGTGAGTCTCTGTAGAAAGGTCAGGGCAGAATTAGCCAAAGAAGGGAAATGGGTGCTGTGGATCAAAAACCTGTTGCCCATGGCGTAAGTTTCGGGAGTGATCAAGACCACGGAGACCACTCTGAGGCAAAGACCATAAGATTTTATTCGGGGAAAAACATGAGCTTCCAGGACGGACTCTCGAGAGCGGAGCGGAGCACAGTCCACTTTGAGATTACAGATATGGGCATATAGAGCTCTTCGGCTGGGGGAAGGTGAGGAAGGGAGAAGAACTCCTTTGTCCTTTACATTAGCCATTTCAAATAGGTAGGGCGTGAGACCAAAACAGAGATAAGGGGCCAGGGAAACTAGAGCTGGGGAATTGTTAGGCAAGGAAGGGATAATGGCTGGGTGATTTCTTGAGGAATGTGGATATCCTACTTCCTTATGTTTCTGTCGCCACATGGTGACTCCATCTTGGGAGCCTGCCCCGACCTAATAACACACGGCATTAGGGACCTTTTGCTTACAAAAACTGATCAAATGGACATGAAGTATTCAGAAACCACTGTTCTTAGGAGTGAGGGGATAACAATGCTGAGACCACCAGCAGGAGAATGAATCATTCACAATAGGCATAAGTTTATTAAAATAATCATTCAATTTAGATGTGGCATGACTTCCTCAAGAAATGTGAGCCAAACCAGCCCAGACAGGGCACTGACAAATGCACCAAAGCAATGACCCCACCCAAGTCGAGCTGGTGGACCAACGAGTTTATCTGGGGTCACCCACAGGAGCAGTCGGTGACTCTAAGGCAGCGACATCAGCAGAAAGCCCAGCCAGTAGGGTGACGACTCGTCTGGAGAGGCCACAGGGGGAGGTCTCTTCTCCCCAGCAGGCGATTAGGGCTGATATAATCTTGGGGAGGAAACTTGTTAATACAATAACTTTCTGAGCTTGCTGAACACCAACAGTCTCACGAGCTTGGTTAGTTTCCTTAGTTCCCTGAGTGTTTTTGTCCAGGAGGGAGCTTTTCCATTTGGAGGAAACAGCCATGCAAGTAAAGTGCACCAAGGAGTTAGTTTGATACCAGAAAAGTTGAGATTTTTCTTTTCCTTTTTTTTTTTTTTTTCCGAGGTAGGGTCTCACTCTAGCTCAAGCTGACCTGGAATTCACTATGGAGTCTCACGGTGGCCTCGAACTCACAGAGATCCTCCTACCTCTGCCTCCTGAGTGTTGGGATTAAAGGCGTGCGCCACCACACCCGGCAAGTTGAGACATTTTGAGTAATGCATTTTTTTAAAAGGTTGTCTTGGCAAGTGCCAAGTGCCAAGGCCTGGCATCCTAGTAGAGGGATTTCACTTACAAGGTGGCGGTGACTGGAGCAACACAGTGGTCGACAGAGCAGTCAGGTTAACTACTCTTTGTTTTGGATGCACGCACATTACTTTTTATGTCTTTGGTTTTTCAAGGTAAGGTCTCACTGTCATCCAGGCTGACCTGAAACTTACTCTGTAGTCTCAGGCTGTCTTCAAAGTCATAGTGATCCTCCTACCTCTACCTCCTGAGTGCTGGATTAAAGATGTGCACCATCACATCCTGTTGGTGCACACGTACTTAATGCAGTGTTTTTGAAACAATCTGTGTCAGGCATTATATCTAAGGGTTAGTAAAATTTTTTTTTGCACAGGGGTAGGTTGAAAACATCTTGCACTACAGGCCACACTTGTCTTTATCACATCCTTTCCTCTATAACTGTCACACTTTCTTTTTTTCTGGGCTCTTGTCTCACTGTAGTGTAACGTGAAGAATGAGGTATGTGGACAAAAAAGAGTGAGTAGCCGGGCGTGGTGGCGCACACTTTTAATCCCAGCGCGGGGGAGGCAGAGGTAGGAGGATCGCCACGAGTTTGAGGCCACCTTGAGACTACATATTGAATTCCAGGTCAGCTCTGGGCTAGAGTGAGACCCTACCTCAAAACAAAACAAAACAAAACAAAACAAAACAAAACAAAACAAAACAAAACAAAACAAAACAAACAAACAAAAACAAAAGAAAAGGAGTAAAGCAAAAATATTAGGTGAAAGAGAAAGATATTGGCTGTTGCAAGGGACCCAAAAAATGGTTTGCCAAGAGATGACCATGTCTAGGGGTTATTAAAGAAGTAGGCAGGGCTGGAGAGATGGCTTAGCGGTTAAGCACTTGCCTGTGAAGCCTGAGGACCCTGGTTCGAGGCTTGATTCTCCAGGACCCACGTTAGCCAGATGCACAAGGGGGCGCACGCGTCTAGAGTTTGTTTGCAGTGGCTGGAAGCCCTGGCATCTCTCTCTCTCTCACTCACTTGTTTGCTCTCAAATAAATAAATGAATAAATAAAAAAAAATTAAAAATACTTTAAAAGCAATAATAGATTATATGTTGGAAGTTTAAAGAAAGGAATGGAATTTTTGCAATGCTATAGCATAGGAGAACAATGGCCAGTGCTTCTAGGAGGCCTTATTAAGAGAGGATTATGGCATGGTGACTAGGTTTGGAAATCTGGTGGCTTCTGGTGCTCTTAGTAAAAGTCCTTCTGCTTGAGTCGGGTGGATGAAGCTAGTCCCAGGGCATGAGGGAGAAAATGGAGTGAGTGGAGGTGGGGAGACAGTGTATGTGGACCACCCCAAATCTTCCAAGGAGTAAGAAGAGAGAAGGGGACGTTAAATCCTGATGGGTCATGTGAGGTATATGGAGTTTCTTTCTTAAAGTTAGAAGGTACTAGAATGTTTTTTGCTGGTTTATGAAATAAGCACAAACAAGAAGATGGAATTGGAAAAATTGAAGGGGAAAATCAAGAGACCCACTGAGTAAGTGGGGTCTCTAAAAAGGATAGAGGGATTGGTTTCCAGAGAGCAAGCAGACCAGTCAGTCGTCAGTCAGTCAGTCACATCCGTGGGGAAGGATGTCTTCCTCAATTGCACGAGGACAGAGAGAGAATTACAGGTTTACAGCCTTGGCAGATACAAGATGAGAGGGTTTCCACTTAATGGCTCCGGATTTTTTTTTTTCCTGAGGTTTACAACTTTCTCTAAGGTACAGTGTGATTTCCCCTGAGCCCTCCTGTTTGGCTGGATCGAAGTCCAGCCCGGCGTCAGAGAGGGAGAGGCTGAGCCGGACATATACAAATCGTCAGTTACTCCTGCTTTCTGCTTTTATTCTCTGCTGAGTTTGGCAAGCAAAAGAAGCTTGTTCTCAGAAAAGAAGCCAGATTCTCAAACTGTAGTATCCTTATGTCATAGAAAGGGACATTTGCATTGTGCACCTGGAACTGTGAGCCAACCTAACATTCAAGGTCTTGGCAAAAATAATCTTTACTGTAAGAGTCTTCTTGACTGAAATTTGAAAAGCTGTCTAAAGGAATCCAGTCCAAGGGGTCATTTCTTTTCTTTATAAAAACATTTTATTTATAGCTGGGTGTGGTGGCTCATGCCTTTAATCCAAGCCCTTGGAAGGCAGAGGTAGGAGGATTGCCAAGAGTTCAAGGTCACTCTGAGACTACATAGTTAATTCCAGGTCAACCTGGACCAGAGTGAGACCCTACCTCGAAAAACCAAAAAAAAAAAAAAAAAAAAAATTATTTATTCATTTGAGAGAGAAAGAGAAAGAGGGAGAGAGAGAGAGAGACAGAATGGGTATGCCAGGCCCTTTAGCTATTGCAAAGGAACTCCAGATATATGTGCCACCTTGTGCATCTGGCTTTCGTGGGTACTGGGAAATCGAACCTGGGTTCTTTGGCTTTGTAGGCAGGCATCTTGACTGCTGACCCATGTCTCCAGCCCCCAAGGGGTCATTTCAATGGCAGCTGGAGACAGGAAAAGTGGCTTCTCCTACAAAGTGTGGGCTTACTTTTGAGGTACTCAAACAATGAATGTTCGTTCTTTGCATTTTTTCATACATGTCACCTGTCCTCTAGTTCTGTTGGATGCTGTAAGTAGAAAGAAAATTAAGATAATTTTCGGTTCCTAATTTATGTTGTTTCTTAGTTTTAGGGAAAAAATGTGTAGTACAAAGAGCAAAACTCCTTAGGATGGATGAAGTTTTGACCACATGACTCCACATTCTGGGATTGGAGAGGGCTTCAGAGATTTGTGAATGAGTCACTTCTTGGTGCCATATTCCTCTACCATCCTTTCCTTTTTATGTTTTTTTATTATTATTATAAATAACATATTTCATATGGATAAATCAAGTGTTTGTACTCTCTTTTCCCTCATCCCTGCCCCCATTCCATTGGGGATGCTCCTCAGTGGGGTTGCACGTATTCCCCATCCACCATCCCTTCTTAAGCCAGTGTGATAATATAGGTTTATTTATAATCTCAGCACTTGGAAGGTTGAGGCTGGAGGTTGTGAGTTCAAGGGAAACCAAGTCCACACACACTTTTGTTTGTTTCTCAAACAACAACAACAACAAAAAGCCCACATCAATTTTTAATATTTTTTTTTTGTTTATTTTGTGAGAAATAGAGACAGACAGAAAGAGGCAGACAGAGAGCAAGTGTGTGTGTGAGTATGGGCATAACGGGGCTTGTTGCCACTGAAAACAGTCTCCAAATTGTGTGTGTCTCTTTGTGCATCTGTTTTATGTTGGTGCAGGAGAATCAAACCAGGGCCTTCAAGGTTTGCAAGCAAGCACCTTTAACTGCTGAGCCATCTCTCCAGTCTGAACACATCCCTTCTTTTTTTTTTTTTAAAAAATATTTTTTGTTCATTTTTTATTTATTTATTTGAGAGTGACAGACAGAGAGAAAGACAGATAGAGGGAGAGAGAGAGAATGGGCGAGCTAGGGCTTCCAGCCTCTGCAAACGAACTCCAGGCGCGTGCGCCCCCTTGTGCTTCTGGCTAACGTGGGGCCTGGGGAACCGAGCCTCGAACCGGGGTCCTTAGGCTTCACAGGCAAGCGCTTAACCGCTAAGCCATCTCTCCAGCCCTGAACACATCCCTTCTTTATCAGCCTCAGCATAAGGCCTGTCAGCCTTATGTCTGTGATGGGGACTCTTAATGAAATGATCTGTTTCTATATTCTCTCTCTCTCTCTCTCTCTCTCTCTCTCTCTCTCTCTTTAAGACTTAGAGAGACTTTATTAGATTAAGGGAAGGAAGTGCAGAGGTCTCCTGCCATGTGGAAGGCTGGATGGGGGTTGAGAGCCCACATGGCAGCAAGGGGTTGAGATTGGGGTGCTTTCCAAAGCAGGGACATGGAGGTTCAGGGGAGATGAGCAGTCAAAAGAGCCATTTCTATATTCTTACAAAGTTCCTCTTTACATGATGAGGAGATGTTTCTTCATGGAAACAAACAGGCTTTAGTTTTCCGCTAATTCACTTGTGAGTCATACCTTTAGGTTGACTCTGCCTCACCTCAAACTCAGTCTTCCTATATTGGAAGGCTTCTCCTTTGGGATATTATCTCATCACTGTGACATAATCCCTGAAAAAAAAAAGCAACCTTATGGGAAGAAAGATTTATTTTGTTTCAGTTCTAGATGTTTCAGTCCATGATCAGCTGGTTCTGTTGCTAGAGGTCTGATGCAAGACTGAACTCCATGGTGACATGTGGTGGAGATCAGCTCAGATCATGGTAGATGAGACAGAGAGAAAGGAGAGAGAGAGAGAGAGAGAGAGAGAGAGAGAGAGAGAGAGAGAGAGAGAGCGAGCAGTGGGGAGGGACATGCCCTTCAAAGGCATAGCCCAGTGATGTATTTCCTTAATCAGGGACACCCCCAATTTGTTTACACCACCTCCTCAGGTAGTTCCACCAGCGGGGAGCAAAGATTGAACCAGTCTAGCAGTTGGGAGTGTGTTTGCGTTCATACCTGAGTTTGAGTTGCACACAGCCCTGACTGCGGGTGTGACTTTAGGCAACTTGTCTCGTCCCACCAAGTGTCAGTTTCACATCTGTGAAATGGATGGGCCTAGCGTCTACTATAGAGGGCTGCTGTTCAGACTCTCACGCTGTGAGCAGCGTGGGAAAGGGGCTCATGCAGACTGGGTATGTCTGACATGGGTTTTTGGTATGGCGCTGGCTTTAGATGAATCCGTTTTTAAAAATATTTTTGAGTTCAGTCAAGGGGACTGACATCGTAAGGATTCTTTGGTGAGGACCTGGGATCTTAGACACCTGGCTCACAGGTTCTGATCAACAACGTAAACATTCCTCATGCTGTCAGCCTTCACTATTACACAAGAACACCTGCCACAAGCTTCCATATGCCAAACTCAGAGGATTGTTTTTAGCAAATGATAAATGATAAAAGCTAATATTAGAGCATTAGACCATAAAGGTCATTATATAGTGCTCAGATTTCAGAGGCCCGACACCTCATAATAAATACACTATTTCCCTTTTCTATAACCTTAGGAAAACTACTTCATCTCCTGGTATGCTTGCTTCTGTGTGCACAAAATCCCCCTACACATGGCTGTTGGGTTAAACTGCTTAGATGTATATTTGAAAAAATATTTAACATGTATCAATACTTAATCGACTAGCTAAACTAATAAGGATTAATATTGTTTTCTTCTTTATAGAATATTGACACCTGTTTTTTTTCTAAATATTTAATTTTTTATGAGAGAGAGAGAGAGAGAGAGAGAGAGAGAGAGAGAATGAGCATTCCAGGGCCTTTAGCTGCTGCAAATGAACTCCAGATGCATGTACCACCTTGTGCATCTGTCTTACATGGGTCCTGGGAAAGGAAGTTGAACCTGGGTCCTTTGGCTTTGCAGGCAAATGTCTTAACTACTAAGCCATGTCTCCAGCCCTGGTGCCTGACTTTGTATATCTTCAGGAAGCCTTTCAGCAAGTATGATATCACCTTATTAGGACTTATGATTGACCTGGCAAGTTAGTCAGCAGACACCCATCATGATCAACTGGCTTCATCTATAAACTTAAATTGTTGTTTTCCAGTTGCACCTTTTATTAAAAGGAATATTTTTCAGGGATTCTCTTTAGTGAAGGCTCGTGGACATCTTTAAAATGCCAAAACAGAAACAGTCCACTAGTTTGGTGCTTTGACAGGAAAGAAAGGATGTGAGTTAGTTTCTAGAACTTCTAAAAAGAATCACTGTGGCCAAAGATCTTGCTGTCTGGCTTCCAGCTAAAATGCCCAACAGTCTCTAGGGTCAGGGCCCTTATGTCAGGAGAGGAAAGGGTAGGAGCGTCTGATCCTGACACTCCATTTGCTCTCCTCCTCCATCATCTGTCCGTAGAAGGAATGTCTGCTCCCGACACTCCATTTGCTCTCCTCCTCCATCACCTATCCACTGAAGGAACGCCTGTTCCCCACACTCCATTTGCTCTCCTTCTCTATCATCATCCACAGAAGGCTTGCAGGTTCTAGATTTATGTGCTGAAGACTATTCCACCTGTATGCTCAGGAGACTTCTGAAAAATTTAGTGGCTTTTGTCTCTATATTAAAATAAAACTTCAGTGCTGGAGAGATGGCTTACTGGTTAAGGCATTTGCCTGCAAAGCCAAAAGATTCTGGTTCAATTCTCCAGGACCCGTGTAAGCCAAATGCACAAGGTGGCACATACATCTAGAGTTCGTTTGCAGTGGCTGCACTTGCCCATTCTCCTTCTCTCCCCCCTACTCTTTCTCTCTCTCAATTAAATAAATAAAATAGATTAAAATAAAACTTCAGGGTTCTGTCTCGTGAATGTTCAGGGGAGATTATAATACAAGGATACTAATGAACAATAAAATTAATACACAATTTACTGATTCCTGCCATGGGTTCACATTTCCTTATATTTCTAAATCAATTAATGTTCTGAGTTCTTGGTGGAGCTTTAATTTTGTAAGACTGACCCTCTGATAACAGTCCCCTATGGGTCACAGACATCTGAAAACAGAAGGTGTCTTCCAGGTTTTTTGCAGTTAAGGTGTCTGATACTTCTTGATGAAACCTAAAATTTGCCTTAAGCATCAATACAATAATGCCACTGTCATATTCAATGCTATATCCCACATGGGAACACAGGAATTGTATAAATTGAACATAGTTACCTTACTACAGAGGCAAATGTTGTTGAATTATTCTGTATTTTCCCTGATTGGGTAATTATGAAATGGGTACTAATGGAATGGATCTAACCACCAAGATCTTTCCATATTTTGATCCGAAGGGGCACGTGTCTAGCCATTAATCCATGGACTTTGTACAATGAGATCAGCAAAATTGTAGAATCTGATACTGTTTCAGAAAAACAAAAAAAAAAAAATTTTATTCCTTCAGTATTTACCTCCTAGCACATAGCACCAATATGTCCTCACTTGCTGAGTCTAGAATCTGAAAGTCATTCTTGACTACTATCTCCTGCTTATAATGGCTAGACCCTATGCATTTTATTGCCTAAATAGTCGTCACATTTTTCTACTTCTAAAGATTTGTTTTCACTTTTTAAAATTAGTTTTGTACTCAGTGCATACAGTCAAGTTAGTACCATTGCTAGCCTCCTCCCTGTCCTCTCCCCCTCTGCAGGGACTCGCCCAGATGGGGAATACAGGTCGTGCATTGTGGGGTTAGCCATCAGTTATGGGTAGGAGGAATTGTCTCTGTGTATCATGACCCAACATATGGTTCTGACATTCCTTTGGCCCCTTCTTGGGTAAATTTTCCTGAGCCATGTTGGTTTCATTTTAGATCTGCTTCAGTGATGAGATCTTGGGAGCCTCTGTGTCTCTGCATATCTGATTTGGTAGGAGTTGAGTGTTCTCTGTGTCTATCTCCTTCACCCTTGTGCTGGTACCAGGTTCACCATGAAAACAGCCCTCTTGCTTGTTTACCCCACATATTCTTAGTTTCAGCTGGGGACCTTTTGAGGTATAATGGGGTGGTTCTCTCCTTAAGATCAGTGTCTATCTGAAAAAGAGAAGCAGATTTTCTGATGGAGAATAAAGTTAGCACCAGATAAATGGGATAACCATTTTTTTTTAGAGAGAATTTAATAGGTGTAGGCCTTCTTGTAGCCCACAATTGGTGGGTGTTTGATAATGGAGAGCGGGCTGATTTTTGGATATGATTCTGACTTGTTTCCTAGCTCCAGATATGGGTTCCTTTCTACTGAGCAGATCAGTCAGCCAAGTCAAGAGGAGTTGGTTTCCCACCATGGCTGTGTACCACTATTGCACTATGTGAGCATCATGTAAGGTTATTTGCTGCTAAGTAGGTTAGTCCATGAGTTGCTTGGACAGATATTGGTCATTTTCCCCTAGTCGCTCATGTAGCACCTTCTGGCACTAGACACGCTGACTGTCTGGGGACTGACTCTCTTCCAGCTTCCAGCCATGTCACTCCATGATACGTGCCCACAGCATATGGTGTCTTCAGCAGTAGGGTCTTACCACTAAGCTTTGGTGGGTCATCAAGTACTCTGACAGAAATCTGTCTTGGGAAATCTTGTAGGTCTCTCTGATCAAGAGTTCATTGTGGATGAGAGCCACATGCTGGTACTGGGGGTTACAGGTGAGCGCCCAAGAAGAGAAGGAAGAAAAAGATAAGTAGTATGAAAGAGATAGAGAGAAGAGGGAGTAAGAGAGAGAGAGAAAAAGAGAAAGAAATATCCGAAGAGACAGACCAAATGGTTGAACCCTCCCCAGGCCCTTAGAGGGAACACATGAATCACAAGACCCTGGAGAGGGTATGATGAAGACTGACCTTCTAAAGATTTTTTTTCTACCTTAATGCAGCCGTTAATTCCTGCGGGCATTGTTGTCACACCCCTTTACTGGCAGCATGAAGATGCCCTGCTCTGATCTCTGCCTCGTAGCGCACGTGCCCATGCGAGGTGTCCTGTGTGGGCTGGTTTAGTGGCTTGTCATTAGTGAGTAGACTACAGTAAAAGGGAGGGGACACCACGTCTGAGGCCAGATCACAGAAGACTGCACTTGCTGTTTTTCACACTCTCCCGTTCTCCTCACGTGCTCTTTCTCTCTCTCAATCTCTCTCTCTCTCTCTTCCAGTTTATTCTGTTGCTCTTGGTCCAGCATCTGTGCACACAGCCCTGGGTGTATCTTTGGCAGTGACGGAACTAGAATATCATGGGTGAGGCATGAAATTACTAGTCTGCAGAAACCAAGCTAATAAATGCATTTAATGGCACCATGTTTTGGAATGAATTGTCACCCAGCAATAGATAGCTAGGACAGAATCCTGACCATCCCACACCCACGGTAACCGTCCTACCCAATGAAGCCAACGTCATGTAAAGTCATTGCTGCTTAACGTCCCCTGGTGCTTCCTCCTCCTCTGTCCTCCCCAAGAACCCAAAGTTCCCGATGTTTAATCAAAGATGGATTTTCAATGATAGTCGCTCCCCAGTCTTTCTTCCTCCTTTCTTTTCTTGGGGTCTGAATATTGCTAACCCTTTGAAATTTCTCTGGTCCATGTCCATTCTCAGCTCTGGACTATTGCTCCTGCTGTTTCTCCTGCTGGAAGCTTCTTTTGTCCCTTTATGTGCACATGCACGTGGAAGCCACGGGTCCATGTCTGGTTGCTTCCTCAATAGCTCTTTAACCTTAATTTTTTTTTTTTTTTGTGTGTGTAGTGTGCATACATATGCAAGAGGTGCATGTGCTTGTGGGGGCCAGAGGTCAATATCTGGTTGCTTCCTCAATAGCTATTCAACCTTTTTTTTTTTTTTTTCATGCTTGCGTGAGACAGAGAGAGAGAGAGAGAGAGAGAGAGAGAGAGAGAGAGAGAGGGAGAGAGAGGAAGGTATACATGTGTTTGTGCCTTTGTAGTGCCCTGCATTCACCTGTAGCAGGGTGTAGCCAGAACAGAATTTCAGGTGCCCAGCTCCATCACTTTTCTACCTGTTCTTATTTGAGCTGGAGTCTCTTATTGATCCCAGAGCTTGGCTTGCTGTATGTGTGTGTGTGTGTGTGTGTGTGTGTGTGTGTGTGTGTGTGTGAGACAGACAGAGAGAGAGAGAGAGAGAGAGAGAGAGAGAGAGAGAGAGCACTCTGGGGATTCTTAGGTTTCTGACCCTCTATGCGATGGGGTGTTAGAGACACCCGTGAATATACTGCATCCAGATACTCACGTGGGTCCTGGGAATTGAAAGCAAGCTGTCTCTCAGGCCTTCTCAGCTCCTCATACTTGCACAGGAGGTACTCTTAATGGCGAAGTCACTTATCTAGCCCATTCCCACCTAACTTTTTTGAGACAGACCCTCTCACAGAACCCAGGGCTCACCAATACAGCTAGGCTAGCTGGCCAGTGAGCCACCCACACCCTTCTATCTCTGCCTCCCTGTGCTGAGATTACCACCACGCACAGTTTGTCTGTAGGTGATGAGGATTTGAACTCGGGGCCTCATGTTTGCATGACAAGCACTCTACCCACCGGGCAGTTTTTCCAGGCCCCTTCTCCTTTACGTGGCTATGTTTTAGGCATCTATGTTTTAGCTTTAACCATTGCTCCCTAAAGGAAGCTTTCCTTCCTGACCCAGCCAGATGACCTAGGTTAGCAGCAGTCCCAATTACTCGTATATCTCCCTGTGCAATAACTCCATGGGGAGGTGAAGATTCCTTTACTCGCCACATTCAGCTCCGAGGTGTATAGATGTGAGGACTATATCTGCTTTGCACATTGTTGGATTTACAATCTGGAAAAAGGCAAGCACTCATTAGGAAGCAGCTGACAAGAAAGGAAGGTCCGCGAATTCCCATGTCAGTTACTCATTGTGTGTCCAACTTCTTGGCAGGAAGCAGCTTAAGGAAGGAGAGTTCCTGTTGGCTTACAGTTTGAGGGGACATACTCCATCATGCTGGAGGAGGCATCCAGTACAAGGAGCAGAAGCTGACTGGCCACATGGCAGTCACAATCAGGATGCAGAGAACGGGGAATGCCAGTGCTCAGCTTGGCTTCTTTCTTTTTACGCAGGCCAAGATTCAGCCCTGGGAACAGTACTGCCTACAGTTAAGGTGGGTGTCTCACTTCAATTAACCTAATCCTGTTAATCCCTCACAGAAATGCCCAGGGCTAATACAATCAAGATTATCCCTCACAGGCATGTCCCAAGGCTCCTTTCCTGGGTGAATCTAGGTCATAATCATTATAAATCATCACAATGACCAAAGGGCAGTTTGACAATAAGCAATAAACACCTGTGACACATTTATAAAACCCTTGGCTTTCAAGTTTCTGGCTAGCACTCTCTGACTTTTTCTCCTTAATTTGTAGCTATAGTGTTTAAACCAGGTATTCTTAAAAGTAAGTCTATATATATATATATTTGACAGCGACAGACACAGAGAGAAAGACAGATAAAGGGAGAGAGAGAGAATGGGCGCGCCAGGGCTTCCAGCCTCTGCAAACGAACTCCAGACGCGTGCGCCCTCTTGTGCATCTGGCTAACGTGGGACCTGGGGAACCGAGCCTCGAACCGGGGTCCTTAGGCTTCACAGGCAAGCGCTTAACCGCTAAGCCATCTCTCCAGCCCAAGTCTATATATTTTAAGATAGGAATAAAACGGCCAGGTGTGGGAGCACACACCTTTAATCCCAGCACTCGGAGGTAGAGGTAGGTGGATTGCTATGAGTTTGAGGCCAGCTTGGAACTACAGGATGAATTTCAGGTCAGCCTGGGCTAGAGTGAGACCCTACCTTAAAAAAAAAAAAAAAAAAAAAAAACTTTTTTTTTTTTTTTTTTTTTTTGGTAAAATACTGAAATTTGTGCTGGGTGAGGGCAGGGTCTGTTGATTCTGCCTCAGCAAGAGGAAGAAGAGATGTTACAGCCCTCAGGCTCATTGCTACCAGGATTGAGGAAGCCAGAGATGCAGTTTCCACAGATGCCTCACGTTGCTTGGGCTCATTGGTTTCATGAGAAGTTAGTCTTAGCTACAACTTATGTGAAGGGCTTAGAGTATGTGAAATAGTATTGATGATGAAGTTTAATCTTCCAACAAAACTCTGCCAGCAAGTTGTATTGTGTTGACCAGCATTTTATACACCACGATGAATAATTTCCACAACATGTGGCACCATATGAAGATTGCTGGAGACAGCGTAATTTGAATTTTTATATGGAGTGTTAATATTTTACATTCTGACAAGAACTGCCAAGACTGTGGGCTGATTCTGAGCTAGCAGACTGCTCACAGGAGAAGCAGAGACACCTCACACTTATTGTACAAGTATATTGGAGCTGCCAGCTGCCTGGTCCTGTCTCCACCATAAGTGTGTGTGTGTGTGTGTGTGTGTGTGTGTGTGTGTGTGTGTAATAGATGGAGAAAATGGTACAGTGTTGTCGTGCTGGAGACAGATGGCATAGGCCTAGGTTAGGATGATGGGGAAGGGTCATTACTACTTCCCGGGTGTGAAGGAAACCAGCAAGCTGGCCTCTGACATTGTGATTCCTGGTAATCAGAGGTTACCAAGTCAGTCAGAGGATGAGTTTTTGGATAAACAAAAAGAATAACATGAGTATTAGCTGACTTTGACTGAAAATTTTTATTTATCTTTTTGGTTTGTTTTGTTTTTCAATGTGATTTTTGAGGTAGGGTCTCACTTTAGCCCCAGGCTGACCTAAAATTCACTATGTAGTCTCAGGGTGGCTTCAAACTCACAATGATCCTCCTATCTCTGCCTTCCAAGTGCTGGAATTAAAGGCATACACCACCATGCATGGCTTATTTATCTTTTATTAAAGAGGGGGCAAAAGAGAAAGAGCAAGAGAGCAAGAGAGAATGGACACGATAAGGGCTCTTGCCACTGCAAATGAAATCCAGACGCATGTGCCACTTTTTGTATCTGGCTTTACATGAGTACTGGGAAATTAAATCCAGGCTGGTAGGCTTTGCAAGCAAGCACCTTTAATGGCTGAGTCAACACCTCAGCCTTGACTTTGAATTTTTGGATAAAATATAGATATGTGGGTCATGTGCCCAGAAAATACAGCTGGTCTCAGTATGATGTGAAATAATTTTTATTACATGGACAGCTGCATTTACACATGCAGGTATAATCTAGATAATATTTTCCTGTTGTTTTCATTCCATCATTACATTAGGTCACTAAATAATGCAATGTTAAAATAGCAGATGACTGCTAAGAGAATGCATCAGTCAGAATTGAGTACATTATTCTCTAGGAACAAGTGGTCCCCAAGTTTCAAAATTTCACTTCAGTGTGTCTGTCACTGGTTGAATGTGGCTCTGTTCTGCGTGTCTTGTGTGGCACCACAGCAGATGGACCAGCCTTATTATTCATTCATTTATTTATTTGACAGTGACAGAGAGAAGGAGAGAGAGAGAGAGAATAGGCGTGCCAGGGCCTCCAGCCACTGCAAACGAACTCCAGACGTGTGCGCTCTCTTGTGCATCTGGCTAATGTGGGTCCTGGGGAATCGAGCCTTGAACCAGGGTCCTTAGGCTTCACAGGCAAGCGCTTAACTGCTAAGCCATCTCTCCAGCCCCTGGATCAGCCTTTCTGTGGCACATACTTGACTTGAACCTGAATAAATACACAACCACCTGAATGCTGCTATTAGGAAGCGGCCATTCAAATTCCACCCATCAAAGCAAAGTTATCACCCCAAACTGGATGCTTGTGGGGTGAGGCACTGACTACCTACCTACCAACCTACCTATTCTCTACCACTCCTCTCCCTCTCCTTCCCCATCCTTTCTTTCTCCTTCTTTCCTTCCTTTGTTGCTGATTTATTTTTTTTCTGAAATAAAGACGTCTCTTTCACTTTGACCCCCCCCCCAGGGGCATGGATTTCCAGGGTTTACCTAGCCTAGATTTCCGGAAACACTGATCTTTTCTTTAAAAAATGTATGTTTAATTAATTGAACAAGGTAATGGGCATCATTATGACATTTGCATGCATGCATGCAATCTATTTCAATTATATTAGCACCTCCATCACCCTCTCTTATCTTCCTGCCCTCTCTTGCTGGTTCCTTTCCATCTAAATAGTCCCCTTCTATTTGCACACTGAGAGAGATGATAGATAGAATATAGGTAGATAAACAAGCAATATTTATCAATATTTGTCTTTCTAGACTGGCTTATTTTCCTTAACATGATGATGTCTAGTTGCATCTATTTCCCTGAAAATGACATAATTTTGTTGTTCTTTATGACTAGGTAGATGGCTTGCTGCTCAAGCTTAAGGATCTGGGTTCAGATTCCAGTCAACCACATACAATTCTGGGCAGGGCAGCTTGAGCCTGTAATTCTGGCACTAAGAAGGTGGAAGGAAGGTCCCTGGGGATTTGTTCGCTACTTGGCTAACTCATTTGGGGAGCTCTGGGTCCAACGAGTGACCCTGTCTCAAAAAGCCAAATGGCAAGTGATCTACGAAGATACCTGGTTTTGACCTACAGCCTCCACACACACGTGCATCCACATACACACAACTATACACGTTCATACACGTGACACACTGTGGTGGTTTGAACCAGAGGTTCCCTATATACTCATGTGTTTTGAATGCTTGGCCCCCAGCTGGTGGCAACTGGGGAGGTGGAGCCTTATTGGAAGTGTTTTTATAGAAGTGGGCATAGGAGTGTTATAGCCCCCCTTGCCAGAGCTCTGCCCACTCTTGCTGCCTTCTGCCAGCTGCTGTGGCAGGAAGTGATGTTCAGATTCCACTCTGCTCTCTTTTCCTTGACATCACAAAGCTTCTGCTAGAGGCTGAGATGAAATAAACCCTTTCCTCCCATCAGCTGCTACTGGTTGGTTGTTTTGCCTAGTAACAAAAGGTAACTGACACACACATACACATACCCAAAAAACACCAACAACTAAAATACATTGTGTATATGTACCATATGTCTCACATCTTTGTGTGTGTATATGTGTGTGTGTGTGTGTGTGTTTGTGTGTGTGTGTGTGAGTAAGGTCTCATTCTGGCCCAGGCTGACCTGGAATTCATTATGGAGTCTCAGGCTGGACTCAAAGTCACAGAGATCCTCCTATCTCAGCCACCCAAGTGCTTGGATTAAAGGCATGCACCACCGCCACACCTGACTATTTTTTTTAAAGTATTTTACTTATTTATTTTTTCAAGCAGAGAGATATAGAGGAAAGAGAGATAAACAGAGATGATGGGCATGCCAGGGCCTTCAACCAAACTCCAGATGCATGGACCACTTTGTGTATCTGGCTTTACATGGGTCATGGGGAATTGAATGCTGGTTGTTAGGTTTTACAGGGAAGCACCTTAACCATTGACCTATCTCTTCAGCCCCTATATCACATCTTTTAAATCCATTTGTCTGTGAATGGACACCTAGTGCCATAGGAAACATGAGTGCAAATATACATATTCTAACTTTCTCAATGCACAGCAACAGATGGGAATCTGGGCTGGAGAGATAGCTAAGTGGTTAAAGCACTTGCCTGCAAAACCAAAGCACTAAGGTTCAATTCCTGAGGACCCATGTAAGCCAGGTACACAAGGGGGCGCATGTATCTGGAGTTTGCTTGCAGTGGCTGGAGGCCTTGGAGCACCCATTTTCTCTCTCTCTCTCATTCAAATAAGGAAAAAAAAAAAAAGGGAAGCTGAACTTCCTGGAAGTTTGTCCCAGAAGTTGCAGTTCAGATGCTGAGTTTGCAATTCCACTCAAATTTTATCTTTTGACTCCTTGGCAAACTTTCACAGTTGTATGTAATCCACTCTTCAAGGAAGTAAAGTCGTGGATTCTTATACTACCACATTTAATTAAAAGTTTTTCATTGCTGATATCCCATGTAAAGCTGGAAAAGTCTATGAGTCATCCTGGAGAAAAAAAAGTGATGACCATACTTTCTTTAATAGCATGAATGGGGGCTTGCTTATATTTTATGCAAAACAAGTAGCCAGTGTAATTAGACAGTCATTTGTAACTGCTAACAGTAAACATTCTAGGAGGAGAAGGAGTAGCAAAAGTGAGTGCTAATTAGAGAGCTGGTAGAGAAAATATATAAGTGGTAACATGTTGACAAGATGCACTAAACAGAAGGCTATTTATAACTCCATGCTGCTTTTAAATTCTATTTTGTATAATGGCCTTTGGACAACTCCTAAGAGGGAGGGAGCCACAACTTCATCGGCAGTTTGACTTCTGAACTACAACCAAGCTCACAGGCGCCCTGGCAGTACAGGCTTTTGGTATTGAATAAAACATTAACTGGACGACTTTCTGACCACATCCCTGAAGAACTTAAAAGATGCTAATCTTTTGTGTCTTGTTGCCACAGAGAAAATGATAATCCCAACGGTCAGGAAATGCCTGAAGTGGGGGAAGACACATCTAGACCTAATTCCCATTGGCTGACTCTCAGGTAATTTATGTGCGTTGTCACCTAGGATGGGGTGGCTTTTAGATGATGCGGCCATCTTTGAATCACCCATGATCTTGTAAGTAACCCCCACCCTGCTCTATAAGCAACTCCAATAAATTCACTGGTTCACTAAGTTGGACTCACTTTGGTCTGTTGTCAGTACCCTATCTGAGGGTGAATAGACTTTGCTCATATCTCCCCAAGAAAAGTTAACACAACTTCCTTTATCCTCTTTCTTGTATTGAGCTATTATGGAAGCACTTGTCCCCATTTATTTTTTGTTCAGCCTGGATTGGAGAGTGATCACTATAAGCTAAGACCCGGGCATGTCAAAGTGAAGTTTTCTTAGTTAAGTCCCAAGGGTGTTTCTTATTACAACGGAACCTAGCCCCTGTCAGCTAGCTCCAAGTATGAGGACAATTAACAGTGTCATCTACATTATGAGGACAATTAACAGTGTCATCTACATTATCAGTAGGATGTCTCACCCACTGCTAGTGCTGCTGAAACCCATAGTTTCTGAAACTGAAAGTTAAACACACACACACACACACACACACACACACACACACACACACACACACATCCCCTGAAGGCTAGTTCTGATCTAAATGGCTCAAAATCACCCCTCAATTTATAAAAGCTTTTCTATTGCCCATTTAAAGCTAAGAACAATAGTGAATTTTAAAAAAAGCAACAAGCAAAAAACAAACAAACAAACAACAAAAACAACAACAACAAAAAAACCAAAGGCCAGAATCTCCACTCTGGCTCCAATGCATCTGAGTCTTCAGGAGATTAAAGAATGACTGTTATTTTTTTTTTTCTATAGAGATTGAAGATGTCTAAACTAATCTCTCAGTAATCCTCTTATTCTTCTAGCAAGTTCGTGAAATCAGCAAATTAAACATTGCAGAACATTCATGGCTATGAGGCAGTGCGTCAGGGAAAGAAGTTGGTTTGTGGAAACAATTTACCTGGACCTTATCTCAACAATATAAAACTGGAGCTTTGAGTAAGATCACTTGTAAGGAACAAATTCCTCAAGACCTTAGGAGCTTGAAGGTAGTTACACTGTAGACATCAGAGGTGAGCTAGCCCTGCACCGGCAGCTGTGTTGGGGGGCTGGGTCTGTAAAAGGCACTACCATAGGGTCCTACACGTGGGTGACATTTTCTATGCCAGATGTTACTTATCTCTGCCATAAAGGTCCTAATTCCTGACCTGCTACTTCAAGGTGCAATTAGACAGTGATCCTAAGATTGCTCAAAAGCAGGGTGGTGATGGTGGCTTATAATGAATTATTAATAGCTGAAGCTTCTATTTTATTGTTTTTTAAAGAACTTTTGAACAGTCGCTGTTTTGGCTTTTTTTTTTTTGTTTTTTTTGAGTCAAAGTCTTGCTGTGTAACCCAACCTGACCTCAAACTCACAATCCAGCCCACCATGTGCTAGGATTATAGGTGTCTACCAGCATGCCTGCCCCAAACTCAGAATCTTTAAGTTGCCTTGATAGGGAGCCCTTTGAATTCTGGGTAAAGTCTTAAGAGAACCATGGAACAGAATGTGATGGCACATGCAGCTAGGAGTTCCAGAAGTGCCACCACTACCGTGTTATTCTTCCTTTATTCCCCGATGCCTCTCTCCTCTGCAATTCCCAGATGAGAAAGCAATATTTCTGCAGAGCAATTCTCTGTGTTAAGTCACTCTTGGCTTGCAGCACATCACATGTATGTTTCTAGGTCTGTGGAGCGACTCCTCTGCCACATGAATCCCATCCACATGAATGAGGAGGGGCGAGGTAGTTACCAAAAGACAGTCAAAGTGGATGGCCAGCAGTTCATGTGACAGCATCCTCCTACCCTCTTGCTTGAGCTCAGATCTCAGGAAAGACCCAGAAGCCTGGCACTGAGGCCAGACATGCAATGCAGTTGCTGTTGAGAATTTGGTCTCAACCTCTTAGGTGAGAGTGTCCCTAGCCACTCTGGAGACCTTGCCTCAGAGATGCAGGCACAAGAGCTCAACCGAGGTCTCCTCTTTGTTGTTGAATTGTGACCAGGGCTTCCTCTGTCCTTTTAGAGGCAGGAACTCACTGGGTAGCCCAGGGGGCCTCCAACGTGTGGTTTTCCTGTCTTGTTCTCCACAGTGCTATGTTTTCAGGCACCACACCTGACTGTAAAAAAAAAAAAAAAAAAAAAAAAAGACTTCCTTTTTTATTTTTTTGATCCATTATTCAGTCTGTCCAAGGATATGATGGGAATGGTCTCAAGCAGAATTGTATGAATCCAGCAACTGTTATTCGGGAGAAATGACATCTTCCCAGGTCGCCTTCCCACCCTCTTCCACCTGGGCAGGGAGTCTGGGGAGAACTTACTCATGCAGGACCGAGATGAGAACCACACTGGCTCGTAGGCTGTGGAGGATGGCATGACCGGGCTGCTAATAGCCCTTGTCTTAGGGAGGGTTCTATATGTCACTGGAAATGAAACATGTGCACAGGAAAGGAAGAAAGCAATGCTTACTAGAAATGCAAAGCCCATTTGGCAGAAAAAAAAAAGTTTTATGGTAGATAACTTTGGACAAGTGGGAGTAAAACGACCTTCATTTTGTTACTTCATACCTTCGGCAAATTGTTTGCATCCTTAATATTTATTACCAGTTTATTATATTTGATAGTATATTTTACTTTGTAATTAAAAATAAAGAGAAATATTTGATTAGATAAAAAGAATTATCAATGTTTCATGTCTTTTTTTTTTTTTCTTAACTAACCTAAGTGTAGTGGCAGATATCTGTAATCACAGCACTTGGGAATTGGGAAATGAAGACAGTATTTCTCGAGTTCAAAAATAGTACAGAAACCTAGATAGACCACCTCACAACAATACCAAGGGGTGGTGGCACAGATAATAACCAGACACATTGAGCATGGGCTGGGTGCCCTCTGGATGCCACATAGCTGCTGAGCTCTTTGCAGCTTCCCGTGCATTCCCTCGGATTCTCTCCTCTGGGGCTGAAGGTTCGGTGCTCGTGAGACTTCCACTTTACAAATGGGGGGTCGAGGTTCAGGGAGGCTCCGGCAATCCAGACAGTCATAGCGGAGCCCAACCCCAGAGGCCTGAACATGATACTCCTTCATCCTCAATTTTATCTTAAATTTCAGGATCCTCAATTTTATCTTAAATTTTATCTTAAATTTCAGGATCCTCAAATCATCCTGCATCTTGGCTAAGGATGTACCTGGAAGCTAGTCTCAAATTACTGGGGGTAACCATAGACTGGACTTTAAAAAAAAATTGATATTAAAAAATTAATATTATTATCGATCAACTGTTCTCTGTACTAAAGCATTATTTTATGTTAAAACAACTAAGCTAATGTTGTTTTAAATATTATGTTAATTATAACTAATACTAAAAAGTTTCTATGAAAACTGAAATTTCTACTTAAGAAATGTTATATTGTAGATTTTGATTTTTTTTTTAATTTGTAACTGCAAAATTAGGTAATTGCAGGAATAAGTATAGAATCTTACATATGCCTGGAAAACTTAGTAATCTGTCATCATTGAAGGCTAGTACTTCCATATTACTGGATTTTTATGGTGTATTCCCTTATTAAAATTCATAGTACAGGGGTTGGAGAGATGGCTTACTGGCTAAGGTGCTTGCCTGCAAGGTCTAAGAATCCCAGTTCAGTTCCCCAGGACCCACATAAGCCAGATGCACAAGAGGGCACATGCATCTGGAGTTTGTTTGCAATGGCTGGAGGCCCTGGTGAATCCATTCTCTCTCTCTGTCTGTCTGCCTCTTTCTCTCTCTCTCCCTCTTTCTCTCTCTAGTTCTATCTCAAATAATTAAATAAAAGTAAAATAAAGTAAGAGAGAGAAAGAGAAAGTTAAAAAAATTCATAATACTTAGATGATGTCATAGTTTCTGAGAAGTCTAATGAAGTTACACATTGCTCAATTTTATTATAACCACCACTTATTTTTTTATTTTTATTTTTTATTTTCTTGTTTTTTTGAGGTAGAGTCTCACTCTAGTCCAGGCTGACCTGGAATTCACTCTGTAGTCTCAGGGTGGCCTCGAACTCATAGTGATCCTCCTCCCTCTGCCTCTTGAGTGCTGGGATTAAAGGAGTGAGCTACCACGCCTGGCTAAACCACCACTTTTTAAACCCATCTACTCATAGATGAGGCAGAATCCTTAAGTCAAAATAGTTTTACTTCTTTAAATTTTGATCTTAAATTAACAAACTATAGTTGTACAAATTTAGGAAGTAGAAAGTGGTGTGATTTAGGAATATAGTATAGAGTAACTTAATGAACCTAACATATGGATCACTTCAAAATATGCTATTGTGTGACAACATTTGAAATCTACTCTCTGAGAGACTTTGAAGCACACAGTGTGTTTAAACAACTAGGATTTGTTATTTACTTTTTCTATTGTGTCATCTTTGTTCATTGACTTCTTTAATACCCCCCTGAACACAGCCACATACACCTGGAAACAAGGAGGAGGGGGCTCAGTCCTCTTACATGGACTAATGTCATCATGGGAGCAGGTTTGTTATAAAAGTGCAAGTTGGGGCTGGAGAGATGGTATTGTTCAGTGGGTAAAGTTCTTGCCATGTATGATGGCAGGTTCCTGTAATCCTGTCACCGGGGAGGCAGAGCCAGGAAATCCCTTTGGCTTACTGGCTAGCTTGTCTAACCAAATTAGTGAGTTCTCGGTTCAGCAACAGACCTTGTCTTAAAAAAAATACCACTGGAGAGTGACTGAGGAACACAGCTGATGTAGACTTCTGGCCTCCACATGCATACATACATGTGTCCCCATACACATGAACATGCATACATCCTTCCACAAACACACACCACACGCACATATTCACTCAAGCAAGGAGAAAAAAAAGTTTAAGTTTGATGCCTTTTGTTCTCTCCCAGTCACTTTTCTGAAAATGTACATTTTTACTTATTTATTCACCTGAAAGAAAGATACAGAGAGAAAGGGACAGACGGAAAGGAAGTGATTATGGGCGTGCCAGGGCCTCCTGCCACTGCAAAAGACACATGTGGCACCTTGTACATCTGGCTCTACTTGGGTACTGGGGAACTGAACCTGAGCCTTGCAAGTGCCTTTAATTGCTGAGCCCTCCTTCTAGCCCCCAGTCACCTTTTGTCCAGAGACCCCTTGCCAGATGCTGGTACCCTGGTAAAGGGCTCCTCAATCTTCAGAACTTTTAGCCAGGAAATACTATCACAAATCACCCGGCAGTGATGTGACATCCAAAGCGTGAAGCAGATGCCCCACTTCCTAGCTGCAAGGGACGGACTTCTATTTTTGGGGTTTGGTTTGGTTTATAGAGACAAGGTCTTACTACATAGCTCAGGCTGAAATGAGGCCTTCCTTAAATTTGTGATTCTGACACCTTAGCCAACTGAGTGCTGGGATAGGGATCTGTGTCACCATGTCTGGTTTAAAAGAGGCATTGAAAAATGTAAAAATGGCTTAGGAGTAAAGGCGCTTATCTGTGAAGCCTAAGGACCGAAGTTCAATTCCCCAGTAGCCCTGTAAAGCCAAATGCACAAGGTGGCATATGCATCTGCAGTTCACTTGCAGTAGCTAGAGGTCATGGCACATCCATTTTCTCTCCTTTTCTCTCTCTCTGCCTCTTTATCTCTCTCAAATAAATAAATATTTTAAGAAGCATACCAGTTTTTTTTTTTAATCAGAGAAGAATACTTTATAAGAAGTAATCAGGGCTAGGGAGATTGATCAGTGGTTAAAAGTGACTTATTTCTTTGGCTGTAGACCGAGAAGTGCTATAGCTGAATCATATGGAAGTTCTGTTTTAATTTGCTTATTTGTTTGAAGCAGGGGCTCACTTTAGCCAAGAGTGACCTGGAACACCATGCAGTAGAGAAACCATCTGCATTTAACACAGCCTACAACTTGTAGAATCAACAGATGAATAGATAATAAAACATGGCATCTATGTCTAATGGCATTTTACTCAGCCATAAAGAAGAATGAAATTATGTCATTTGCAGAAAAAGGGATAAGACTAAAGATCATCTCCTAAGTAAAATAAACATGATTTAAATCACAAATCTCTCTCTCTCTCTCTCTCTTTTTAAATTTCTCTCACTGTGGGATACAGAGGAGCAGGGAGAATCTGAAGGTAATATAGGAGAAATTACTGGAGATGTGGAAGGGAAAGAGGATATGGAGAAAGGAGATATTAAGGAACAATAAAGGGAGGTATATGTGATTGAAATATATTATATGAAGTTTTGAAAATAGTGTAATGAAACTCCTTTGTACAATTAATATGTACCAAGGCTCCAGAAAGCCACTGAAACCAGACAGCAGGTGACAAGTTTTTATTCCCTGCCAAGAGGCCCTGAGAGGCCATTCCGTGAAGCTGTGAATATGACACACAAATTGCGATGGAGACCCCAGGCTGTTGGCGATGACAGGGCTATAGGGCTGTCATTTTAACAAGGAAGGGGTAGACGTGTGCTGTTTGGCTGGACTTAGAATCACCTAGGAGACTTACTTCCTGAGCACGACTGTGTGGGTATTCCAAGGGAGGTTTAACTTAGGATAAAACACCTGCCTTAAATGTTGGCGGGGGTTCAGAATGCCAAAAGGAGGGTCGGAAGCATCAAGCCTGACGGGCACCCACAGTGATCTCTCCCTGTTCCCTGACGGCAGGTGCAGTGCCAACAGCTGGCTGGCACTCCTGCCAGCGCCTCTTGAAGCACACTTGCCATCACTCCCTGCACCTCAGACTGTGAGACATTCGGTAAGACATAGCTTACTGAGCATGCTCAGGAGTGTGCCCTCCCCCAGTGCTTTGCCTGGTACGAATATGTATAGACTTCCTGAATAAAATGCTCATAATGCTTTGGGAATCGCTCCCAGGGTCTCTCTCTTTACCTGTTGCAGGCAATAAATCTCTCCCCAGTCTTTCATCTTCAGGGTATTTTTGCTGGCTTTGCACTTAGCAAGAAGAGAAACCATTGCGTTCCACTGCAGTCTTACTTTGCTGGAAGCTTGAAGGGAGCTGACCGCTGTCTTGTGAGGGCTAGCTCATTCCACTGAGCCTTGTTGCAATTCCCGTTTCTGAGCTTGCCAGTCTGTTTTTGTATTATTTACTTGAGATACCCCCGCACCAAGGGCTGAGGCTGAATTTTATTCAACTTTGACACACCAGTGCCCCCTTCTTGTCCTATCTGCCTTGTTACCTCCATAGGACCTTGTCAAGGTCTCCTAGCAGGTAACTGAGGTTTAGAAGGGATCTCTGAATCCCACCAGAGCCTGGGCTGGTTCATTGCTGTAGTCAGCGGGGTCTTCTTGCCTGGTTTTTAAGTGGCTTGCATATCGATCCTGGGCACACAGTAGATGCCTAGGAAGGAACAGCTAAATTAAGTGTTCCGTGGATAATGGTCAAGAGGGGGGAACTCCCCTAATTAAAGAGTCTCCCTTTATAGTGTCCACTGGCAATGTCCTTTCCTCCTTATGCCTCCAAGTTCAAACCTGACTTACGTGAACTCAGATGAACAACAGGGAATACAAACCAAGCAGAACAAACTCGAATAGAATTTCCTCATTTAAATAAGATGGAAACTGGGCTAGGGCTGTAGCTTGATGGTAAGTGCTTGCTATGTGCCCTGGAATCAGTCCTCAGGATCGAAAATAATGAAGGAAATTGAGTCCTCAGGCTAGGAAGAGATTCTCCTCCAAACTGCCAGCCATCCACAGAGCCTGTCTGCCCTTGCTCCCTGGCTGGTGACCATGAGTGCCAGGGAATATGCCTCTCTCCTTGAAGGCTTGGTGGTCCCAGATGGTTAGATGCTTATCCCAGTGTGGGGTAAAGAGTCAAAGTAGGTCACAGCATCACAATGGTAGATTCTATCTAAATGTAAATGCACAAACGGAGCCTTAAAGAATTAAGGTGCAAGGGCTTGAGAGATGGCTTAGCAGTTAAAAGTGCTTACTTGTAAAGCCCAGTGGCCTGGGTTTGATTCCCCAGGATCCATGTGAAGCCAGAAACACAAAGTGGCACATGCACCTGGAGTTTGTTTGCAGTGTCAGGAAGCCCTAGTGTGCCCACACTCTCTTCTCTCTCTCTCTCTCTCCTTCTCTCTTCCCCTCTTATGTTTTTTCTCTCTCTCTATTTCTGCTTGGAAATAAATAAGAATATAGATGTTTTTAAAAATTAAAGTTACAGTCAGGCATCGGTGATTCATGAGTGTAATCTGAGCATGCTGGAGGCCGAGGCAGAAGAACTGCAAGTTCGTGGCCAGCCTGGGTTACATAGTGAGGTCCAGGTCGGCCTTGCCTACTTGGAAAGACCTCAAGAAACCAGAAAAAAAAAATGAATTGAAGTAACTTGTCAAATATTTAATGTAGCAAGTAACTGGTGGAGGTCTTTATTGCTATGACTTGAATCTTTTTAGTCATTTTCTTGCAATACCTTTTGGCCACAGGGTAGGTGTCATCACAGGATTGCCGCCCTCCCCTGGCACAGTGGGAGGGAGGTAGTTAATAGGTGCTCTGCAAATGTTTATTGAGTGGGTGCATAAATGCTGAGAAGAGCTGAGCTGTGGCATGAGGCGAGAGTTATTCACAGTTCATATGTACTTAGGGGATGAAGCCACAGTTGTTTTAGATGCGAGCTCAAAAGCAATTCATGAGTACTTACAGTGAAGCCAGAATGGCTATCAATAGATAAAAAGGACGCTTCTCGCATCTCCAGGCTATAAATATCATCTTTGCAAGTTTGCTGGCTTTCCTCAAATCTTCCCAGACAACTCTGCATGGTAAAAAAAAAAAAAAAAGTCTCAATGAGTTTCCTCTCAGTCACTAGATGCTTTGCAAGAAAGCTTTCACCAGATTTTCCATGCAATTTACTGCTAGCAAACTCCATCATTTTTATCTGTATCGGAGGGCAAATTTTCCCGCCTAATTATCCACTGCAGAGGCTGAGGGTCTGTCGAAGCTCGAGGGCTCTCACACAGCTGCTATAGACTACCTGCCTGTCTTAGTAGATAGTGGCATGACAATTTGAGAATGTACTGCAGACTTCCTCAGCAATGTCACCTCCACCGTGGAACTGCCAAAGCTGTATTTCTATGTGAATGAGAATGCAACTCGGCATCAATAGTAGCTTAATTATACTTCTGGAGAGACAAGTCCCCTGCAAAATTCCACTTTGGGCAACTTTGCCTGTCGGTTTTGGTTTTGTTTAAGAGAATGCCCATTGTTAATAAGTCACATTGATAACTGGCATTGGCAAGATTAGCAGCATAGAACAAGATCAACAGCATACAACATGAGCCAGTGATGAAAGGCAGCCCGGGCATCCAGGAACGGCCACATTCCGTAGGCAAACGCTCATTCTTTCTGTGTGGCTTGGGAGTCCCTCTATTTCACTACAAGTGCTCGGAGCTTGCAATACAGGAAAGGATCATTTAGAAACGTCTGTGCCAATAGAAGCTTGATAAGCAAGGAAGATTCTTCTAAGATGGGGCAGCCTGTGTCCAATACTGAGGGTTACTCTGCACCTTTATGAAAAGGTGGAGGGCTGAAGAGCTGGCTCAGTGGTTAAGGCATTTGCCTGTGAAGCCTGAAGACCAGGGTTTGATTCCCCAGTACCCACGTAAGCCAGATGCACAAGGTGGCACATACATTTGGAGTTTGTTTGCAGTGGCTAGAGGCTCTGGAGCGCCCATTCTCTCTCTGTCTCAACTAACTAACTAACTAACTAACTAATTAACTAACTAGCTAACTAAATAAAACACTTTTTATAAATATAAATAAAATACTGAGGGCTGGAGAGATGCTTTAGCAGTTAAGGCACTTGCCTGTGGAGCCTAAGGACCCAGGTTCAATTCTCCAGGTCCCATGCAAGCCAGATGCACATGGTGGCACATGCATCTGGAGTTTGTTTGCAGTGGGTAGAGGCCCTGGCATACCCATTCCCTCCCCTCCTTCTCTCTGCCTGAAATAATAAATAAAAATAAAAATCTTTCAAAAATTGAGTGCTCTAAATGCAAGTTCACTGATTGCCGGCGCCGCTAATGGAATGATGTTCTAGCATCCAAAGTCACGCAATTTTGCAAAACAGAAACAAATGCTGACCTTGGAATGGCTAATGGAGGTAAGGTCACTTGAATCTCCAAGGTAAATTATTGGCCCTCTCTACCCTTGCTTGTCCCCTCCTCCCTCCGTCTCTCCCTCTCTCCCTCCCTTCCTCTTCCCTTCCACACATCCATGCATGCACCCATCCATCATCCATCCATCCTCTCTCCTGCACACACAGGCCGGAGCTTCTGTACCTGGGTGTTGCTTGTGATGGTGGGTCATAGCAGAGAAGAAAACAGCAGGAAAAGCTCTTCTCATGAAATTTCACTCTACTATAAGTGCATAGGCAATTCAGGTAATAAAAAGCAAGCAATTAAATGAATAAATAAGTTCTGTGTAAAAAGGCCTATGAGGGAAAACCCAATGGGTCTTCTAGAGAGAGCCCGTGCGGTGAGATGGCTGCTTTAAGGGCGGGGGTGAATACAGTGGCCCAGTGGGAAGGCGGATGCCTCACCCAGAGCTCTGAGGATAGTGTTGCCAACACGTCAACCACCGTGTGGGCTCTCAGGCAAGGCTGCATGAAGCTCCTCCAGAATGAGGCAGGAAGCCCCGGACCAGAAAGCCCGAGGGTTTTCGAAAGAGTGACTGAATTTGAAAATGTGGTTTTGACCAGGATGCAGTATGTAATTCTCTCGAAAAACTTTCACCAGGACTCCACTGTTGAAAATCATTTTTGCTCAAGTCTTTTGCCCACTTGATGGCAGTCTTGTACCACATCGCTTTGCATTGGTGCCTGGGAAGGAGATTGTGTTGTCTAAAGACCCAGTGGCTGTATTTCTTGACACTTACCTGCAACTATTTCTCTTCAACACCCCCCCCTACGTCCCCCCAATCCACACCCTTGCCTTAAGCACTATTGATATTCTCTCTCTTCATGCTTAAATGTCTGTACCACCCCTTATTTAAGTTAATAGACTCAGGAACTTTGGCTCATTCTGAGGGGTTCTGAACTTCTTTTCTATGGAACAATCAAGGATCTTGCTTTAGTTGGAGGACAGCAAGAAACAAACTCCTCAGGCTGCTGGTTGTGGTACTGGCCGCTTCCGTCTTCTCTGCTGACATGGCCACTGAAATTGTCCTCAGTCTCCTTGGTAGCTAGCAAATGGTTGGAGATTTTCTGAATGGCCTGGAACCAAGAGTGGAGACATTTGCAGATGAGATACGTGTATGAGTGAGTGTGTGTGTGTGTGTGTGTTGAGATGCACATCTTCAACGTTCAATCAGGCTATTGACAACTCTGCCTAAATTTTTATTTCTAACACTTAGTCTCTAGGTCTAGGGCCTCCTCAGGACTTCTGCTCAACTGCTTTAAATAAATCCTTAAGATGTTATTTTTTTAATGAAAAAATTATTTATTTATTTGAGAGTGACAGACAAACAGAGAGAGAGGGAGAGAGAATGGGTGTACTAGGGCCTCCAGCCATTGCAAACGATGCATGTGCCCCCTTGTGCATCTGGCTTACTTGGGTACTGGGGAACTGAGCCTTGAACCAGGGTTCTTAGGCTTCACAAGCAAGCACTTAACTGCTAAGCTATCTCTCCAGCCCTAAAATGCTATTTCTAATTAATTAATAAATTACATACTTAAGAAATTTTTTGGTGTATGTTTGTATTGTGGAATGATTAAATCAAGCTAACAAATAAATCTATAACGTTACAAACTTTTTGTGTGTATTTGATGAAAACATCTTAAATGTACTCAGTAATTTTGAAATTATTATGATCATTCTATGAAATAAATCACCAAGCATGTAACAGTCCTGGGCAGGAAGGAAGATAGTTGAAAAAAAGACCCTTGAGGACTAAAGAGATGGCTTAGCGGTTAAGCGCTTGCCTGTGAAGCCTAAGGACCCCGGTTCGCGGCTCGACTCCCCAGGACCCACGTTAGCCAGATGCACAAGGGGGCGCACGCGTCTGGAATTCGTTTGCAGAGGCTGGAAGCCCTGGCGCGCCCATTCCCTCTCTCCCTCTATCTGCCTCTTTCTGTCTGTCGCTCTCAAATAAATAAAAATAACAACAACAACAAAAGACCCTTGGGTTCCTCTCTTTGGTTATCAGATTATCACAACAATGGATTCCAAGAATCTGGAGTTTCCCCAAGCATCTTATGCTGCGAGAAGAAAAAAAGTTGAAGTCTGGGGCCAGAGGAGGAACTTTCTGCAAGGATGATCTTGCAGGAGATGCTGGAGTGGAGATAACAGGATGGGCGGGGCCCCGCCTTGAGTGGAACTGCTTGCTTTCCATATAAACTCAAGCCTCATGGGAACTTCAGGGGGTGGGGCAGGTGAGGTGTTCCTGTATCAGTTTGTCTCTTTTCCCAAGGTGGCCACATTGAATAGCTCTCCCTTCAATGCTCTCACTATCACTTTGGCTCTGCTAATTAGCTTATTGAGGCCAGGTGGGCAGGCCTGGTTTGTTAGAGCCAGGAACAGAAGGACTGTCAGCTCTGGGGAGGAGGGAGTCAGAAAGGTTTACCGGCTTTCATGTTGTTTGACAAATAAAGCCTACTTTGGTTTTGCCACCCTTGACTTCCCGTCCTTTCATTCTTTGATTGACCAAAGTCCTAGACAGTAACAATGTGCGTTTGTCTTCCTGTGACTTCTTTATTCCACACAGAGTAATGTTCTCTGCATGCCCCCGTGTTTAGAAGGACTTCTAAAGAGAGTAGGGTAACAGTGGGGGATCAGAAATGAAGATGCATCAATCAAGCGGTTCAAAACTTTACTTAGCCGGAAGGGATAAGCTGGAGTCATTGGGGTCTACTGAGACCCCAATGGAGAGGAAGAGGCACCTGGTCTGTTTCTTGGATGACACAGACTTGGAGGGAGCCCAAGCTTAGAGAGGGCAGTCCAGTTTGCAGGGAGGCGAGTTCATGCTCAGTTTCCACATGGGAGGAAAGGTCCTGGTGGTGGTGGTGGTGAACCAAGAATGGAGGGGAAGTGAAGCTGATATAGTTCAGTAAAAAACTCACTGGGTAGCAGGGCAAGGTAACATTTTCCTCTGCATGGATGTGATATGGTGAGGACAATATTGAAGTAGCAAGAGGTCCCAAATGTGGACTGGTGTCATGGGAGGGCACCAGGGATCCTGAGTAGTATTGTACCCTATGTTTATTGGGCATTGGATCATAGTATGTATTCTGATCAAGTTAAAGTCTTTAGAATTAGGCTTGGTGGGGGAGAGGGAGAAATGTTTGCCCCATGTTGGCAATACTTTGCAGGCAAAATTCCCATCCCCTATCCCAGCAGAGTCATTGGCTTGAACATAGAGGTAGAGGCTAGCAGGGTGCTTAAGAGGGACTGAGGTGGGCTGGAGAGATGGCTTAGTGGTTAAGCACTTGCCTGTGAAGCCTAAGGACCCCGGTTCGAGGCTCAATTCCCCAGGATCCATGTTAGCCAGATGCACAAGGGGGCGCAGGTGTCTGGAGTTCGTTAGCAGTGGCTGGAAGCCCTGGCGTGCCCATTCTCTTTCTCTCTCTCTAACTGCCTCTTTCTCTGTCACTCTCAAATAAATAAATAAAAATACACAAAATATTTAAAGAAAAAAGAGTGACTGAGGTGTATACTGGTCCACAGGCTGTTTTTTTTTTTCCCTCTTTTTTCTAAAAGGAGTTCCCCCATCCCTGTATGAGAGAGGGACAGGTGAGCTTGGAGATCAAGGATGAGTGGGGGAGAATCCTTTAATTTTCAGAGAAGGCTAATCAAACTTGAATCCAATTGCTTAGACTCCCAGGGTAAGCATCCCATTGATCCTGGGGAGTGTATCTCACACATCGCCCTCCGTCCTGAACAGTTATGGTAGAGGAATTCTGTAGTAACCATAAAACAGTTTGCATTGCCCCCAAGAAGGGATGTCTGTCACACTGAGTCAGGCATCCCACCCTAAAGAGGAAAAGCATAAAGACACCCAATGGGGTTAATGACATCACAGAGGAAAAGACAGGAGGCAGGAGAAGAGAAAGGAGACACAGATCAGAAGGCTCAGGGTAAAGGTAACCCCTTGGCCTGGCAGAAGGCAGGTGGGAAAGACCACTCTGTGATAGGATGTTTTCAAAATAGGAGTCAGGTCTTCTGTGGACTCACAGGAGTGGCTGCCTGGAGGTTCCAATGTGTCCAAAAGAGTTTGTGGTGGGCGTACATATATGGGTGTGATGATCCGGGAGTCTAGTCCTGTCACTTGGATAACTGTGGGGGTGCACAGGATAATGGGGTTGGGCTCCTCCCATAGAGGATGGAAATGGTTTCCCAAGGGATGGCTGGACTTAATCGGGACTAGGTTGCTTGGACTAAACAGTGAGGGGTCCTATATTTTCTCCTCTTGGGAGTCCCTTTTGGATTTCTGGTAGGCTCTATTGGAATTTTGCTAGTTGAGTCATATGGGCGACCATATTGGACTGTAATACTAGGTCAGCAGGTAAGAATAGTCTCCCATGTAAAGGACTCCAAAGAAGTTAGGTCTTAATGATTAGGAGTGTCATTAAGACAAGTCAAGGCCAAAGGCAGAAGTTGAACTCACGAAGACTGGGTCTCTTGGGCGAGCTTGTGGAGATTTCTTTTAAGGAGCTCACCAGTCTTTTCTACTTGTCCTGAAGACCATAGCTCTGAGCACAGTGTTAGTTGATCAAAATCACTAATGCCTCAGTTATCTTTTGTGGGTCCACTGTCACTTTGTAAAATCCCAGGGAGTCTGAAGTGGGGTATAATTTTGGTAACCAAGACCTGGACCGGTTGAGATACATTTGCAATTTTACAGGGAAAGGGCTCTACCCATTCTGTGAGTGTGTTTGCAGCGACTGTTACAATCCTGACAGGTGGATCTCCTGGCAGGTGAGTCGCATCTATTTTCCAGTGTGCTCTGTTGCTCCATTGGCCAGGAAGGTGGAAGCCCTGTTGTTTAGGAACATTCTTGTGGAAGATTTCACATTGGTCTACTGTCTGTTGCATGCTTTCCTTCCTATTAAACCCCTTCACACATTTTGTTGGCTAGTGTTCCAGTGCTGTCCCTTTCCAAATGATAAAGTTGGTGGAGAGACCTGAGGGTCTTCTATTGCTGAGCCCCAGAGAGCAACTGTCTCTCATTGCCCCGGCCAGCAGGGAGTTGAACAAGGACTCGAGGAGAAGCTAACCTGGGTGAAAGGCAAACAGACACAAGAAGGAGACCATGCTAGATGTTTGTCACGGCCTTGAGAGTTTATTCTTACATGTAGGTTTATATAGGGTTGTAGGGGGAAGGGGACATGGCCAGGGCAAGGAGTTGTAGGGGGAAGGGGACATAGTTAGGGCAAAGATCACAGAGTTACTGGTTAAACCACAACGCCTTTGTTTCTTCATCAGCTACCGGCAGGATGGGGGAGTGTTTGGCCAGGTGTATGGTCCCATTGTTTCTGGTAGTTGAATATTAGGTGAGGAAGTAGAAACTTAACTTGCTATATGGCAGTCTTTGTTTGTGGTAGTTGAGTATTAGGTGAGGAAGTAGAAACTTAACTTGCTGTATGGCAGTCTCTGTTAACATGGCCGAGGTTTGGTTCATAGCTCCCAACATCTCATCAGGGGCGATCCATCATCGACGGTGGCTCAGATGATGGCCCTCCCAAGCCTCCTACTTTGTTCTTGATCTGACTAGCGACGCTCTCCGGGAGGGAGTATGGATTCTTCCCAGAATATGTGGCAAGTTAGATTATTTAAAGTGTCAGACTTGGCAGCCATGTTGCCTTGTTGATTTCCTTTAGAAATCAAATCTTCTGCACTTTGGTGTCCCCTGTCTTGAATGGGGGCCAGCTGAGAAGGCAATGGAACAGCCCTCTAGTTGCTTTAAGCCTCCCTGTCTGCAGTTGATAGGAGACACATTGGCAGTCAGGAGAACTCATTCTTTCCAGATAGACGCTTGTGCACATGGAGAATTAGGAAAGCATATTTAAAGTCTGTGAAAATATTGGTCCTCTGACTATGTGACATTTAGAGAACTAGAACTAGAGTCAGGGCTATCAATTCTGCCAGATGGACACTGGTATTTTGGGAAATAGGCTTATCTTCTATTACCTCAGAGTCACCAACCACAGCATAGCTTGCAACTCTGATCCCTTTAAAAAAATTTTTTTTTAATGATAAAAAGTGAGAGAATTGCTGCACCAGGGCCTCCAGCCACTGCAGTAGACCTCCAGATGCATGCGCCACCTTGTGCATCTGGCTTACGTGGGATCCGGAGAGTGCAACATGAGTCCTTAGGCTTCTCAGGCAAGCGCTTTAAACACTAAGCCACCTCTCCAGCCCCCGATGCCATTTTTAATGAAAGGACTCCTGTGAGTACATAAAACAAGATTAGAATTCTTAAGAGGAACATCATAATTTGCAAGAATAGGTCAATTCACCTGAACTCTCCAGAAGCAGAGAAGCAAGGTTGAGGGTTTGACATGTTTACAGGTGAACTCACAACCTTTAAAAGGAAGGGTTGGAGCCAGTGTGGTGATGCACACCTTTAATCCCAGCACTCGGGAGGCAGAGGAAGGAGGATTGCCGTGAGTTTGAGGCCAGCCTGAGATGATATAGTCAATCCCAGGTAAGCCTGGGCCAGAGTGAGACCCTACCTCGAAAAACCAAGAAAAAAAAGGGGGGGGGGAAGGGCTGGGTACTTCAGTATGCAGCCATGCGGGAGTCTCGGGCTGTTCTTAGAACATACAATGTCTGCTATGCAAAAGTGATCAGTCATCCCAGAGTCGGCTACTGAGTTTCAGGCATCAAAAGTCTCTCCATCACCACAGTCCTGTGCCAGCTTGGCCACCCCTTAGCCAGTAGGCTGGGATGATAGTCCCCACTATTGAACTAATATGCCCACCATGGCAGTCCCATTTCTTCTCAACTACAAAAAAAAAAAAAGAAAGAAAAGAAAAGGAAAAAGAAAAAAAGAGGACATTGGGCTGGGTAGAAACTTGTTGCATAAGAGCACACTTGAGGTTTTCAAAGCCCTGTTCTTGACTGGGTCCCCAAAAGGTTTGTGTGGTGTTATCCTTTGGGGCCTCATAGAGACTCTGACATAGAGGTCACCTCACATATTCTGGGATCCAAAATTAGCCAGTAACCCCTTGTGGTGGTTTGAATAGATGGATCCCCATATATTCAGTTGTTTATTTGTTTGTAGATTGCATCTGCAGTCACTTGGCTGGAGGCAATGTCACTGGGTGGCTCTTAAGGTGTGGTGGTGGGTTTCAGATTTCAGTCTAAAGATATGCAAAGTGTGCCTAGCTGGAGTCCCTGAAGTGTGCTGTGGCTCTTGACCTTTAGGCTTGTACTTTTCTCTTTCTCTCTCTGCTTGGACCTGTGAAGGCAGGCCAGCTTCTTCTGCCATTTATGGAACTTCCCCTGGATCTGTAAGCTTCAATAAGTATCCCTTCCACCATAACTGTGTCTGGTCTGAAAGTTCATCTCAGTGAACCTGAAGCTGTCTGATACACCCCTAATGTGGTGTTTTGAATCACATGTCCCTCAATAACTCATGTGTTCTGAATGTTTGGTCCCCAGCTGGTGACAATTTGGGAGGTAGAGCCTTCCTGGAGGGGGTGTGTTGTTGGGGGCAGGCTTAGGGGTGTTTCAGCCAACTCTCCTTGGCCAGAGTTCAGCTCACTCTGCTGCTGCCATTGTCCACCTGCTGTGGCAGAGGTGGTGTCATGCCGTGCTTTCCCCGGCCATCATGGAGCTTCCCCTCAAGACAGCAAACCAAAATAAAAAGCTTTCCTCCCATCAGCTGCTTTTGGTCAGTGCTTTGTGCCACAACAAGAAGGTAACTAATACATCCAGCTAGGAAGGCCTTCAGTTGCTTGGCAGTTTGGGGGTAAGAGAAGGTAAGAACGGGTTGGACTCTCTTGACCCAACAGCCTAGTCCTGTCCCCTAGTCAGGATTTACCCTGATAGCTGACCCTGGACTGACATTATTATGCCTATTTATTTATTTATTTTTAATTTATTTGTTACAGAGAGAGAGAGAGAGAGAGAGAGAGCGAGCGAGAGAGAGATATTGCCAGGGTTTCTAGCCACTCAAAAACAAACCCCAGATGCATGCACCACCATGTGCATCTGGCTTATGTGGGTACTAGGGAATCAAACTTGGGTCATTAAGGCTTCTCAGGCACGTGCCTTAACTGCTAAGCCATCTCTCTAACCTAATTAGCCCCTGTCTTGAGACACCTTACAGTCTCTCTCCACCATATAGGAGACGAGGCTCTTAGAAGCTCAAGAGATAATCTCCTCTGATGAGGTCCACAGAAGCATGTCAACATACTGGGGAGCAGTGGCCCCTGGAAATTCCCAGTCAGCTAAATCCTTGCCTAGGGCCAGACCAAACAGGTGGGCTCCATCCCTAAAACTCTGGAGCAGAATGGTCTGAGTCACTTATCTAACCTTTTGCTTTGGGTCCTCAAAGGAAAATAAGGGTTTGTCTATTGTGGTGTTAGGGAATGCACTACACCGCATTTTTCAAATCCCTGACAGAGTAATGAGTGTCTGGAGGCACATGCTTTAGGAATACAAGGGTTAGGAACCACAGCATGAAAGGGAACTACTAACTCACCAACAGGCCTTAAATCTTGTACATACCTCCGTTTATTTTCTCCCTTCTTTTATGCCTAGGAGGGCAGAATGATAAGCAGTGGAGAATTCTGTTAGCAAACCATGTTTCTTGAGCCTCGTTACAACAGACATCCGTCCTGTTTGGTTTTGGGTACGAAGGGACATTGCTTCTGGTGAGGAAAATAAGTGGGATCTTTCAAGTGAATCAGGACTTGTGTGGCAGTTTGGGCTCAACTCACAGTTTCTCTACTTGTCCACACGGAGCTGGAATGTTTTCTTCTGCGGGGGAAGGAAGAGCTTGATCCCTGGTTTTCATAGATTTTGACCTAGGAGGGCTGTTGATGGGGTGGGGGGGGGGGAGGCGCTCAGGGATTGTAAGAAAAGAATGACTGAAGTGGAGGTCCCTCCAAGAAGAGCAGTGAAACTGAGTAAAATATCACGCTAGGGGCTGGCCTGATAAATCCCCAATGGTTGTCTTAATCTGGGATTGAGGTCTAGAACAGGAGGAGTTGCAATAGGGCCTCTGTAGTTAGGAGAAAGCTGATATGGTGTTTCCTCTCAGTAAAAGTTAGCCCAGCGTGCGTCAACACGCACTGTGCATGCACTGAGAGTGCAGGAAGAGAGTCCCAGGACCAATCACCGCGGCTTAGATTTATATACTCCTCCCTTAGGAGGAGGTGACCCTGCGAGCCTGTGGTCTTCCATTGATTTCCTTGGCAAATAGGACTGGGTTCAGGAGGTAGCATCCTCCGTGGAGGGCCCTCCCATTTAAAATGGATTTTCCAGCGTGGAGTCGGCCCACACTCATTCTGCCGGCACAGGCTCAGCCCTCCTTGCTACAAGGATCTCTCCATGTCATTTATCTTTGATCTTTTGGATCTTTAGCTCTCCACAGTAGTAGACTGCAGTAACAGCTTGGACAAAGCTGTCCAGCCTCCTTGCCTGGGTGAGCAGTCACCCTTTGGAGCTTTCTCTGTACTTCGAGAGCAGACTGAGTCAAATGTTTAGCCTTCAGGAGGACCATTCCCCTCAGGTGTTCTTGGGTCCCTGTTCGCATGTTTAAACGCAGCATCGTGTAACTGCTGGGGGAAGTGAACAGAGGGTTCTTTTTCCTTCTGGCATATTGCTGCCAATTGCGAATGGCTACCGGGCGTTAGGTTGAGCTATTTGAGGCCTGAAACTGTGCAACATAGAAAATGCCTTCTACACCCATGGCCTCTCTTGTTCTATCCTGAGCCAACCAGGTGGGACTGCCTTTTGTCCCATGAGGATTGGAACCCCTGATCAGCTTGATCCTATTGAATAAAGTGGTACCATTGTCAGTCTCAGTGGCCTTCTGAATCAACCTCTCGTGTTTGAGGGGAGTTAGGATCAGATCCAGTAAAAGCATTATGTCTTTTCAGGTAGGTTTTATAGACTGAGGACCATGGAAAAGGCCTCAACATACAGATCTAGGTTGTCTCTGTAAAAAAAAAAAAAAAAAAAGCCCAAACTTTTATGGTCCCCTTAAGCTCATACTGGGAAAAAAAAGAGGGACTGGAATCAAAGAGTGGTCTCAATGGGTCTGGGAACCATGATGGAGTGGGAAAGGGTGATTCCATCTGGTTTGGAGTTATGGGAACCCTCAGAATAAAGACAGAGTTTAGGGGAAACCAGGTGAAGCATATGTGCAGGTCATGGTTGGGGTGGGGGGAGGTCTGAAGCTGGGAAGGGCCCCTGACCAGAGATTGAAAGGCTAGGTACGAGTCAGACCATGGCCCAAGTGTGAAAGTATAACTCATATTCTCTAATGAGGTGGGGGAGGTCCCAGAGAGAGAGAAGAAAAGTTGGACATCAGGAATTTCTCCTCATTTGCCCTCTGCACAAGAGGTCTAATTTCAGGACGATGTTAAGGTTTAGGAGTGTTCTCAGGGGGCCACTTCTATCCATTCTCTAGAGGACACTCAGGCTTGGCTTGAGTACAAAAAAAAAAAATTAGGATCTTTTTATGTAGGACCCAAGGGTCTAGTTGAGTCCAATTCTCAAGAAGACATGTAAGAGGAGGTTTTTTTTTTTTTTTTATTTAAGTTTTTGTTTTTTTTTTTGAGCAAGAGAGAAAGAAGGAGAGAGAGCGAATGGGTGCACCAGGACCTTCAGCCTGCTGAGAACAAATTCCAGACGCATGAGCCCCCTCGTGGTGCATAAGCACCCTGCGCCCTTGCGTCACTGTGCGTCTAGCTATGTGGACGTGGAGATTTGAGCATGAGTTCTTAGGCTTCACAGGCAAGCGCCTTAACTGCTAAGCCATCTCTCCAGCCCCAGAGGAGATTTCGATGGGGTCTTGGGTGCATTGGCTCATATCTACAAATAACATAGAAAAAGTAGGAACTGGGGCATCATCCCCCTATCTGGGATTTTCTGCCCATTTTCAGGAATACCTGGACTGGAAGGAAGAATACCTTGAGCATGGCCCATCACACCCTCCTCCACCTCCTCCAGTGGGAGCAAGGCTGTCCGTGGCAGCAGGTCAATCAAGGCATAACTCCTCCAGTCACAGAAATCCTGGAGCTCAGAATCCACTGAGGGTGAGGAGAGCCAGTATTGTTAATTTGGTTAAAGGAAGGAGTTGCCTGAGGGCAGAGGTACTGAAGGACAGGGCTGTGGTTGTGTAGTTGTGCTTATGTGTATAAGGTCGCTGTTTCTTTTTGTTTCCTTTTCCCTTTATTTATTTTTTTTTATTTTAGAGAGAGCAAGATAGACAGAGAGATAATTGGCACACCAGGGCCTCAGCCACTGATATCAAACTCCAGATGCTTTTGCCAGGAAGTTGGCAAGTGCAATCTTGCACTTGCCTTACCTTTGTGAGTCTGGCTTATGTGGGATCTGGAGAGTTGAATATGGGTCCTTAGGCTTTGCAGGCGAGTGCCTTAACTGCTGAGCCATCTCTCCAGCCCCTGTCATGAGCCAGATATGGTGGACCATGCCCTTCTAAAATGTATTTTATTTATTTGAAAGAGAGAAAGAGGCACATAGAGATAGGGCAGGGGGAGAATGGATTTGCCAGGCACTTCAGCGATTGCAAATGACCTCCAGATGCTTGTGTCACCTTGTGCATCCAGCCTTCTGTGGGTCCTGGGGAACAGAACCTGGGTCCTTTGGCTTTGCAGGCAAGCACCTTAACCACTAAGTCATCTCTCCAGCCCAAGGTGGCTGTTTTTAATTAAGAAAGGGAAACTGATAGTAAGAGGTTAGATTCAAAGAAACCAGTCCCCGAGTTTTCTCACACAGTATATGGAATAAACTGTTGCTTACTGTAACATTTCTCCTTCCCGGCCCTGTAGGTAACCCTCATGCTCTCATTGATGGAAGAGGCTTCAGAGCCATGTAGAAGGAAGGGGATGAGAGAAGTTGGTTCAGAAATGGGAGGAAGATCTGTCTTATATGTGGGTCCTCCATTGTCCAGTTAAAATCCTTGTCACAGAACAGGCAAGGTGGAGGAGTGAGCAGGTATAGGAGACGTATGTTAGTTCAGAGGGTCCAAGTGTATAGGGGAAAAGGTGCCAAAAACCTCACTTCCACTTGGATTGAGGATAATGAGGTCAGAGGGACATAGTGAGGCAGGATCTGTCCTGGATCAGCCACTGTTATCCTGGCTGCCCTCCTGATCAGAGTGCCAAGAGAAGTGTCAGACGATCACAGTCACCTCTTCCCACCCAGTCCCCCTCCTTTCAGTTCAGCTCCATTGATTCTGACCTTGAAAGGATAATGGGATTCAGGGGTGTGGGTCATAAGGATCTTGGATGGGCAACCACACTGGCCTGTCTGGAAGTCAGGTCTGTCTTGTTGGTTTGGCAAGCAAAGTGGAAGTGGCGTGGACTGCTCTGGTGATGGGGCCTGCAGAGCTGGCAGCCTGGGTTTCATTGGCTAGGGCTGGGAGTTAAGGGCGAAGTGCTGAGAGGCTCAGAGCCCTCTTCACACTCCCCTCGGCCCTCTCCCAACCACCCTTAACTGCGGCTTCGAAGGTCTTACTTCTTACCAAAGGGCTCATTGAGGGGTCTGGCTAGCCTGGCTCTTCATGGACAACCAGCCTACATTTCCATACTTCTCCCAAGGCCCTTCCCTCACACGGCAGTCCTTCCTCCCGCAAAGAGGATATAACCCTCAGATCTTATCCGACACCCTTTCTCTGGTTCCTCTGCTTCTCCCTAAGCTAAGGCGCATGCCCTGTTGTTCTGTAAGACCCCCAGAATGAGGACCCCACGCTCTGCCCGGAAATGGCGACACCCCAAATCACTCACGAGAAACGGTCTTGATGCAAACAGCAAGAGGATTTTATTCCAAGCGCGCTGGGGCCCACAGTCGTACACCACACAGGGGTAGAGGACTGCAGAGCCCCAAATGCAGGAACGGGACAGTTTTTATAGGGTTTCTAACAAAGCCTGTGCATTAGACCAATCATTTTTTTTAACATCAGGAGCCCGTGGGGTGCAAGCCAGTCAGTTTGTGCCACCCCATAGTTTCTAAGCCAATTAGTTTAATTTGTTCAAGCCCCTCGTGGACCAATCAGTCTCCTATGACCTTGGTGGTCAGCATTTGCGCAGGTCCTTGGGTGGGGGTAGCAGAGTGTGGTATCAGTCTCCTATGACCTTGGTGGTCTGAGGCAGGCTGCTACGGCTTATGGTGCGGGCTACTAAGGCTTACGGTGCGGGCTATTAAGGCTTATGGTGCAGGCTATTTACAGAAACCAAATAAGTGGTTCACTTTATTATTTATTTCCCATCCTTGAGGGCTATCTCATGCCCTTTTTACCTAGTTTTATATTAGGAGCGGGCTCTGATATAATGAGAAGAGGGATTCTTTACTTGCTTCCAACAGAGAGTAAAGCCTGGAGTTTGAGGTATGCAGGGGCCCGCTTAAGCTCCCTTTGGAGCATAATAGTGTTTCTGGGCTTCTGAATTCTTGGGCCTTTCAGTTCTCTCTCTCTTTCTTGATCTATGTACTTTTCTATCCTCTCTCTTCTATTTTATCTCTCTTCCTCCTGTTCCTTTTCTCACACTGTGTCTCTCTCTTGACCCCCTCCTTCTCTTGGTTTCAGAGGCCCTCTCCTGACCATTCTCTTCTTTCTCCCAGTTGTGCCACAGAGGACACAAAGCAGCTGGGCTAGTGGAGCTGGCTCAGGTGCCACCAGAGAAGTTGGAAGATGGACCACTAGCACTAGGTCCGCCTTTGGAAACCAGTTCCCTCCCTCTTAAAGCCCCTCCACTCTGAACCACTGGAAGGAAACTCCTTATCCCAAGAAAAGCTGTAGTCTCATTGCTCTGGCCAAACCCTGACATGAGGGGCATCTGACAGAATGTTACCAGTTTGTGTACGGGAGGCAGAGGCACACTGCCCATGCCCTCCATGGGGCATTGCCATTAGACCCCCCCACTTTTGTTCACCCCTGGGTCTCCCATCTATATCCAGGAGCACAAAACTATAGATCAACTGGTTCACTAGATATCCAATCATCTAATGCCTGGTCATCTTCTCTTGGTCATCCTGAGGGCAGGTAAAGTTGGCATCCTGGACCAGAAAACCCCTTCCTCTCCACATTCACAGGACTCAATGCCTCAGATGTGAGAACTTTACCCTGAGGGTTCTGGGCAGGAAAACCATTTCTAGGGTCTTCCAGATTTCTAAGGAAGTATTATAGAACAGTGCCAATCTCCCACGGACATCTCACTCCTTAGCTTCCCTTTTGCGCTTTTGATTAGTTTATTGTTTACCATGAGTGTCTACCCACTGCTCCAGGCCGCTGCACTGTTCAAACACTTACTGTTCAAACCTTCTTCCCTCCCCCTCAGGCTCCTAGCACTGAGATGCTAATGAACAATGCTTCCTAGGTAAGACTCCCAGGGCACCATCAGACAATTCTTTGGAACTGAGGTCCATTCTGCTTCTTCCGTAAAGGAGAAATGAACACTGCTATTTTTTAGGTCCACTGCTGAGCTGAAGAGGGAGATAGAATAGGGTAAGTTAAAAGATCCCTTTCTTTTCCTGCAATTCAGCACCTTTTCTTACATAAATACTCCCCAGGTTGTTTTAAGCCTTTGGTTAATTTCCAGAGTTCTGAAAAAGCTGTTTCTGAAAAATCTGTGAGTCCTTTCATAGCTTCTGTAGAAGAGTGACTATGCATGGCCGTTCTCACTGGTCCTCGCCCATTCATTTCCTTTTGAACTTGCTGTGAACTTGTCTGACCACCCTGGGGTCATGTCTACTTGATGCCCGTGAACTAAAGTTCCTTAAAAATAGCCACACCTACATCCAACATCTTACAGGACTGATTGCTTGATTAGAATTTCAATGACTGCGCATTTATTGGAATGTTGCAGGCCCACTTTCAGATTATTTTGGGTGATTTTTGTCCTTTTATGGCTATTTATTGCTCACCTATGTCAGACTTAATATTCGATGATTTCCTTGTTTTTCTGTGGAAACCTAGCAGCTACCTGATGTTTCCACCAATGATTTTGAAGGGAGCCTTGATTTACGATGGGTTTTTAATTTAATTTTATTTGTTTATGAGAGAAAGAAAGTGAGAAAGAATGGGCATGCCAGGGCCTCCAACCACTGCAAGCAAACTCATGTGCCACCATTTACATCTGGCTTATGTGGGTACTGAGGAACTGAATCTGGGTCCTTAAGCTTCACAGGCGAGTGTCTTAATTGCTAAGCCATCTCTCCAACACATGATGGCTTTTTCAGTTGTTCTTGATCTGTAACTATAAAAAGTCATGAGACTATTATCGTGTTGCAATATGGAGCTTGGGGCAGCCAAAGTCTATGCTTGTGGGCCATGGCCATCCATGTTTGGCTCCAGAGGAAGCTAACTGTTATTTCTTTCTTTAGGTAGGAATAATTCAGGATTTGGGATTGAGAGAGTTATTAAATTCCATAAAGATGTATAATGTTTCAGGTCCATGGATTCCAACTTTTGGATCCTTGTCCAAATTAAAAAAAAAAAAAAAAAAAACAGCAAAAAAGAATTAAAAACAAAGACTTGAGAAGGTTAAATGACATATTACACAACACACATGCAAAGCAAAACACGAGGGCCCAAGTCCAAGGTTCCTCTCACACAGGGCTCAGAGAGGAGCAAGAGGAAGCTACTGGGCTCAGCCTAAAGAGAGATCATGCTTGCAGTCAAGCAAGAAAGCACCCAAAGGCAAAATGCAAGTAGAGAGCAGGCAGGAAAATGCCCAGGCAAAAAGAACACTTTCTCCTTCCCAGCCAGAGCTTACCAAAGCCAGGACCAGGAGAGCGAGGGTGGAGAATGAAGAGGGGTCATGCATGTGGCTAAGCAGAAAAACACCCCAAAACAAGACAGGACAGTTCACAGACAAAGCATAACCCCTCTTCCCTCCCCTCTACTTCCCAGTTGGGAAAGGAGACAGAGGAGAGTGAGAGACACTCGTGTCCAGATGGATTCAGAGGAAGAAGGGAGACCAAGAGAGAAAATTACACACATGATTAGACAGGAAAGTACCCAGAATCAAGTACACCAGGAAAGCAAGCTGGAAAAATGCTCAGGCAAAAAGAAATCTTGGGCTGAAGAGATGGCTTCGCAGTTAAGGGCTTGCCTGCAAAGCCTAAGGACCCATGTTTGACTCTCCAGATCCCATGTGAGCCAGATGCACAAAGGTGAGGTGAGTGCAAGGTCGCACATGTCCACCAGGTGGCCCAAGTGTCTGGAGTTCAATCGGAGTGGCTGAGGCCCTGGCGAGCCCGCCAAAGGAGAGGGAGAGAGCTTATCAAAGCAAGGACCAGAGGAGTCAGGTGCCTAGAGAATGAACTGAGATTTACACAAGTGGTTTTTAGGGTCCTTTATATGAGTCCCACATCCAATTAGGATGAGCCTCATCATCAGACTCCCATGTGTAAGGAAGAGACCTGATTGGTTGGTGGGCTGAAGCGTCTGAGTCCAGGAGAGGCCAGTCCCCCGCTGGGTGTGCTAAGGTTGAAGAAGCAGGAAGTCGCTGTTGGGAATGCTGCTTGTAGCCCAGTTGGGTGAGACAGGATCAGACCCTGGTTCTAGTCCTGCTAGGGTAGGCAAGGTGGCATCTCCTTGGGCTTCTGTTCCTGGCTGACTGCCTATACAAAAGCTACTTTGCTCCTATTTTCCTTCAAGGGCCGTGTAATTTGTATCGTCATCTCAAGTGTCCTGGGGCTTGGGAGTTCAGGGAAAGTCCTGAAACTATAAACCCTGTTTTTCTTTTCTTTTCAAAATCTGTTTTTTTTTTTTTTTAACTTTATTATTATTTATTTATTTGAGAGACAGAGAAAGAGGCAGAGAGGGAGAGAGAAAATGGGCTCGCCAGGGCCTCCAGCCGCTGCAAACGAACTCCAGATGCATGCACCCCCTTGTGTATCTGGCTTATGTGGGTCCTGGGAAATCGAACCAAAGTCCTTTGGCTTTGCAGGCAAATGCTTTAACCACTAAGTCATCTCTCCAGACCCTCAAAATCTGTTTTTAACAAAGAATTAAAATGAACAGACTCAGAAGGATAGTTTATAAACTGTTATATTTATTCAGGGGAGTCAGGGACACTCAGGGGAGCCCACAAACGGAGGGGAGGGGCTGGATACACGCATGTGCTCTGAGATCCCATGTGGGAGCTGAGCATGGACCTGGGGAAAAAGGAGAAAGGGGATTTCTCAGGGAGGTTTAAACAGGCTAGAGCTTAAAGTATCTAAAAGGCCATAAGAATAGTAGAGAAAGAATGTTCTTTCAGACTGCCAGAGTGGGAAGGACATGGCCTTACTGCAATCAGTACCCCAAGATTCAGGCATAGAGAGCTCAGCAGCTGAGAAGAAAATAGAGGAAGGAGCCTCCCTCTCCCACAGATCTATAGTTATTGGGCTCAGGGTGCCGACTTAGGAAGAAGTCAACTCACCTGAGTTTGAAAGCTGACTGGGCTGGGCTCAGGAAAGGGTCAGCACACCTGAGTGGTGTGAGAGAGAGAGACGGGGAGGGAGGGAGAAATAGCACTGACTGCCTTGAATGGGCTTCAGAAAAGCCTGGACAGCCCAACCTCATCCCTTTTATAGAGTTATTTTGTCAAACCCCAAGGAGGTGCCATTGTAATGGGAGGTAGTGTCCAAAGCCAATTGTGAAGGAAGGTTCTATCGCCTTCCAATAGCCTCCAAGCCCGCTAATGTCTGTCCAGATACCTAACAGTGAAAATATAGAAAAACAGCACAAACAAAATTTATTTCAATCTCGCAAGTTAATTACTGAGGAAGGTATGTGAACTTAAACCCTCAATGACAGGATGCTCCTCGAGACAGCCACTTAGACAGGCTGCTTTGGCTGAAAAGCATCGATTCCTTGTTTGGACACTACAGGTAGGTAACTGAAAGGAGAATGAAAAGCCTGGCATGTCTGACTTCATTTTCTGTTTGTCTCCTTTTTTCTTTGGGTCCCCCCCCACCCCCCACACACACCTTACCTCCACAGGTCAGCATGTTAATAACTGAGAATTGTCTAAGCTATCTCATCCTCCTTAAAGGTTGCCAGCACAAAGATGAGCTATTGTCATAAACCTGCAGTCACCTTTGAGTCCAGGCAGGGAGAAGCCCTGGAGGACGGACTCACGCCCCAGGCTAGGGAAGTTATTCATGAGGACAAAGCTGCTTGTCAGAGCAGAAGTGATGTCTTCCAGGACCTAGATGAGCCCCTCAGGCAATGATAGCAACTTAACGATGGACAATGTACTGGACCCCTCCCCCACCCCCTATGTACAACCTAAACCGGTGGGATGCATCTTAACTAAGTTTGCTTCATTATGACTACATCTCTCTTTTTATTTAAACAGAAAGCTCATGTCATTACCTGGAAGATGGACTTGTGGGGGCAACTTTGTCTGTTCCCCTTCCCAGTTTGGACGTATTAAGTAAATCTTTCTCCGCTTAATATAAAAAAATTCTATTTATTTCTTATGTGAGAGACAGGAAGTGAGGGTTTGGGCACACCAACACCTCTTACTGCTGCAAACGAACTCCAGACGCATGCACCACTTTGTGTCTGGCTTTATGTCAGTATTGGGGAATGAAACGGAGGCCAGCAGGCTTGGCAAGAAAGAGTCTTTAACCACTGAGCCATCTCCTCAGCCCCTTTTTCTGCTTTTTACCATAGCTCTTTAGCTGGCACATCTGGATAAGTGGTAGAACGTAGGCTATTTGAGTTACGGAAGTTCAAACTTTTAGTCCCTCCCCAAATTCTGGTTACATCCCCATTTCAAATACTCACCATCGCCAGTTAAGGTCAGACATCTTTCGTCAGTCCAATTTTGTCACTCACCCCCTTCACTCAGTAAATCTCTGTTGAGCAGCTGGTGTCTAAAACGTGGCGGTCTGGGAGAGATGGGAGCTGAGTGACATGGCATCACTACAATCCAGAGAAAGGAAGACAGGTAGAACTTTCATGGAGAGCCGTGCTTTCCAGGCTCAGGAGACTTGGAGGAGGTGATTATGAGCAGTGCCTGGGGAAGACCTTTTGAATGGGGCAGTATTAGGACTCAATGGATTCATGTAGAAACATTTATTTTGGTAAGTTTCCTGGGATAGGTAATTTGCTTTTTCTCTCTTTTCTTCTTGGGACATTTTGTTTTGTGTGCCTGGGTCTCTTCATTCAGCCCGTCCTTCAGAGATCTGTGTGAGAGCCCTTTCTTTCTCCCAGCTCCTCATCTGTGTGAGAGCCCTTTCTTTCTCCCAGCTCCTCATCATAACACGCTTATGCATCTCATAGAAGTGATGATCCCCTGAAGATTTCCACCTGCTTCTTGTTTAAGCCCTTTGCTTCCTGACTTCTGTTTGAAATTTATCCCCTCCACTGTCCCTTGGGCTGAGTAGTCCCTCTTCCTTATTGCTTGTCCCTTCATCCCTATGGTTCAAACCCACATGGAAGGTCCTTAATATTTGAATGAATGGATAAACTGGCAAAAAAACAACTTTGCACATTGATACCCCATTGCCTTGCTCGCTCTGCCCTGAAATTATACCCCATTTCCCATGCTCACCTTATCATCTTTCCACCACTATGTTCTTAATAGGATGGTATTGTGTATATATGTGTGTGTGTGTGTGTGTGTGTGTGTGTGTGTGTGTGTGTGTGTATATATATATATATATATATATATATATATATATGTATAAAAACAGATTAATGGGGGTGAAAAGGCCTAAGTGAGGTCAGAGGAAGAGATTGAGTAAAGGAAAGGTGGAGAAAGGGCTAACCAAAATCTAAGAGGGTATTAATAAGTCATATGGAAATCTCCTTTTTTTTTTTGGATAATGGAACACCCAGAAGCCATAGATTGTTACTAGAAAATTTTCAGTGCCAGGGATGGGATACCTTCTAGTGAATTATTGATCAGAGAGGTCCCTGATATCCACAAAACATTACAAGCCATTGCCAAGGCCCTTGGTTTCCCACCAGGAATAGATGGTAAGACCTATTGCTCAAAAAGCACTATGTTCTATTCTATCCTATCCTAATCCTATCCTATCCATCATTTTCTATTCTTTCTATTCTGTTCTGTTCCATTCCATCCCATATCATCCCATCCCATCCCATCCCATTCCTGTAGTGGTTTGAACCGGATGTACCCTATACACTCACGTGTTCTCACTGCTTCCCCAGCTAATGGTAACTTGGCAGGTAGGGCTTTGCTGGAGGAGGTGTGGTGCTAGGGCTGGATCTTGAAGTTTACTAGCTTCTGCCTGGCCAGTGTTAATTCAGCTCCCTCTCCTGCTGCTCTTTTCCACCTGCTGCAGCAGAGGTGACGTCCAGCCTCTGCTCATGCCATGCTTTCCCCTGCCGTCACCAAGCTTTCCCTGCAGACTGTAAGACAAAATGAAAACTTTTCTCCCATCAGCTGTTTTTGGTCAGGTGCTTTGTCCCAGCAATGAGACGGTGACTGTAACAGCTTCACTGTATTCTACTCCTTTGAACTTTTCATGACTGATCTGAGGCAGTCTGTCTGAAGCAGCATTGTAGAGTGGGAAGGTACTTAGTGAACAAACAAAAATAAAGCTCACTCTTTCCTCTGGAAAGAGCAAATCCTTAGATCCATTCACATCTGTATCATGTTTAACAGACCATGGTTCTCATTATTGGGTAAGAGGCAAGGATGTAGCCCTGAACCCCGAGTACAATGTTCTCAGCCTTCTTCACTAAGGGATTGAGAACAGATATCTGTGCTTTCCCTCACCCCCAGGAAAACTTCCTGCCTGAATGGGGCCACGACAGAGCCAGGCATGGGTTTGGAAGGGGAGACTGCATGGCCCTTGCTTGAGTGGTAAGACTTGCAGCTGAAGCTGGGTTCTCTGAGGGTGGGGCCTCCACAGGGGGATCCAACACAGCCTCCCTCCCATGTGCTTTGTGTGTGGCCTGCCTCAGGTAGTAAGACATGTCTCTAAGGCTGCACCATGTGGAGATGGTGTGTTCCCAGTGGGAATCCCTGGGTGCCCATCTTTCTTTATGTGGTATGGAGTCTCATGCCTGCTCACTGAAGGTAACAGGCACACCCAAATGAACAGTTTGTTCCTTGGATAAAAGTGGGGAATGCCTTTGTACCTGTGAAGGAGGATGTGAATATGATTAATAAACACATGTCCTTGGATCTGTTTTTTTTTTTTTTTTTTTTTAACTTATCTCTTCTTACCTAAAGGAGTTCCCCTTCCCTGGAAACCTGATGTAAAGACGTGAATAAGATTAAAAAACTCTTGGATACCTGGCATGGGAATTGGACTGACCAGTTCAGTCCCCATCCAGTGAATCCTCATAAAAAACTGCAGACAGTCACCAGGTGAGTTTTCCCATTTCCAGGATTCACTTCCTGCTTTGCAGGAGCTGTGCTTGATCTTCTTTTGAACTCTATAATAAAATCTTTCTAAATTCCAGCCTCTATGGTTTGTGGATTTCATACATCCAATTTATAAGACAAGAACCTGGAGGCCACTGACTCAGCAGAAGTTTTGCATGGCCATAAATAGTTATCCTGTGTTAATTCCTAGGAATTGAAAATGGCTCCATTGATCTTAAAGATATCCCAAATCCCCAGGTTAAAGTTACACGTATTTTTTAAAAATGAGATTATAGTTTCCAGGTCAACCTGGGCTACAGTAAGACTCCACCACAAAGAAAAAGAAAGAAAAGAAAAAGAGGAAAAAATGACATTATAGGGTAGCTCCAAGGGTACCTTGGATGAGGTGGGATTACAATCAGATAAAATAAAATTAGACGCCCACTATAGTTGCACTAGGGGTTTAAAATGTCCTTTAATTATAAAAGCGGATTCTGATGAGATTCCTAGAAACTTTTAGGTTTATAGCTAGGACGACAAGAAAGACTGATTAAATAAATGTTAATTATGAATCTTGATGCTTGGCTGTCAAGAAGCTCCAGGCAGACTCAAGAGAAAGGGGAATTTTTGTTGCTTTTCACTTCCCCTTAGTGCATTCTGTCTTCCTGTATTATTGCCTCAGGAAGCGCTGACCAATTGTGAACAGCTGAGAGGGACGAGGTAGCTGGGAAGACTTGGGTGTCAAATGATTCAAGTGCACAGGAAGGGAGGCGGCATACTTTTTATTTTTTTTTCTTTTCCATCTTTAAAAGCCCACTGCCTGAGAGGAATTTTTTATTCTTATATCAAAAGCACATTCCTCTTTTTAAAATTATTTTATTTATTTGCAGGGAAAGAGAGAGAGAAAAGAAAGAAAGAATGGGCATGCCAGGGCCTCCAGCAGCTGCAGACGAAATCCAGATGTGTGTGCCACCCTGTTTTGGCACCCTCATTCCTGAGACTCAAGCTACGGGGAGAGAGTAAGTCTTGAGGTGTACGTTGAGGTGCTTGAGCCCTGTCCTCAGTCCCTGGTGTGATATCTCCAGGAGGAATAAACAGCTCAAGGGCATGGTGGTTCCCATGACATTACAAAGTAGAAGCCTTGATACCATGAACTTGATGCCAGGATGCCAGCGGGAAGAGACTCTAGGAGAGTCATGAGTCTTTTACTTTGAGAGTCCGACCACGGAGCCTTAGGCAAACACTGAAGAAATCCAAGCAATCCTGTTCTAGAAGAACTTATAATTGTAGGAGACACAGTAAGATATCTGTTTCTTGCCTGGAAAGACAGACAGCCAATTTGCAATCAAAGTCTTAACCTTTTCCTCCCTGTGGTAATACTGACGACTAACATGCCTGTTTCTGCCCTTTTGACATCCAGTCAGTGCTGTGTATGGGGTATAAAGGCAGCCAGATAGGAGGAGCAAGGGTTGGTGTTACAGAAAGGATGATTATAACAGTATTGCTTCATAAACTCTAAGACAATAAGAAGAAAGGATTTTTGAGTGTTACCACAAAAATAAATGATAAATGTTTGAGATAATAGATAATGTACACATCTTGAGTTGCATGGTGCATAATGTATCAGTGTAATAAAACTTCACAATGCAGCATCTGTCAATATACGTAGACAAATGAAGTGTGGGACATGATCTCTCGCTGGGGGAGAGCTGCAGACTCAAGCTGTTCTTCCCCAGAAAATCAGTTAAGCCCTAGTTTTGTGAGGGTTGGTTGATAAGTGCTATATCTAGTGCGTGGAGAAAACCAGAAAGCAGAGGAAACCAAACATGTGACCGTGCTGGGGCTGAGTCAGTGTGAAAATGAACGTCTCCTAAGACTCCGAGAAATATCTGACAATGGCTCAGTTTAAATCACACAGTGTGGTGACATGCTTACACTGGAGTAGACGACAGTGTCTGCACTGACAGTGTCAGACACAGGCATAATTAAGAGTGATGTTAATTCAAAAGAATATATATATAAAAACATGTAATTTATAAGAAAATGATAAAACTGTAAAGTATTATAATTAAGCAAGGTAACTTAGAAAGACAAAAACCAATGTTCTCTCTCATATGCAGATCTTGGATGATAATGTTCATATAGGTGATATAAGTGGGGGAATGTGAAAACAGGCTATGAAACTAGAAAGACTTTGGGAAAGGGGAAGAGACACTGAGGAAGGAGGAGAAGGCAATGGGACACACGTGACATGAAGCAGAAAGGAAGATGTGGGAGGGTGTCTATAAGCATACTAGCAGTGTTTACGGACTTGGGGGCCGAGGAGAAAGAGGGAGAAAGAATCAACAAAGTCAAATTGGGAGCTGGAAAGATGGCTCAGTGGCTACGGTGCTTGCCTGCAAAGCCTGAGGACCTAGGTTCAACTCCCCAGGGCCCATGTAAAGCCAGATACACAAAGCAGTGCTGGCATCTGGAGTTTGTTTGCAATAGCTAGAGGCTCTCGCAACCCATCCTCACGTACTCTCTGTTTGTAACTAAATAAAAAAAAAACATTAAAAATCAAATTTTGTTTGAAAATTCCATGATGAAACCTAATACTGCATATGTTAACTGAAAACTTAAAAAAAAAAACTAGCTAGAATAAATCCATTAATTTGAGGGTTTTTTGTTGTTGTTTGTTTGTTTGCTTTGAGGTAGGGTCTTGCTGTAGCCCAGGCTGATCTGGAATTCACTCAGGGTGGCCTCGAACTCATGCTGATTCTCCTACACCTGCCTTCGAGTGCTGAGATTAAAGGTGTGCTCCACCACGCCCAGCTCAAGTCCAGTAGCTTGTTTGGGACCATACAGTGCATGGCTGTCTGTTGCTGGGTGGAGCCTCTGAACATGGCACGGCAGTGTTTTCTTTGTAAGTGGAGGAATGGTGCATGTGCTTGCTTCAAACCAATGGCTAACTACAGGTAGCCAGGCTGGGGTCTGGGGGCTCGGTCAGTCCTACACCTTGAAGTCCAGAGCAGAGTCTGGCTACTGCCTTTGGGAGCAAAGAGTGGGGTTTGGTCCACATGGCTACCACACACAGTCTAGGACAAGGAGAATTCACGGGTTCAAGGTCTTGCTAACACCCAGGTAGAAGAACGTGGTTAATATGCCACAAAATGTACCTCCTTTGACCAGCCTAGCCTCCAGCTTCTCCCAGTTAACTTGCTGGGAAGCGATCCACCATAGGTGTAACTTCCTGGATTCGGTGTCCAGGGCCCTCCAGAGGGCAAGAAAAATGCAGTAAGAATGACTGAGGCTAGTAAGATGGAGCCTGGCATTTCAATTAAAAGCAGATGCTGTGTTTTAATCAGACTTGGCTACTGCTTTCACTCAATTTCCAAATATTAATTTTTCTCTTTCATTTCTTGTGTGAGCAATCCCAGCCTGATTAATTGGAAGCACGAGGTCCTTGAGACTTCCACACATTATGCCTGGAGGGGCCGGTGCTTCAGAGACAAATGGGAACAGGCGGTGCTGCGCTGTCCTGTATTGGCATGACATAAAGGAGGGGAAGCCGTTTACACCCGTGACGGTTCACCTCGTCAACTTGATGGGATTTAGAATCTCAGTGGAAACAAACCTCTGGGCATATCTGTGAGGGAGTTTCTATATCAGGTTAATAAAAGGTGAGGAGACCCACTCTAAGTTTGAGCAATACTTTGACTTGAGCTGGGATCCCAGCCTAAAAAGAAAGGAGAACGTGAGCTGAAGATCAGCATTCATCTCTTTCTGCTTCCTGACCATGTGACCCTGTGACCAGCCACTTTAAGCTCCCCTCATGATGATTTTGTGCCATCATGGTGCCCACCCTTGGACTGGGAGCCAAAATAAACCCTCCCTTCCTTCAATTGCCTTTGTCAGGAATTTGGTCACAGCAAGAAGAAACCTAGCTAATAGATGCAGGCTTTGCAGGCAGCCTTGGGGGATCTGTGGTCAGGCTCTGAGACACTGAGCGATGGCGGCAGCATGGCCTTGCTTCACCAGCAGAGAGACCGATGCCCTTACTCTCCATTTGCCAAGTCGAATGTTTAGTGGAATCCATTCCAGCTGAGACGACAGAGGGCCTCTGCCACTGCTGCGGAGTGTGGGGAATATTTTCCTTCCGAAAAATTGATGCCTTGAATGGGTCCAGCAGATAACTCGGGGTGTTCTTTCGTGATGGCAAAATACTTGAATTTCTACCCAGAGGAAAGGCCTGGGGAGTTGGAGGACTGTGTTGGTCTCTTGAGGTGTTTAGCAAATAGGGATCTACAAGGCATGGCAATGCGTGCCTAGTTCCAGGCTGAGGCAGAAGGGTCATGAGTTTAAGGCCAGTCTGGCACAAAGTGGCTGATGGGAGAAAAGGTTTTTTTTTTTTTTTTTTTTTTTTTTTGTCGAGGTAGGGTCTTGCTGTAGCCCAGGCTGACCTCGAATTCACTCCGTAGTCTCAGGGTGGCCTCAGAGTCACAGCAATCCTCCTACCTCTGCCTCCGGAGTGCTGGGATTAAAGGTGTGTGCCACCACGCCCAGCAGGAGGGAAGTTTTTAGTTTTGGCTTCCAGTCTCAAGGGGAAGCTCTACGATGGCAGGGGAAAGATGGTAGAACAGAGACTGGACATGTCCTCTTTGCCAACGCAGGTGGAAACAGCAGTAGGAGACTGAGCCAAACGAACACTGGCAAGCTAGGGGCTAAGACACCTCAAGGCCCACCCCCAGAAGCACACCTCCTCCAGCAAGGGTCTCCGGCTAATTATGTCTTCCTTGGAGATTTGTAAGTTCTAGGCTCTCATGCAATCTCTCAGTAGTTCCTACCACAGTTACCATGGAAACTATCATTGATCCAGCAACTTTCCTATCTTCCTTTTCCGTTTTGTCTAGGTGTTTGATTCTCTTCACGAGCCTGTTTACCTATGGAAGTAACCCTTCCCAGTCTCACTGGATGCCTGTCAGTCGTCTGAAACAGCCATGTGAATCTCATTCCTCTGGTTAGTGGTGGGCTTCAAAAGGTAGTGAATATACATTTACCCAGGGAGACAGAAGGAGGGATGCCTTCCAAATGACAAGGCTATGAGTGAAAACTTCTACAGCATATGTATACTTAAGGTGCTTTGAGTCAAATGTACCCCCTATGCTCAGGTGGTTTGAATATTTGGTCCCTAAATGATGGCAATTTGGGAGGCAGAGCCTTGCTGGAGAAGGTGTTTTGCTGGGGGGGGGGTTGCGGGTGGGCTTTGGGTGTTAAAGCCAGTCCCATGTGCTAGAGCTCAGCTCATTATCTTGTGATGTGCAGGCCTTATATCTACCCCACCATCACGAAGCTTCCCCTTGAGACTGTGAGCCAAAATAAAACTCTTTCTTCCCATCAGCTGCTTTGGGGTGATGTTTTGTCCCAGCAACACGAAAGTAACTATGACAAGAAATTATTGGAGAAGACAGCAATGAGCCAATCATCTCATTTGCTCTGACATGCAACACTTAACACTTATTTTCTGAAAGACTTTAGGGGATGGAGAGATAGCTCACTGGTTAAGGCACTTGTCTGCAAAGTGTAAGGACCTGGGTTTGATTTCCCCAGTGCTCATGTAAAGCTAGATGTGGTGCATGCATCTGGAGTTCATTTGCAGCAGCTGGAAGCCTTGACATGCTCATTCTCTCTGTCTGTCTCTTTCTACTTGCAAATAATAAGTGAATAAATAATAAATAAATAAAGTCCATTGGTTACCTCAGCAATAAACATTTCTTGTGACCTCAGAGAATTTAACAACTTTTTAATAGTGCCTCTTTGAGGCGATGGGTGTCTGGGATCTCTGTCAGGCTTTCCTGGGGGACCCCAGGCCCCCATCCAGGTAACATGGACTGGACATTTTCTACATCCTGGTCTGACCCTGTGTACTTTACCCATTATCTTGGTGAAATCCCAAACCACCTCCGTGCAATTCTATTGTTATGTCTACTGTACAAATAAGGACTCAGAGAGGCTTTGGAAAGCTGGGCAGTGCACATGGTTTCTCTGCTCGTGCCATGTTACCTTGTCCCTGTGTATTCGGACAAGCATCGACATGTCCTGGACTTCACATCGGTGGCTGGTTGGTCTGGGGCTTTGGGAGAGATTAGGGGAGCTGGAAGGAACAATCAACTTCATGTTCCTCGGTCTTATACCCAGAGATTTAAAAAAAAAATCTTAATTTATTTATTTGATAGAAAGAGAGGAGAAAGAATGGAGAATGGGTACACCAGGGCCTCTTGCCGCTACAAATGAACTCCAGATGCACGTGCATTTTATGCACCCGGCTTTACATGGGTATTGGGAAGTTGAGCCCATGTCAGAAGGCTTTGCAAGCAAGAGCCTTTAACCACTGAGAAATCCCCCCAGCCCTGGAGAATTTGACTTTCCACAAGGTACGCTTACATGAGTAGGTTCATTGAAGTGCAGGCTTTGACACTTACTGTGGATTGCTGTGGATGCTTGTGATGGCTAATCTCAGTTGTCGGTGGGATTGGATCAGGAATCAAGAAGAGACCTGGGGGATGGGGAAACGGCTTAGGGGTAAAGGCGTTTGTCTGCGAAGCCTAAGGACCCCCTGTTCGATTCTCCAAGCCCCTGATAAAGTCAGATGCACAAGGAAGTGCACGTGTCTGAAGTTTGTTTTCAGTGGCTGAAGGCCCTGGCATGCCCATTCTCTTTCTCTCTTCCTCTCTCTCTCTCTCTCTCAAATAAACAAATAAAATATTTTTTTTTAAAAAAGAAGAAGAGACATGCTTCTGGGTGGGTCACCGTGGGCTCACTGCTTTTCCCTGAAGGATTAACAGAGGGGCGAGGAACACCTCCCCACACAAGGGGGCAGCACCTTTCAGATCTTTGAACTCCCTGTGAGGTTACAAAGGGAAACTTTCTATGGGGACACTCAGCTGAAAGAAAAGTGAGTTCGGTTGTCAAGAGGTCTAAGGGAAAAGTGCTGCCGGCTTGTCTGTTCACATGGTGCTGGCTTGTGGCTCTTTCCTGAGGCGGCTGCTGCTGCTGTTGCTGTCATCCTTCACCCAGCTTTTGGCCTTCCAACACGGACTGAAGACCGAAGGCTTTTCTACGAATCGTCCAAGACTTCAGTGTCACAATGGGACTGCGGAGGCACCCAGCCTCGTGGACTGAGCAGCCATCAAGTTCTTAGCCTCTCCAACCTGAAGACAGCCATTGCGCCACCCAGCCTGTACTGTGTAAGCCAGTTCAACAAATCTCCTTTGTCCTATGTAGTCATCCTATTTGTTTTGTTCCCCTAGAGAACCCTGGCTAATGCAATAAGTTTCTTAATGTCACTAGGCCTAAGTTCCCCATATGTAAAATGAAACCATCAATAATACTTCCCTGTGGGGTTGTTGTGAGAAGTAGTGAATATATACTTATAAAATGCTAAGAATAGCGACTGGTTTACAATATGAGAATGCTTATTACATATACAGAATGAGTTGCATTAACTCCCTAACCCTTAAGAATTCCAGTTGTGACGGGAGAGTATGATTGTGATCTGGGAACATGGTTGGCGTCTTCTTGATCCCCCAAGTAAATGCTCTTCTAAAGAAAAAATATTATTTCTTTATTTGAGAGAGAGAGAGGGGTGGGAGAGAATGGGTATGTGGTTATGCAAGGACCTTCAGCCACTGTAAACAAACTAGACGCACGCGCCGCCTTGTGTATCTGGCTTACATGGGTCCTGGGCGATTGGCTTTGCAGGCAAGCACCTTAACTGCTAAGCTGAAGTAGACGCTTTTGATTCTGTCTGGTGCAGCGCTAGCTGGAGACGAATGGCGCCTTTTCCACCACAGCAGCTAGGAGCTTCCTGACCCAAGCAAATACGAGAACAGAGCTCGGAGTGAGGGACAGATAGCGCCAGAGTTCTCACAGGAGGCGCGTTGTGATTCCTTTCTTTTCCCTCCTTACTTCCTTTTTCCCTACAAGGTCTAGCTTGGTAGCCCAGGCTGGTGTGGAACTCATGGTCCTTTTCCCTCAGCTTCTCCATTGTTGGGGTTTCAGGTATGCGCTGCCACACCTGGCTCCACCTTGCGATTTCTGTGTGTGCTGTTTTAAAAAAATTTCATGTAGTAATCTTCACATACACGTGCACGTGTGTGGGCTCATCAGGCCTCCTTGTCACTACAAGTGAATACCAGACACTTGTACCATCTTTCACATCCACCTTAGGTGGGCGGCTTGGGAATTGGACCACGCAAGCTTTGCAAGCAAGCATCTTCAATCGCTGACCCACCTTTCCAGCCCCCTTTCTTAACAGAGTTTTGGTTGAGTGAGAAGGGAAGGAGCTTATCCTCTGTTCAATTTTGCGTGGGATCATTCTGCTACTTATTTAAAAGTGACTGGATCATTTACTTCTTATGTACTTATTCTGATTACTTGAAGTACAAATATTCATTAAGATTTGAAGTTTGTGTTTATAAGAAAGCTTTTTGGCTCTGTGGCTTAGTTGGTGTCAGCACTTGTCTTGTGGAGAAGGTTTTCTGTTTTATGACAAAGCTTCTCTGAGTTGCCCAGGGTGGCCTTGAACCTGCCATCTTCCTTCCTCAGCTTCCCAAGTGCTGGGATTGCAGGGATTGGTGAAGGAGATGACAGGTGGGAAAGGGCTTTGCGTTTATCAAGGTGGTTCCCACATGTTAATTGTTCTTACTGTTCCTTACTCCTAGACCTCATCTCAGAGCTGACCCCAGCTTGAACAAAATGCAACTGTTCAGACAGAAATGGGCCTTGATATCCATGACCTCGCAGTGCCTAGCAATACCTACACAAGACCCTCCTAATAGGAGAAAAAGACGATGACATCCAATTAAAAGAGAGACTAATGGAGAGAGGGAGGGATATGATAGAGCAGAGTTGTGAAGGGGAAAGTGGGGGAGGGGAGGGAAACATTATGGTTTGTTGTCTGTAAGTATAGAAGTTGTCAATAACATATATGATTTATATGATACACACACACACACACACACACACACACACACACTGGAAGGAAGAATTCTTTGATGGGATCAGTAGACACAGCAGTAGCTAGGCTTGGGGACAGGGTCCTAAGAGGAAGCCCTGGGGTAGCAGGGGCTTGTCTGGAGAAACACATTGAGGCTGTTTGATTCTGCCACAAGCAGGAGGTCAAGGGAAGTTGTTTATCCTTCTTCCCTTCCTTCCTTCCTTCCTTCCTTCCTTCCTTCCTTCCTTCCTTCCTTCCTTCCTTCCTTCCTTCCTTTCTCCCTTCCTTCCTTCCTTCCTTCCCTTTCTTTCTTTTGAGGCAAGGTCTCACTCTAGCCTAGGCTGGCCTCAAACTCACAGCAATGCTCCCATTTCAGCCTCCCTAGTGCTGGGCTTGAGTGTATGATCCACCACATGTGGCCAAAGGAAAGTTTTTTGAGCCTGAACTATTGTTCAAGAGAATTACTTCAGGAGCCTGGACAGGATGAAGCTGAAGGCTGGAAGAAATTCAGGCTTCCTGTTGACCTTGAAGACATGAGGCATTAGTCCAGAGGGAGAGAGAGTGAGATCCCACGGTAAACAGGAGTCATTGTGAGACTGGGACCAGGAGCTGCGAAGGGCTGGGGCGGTGGAGGATCCTGGCTCTTCAGGGGTTGGAGACCCCAGCCAGCGCTGAGCGTGTTCTGCAACAGGGGACCTATTATCTTTTGCTTTGCTCTGTGTGGGACACAGCAACCCCTTCGCTGCGCCTTGAGTGTACCCAGCTCATTCCAACCCCAGTGACTTTGCCTGCTTTCTTCTCTCTGTGGTTTTACCTGACCTCCTCAGCCGACTCCTCATCTTTCAGGTCTCCCCTCCGGCATCCTCACTTTTCCGTTCATGTTTATCCTGGCCAACCTAGCTAAACTCTCACCATATGGAACTGCCCTGGTCTGGTTTCCCACAGACGTGACATGATAATTTTTTGTTTGTTCATTTGTTGTTCATCTTCCACTAGCATTTAAACTCCACAGAACAGATTTTCCACCATGGACTCCCCAATTCCCTGGCACATGTATTAGTGTCTGTCAGAATTCAATACATACCAGACTAATGGATAGAGATGGGTCTGTATTTTTGATGGAACTTCTATAAGGCAAAGTGATAAGCCAACTGCTATCCCAGGAGAGCCCTTACTTCTTTCTTCCTTCTCTCTCTTCCTTCCTTCCTTCCTTCCTTCCTTCCTTCCTTCCTTCCTTCCTTCCTTCCTTCCTTCCTTCCTTCCTTCCTTCCCTCCCTCCCTCCCTCCCTCCCTCCCTCCTTCCCTTCCCTTCCCTTCCCTTCCCTTCCCTTCCCTTCCCTTCCCTTCCCTTCCCTTCCCTTCCCTTCCCTTCCCTTCCCTTCCCTTCCCTTCCCTTCCCTTCCCTTCCCTTCCCTTCCCTTCCCTTCCCTCTCTCTCTTTCTCTCTCTCTCTCTTTCTTTCTTTCTTTCTTTCTTTCTTTCTTTCTTTCTTCTGGCAGGATGTCACTCAAGCACAGGCTGACCTAGAACTCACTAAGTATTCTCAGGCTGGCCTTGAACTCATGACAATCCTCCCACTTCTGATTTCCCAAGTGCTGGGATTAAAAGTGTGTGCTACCATGCCTGGCTGAGCCCTAATTTTTTTTTTTTTTTTTTTTTTTTTGAGATAGGGTCTCACTCTAGTCCAGGCTGACCTGGAATTCACTATGTGGTCTCAGGGTGGCCTCGAACTCACAGTAACTTCCTACCTCTGCTTCCTGAGCTCTGGGATTAAAGGCATGGGCCACCACGTCTGGCTACTCCTTTTTATTATTTAAGATTTCGAGGCAGGGTCTCACTCTAGCTCAGGCTGACTTGGAATTCACTTTTTAGTCTCAGACTGGCCTCAAACTCATGGCGATCCACCTACCTCTGCCTCTCTGAGTGCTGAAGCCTTACATTTTACTCACAGCCCTGAGAACTCCTGGCAGGCCATCCACCCAGCAGAGAAGCCCACGGTGTGACTGCAGCAGGAGACTGGCTCCTCAGGCTGCCCATACTCACAGTGACAGGACAATTTTCATATGCAACTCCCAGGGGAAGTATGAGCCGTTGATGGCAATGTATCAAATTGAGATCTAACTAAGGGACCATGACAGTCCCTGTTTGGCCATATAGATACGTGCTAACTTTGAAAATGGGTTTTGGGGAATGAAAGTCAAAAAGGGGCAGCTGCAATGTCTCTCTTCCCACTGGATGGATAGCCCCCTGTTTCTGCACCATATTCCTATTCCAGTTTTATCCTTGTCTCATGACCATAAAAGATTAAGTATTTGGATGACAAGGTATGAGTAAAGCTAAGGAAATTAACTGAGAAAAAGCCCCAAAGTATCAGGGTAAGCATGCTTAGGATTTTGGCCAGCATCCAAAGAAGAAAAATAAAAGGGAAAACAAGGAGAAGTTAGGCCTTTTGAGTTAGAAATAAAAAATGCAGGCAGGCTCCACAGGGCCTTTGATGGTTGTATTGAAGAAAGGGTTTCTGGAGGGCATGGGTCATTATCTCACCAAGAGCACAACTACTGCTGCCATCTCTCGTTTTGTTTTTGGTATTTTTATTTATTTATTAGAGAGGGTGATGGAGGGAAAGAGAGATAATGGGCATGCCAGGGCATCCAGGCACTGCAAACAAATTCTAGATGTATGTGCCACCCTGTGCATCTGGCTTATGTGGGTCCCGGGGAATCGAACCTAGGTCCTTTGGCTTTGCAGGCAAGGGAAACAAGAGGTGAGTTTCATCCCCTCAGTGACCTCCAAGCCTAATGTGTGCCTACTTTCAACATTCCTACTAGGAAAGGCCCTCACCAGTCATTTCTACAAAGGTTTCCTATACTCATTCATTTCAGAGGATGGTAGGTGGTAACCGCACAACTTTAATTCCCTTTTCAGTAAGACAATGGGAGCTACATCATCGCATTATTGAGAAAAGCTAAATAATCACTCTTGTGGAAAGCACTCAGCACAAAGAAAGATTTTCACAAACGTTTCCTGCTGTTAATATTTCATTTGAATAAATGAATGGCTCAGCTAGTCTTCCAGCTATTAGATTCTGTGATTTTAGCAGATGTGGCACATACTGTGGGTTGCGCATAGTTTGCCTCTACAAAAACTCATACTGGGACTGGAGAGATGGCTCAGTGGTTAAGGCACTTGCCAGAAAAGCTAGAGGACCCAGCTTCGATTCCCCAGTACCCATGTAAAGCCAGATGCACAAGGTGGTACATGCATCTGGAGTTCTTTTGCAGTGGCTAGGAGGCTCTGGCATGCCCATTCTCTCTCTCTCTTCTATCTGCATCTGCCTTTGCTTCTTTCTCTCTCTTAAGTAAATAAATAAATAAAAACCTGCATGCTGGAGGGTGGCCCTCAGAGGTTGTTGGCAAAGAATTTGCAGCCAGGGTTTTCTGGGAAGGGTTTACATCATGAGGCTCGACCCTCATGTGTGAAGGAGTGATGCTTTTCCCGAAGAGAATGTCCCTCTCCTTGAACTTCCCAGACTTCCCAACATGAACTAAACAAAACTCTTCTTTACAAATTACCTGGATTCAGGAATTTCGCCAAAGCAACAGAAGACAGACTAAGAGAGCACACCACTAAAATAATAGGACAGATTTTCAGGTGGGCCCTTGTGGTAGTTTGAATGTATGTCCCCCATAGACTTAAATGTTTTGTTAAAACTTGTAAGTTGGGCCAGGAAGCTGGAGGAGGTGTCACTGGGGGCAGGATACTGGAATCCAGCCCTAAGGTGCCAACTGGGGGTGGATCTGAATACCCAAAGGTGTATCCGTGAGCTGCTGCTGGTGTGTTGCTAGCTGCAGTTTCTCTCTGCCTGGACTTATGGAAGCAGCTTATTCCACCGCCAATGGAGCGCCCCCTGGATGTGTGAGCTTGAATTAAACCCTTTCCTCCCATAAACTGTGTCTGCTGTGGATGTTCATCCCAGCGACGTGGAGCTCACTACAATAGCCCTGGGATCAGGTTGTATGGCAGGATTTCCTTCCTGACAAGAGACACACCTGCTGGGGAGCAACCTGTGGCATGTGGGCACTTTCTAGCAGGCTTTAGGTTTTCTTCCTGCCATGAACGTAGACTGGACTGAAGGGAACTGGTTCCGGCATGTATGTGACTCATCAGAACGTGATCGTGTACCTTTAAGGCTTGCTGGCTTGACAGATTCAATTCTTCTGGGCAGAAGGAAATCGCCACAGTTTATGGAAACACAATGCTGATTTCTGCTTCCAACACCCCAAATGGCTATAAAACATGACGTGATAAAGGGACCTTTTCGATCTGTAGTAGGCTGGAAATGAAATGCAGCAGAGGTGGAGGAAGAAAACCCCAGGCAGCTAGAGCCTGTATATTAAAACCCAGAACTACTGTGACTGGCAGCAGTGGCCCAGGAGTTCCGCCTGCCAGAGTTGGAAATGGAATAGGTTTAGGTTTCTTCCTGGAATAGTCCCGGTTCCCAGGAGGGAATGAGACCATCTGTCTTATGGGTCGTTACAGGCTCTGAAACGGTCGCTTCATCATGTAGCTGTGGCAGAACATTTCACAATCAGAAATACTTATGCTTGTCCAAATTTTCATATGTGACCACTTGGCACAGCCGTGGAATCTGCAATGCTGAAGTAAGAGGCCATCTTCTTTTGACGAAGGCCAGGGCCTCAGAGTGTTCAGTCCTTCAGAAAGACATCCCAACTCTCAGGAATCAGCACGAATCATCCAAGAATGTGCTGTCTTCTCCTTTTCTCTGAACCTTTATTGCTTCCCTGAGAGCCAGACATTGGTGAGGAAGCCGAGTCTCATGACCTATGTCTGAGCCCACGAGTCAGCTTAGGAAGAACTCGGTCCCAGCTGGTTGGAATAAGTCCACAGGCATTCTCTGAGCCTAGCACAACTCAGCTAATGAGGTCTCTGGACGCTCAAGGCCTTGGCTGACTCAGTCCTGCCCCAAATGCCAGGATTTCTTAAACATGCCATGGCGAGACAGAATCCCTCACTACCAATGTTGTGAATCTGTAACCAACTGGCTTTGCCACAAAGGGAAGTTAGTGATTATATGCATGTTGCTTGGCAAAGCATAGGATCAGCTTATAACATCAGCTCCAAACATATGGCCCAAGAGCCGAGCACCAAGGAGAGGGCCAGGTGAGGCGGGGTGTGTGTGGGCAGGAGAAGATGTTTCTAGGCTCCTCTCTGTGGGCTGGACTCTGACACTGGGTGCTGGAGGTGTGTGTGTGTGGGAGTCCCCTTCATAGGCATTGTTTTCACTGCTGCCAGGGGCCTTCTGAGTCTTCTGTTGGCATTTCTTTGTGTCTGTCCCGAAGAATAAGGCCTTCCACTGGCATTCATAAATTTGACAGACTGACATGTTTTATTCAATCCTCAAAACCCTCCTATGAAGTTATTAGCGTTGTTCCCACTTTACATGAGAGAAAAAGTGAGGCCCAAAAAGACTCAGTGTCTTTTTTTTTTAGATAGTGTCTTGCTATAGCCCAGGGTGGTCTCAAACTCACAATTCTCTTGCCTTAGTCTCCTGGGTGTTGGGATGAGGGGCCTTCGACAGCAAGGCTGGTGTTACTTGCTTCCTTATATTTTAACTTGTCTGAGTGTGAGGGCTGCATGAAACTGAACTATTGAAAAGCCAGTTAGGAAACTCTCAGTAACTCTTTCTTGCCTACTCCTTATAGCTGTTTCCCTGAACTGCCTCAGCAAGTGCGTGGCGTGGCGACTACTCAAGCCCTCCTTGTTCCTGTGGCTCTCCTGAGCACGGGAAGCTTCTGACGACTCACAACCTGCCATCGGGGCGCAGGACGACTTGGAGGTGACCCCTGGGGAATGTGCCCCTTCCTGCCCTGGTTAAGTGCCACCATGCTCATAGTGAGGGGACGTGCAGGAAGGCATAGGGATTTAAAAACAAATTGAAATGTAAAATGAGTTTAGATAAGTTGGGCATTTGTGTATTAAGCAAGTTAGCCCTCCGTGTGTGCCGCCCAGCTATCACAGACAGAGGTAAAAGACAGACTTGATGGGGGTTTAACAACCCTGAGGTGCACTGGGCGCCAGCAGCTCGCTCAGCACAGCCTCAGCCGTCTTCTCCACACACACCAGCCAGTTTCTCTTTTACTGCTTTTTGCCTGTCTGTATTTATTTTTGCCTGTCCACGTGGACAAAGATCCTTCCTTGCCCTGGTTGGATGGCCTGTTCTTGGGGAATCAAATGGTCAATGTGTGCATCCTGGCAGCTCCCCTGCCCATGGGCTTTGCAAGCAGAGTGGAGAGCGGGACAAGCCCATGGGTAAGCAGTTACTCCGGGCCTGTGTGTGACCATTCCTGGATGTCACATTTCACTCGGTATGCCAAAGACGTTATGGTTTCATAATTCTGCACTCAGCTGGGAGATCTTTGCTGGAGCTGAAAGGCAGTAGGAAGTGAGGGGAAAGGCGACGATGGTAATCAGGAGACAGCATTTTGTCTGGTCATGCTTGCTGGCTACATTGAGCAAGCCAGCAGCCTCTGTGGAGAAATGAAGAGGCTACAAGTGTCTTCAGGGCTTTCACCTGGGGGGGAGTGTCACAGTCAGCTCCATGCTGCTGGGATGGACCTCCAAACCACACACAGTTTATGGGGCAAGTGGGATTTATTTCAGATGAACAGATCCAGGGGATGTCCCATAATGGCGGAAGGAGCTGGTCACCTTTATCAAATCCACAGACAAAGAAAAATCACCAGCAGCACCACAGGCAAGTGCATGCTGGGAATGCCAGGCCAAGCTCCAACCTCTGCGCACCTTAGGTTGGAATTCAGATGCACCCCCAAGTAGCACCTTAGGGCTGGACCCTAGGATTTATCCATGATGACCCCTCTTCCAGCCAGGTGGCTAGAAATCCAAGTTAAAGCTGTAACGAAACACTTGAGTCTACTGGGATGTAAATTCAAACTACCACAGTGGGTATTCACAGGCTTTCTAAAGATGAAGAGAAAACGTCGTCTTGTAGCAGTGCATGGTGGCCCATAATCCTGGCACTTGAAAGGCAGAGGCAGAAGATTCACCATAATTTCAAGACCCTCCTGGGCTATATATTGAGTTCTGGGCCAGCCAGGGCTAGATAGCCATGATCCTATCTTTAAAAAAAAGTGTCAGCTTGTCTCTGTATGCTAGGAGCGTCAGTACCAGTTATGTCTCCACCACCTTGCCCAGGACATGATTTTACCATTTGGCATACTGCCTCATTGTCACAATTTTAACTTATTATTGAATAGAGACATCATACTTTAAAACAGATGAGGAATTTCCATAGGATAAGTCAATGGAGGAAATGATTTTGTTTCAGTGAGATGCAGTTCAAGGGCTTGTGGCATTTTGAGCTTTCCAAACTCAGCTCGCTAAAACAAGATCAAATAAAGTGTCTGCTTATTGATTTATACACAAGTGCATTGAGCTAAAGCAGGCTTTCTGAGAGTCAGCTCGGAAATGGGTCCATTGGCCCTGTGTGTGTGTCCTCACTGGCTCTCTACAGCATGGTTACTTAGGAATGGAGTTCTCCACAAACTGGTGGAAAGTTGAGAAGAAAGGTCTGAGTTCTGAGGATGCTGAGGATGGAGAGATGCAGTGAGCTTGGGAGGAGAAGCTGGATGCTAAGAATTTTTTATTAAATTATTTGAGAGATAGAGAGAGAGAGAGGGACAAAGAAAACAGGTGTGCTAAGACCTCTAGCCACTGCAAACTCCAGACGCATGCGCTACCTTGCGCATCTGGCTTACTTGGGTACTGGAGAATTGAACCTGTGTCTTTAGGCTTTTCTGGCATGCATCTTACCCTCTATGCAATCTATCTAGCCCTGGATACTAAAATTTTAAGTAAGCTGAACTTTCACTCCTCAGCACTCCTCCATGTGCAAGGAAGCCATTTGGCCTGACAGAGTTTCCAGGCACATTCCGCTCAGGTTGGCAAAAGTAACGGGAGTGGTCAGTGGCCACCCTGGGTGTCTCTCACTTCCCCAGGCCATGGTGTCCATCATGCCCTCTCACGGGCTTGGCTCAGAGGATTTATCCCCTGTCCCCACTCTCTCTCTCTTTCCCTCTCTCTCTCTCTCTCTCTCTCTCTCTCTCTCTCTCTCTCTTTCTTGGGATATGAGGCACATACCATGCTGCTCAGTCCTTTAGGGTGTATGGCTAAATGGTTGCTTGGTATTACTATGAGAAATAGAGAGGCATGCTGTCTTTTCTATCAAAGGGTTAAGGACATATTTTGCTCAAAAGGAGACCAGTGTACTGGAAGCTCCTGAAATCCCTGGGGTTCTAAGAAGTAAAAATAAATAAGTAAATAAAACATTAAAACCCAGAGAGTCAACCGTCTCTGAAACCAAGCATGATAAACAGTCCTTCTCTCCAGCCCCTGGTAATCTCTAATCTACCTGCTGATCATGACTCTGCCTATTTTAAATACTTTACATAAGTGGAGTCATACAACGTTTGGCCTTTGTGTGTCTGGCTTAGTCAAAACCTAGTGTAGCGTGTTTGAGGTTTACACAGGTGAACACATATTAAACTGCATTCTTACTTATTGCTTCTCTTCCATTCATCACTTCTCTTCTCAGTACCAACCCTCACCTTGATGACAGAAACAGCTACTCTGGCAAATGGGATCCAGTAAGCCGGTTCCCTAATGGTCTGCTGTCAGTGCCTGTGAGCATGCTCACTGGGCCAGAAGTGGCAGCGTGATAATGTTCCAGTTTCTACAGCCCTAGGGCAGATTAATCTGAGATAATGTGCTCTTCTCTGCCTTTTAACGTTCCCCAGTGGACCTAAATCATACATCAAAGGGCACTGACAGAATGCATTGGTGGGGTCAGTAGGCAAGCAGGTTACAGCAGGAAGAGAAAAATCCCTGCTATACGTCTTAGAAATTATCTGATAATATACTTAGCCTTTGGCTTGTTGTGAGTTAATGGTTAGTCAGATCAACACATCCTAAAAGTTTTAGCTAGTCATCACAAATATGTTATTTCTGATACGGAAATTGTTCATAAATGGGTTTTTACGTGTTTGTGTGTTTACGGTGCAGATGTGCCGATGTACCCACAGGCCTGCAGGGGCCAGAGGAGAACCTCAGATGTCCTTTACTGCTCCTCCACATATTTCCTTGAGACAGAGCCTCCTGTGAGGGTGGAGCTGTGGTTTCCTTGAGCCACACAGATTCTTCTGTCTTATAGGACTGTGGTTACAAACGGCCATGACCAGACACCTAAATGGACCCTGGGGAATCGAACTCAGGTATTCTCAGACCCTATCAGGTCTTAGTGCTTGCATCCATCAAGGGCTCTTGTCCACTGGGCCATCTCTCCAAACCCCATAAGTGGTTTTTTAAAATTATTTATTTATTTGCAAACACAGAGAAACAAAGACAGAGAGGGAGAGAGAGAGAGAGAGAGAGAATGGGTGGGCTAGTACCTCTTGCAGCTACTAACAAACTCCAGATGCATGTCATTTTGTGCATCTGGCTTTACTTGGGTACTGGGGAATGCAACCCTGGGCCATCAAGCATTGCAAGCAAGCAACTTAACTGCTGAGCCATCTCTCCAGCCACACATGGCTTTTAAGAGGACTAAAGATAGCCCAAGATAAGAACTTGGCCCCTAATCTGCAACATTCCATCTTTCCACAAACATGAAGTTCTAGTCAGTCAGCCCACAGGATCCCATGACAGATGTGGCTTCTTTAGGGAACTTCAGTTCACAACGGGCGGGTGTTGTGACTTCTGTTCTCAGTGTGGAGAAGCAAAGCTGTTGCTCTCTATGGAGCACGCAGAGATGAGGCAGGTGAGGAGAAACATTAAATGGGTTGGGATGAGAGGCAGGGAAGTGTCATCATTTATGTCATCGAGGCTCTGCTTGGTGTCAGGAATAACAGAACAAAGGCTTGGGGAAGAGTGTAAAGGAAGCAGGAGAACTGATGACTTATATTGTAATGTGAGATGGGAAGGGATTTACTTGGGGTTGGTCAAATTTAATGAAGAAAAGCTGAGATGAAAGGGGCAGGAGAATAAGACTGGAGTGAGGTATGAAATGAGGATAGAGGATGGCCCAGGACCTCAAATGATAGGATCCTTCCTGGACTAAAAAGAGAAGCATCTCTTAGGAAGTAAGAAGTAAGGAGAGCTGGGCATGGTGGCACACGCCTTCAATCCCAGCACTCAGGAGGCAGAGGTAGGAGGATCACCATGAGTTCGAGGTCAGCTTGAGATTACATAGTGAATTCCAGGACATCCTGGGCTAGAGTGAGACCCTACCACAAAAAAGAAGGAGGAGGAGGAGGAAGAAAAGAAGTAAGGATAAACTGGGAAAAGAATCAGAAAGTATGAAGTGGGGAGGAAAGGTGACCTCAGAGTCCTTGGGGTTAAGAGAGTGGGGAGTCCTGATATGCTGCAGAAGACAGATTGTTCTTTAGGTTTTATTTATTTATTTTTAAATATTTTATTTACTTATTTATAAGGGAGAAGAGAGAGAGAGGAGAGAGGGAGAATGGGCACATCAGGGCCTCTCCTGGGATATGAGAAGTTTGGAGGAAAGACTGAACATGAATATACTCATGTGTTTTGAACATGGATACTTTTCTAAAGTATGCCTTTATTAGTTTGAGCAAATTGACTTTATCCTAGCAGTCCCACTATCTCCAGAGCAGAGCAGCCTCTTGATTCTGGCTTTTTATTTTTTTAGCTGGTGTTAATAAATCCACTATGAAAGCTGGGGGTCTGATTGGTTTGTATAATTCAGATAAAGTGTTAGCCCCAAATCATTGTATAACCCTAATAAGATTTTATAGAGCAAAAGTTAGTGTGAGGTAAGCAGAAGTCTGAGTATGCCATCAGGCTTCCGAGAACCCTTCAGACCTGATGATTCCTCATCTGGGATTGGAGTCTGTGGCTGCTCCTACATATTGGAGTCTGTGTGATTGACAAGTTTGGATAGGTCCCATCTTGTGGGGTATCCAGTCACTTCTACAAGGCAGATGATTGTCAGGGCAAGATAAGCTGGAAATGTAGGCAGCTCTAACAGACTGACTCTTATATTTAGGAATTTTTATATGATTTTCACCATTTAATTTTAATAATATTGTATAATCTCTTCCTTTAGCAGAGATGGCTTTTATAGTATTTTGTCCACTTTAATATGAAGCCCACTAATTGTTTTATAAGGAGATAATTGTTTTCCAAATGAGTTACACCTTAGGCAAACTAATAGAAGCATCTTTGATTAAGGAAGCAGAATGCTTCAGTCAATTGTGATATATTTGGTTGGCTTCGATCAACTTCTTTTCCTTTTGTTAGTAGGAAAAGTCCTATTATTTTGCTTATAGGAGTTTTGTATCTTAAATAAAGGTTTCCATGAAGTAGAGACTTTTGGGGGCAGATTTAAAATAGGTATTTGCCAATCTAAACAGTATTTTTTTTACCCAAATTATACTGAATAGTAAGAGAAATTCTTTTATGTAAAGGTAAAAACATTCTCTTTTTCTATATCTATATCTATATATAATCTATCTATCTATCTATCTATCTATCTATCTATCTATCTACCTACCTACCTACCTACCTACCTATATTTGGCTTTTTGAGGAAGGATCTTGCTGTAGCCCAGGCTGACCTGGAATTCACTATGTAGTCTCAGGGTGGCCTCGAACTCACGGTGATCCTCCTACCTCTACCTCCTGAGTGCTGGGATTAAAGGCGTGTGCCACCATGCCTGGCTTAAATTCTATATTTTTAAACATGAAAACTTTGTTCAAATAATGTGTGAAAGCTGGGTAAACAAATAGTAATAAGAGATATGTGATCAATGAGAAGATGCGATATCATCACCCTCATTTGTAGCTTCACTAAAACCAAGGTCAGCATTATGACTATCATTCAGAAAAACAAGTAACTCAGACAACTTTAAAATGATCTAAACAAAATAAATGGCAGTTGGTAGAATGTCGTCACAGAGGTTTTGAGTTCAGATGCACTGGATACTTAATTGTGTAAGTGGTTGAAGATGATCATCACCTGGTTCTCCTGAAGTCCATGAGTGTGTGTTTCAGAAGAGGCTGAAACAAGTTTAGGTGAGATATATAAATCCAGGGTCTATTTTTCCTTGAAGTTGTGTAGCATAGGAGGTGGTTAAAGGTAGGTGGTAGGGTCCATTCCATCCACGTTGAAAGGAGTCTTGGATGTGGTATGATACCTCCTGGTTTTAGCCTTTCATCATTAAATTCCACATCTTCCAGGAGCTGATGATGGAAAGACTGTGACCAATTCTCAACATTTTATTTATCATCTTTAAGTCTGTTATAATATTGTGTGATCTCCCCCTTGGGCAGTGATGGTTCATATAGTGCTTTGTCTATTTTCATATAAAGCCCAGTAAATATTTCATAAAGAGACAATGGATGTCTTCCAATTGGGAGAGGTCATAGATTTAGGAGACCTAATGGCAGTGTGTTTAGCTTAAGGAGGCTGAAAACTTCAATTAGTTTTTACAATTGATTTTTTATAGTGCCATTTGTTCACTTATTCAATCAGCAGGGTGGAGGATCATAGGCACAATGAAAATCCTATGCCGTAGGCCAAATTTTACAGAGATATGTAAATGTTTGTCCACCAAATGAGCTTTACAATCACTATGTAACTCAGTGGGAATCCCCCACATAGGAGTAATTCTTTCCAATAAGGATCTTCCTTACTTCTGCTGTGTTGACTTCCCAACAAAGGGCAGCTTTGAGGCAGGCAAAATCAGGCATGTTCAGGGTAGAATGGACACTGGCAGAAAGCTTCAACTCTAGGGGAACAAATACAAACTTCATGTTAAGAGATCCTTATATTCTTGTGTCAGACACTTTTGGATAAGATTGAATCACCAAATTTCAATTATCTCTTTCAGTCAAGGGCTACAATAAAATTTTTATTCTTTAAGTCATTCTTTGTTAAGTTTAAAACTTGATTCTTGTAAACATAAGTGGACTTTAATTAATTAATTATATATATTTTTTTGAGGTAGGGTCTCACTCTAACCCAGGTTGATCTGGAACTCATGATGTGGTCTCCAGGGTGACCTCAGACTCCATCCCACTACCCCTGCCTTCCAAGCACTGAGATTAAAGGCATGTACCACCATGCCCAGCTGGACTTTAATTTTATATCCATGCATTTAATCTTGACCTAAGAGTTTACCTGATATTCAAAAGGATGTTAGGCACGATACAAAGGGTGATAAATGACTGTTGCAGTCTCCTTGTTGTTCCTGGGGTAAAGCACCTGACCCAAAGCCGCTGAAGAGAGGAAGGTTTCCCTTCTGCCGTGAGGGGAAGCTTCATGAAGGCAGGGAGAGCATAGCATGAGCAGAGGCTGGAACCACCTCTGCCACCGCAGGCGGAAAACAGCAGCAAGAGATGAGCCAAACTAACACTGGCAAGCTAAGGCTAATCAACCTCAAGGTCCGCCCTGAGTAACACACCCCCTCCAGCAAGGCACCTCTTCCCAACTTGCCATCAGTAGGCACCAAGCCTTCAACATACCCAAGTGTATGGAGCAGTACATCTGATTCAAACCACCACTCTAAAGATATCCCAGGAAAAATTTAAGTCTTAGTAGCCTTCAACATTTCAAATATCAATAATCATGAAATTTCTAATTGGTCTGTCTGTAGTATCTTCAATATAAGCATAGATCCATAAATGTATATACACACACACCCCCCACGCCCGTGAGTGTGAGCACATGCGTGTGTGTATGTGTGTGACCGGGAGCTTCCTGAGGGTAGGGAAAAACAATGGCATGAGGGCAGGTGCAGAGGGTGGACATCACCTCCTGGCCAATGTCAGGTGGACAATAGCACCAGGAAAGTGTGCCAAAGTGTGCCACACTGGCAAGGGGAAGCTGGCTATAACACCCATAAGTCAGCCCCCAACAATACAGTGTCTCCAGGAGGCTCCACCAGCTGGGGACCTAGCATTCAGAATACCTAAGTTTATGGGGAATATTACCTGAGCCAAGCTGCCACATTCCACCCCTGACCTCCATAAACTGATAATCATACAAATGTAAAATGCAATGCATTCAGTCCAACTTTAAAAGTCCTCAAAGATTTTATCAAGCCCAGGGATGTTTAAGCATCCCATACTCCAAAGTCTTTTACAGAGCCATAATACCAAAACCAAAACCAAAACCAAAACCAAAACAAAAACCCATAATGGCACAGAGTAAATATTCACACTGCAAAAGATGGCATTGGGTGTAGCAAAGAAATATCAACCAATACAAGATTTAAAACAAACAGGAAAAATGTCAAACTGTAGCTCCAAGTATGACAACTCTAACCAGTGACACATCTCTAAGTTTGATCATTCTAACCAGTGATGAGTTTCTGTAGTTCCAATTCCACCCCTCCAGCTAGGCTTCTCACAGCCACAGGTATACTCCACCCAGTACCAGCAACTCTCCTTCGTAGCCATTCCATGGCCCTGGCTTCTCCATAGGGTCTCTGTTCATTCTTTTGGCTCCACTGGGTCTCCGTCCAGGTAATACACCGAGCCTGCTTCCCACGACTCATGGCTATCTCCAAACAGCAAAACTGTGTTGCAAATTTAATGATCTTCTTTCCTGCATTTTTTAATACTCCATAGTAAGGACTTGTTAATCCAAGGGAGAATAAAGCTGATTTTGAGGAACAGGACACTCCTTCAACATCAGGCCATTCAAAAGAATCTGCATTCTTCCTGCTACCTCAGTGCAGATTAGCTGACCCAATCTCAATGGTTGCAATCTGTCGGGCAATTGCAGCTGAATGGGCAGAAGTTTCATCCCAAAGATTTTATTCTTGTTCTTTTTTTTTTTTTTTTTCCTGTGCCATATCCTTCTCTAACACCACTCTTGTTCTGTGCAATGCAACCTTGCACAATGTTTCAGGACATGGGCAGAACAGCAAGCCTCTCACACAAATTGCTTCTAGCCCAGTCCAGGCAAAGCTCTTTCTTCCCCTTATAAGCCAAACTTTACAATGCTTAGTTCTTACTGTATTCAGGTCTTTCAACTCTGACCAGAATAGCCTATCAAGCTTTAATTACAGCACTGCAAGATGTCTTTTAGGCCAAGGTTTCAAATCCTTCCACATTCCTCTCAAAAAATGAGCTTGAAATGACCAAAGTCACAGTCAGGTTTCTAGCATCAATAACCACACTTGTAGCACCAATTTTACTGTGGCCTTCACCTTCCCATTGCTGGAAGAAAACACCCAACCAAACTTGTGTGAGGAAAGGGCTTATTTTGGCTTACAGACTTGGTGGGAAGCTCCATGATGGCAGGGGAAATGATGGAATGAGTGGAGGGTGGATATGACATGGCCGACATCAGGTGTACAACAGCAGCAGGAGAGTGTGGCAAACACTGGCAAGGGAAAACTGGCTAAGCACGCCCCAAATAGCGCACTGACTCCAGGAGGCGCCAGTTGCCGCCACCAGCTGGGGACTTAGCATTGAGAACACATCCGTTTATGGGAGACACCAACACCTAAGCTGGTTCTGTATCTTTCCAGCCCTCTTTTTACTTCTCATTTTGAAATAGGGTCTCACTCTGTAGCCTCAGCAGTCCTTGACCTTGGATCTTCCTACCTCCCTCTCCTAAGCAGCTGGGATTCCATCACCTTGGCACATAAAGTACAGGCTCTCATGATGAAGTCCCACACTCCCCCCCTGCCTCCACCTGCAAAGCCTCTGGGAGGGAGTGGTAGCACAAGAGAATTAAATAAGATACATGATTATAAATAATCTCACCTGCTTCTTTTTGCTGCCTTTAATGTGGCAACCAGAAAACTTGATGCCATGTATGTATGCATGTACGTATGTATGGCTTGCATTATATTTTTCAAAAAAATCAGTGCTAGGAGGAAAATCCATGGCCTTATTCATGGTAGGTGAGTACTCTACCGCTGAGGTATACCCCCAGCATTTGAATTCTTGAGACAGGATCTTCTTGTGAAATTCAGGCTGTTCTTGAACTTCTGATCTTCTTGTCTCAATCTCCCTAGTGATGGATTAGAGCCATGTCACGGCCCACCTGATGTCGTGCATCAGATTTAAGCTGGACAACAGTGCTCTAGGGAGAATGGCATCCCTGAAGCCATCGGCTGGGGTCCTCATGGGTAGAAATACGAAATCAAAATGCGCCCACCACCCCTGTCTCTGTGTCTGGTGAGAAATAGTACAGATGTGTTAGTCTTACTGCCATCTTTGTGGGGTGGGGATATGAAGGCCTGGGCAAGGGTCCCAGGGATGTGTGGAACACATGTCCATTCAGTTCACTGGGTCACCTCAGCAGAGGACAGTGTGGCTATGTGCCCCATCCAGGGCTAGGAAGCTGGAGGCTCAGAGGTGTACTTGGTATTCTGGCTGGCTGCTATGATTGACACAGCAATTACAGGTTCTTTGCTTTGTTTATGCCTCTCCAACAGCATCACCGAATGCTTTCAACCAGCAACTGGAAGGTGCTCCGCTAGGTTTCATTACAATGTATAATTGTATTTACCCTCTCAGGCCTCAGCCTATGGTGCCTGGTGCAGCTTTCACACCACTCGCTTTTCTCATAATTACATCACTGATTGAATGAAAAAAAGTGAAGGAAAATCAAATCATTTTCCTAAACAGTGATTCAACTTGGCTTGGGTGCATTAACATAGAGAAAAAGCACCCAGCTTTCTGTTGCTTTTTTTTTTTAAATCTAGGGCTTTGCAGCTGTTTTGGTGCCAACTAGGCTCTATGTCTAGAAGGTACTGGCCTCTGGGCTTCCTGAAGGAGGAGCCTTCTGGCCACCTCGTCTCTCTCCCTATTGATCCAGTCAGGGAGTAAACTTGGCCAGAGCCTTTAGTGGGAAGTTCTCCCTGTGAGTTCTGGGACCTTGAGTGAATGGCATTTCATAAGTTCTAGGCTGCTCCTCTGATTGGGGTGATGGCTCTGGGAGATGGCCCAGTGTGGCTTTCCCTGAGGGCCAAGCCCACTGAGCACACCCAGGAAATGGCTCTCTGTAAAACTCAGTGGTACAAAACTCATTCCCACTGGGCTTTTTCTTCACTTTTCTTCAGCCAGAGACACTCTGAACACAGAAGCAAGGTCTTTTTTTCCATCTTCAAGCCTAGACATATATTGCAAATTTCTCAGGGAAAATGAAGCCAGTATCCCAAATTCATACCCCAGAGTATGTAACCAAGTAGAATTATTCCCAATAAAGTTTTGGATGGCAGAAGTGCCAAGGATGTCCCAAGGTGCCAAAAGGTGTCACATGGCTAGAGGAGATGCATTCAAGAGGCAGAGGCAGGCTGGAGAGACGGCTCAGTGGGTAAAAGCATGGACTCGGCCAGCATGTGGAACTGAGATTAATCCAAAACCCCACAGAGCAGGCTAGGCATGGTCACGCGTGATGGTGGGCCCCGTGTTGGGAGGGATGAGACAACACAGGAGACCTGCTGACCAACAAACAGCTCCGGTTCCAGTGACATAATGCAGAAGAATGATAGAAGACACTAAAATGTTTTTCTCTGGCCTTTGCATAGGTGTATGCAAGATGCATGCATCTGCACATACATATAGCTCCAAACACACACACACACACACACACACACACGGGAGGCAGAACACACTGACTTTTAAAAAAATATTTATTTATTTAATTATGAGAGAGAGAGAGAATGGGCATGCCAGAATCTCCAGCCACTGCAAACGAATTCCAGATGCATGCGCCACCATGTGCATTGGGCTTACATGGGCTACTGGGGGCTCAATCCTGTGTCCATAGGCTTTGTAGGCAAGCACCTTAACTGCTAAGCCATCTCTGAAGCCCCTACACTGATTTTTATAACAGATTCTCCCTCTAGATAGACCATGAAGCTAATGAGCCGCAGATGGGTTAGCCATTAATAAAAACAGAGCCTTTGAGATCTAATCACTACTTGTAAGGTCCCACTCGCCCTACGTCTTAATACCTTACAGTAGGTATTACATTTAAATATGTGTTTCTGTAGTGATACTGAAACCCATCACTTAAATAGTGCACCAACCTTTTGAGTTAATTATAACCTGGGGAGTAAGTAACATGAACAAGCCTCAAATTTGCACATGCCTTTAGCCTCCATGGCACGAGACAGGTGATAGCTGCATTGAGGTCCGTGGAGGGGTCAGGGCTGGGGAGTACTGGGGTACAGTCTGAAGGCCCCTGGGCCATAGAGGCTGGGTTCTGTGGCAGTGGTGGAGGGCAGAGACATGACGGAGGACCACTGGCTGCTTCTTTCTTGGCAGATGTAATGACTCATTCTTTTCAGTTAGCTGATGTTGCACACTCAGGAAATGCTGTGCTAGAAAACTATGTGTTATAATCAAATATTTTAATCCAGCTCTTTTAATAGATTATACAGCTGTGATAATTAGACTCTTGGGAGTGGGATGACAGCACTAAATGAGTGGAATGTTTTTTAAAAAGGGGAATTTAATTGTGAAGGAAAACACAATATAGAACTGAGGCTTGAAATTAACCTGAGTAATTCCAAGCAGCTCACTGGGTAGAATGTTTTTCTCGGTATTTTCTGCGGTGGGGGAGGGGGGGCTAAGTACATTCATTCTAGGTATCAAGGTGGAGTCCCTAGGGCTTGCTAGGAGGGTGGGATCTGGAGGCTTCAGTCTGTGGGATGAAGCAGAGACATTTAAGGACCACCCTTTATCTTCTGCCCCCCATGTAACTCACTTGAACCTTCTGGAAATTTCCCAGGAGTTAGACAAGCATGCTTTAATGTCATTAAAACAGGCAATAAGAAATTTACTAAGACACTCATCAATAGAGAATCTATTGCCAAAGAAAGCAGAGAGGGAGAGAGAGAGAAAGAGAAACAGAGAGAGGAGGCGGGGAAAGTCCTTATGACTTTGAGCTACTAGATCTGTGTGGAAATCACATTCATTTTTATTACTTTCTCTGCTTAGACTGATGCGAATTGAGTTTCTGTCATTTTCAGTCAAAAGAATGCTGACAAATAGAATAGAAATCTGTGTAAAAATGAAGGAGTCATAAAAACCATAAGACTAGAAATTTGTTGGCAAATAGCAAAGGAAAGGGTAGCAGTAGAAATAATTAGGCTGACTGAGGGAGGTGTTACTTGGAAAGGATGGATGGGTTAGGGCAATCTGGGAATTCAGTGTGACACCTAGATCCTCAAGGGAGAGAGCCTGGGCAGGAAGTGGAAGAAGGGTCACATAGGCGAGCACAGCCCCTACAGAAGGGTGTGTCAGTCTTTGTGAAGGACCCAGGGGGTTTCCATTCTGTTTTTCATCTCCTGGCCTACATTTTCTTCAGCTGGAGATGCATGGGCTATAGAAACCGGAAGCCCTTCATGGGAAAGCATCAGGAGAAGAACATGCCAGAGGAGCCAAGGGGAGATGTCTAGGTATACATTTGCAAAAGGGCAGAGGGACATCTGGAGTTGAGGATGAAGTCTGTTAAAAAGAGAAAGTGGAAAAATGAGGGAAAATTCATGCAGTGTGTGGGTCTGATTTATAAACTTAATATTAACATACAGCATTTATAAATATTCTGTCCACTTCTCTGATTGAGTTAAAAAAACTGTTATACAAATGTTTTGAAGGAAATCCATTTTCTTATAATCTTATTAAGTATATTAAAATGATTTCAGGGTGTGGTGATGCACACCTTTAATCCCAGCACTTGGCTGGCAGAGGTAGGAGGATCACTGTGAGTCTGAGGCCAGTCTGGAACTATAGCGTGAATTCCAGGTCAGCCTGAGTTAGAGCAAGATCCTACCTTGAAATACACACACACACACACACACACACACACACACTATACTCTGTTCCCTTTTGCCCTTTTGCACCCCTTGTCCTCCTCCATACATCTTTCCTCCCTCTTTCTGAACTCCTTCCTCCCCCCTCCCAGGTAGTTCCTTCTTCTGCTTTCACGTCACATATCGTCCATGTCCTTCTCTTATCCCTCCTTCCCTCTTTCTTTAGACTTCTTCTACTCTCATGGTCCCCTTATAGGTTCTTAACCTTCACATAGCCCTAAGGGGCATGTGCTTTGATGTTTCCCTTTCCCACAGCTGAAAGTTAACATAGCAAGGAAGGCTGAGGGGCATCCATGGCAGAGGCAGGTCTAACAGCCTACATAGTATATCACCTGTGCTTGTGGCCTCTTCCTTGGCCTTTCCAGCTCTGGAGAGAGAGCTCTGGCCTGGTCCACCCTTTATGTGTGACACAAAATAGTAGCAAGCCATCCTGCTCTTACACCTTGAAAACCCACTAATGGCAGGCTCCAGGGAAGTTGCTCACTTTAAAATCCATAAAGCATAATTATGTTGCAATAATGGCCCATTATCTGATGCCATCTCATGACACTGTGCCTGATTGTCACTCCGGTGGAAAGGCCTTCTGAAGTAAATCTCCTCTGAGTGACTCTTTGCATTATCCCCAATAAAATGGATCTATACCATAGAGCACTTGAGTTAATGGTACCTTATGACACCAAGTAGTCTTTCAATGAAGTGAAACTTGTTATAAATTAAGTGGAATTACCGACACCCTTGCAGAGAATATATATATACCTACTCCACCTGCTTGTTAGATGAGGCATAAGAATCCATTCATGCAGAGGGTGAAGTGTGTGGAGATGCATGACGAAGGATAGAGATGTTGTGTTCTTCTGCTCTGATCCTTGGCCCTCAGTCCTGTCCTCCTCCACCCAATCTCAGAAGCACTGCTAAAGCATTTGCCTTTTAACAGTAAATTGAAGACTGGCTGATGTAGCAACACTATGCCAAGAATTCAGTGTAAAGCGGTAAGGTGGAGGTGACAGTCCTTCAGGATTCTTATTCTCCTGTCACAGATGCACATTTACACTAAATGTCTGGGGACCTGTGGTGCTGTGTCCTCTGCTTACTGTTGAAGATTCCAACAATTGGCCCATAACCTTGAGAAATAGTGCATGGAGGCAAGCAAGCAAGTTTCTAACCAGGAACAAGGAGGCTTTGGTATCCAGCCACATCTTTACCCCATCCTGTAAGAGCTCCCAAGTTCCTCTGTGTGAAGTGGAGATGATCATGATTCCTGTGAACCTGCTGCACTGGGCTGCACCTGAACTGAGGGGATGGGGAGAGAGTCTCCAGAAGGCAAAGTTTGTTTCTTTGCTTATTTATTTATTTATTGAGGTAGGGTCTCACTCTAGCTCAGGCTGACCTGGAATTCATTATGTAGTCTCAGGGTGGCTTTGAACTCATGGTGATCCTCCTGACTCTGCCTCCCAAGAGCTGGGATTAAAGGTGTGCACCACCATACCCATCTTATTTATTGTTTGTTTGTTTGAGACAAAGTTTTACTACAGAGCCCAGGCTATCCTAATGTAGAAGACTCAGGAGAAAGCTAGCTTCTTTTAGGCAGTTCCAGGGACAGAAGCCCAAAGAAGGAACCAAAAATCACACCACATGCAACCCCGTCCTGCCAGGAAATGGAACTTCTGTCTGGTCCAGATTCATCTACAATAGCTGTGCTGTTTCCTGCTGCCCACAGTCTAACATACGAGCCAGGTGGACTGGCCTCTGGGGGCCACCCTTCAAATCTACAAACCTATCAGGTCTTCCCCTTACATACCTGAGTCTGATTAAAGAATCCATTTTCAATTGACTATGAAAACTTGTCCTGAGCTGTGACCAGTGCTCTCTTCTTGCCCCCTCTGGCTCTCCTTGCCCTACCCTGTGATCTTCACGTAAGCACATGTAAGTCTGCCCTCTGCTCCCCACCCTCCATCTGCCTCCAGCCAGGCAGGGTGCTGGGAGAGCAGAGCACTGTTTCCTGGCCTGTGTGATTTTCTGTTTCATACTCTGGGGCAACTTATCACCTTAATTACATGTATGATTTTCCTCTCATCTTTGAATCTACCATGAGTGAAATTTCCCTATACTCGAGATCTACCATGAAGGTACAGCCTCTGAATTCTGGGCCTGCTACCTGAGTTATTTCTCTAAACTCGGAGTAACCATGGCTGGAACTCTCTTTACCACTCATTTCTTGTCTGAACTTCTTGGCCACAGCTTCAATATTTTCTTCTGTTATTCTTCCTCAAGCCCCCACCATTCACCCTCTCTCGTGGCAGGACCGCATCTCAGGGCAGATGCGATGCGTGTTCTATCTTCCATATGCCCATGGCCGCACTGCAGGCTTTCCCTAAAAGATCCTCAGCATCGCTTACATGGATCTCACGGGCTCTGCTGTCTCTTCCACATGAGCGAATGTTTCCTGCTTTCCATGTGTTTATGACTGTGCTCTGGCCTTCTTCCTAGATGCCACTTTCCCTTAAGTAAACCCCACAATTTGTGATTTGTCTGTAAATAAACCCAATAATTATTAGCTTATCCATCTTGAGTCCATTTTTGTTTTGTTTTGTTTTTGTTTTTCTAGGTAGGGTCTCACTCTAGCTCAGGCTGACCTGGAATTCACTTTGTCATCTCATAGTGGCCTTGAACTCAAGGCAATCCTCCTACCTCTGCCTCCCAAGTGCTGGGATTAAAGGCGTGCACCACCATGCCTGGCTTGTGTCCATTTTTTAAATCAATTCTTTGTTAAAAAATAGAGCAGGACCCCAAATTGGCATTCATGAATTTTGGGGACCCCTCCTGACCCTCCAAATTTTGCATCACTGTAACGTACCAGGCTCACCTCCAACTTGGTATCCTCCTATTTCAGCCCCCAGAATTCTGGGCTTGTAAGGATGAGTCACCATGCTCAAATTCATGACGCAGGAACTTTGGGTCCAGGGAGAGATTAAATCCTATAAAAATGTAAGAGATCCTGGGTTTGTGGACCCCAACTTTTGGATTCTTATCCAATCAGCAAAAAATTAAAAGCAAAAAAGATAATCTGAGAAAGCTAAATTATGAATTATGACATTTATTTTAGGGAGAATTAAGATTCAGGGGAAAGGCTAGTTGAAAGGTCCAAGCCAGAAGGGAGACCCCTCTCTTGCCAGGCTTGAAGGGGTAGGGGAGAATTGAGAGAATCTCTTTCACAGAGAGATCTTTACAGAAGAAGCCTCTGGATCTCCCTCTCTCTCTCTCTCTCTCTCTCTCTCTCTCTCTAATCTCTCTCTCAGAAGGCAAAACGTGAGAGACAGACCTAAAGGGTCCCTTCATCTTCACACCCACAAAGTGCTGAGAAGAAGCTGAGAGATGGGATACTAAGTGGCTCAGAGTTTAGAGAAAGATCATATATGTAGTAAAATGGGAAACACCCAAAAACAAAGATAGGAAAAGTTGTGGGAAATGGGAGAGCTTACTAAAGCAAGGACCAGGAGATTTAGGTGCCGGGCCATTTATATTAGTCACCCATCCAATTAGGATGAGCCTTGCTACCGAGTGTAGAAAGGAGAGAGCCATAGTTGGTGAACTCAAGAGCCCGACTCAGGAGGGACCAGCCTACCCATGTGTAGGCCGAGGAAGATGCAGGAAACATTGTTGCTAAGGAACCGCTGGTAGCCATCTTAGATGAGACTGGCTCTGAGGAGGGTTCTAGTCCTGCCCTGCCAGACAAAGTGGCATCCATGTTTTCCTTTTGTCCCTTGCTGACTGCCTGCATAAAGCTATCTTTCTCCCGTTTCTCCTTCAATAAGTGCTACAATTCAGTCCTGATGTCACAGATTAAATTTGAGTAAGAGTAATGGAAGACCCAGTGAGCAGAATCTGGCCATTGAGCTGTCTCCATTCCCCTACCTTGGCCCTGGATCAGTCACCAATCTCTCCTATTCAGTTTCTTCAATCAGGGCTATCCTACCTGACAGCCTTGTCCTATGAACTTAATAGGAACAAGAAGGGTTCACTTTAATTAGAATATTTTTGGTATAAAGGCTTAATATGGGCTGGGAGATGGCTTATCCATTAAGGGCACTTTTTTTTTTTTTTTGGTTTTTCGAGGTAGGGTCTCACTGTAGCCTAGGCCGATCTGGAATTCACTATGGAGTCTCAGGGTGTCCTCAAACTCATGGCAATCCTCCTACCTCTGCCTCCTGAGTGCTGGGATTAAAGGTGTGCGCCACCACGTCTGGCTAGGGGCACTTCTTGTTTGCAAAGCCTGCCAGCCTGGGTTTGACTGCCCAGTGCCCATATAAAAGCTGGCACAAAAAGTGGCATGTCCATTTTGGAACTCATTTGCAGTGACATGCCCTAATGTGCCCATTTTCTCTCTCTTGAAAATAAATTAGTAGATAAGTAAATAAATAAATACACATATAAACAAATAAATGAATAAATAAAAGCTTAACAAATACAAATAACCTGGCATTGGAATGTTCAGTTTTTTTTTTATTGGAGCCCCTGACTCTTTTGTCAGCTTTTGCCCGTGCCAAGAAGCTGACTATATAATGTTAAAAATGTAGTTTCTTCAATTACCTATATGGTTTTTATGGTTTTAGTTCAGTCAGCCAACTAGAATTCCTTTTTGTTTATGTGGTTGGGCATATGATTTAAATTTAGTTTTCCCAAGTAGATAAAAATTTCTGCCTATAATTGAATCTTTTTCCTACCAGTTTGAAACACCATCTTCATCATAGTTGAATTCCCACTGAGTCCCTTTTTGGACTGGTAATTGCATTCCACTGATCTCTTTTGTTGATTTCAGTGTCAAGGTCACGCAGCTGCACTGATCACGACCGTAAATTCATTAGACAGGTTCTACCTTGTGCTTCTTTCTCCCTTTCTGACAGGCTGCCGGTTCCTCCCCCCGCCCCTCTTTTTCAGAGGTATCATAGCATTTGTTCTTTTCCTGGAACCTGTAATTCACATGTCATGAATTGTTGTCGTCCATAAATCTGCCGTGGGTCCTGTTGTCTGTGAGCTCATTTTGCGACATACCTCTCTCATCTTCCTCACCTGAAGAATGGTTTTCCCAATAACCATGTATAGAATGGACGATGGTTCTGAGGCAGCAGGGAAGCTCGCCATCAATTCTTCTTTCCTTTTAAAGACCTTGAGGACAACTTTATTAGCATTTGAGAGAAAAAAGAAGATATAGGGCAGGCAGGCGGTAAACCTCAGTCGTTTGTGGGAGCAAGAGGTGAGTAATAGGAAAGTCATGCCTTTGAGTTAGGGTCCAGAAGCAGGCAGGTTTGGGGCAAGGGACATCCTCAAGCAGCTGCATCAAGCAGGGGGTCTTCAGAGAAACACTGAAAAACCCCAGAGTGACTGAAGCATGCTTACAATTTTGGGTAGAATCTAGAGAAGAAATAGGGAGAAAGGGGCAAGTTTTGCTTTTTGAGTTTAGAACTCATAAAGATGGCAAGCTTAGCTCTGAGAATCTGCAAGCCACTGCTGCTAATGGTTCTGAAGAGATTGTGTTTATGGCACAGTCTGCTGCCAGCTGCTGGATTTTTGCCAGCCCACCTCTTTAGAGTCTGCCCTTTTTTTCTGGGTGCATAGGCGGTGGTACAGTCTGCCCTTGCTAAAGGATAGGAGTTGGGGGCCTGGACTGTGGTCCCAGCCGTGCTGGTCAGAGTTTAGAGGTCTGCATGAATCCCTTACTCTTGCTGTACATCTTGGTGCCCTGTCTCTCTGATGGTCCTGGCTCCAGTAATACAAAACCATCTGGGTTGTGCACTATCATTTTACTGAGCTGTGTCTAGATAAGGTTTAAAAACATTGAGTCTGAACCTTCTCACCCTGAGTTGCTTGAAACAACTAACAAATCAAATAATACTACCAGACTCAAACTCATTAAACTTTCTCATTAAAACCCAAAACAAACAAACAAACAAACAAAACAAAAACAAAAACAAAACTCACAAAAAGTTAATCAAATTAATGTAGGATTTGGGGTTCAGGGAGGGATTAAATTCCATGAAGATGCAAGAGGTCCCAAACACATGGATCCCAACTTTTGGATTCTTCTCCAAATTAGCAAAGAACTGAAAATACAGACTCTGAAAAGGGTCAATGATGAACGATGAGGTTTGTTTTGGGGTGAATCAGAATGCAGGGGAAGGCGAGCTGAAAGGTTCAAACCAGAAGGGAATTCTCCTTGCCCAGCTGGAAATGGGGCAGGAGAAATGGAGAGAACCTCCTCTATGGAAAACTCTGCCAGGGCAAAGGCCTCTGGAGAAGACAGAGGCACATGTGGAAATCAAGGCGTGAGAGCCCAAGCCAAGAGACCCCCTCACCTCCACACTGGGGGTCAGGGAAAGCAAAGAGACCCGAGAGCCATGGGCTCAGAGCTTAAAGAAAGCCCACACAGGAAGACATCCAGAAACAAAATTCACGTAGAAGAAAGCAAGCAGAAGAATACCCAGGCAAAAGAGGAGAGAGACTTATGAACTTGTGTTTATTCAAAACCAGAGAGTGGACAGAGGGGCTCAAGAAGAGAGTTACGCACGTGGTGGCTGGGCTCCATCACATGGCTCAAACATCCAACTAGGGTGAGCCTTGTCATTAGACTCAGGTGAGTAGGGAGAGACCTGATTGGTTGGTGGGCCTCAGGAGACTTACTCAGGAAGGGCCAACCCATCCAGCTGGGTGAAGCCCAAGCCCAGGAAGAAGCCGAGAGCTGCTGCTGGGGAATCTTCTAGCCATTTGGGATGTGATGGGACCAAGTATGGGATCCAGTCGTGCCCAGGCAGGCGTGGTGACATCCACGTTCTCTTTGGGCCTTTCTTCCTGGCCGACTGCCTATAAAAAACAAACAAACAACAACAAAGCCCTATCTTTCTCCTGTTCTGCCCTCCAAGAACTGAAAATAGTTTGCATTGAATACTTATGACAAACTGTGTAGAAAGTGAACCCCTTGCACACTTTCCCAGGCTTGGAGGCAGAGTGGAGTGGGTTTTACTGGGCTGTCCTTGGCATAGTCATGGCACGGCATGGTTAGGTGGGGAGGGAATGGATCTCTAGCTTGGAACAATCTGTAATAAGGATTTGGAAAGTTTTACCTAAGAAAAAAAGACCAAGACCCGTTTACTTCACATCAATTGCACATTGCGGTTTCTTTTTCTAGGAGAATCCTAAGATCAAGATGAATGTGAACCATCAGACTGGCCATGAATTCCTTCCTGGATTATTGACAGCAGAGGGAGAGTAGAATACTCCCTACCCTTGACAGAAAGTCCAGTTTTCTCTTTTCTTTTTTCATATCCACTAACTGCAGGCTGAAAATTTGCTCTCATATGTTCCTAGCTCTAGAATGTCTGGAATTGGAGTCATTGGAATATGATGTTGTATCTACAATAATATCTTGTTTAACTCCAAATTTTCATGTTGAAATTATGAACCTTACTGTTTGTCCTCACAGATGCGCACACTTGTTAAGTCATAAGTGACTATGCAAGAGGGGGATTTGATAAGACAGTTTCAAAAATGCTGCTTTTTATGATCCTTTCGTGAAAGCTAGGTTTCAATAAAAAGCCCCCCCCCTCTTTCTCCATCACATTTCTCTTCCTCCTTCCCATCCTCCCCTTGTATTTCTTTGCAGATTGAGAAGCATGTTTTCCTAATTGGCAGAAAATGAATCTTATTGATGAGAGAGAAGACCTAAAGGAGCTGACTGTGTGAACATCTCTTCTAGAAGAATAAAAATCAGATTTGGGAGCTGGAGAAATGGCTGAGCGGTTAAGGGCTTGCCTGCAAAGCCAAAGGACCCAGGTTCAATTCCCTAGTACTCACGTAAGCCAGATGCACCAGATGGTACATGGGTCTAGAGCTTGTTTGCAGTGGCTGGAGGCCCTGCTGTGCCCATTCTCTCTCTCTCTGCCTTTCTCTCTCTCAAATAAATAAATAAAAATAAATTTTTGTTTTTAAACAAATCAGATTTGGTTGAGCACAGAGGAAGCAGGGACGACCTCGGAAACTAAAGTCACCAAAAAGTGACCTGAAGAATGGATTTCCTTGACAGACTATTGCACTTCTAATTCTTGGGTTGGCTCAGGGTCCCTTGCAGACCTCTCATCCTAAACAGACGCACACAAGTTCCCACATAATTCAGTGTGGCTCATGGTGCTGAGTGTGTGTGTGAGATCATGCTGTGGGGCGGGTGGGGGGTTAAAGATGGGGATGAGTGGAGATGGACACTGCCCCTCTCCTTCATCCCTCAGCTCCAGTATCACATCTGCTGAGCCAACTGGCTTTAGGAATGAGTGCTGAATTAATGATTCCTACTGAAATTCAATTTCTGGCTTTCTCCAGGCATCGAGGTCTCTATTACTTACTTGCTGGTGCTCATGATTTGTTTCTTATCACTGCAAAAACTTATTAGTGAATCAAGTCTTACGTCTCATGGGCTCCTTTCTAGTTTCCTAGCCTCTATCCACAGTTTCTCCCACCAAATACACATATTTAATCAGAGAAGCTAGGATCTATATTTGAAAGAAAATATGCATTATTTGTCCCTCTAGCCTAGGTTACTCCACAGCGTAATTTCCCAGTTCCATTCATTTTGCTGAAAATTTCATAATTTCTCATTCTTCTTTAAGGCTGAGTAAAATTCCACTGTGTTCAAGCACCATATTTTCGTTATCCACTCATCAGTTGATGGACCTTGTTCAATTTCCTTTCTATTGTGAAAAAGAGCAGTGACAAGCATGGATGAGGAAGTACCTCTGTGGGATGGTGACGTGGAGCCCTTTGGGTACATGCTAAAGTGTGGTGTATCCAGGTCACACAGTAGTTCTCCTTCCAGTCTGTTGAGAAGCTTCCACACTGATTTCCACAGTGGCTGCACCAGTTCATAGCCCCACCAAGATTGCCTAAGGGTTCCTACTTCTCTATGACCTTATCAGCATCTGTGATCAATTGTTTTCCAGATGATAACTGTTTTGATTGACAAGAGGCTTTAAAGAGTGCAGAGAGGAAAACAGAACATAGTGAGATATAAAGAAGAAAGGTTTAGTTACTTGGGGGCGGGCAGAAGGGTGCAGTGGAAACGGGGATAGGAAGATGGGGAAAGAAAGGGGTAAGTATACTTGAATATAGCATGTACAGACTTCTTTCATATCATTATTTACTCAATACTATATTGACAGCATCTACATTTCATTAGATAACATGAATTAATAATAAGGTAAATTATCTTAGTTTCTATACTTAAGTATTTAGTTCTTTTAGCACAGAGAACAAGGGCCCTTGGATTTCTTTTCCTCTGGGCTCCTGAAATGTTTTGCTGGAACCCAGCACTGTTCCAAGTGAGCCCGGCTCTGGTGGGTTGTGACACAACAATATAATAACAACATTGTATGGATAACAGTAGTTCCTAACATAGAGCATATGCTGGGCATTATTCTAAGCACTGGATGGAAGAAATGATTTCATCCTTTCAAACATTATGTGGGGGAAGCCTGGGGGCTGTCGCCCAATGGTCTAGCATTCGTGGGTTCCTGAATTGCATGTGTGGGTCCCAGGGCTCCATTAACAGGACACCACCCTCACCACGCATTTTCACAGTGACCACATGACACGCTTACTCCCTCCTCTTATTCCACCTCCCAATGTGCCTGGAGGGGTTTTCTGGGATCTCCCTTCAAGGAAAGCACTAGTACCCCAGTCTTTGTCTCTCAGGAATCCCAGACTAATAGATGAACTGTGTCAATTTTTTTCTAGATCGATCTATCTATCTATCTATCTATCTATCTATCTATCTATCTATCTACACTAATCATACATATATATATGTATATATATACATATATATATATATATATATTACGAAAAGCATATTTCAGTTTTCTGATTTTTAAATCCGTTATCTGAGAAATGCAAAACTCATTTCAGACTTTGCAGAAAGCAACACTTACTAGGACTTGAGAAGCCCTCCCTCTCTTGTCGCGAGAATCCCAAGGATAGCATGCAACCGAGCGGAGCCAGAAGGCTGGGGAAGGACCGGCACAAGAAGGAATCAGACTCCAGCTTTCACGCGCCCAAGTGAGGCCTTTGTCCAGCCAGCATCGGCCAGTCAGCCTGCTGCAGAAAAGACCATCGAGCAGAAATTAGCTAGAACTGTGCCAGAGAAGCCACCCACCTGACCCAGAATCATGAGAAATGGTAGAAGTTTATTGCTTAAGCCTCTAAGCTTGGAAACAATGTATTATGAGCAAAGGCTACCTTGTAAGTTCCTGGTGATGTCATTGGCAAATGCCATGTGAGCTGGGCCTCTGTGTCTCCTCAGTAGTATGGCTGTCACATGTCGTGTTATATCTGGGTAGCGGGATGCTTCAGAATGGAGGCTGTGACTAAGACATATGTCCCTTTACCATTTTTCTTTAAATCATAATAGACCCACCTCAGTATGTTATAGTACCGGTGTCAATCATCAATCCTTTGTAGTAACTATTGCAGCTCAGTTTTCAGGGAGATCCAGTTTGTTTTGACCAGTCATCTCTGGATAATGGTTTGTGCTCCTATATCACACTTTGAAACAGCCACGAGATGCAGAAGGCTGGGTAAATGTTGCAGTTAGCTTCAAGTTGATCCGTCAACACCTGACCAAGAGCAGCCTGTGGGGGGAAAGGGTTTGTTTTGGTTTACAGACTCGTAAGCTTACTTATTGCTCTGTGATGGCAGGGATAAATGATGGCAGGGGCAGAGGGTGACCATCATCTCCTGGCCAACATCCAGCGGACAACAGCAGCAGGAGAGTGTGCCAAACACTGGCAAGGGAAAGCTGACTAGAATACCCATAAGCCTTCCCCCAGTAGCACACTGCCCCCAGGAAGCTTCAATTCCCAAATTGCCCCCAGCTGAGAACCTAAGTATTCACAACACAAGTTTACGGAGAACACCTCCATAAAACCACCACAGCAAACAGCAAGAAACAATTACATGTCTCATCCTCCTTCACCATCCTTGGGTAGCCACCCCACACCATTGGGAGAAGCTCACTGACTCTTGAGTTTGTAAGTTTGCAGTGAGATTTGGAGCATATGCTCTCAGAGGAAAGCTCATTTCTGATGGTGCTAGAAATGTCGGTTTATTTTCATAGGCAGCAAATACGATTTCAATGATAAGGACTTGGAGATTCATGGTTTGTGTCCATCTGGCAACACGCCAGCCTGCCGGCATTGAGAAGAGCGTTTCTGAAAGGTTTTAACAATCAGTAGGATTTATGAGAGGCCCAGCAGAGGGAGGCTGGCAAAAAGCAACGAAAAGGCATCAGAAAGGAGAGGGGAGAAGGGTTAGCCAGCCTCTTCTTTTTGGAGGACGTTTTCAGGTTGGAAAACAACACCAAGAATTCTCCCTGTGGGAGTCACTCTTGTATCTGCTTTGTTTTTGATCCTCTGAGTCGATCACATTTAGAATAGATATATTTTCGGGGTCTCTGTCCTGTAGCATGTGTCCTCATCTCTTCTTGTAGCCCCCTCACTTAACACTTGGGAAGACACCCTCACCTTCCATGGCCAGCCTCTGGGAGATGGGCTGGAACTAATCACTGAACCACGATAGGAAAGGGGCTGTGTCTGGATCGTCATGCAAAGTGGGTTACATCCCACTGCAGGGGACAGATAGGACTCGGCTTAGGGTAGGGGTACCAGACTGGGAGGAGAACTGAGCTGGCTGGGTACTTTCTTCCCTTGGTCTTGCACGGGGGCTGGTATGTTCCTAATATGACTCCCATTCTGAGTTTCTACACAATTAGTGATATCAGTGCAGATGCGATCTTCCCAGCTCTCTTTCCACTCACTAACTTTAATAAAGAAGTGGATAACCAAAATATGTCACTTTTCATTCTACGCTTACCGTAGCAAAAATGTAACGAAAATGGCAGCTGATACTGGATGACTGACCTCTGAAGAGAGTTGGTGGTAGTGAAGACTGTTTATGCAGAGGCTCAAGGCCATGCAGGGTGACGGCCACTCGGGTCAGCGACTAGTATCCAGGAGAGAATGTGGGCCCAGAGTTGCCAGATGCCGTTTTATAAAAAGAAACATAAACCCAGCTTTCTTTGTATTTCTACTTTGTTTTATGGCTAGGCCACGCTATGCAGCCCAGGCTAATCTCAAATTTTGGTGTACTTTGCACAGCCTCCACAGGTTCTGGGATTCTAGGTGTGCGTTACCATATGTCTTTAGAAATCTGTATTTTGATGTATTTGATATAGAGTTTAAACTAGGCAGAGGCTGTGGTGTAGAGGCCATGTGTTCAGTACTAGGGCATCCTCAGTGATACAGGAGGCCAGGCGATGCCATGGAACAGCCCATCCAACGAGCTGGTTGCTTATTCTCATCAAGGGCTTTCTGGGCCCCTGGGAGGTGTAGAGTCTACCAAAAATAGGGAGGTAAGGGAAGAAAATGCATCTGGATTTTATTTATAACACACATTAGCTTCGTTTCAGAACATAAATATTTCCTTCCAGTGCCAGAGGCAGAAAATCCATTTCAGTTGATCTGCTGTGCTGGGGGAGTATGACCCACACAGAAAAGACTGATTTATAAAATCTTGCTCCTCCCCAAAGTATTCCTGGTATTCAGAGAGTTAATTGTTCCACTGAGGTTTTCCCTGGTTTTTATTTCATCTGAAAATAACCAGGAAGAGCAAAGACGTTGTTGGCTGAGTCTCAAGCCCATGAAAATGGTGTGTGGGCCTGTCAGCAAGATGATAGTTCAATATCCAGAGGTGGAAATAGCTTCCTTTCTGTTCTGGCCTTCTCCTCTGGGTACCCTGCCTCTGTGAGGACTTGCTCCTAGAGAGGCTCAGTGCGCTATAAAAGTGCCTGTTTGGTTAACACAGCCATGAAAGGGATAGATGGGGTTGGCTGTGTAGAGACATTTCTGTAGAGACATTTCCCGTGGCTCAGCTATTCTAGAGGGGCAGTGAGTGCCTCCAGGCTGGATACAGAGCTTCCTGAGGAATCGTGGACTCCCCACTGGCCACGGCAGGAAGCACTGGATGCAGCTCGCTTCTGCCAGATCAGAGTGCTATGTACACACCTCACTGCTCAAGTCCTTTGTGTGTATGTGGAGGGGGGAATGCAGTTGTGCAAATTCTAACCAACCAACATTAAAGCCATCAATAAAAACTGGTCATCAAGCATGGAGGTCCAAGTAACTCTTCTGTTGAAGTGAATGGCAACTAATAATTTCTTTCTTTTTATTAATTTATTTAAGAGAAACAGAGAGAGAGAGAAAGAGGGGGAGAGAGAGAGATAGAGAATGGGTGTGTCAAAGGACTCTAGGCACTGCAAATAAACTCCAGCTGCATGCACCACCTTGTGCATCTGGCTTATATGGGTCCTGAGGAATTGAACCTGGGTCTTTTGGCTTTGCAGGCAAGCACCTTAACCACTAAGCCATCTCTCCTGCCTGCTTTCTCTTTCTTTAAAACTAGTTACTAACGCATATCACTAACACCTGGCTTACTTCTCATTGCTGTGTCTCATGGCTACTTTCCTTAGTAGATTTAGTTCCAATGTGTTCCTGGGTTCGTTTCCCACACAGCAGTAGCCAGTTTATTGTCAGATCTGATCAGGACTCTTCTATTTATGTCGGGCAACAAGGCTTGATTCATACTTCCAGGATCTTGAATTCTTTCCTTATTTGAGCTATTTGCAATGAGTAATTTAATTCACACACAGACATCTATACTCCTAATGCTGCAGTGCGGACGGCAGATCCAGGCTTACCGTCTGTCCATCATGACTTGGCACATGCTGGTGTCAACCGCATTAAAAAGTCAGATTCTCCTTCGCAGGAACGGTCTGCCTGAATAATTACTGTGGATTTGTTTTCACATGTCTTCCAAAGGAGCTGTGCATTCTTATTCCGCGCAGCCATTCTATATGTGTCCTGGTTGATTGGTTTTAGATTAGCCATTTAATGAAAATAAAATGTATTTGGAGAGCTTCGGTGGTGCTGTCATTTTATCAGGAGCTCTGCAGACATAAAAATGAAATCACTGGGTGGATTTCTTTCTCTTAATGGGAAAGTCATGCTACAGGCAACTCCTTGGGATAATGAAAGGAGCTGGGTATAAAGTGTAAACATGCAATTAGGGAGGTTAGCTGTTTGCTGTGTTTATCTGCTGTGTAATTCTCCAAACTAATTAATTTTATGCTAAAATGTGTGAAATCTAGATAATTCAGTCCTGATTTGATTACTCGTCTTTTAGAAAATACCTCATATCAAATATTCCTCCATGGGCAAGCAGGTTGCTGCTGGGCATGGGGATATGGCAGTGTTTGGTCTCAGACGTGATTGAGGAGGGGTGGAAAGGTTACCACGCTAGCAAAATGTTTGCGAAGATCTCTGTATATCATCTCGCTCTGATTTGGAAATGGGACACTGAGGCCTCGTGGGTGGTCAGGAAAGTTTCATAAATACTGAGCATATAGGTAATAAAGATGAAGCATTGCCTCTTGTATTTCCCCTTCTGGATGACTAGGCTGGATCCTCCCTCTCAGTCCCAGCGCTTGGAGAGGTGCTCTTGACCATGAGGCTGGCTTTAACTGAGAGCCGGCACTCTCTGGATGTTAGGGTTTGGGAACATCAGATTATATCTCAGAGCTCAAAGTCCTGTCTAACTAATGTTCGAAAGCCCGCCATTTACAGATCTCAAAGCATGTCACTATGTTAGAATGATACCTTGGGCTGTCTTCCTGCGGGTCCGGGTGTAATCCTACTCTGATATATTTTTTTTTCAATTGGATTTTCGAATTTGCTTGGATGATTTCCAGGCTAGCCCAGAGTTAGGAGCTAGAGAAGAGTGTGTGTGGTGGAGGGGAGGATTGGTGAAAAATTAGCAAGAATACAGGCCATATCCTCCATGGGAAAGCAAGCCAGGAAGACCTGATGTATGCCAGCCCTGTGTCTCACCTTGGTCATAATTGTTCTAATGACACTGTAACAAGAAGCAGATGGTTTTTGTCTCATGAAACCTCCAGGAAGCAGATGGCATGAACATCTGAGACAAGTAGCAGCCTGATGGTGAGGAAGACCGAAGGGCGGGAAAGGCCACAGGCTCTCACCTGTACCCAGCTCTGGGACTTATCAAGTTGAGCCACACAGGAATTCCTAGTGACCAGTGAGTGAGAGCCTCTGCTCTGAAAGCAGTCCCTCTGCAGCTGGAGGCAGAAACCTCCCTCACGACCATGTGCATGGCACTGAAAGTGACTGCTTCTTGCAAGCCCAACGGAGCCCACCGAAGCCTATGAAAGACGAGCTAAATATGAGTCAGCCATTTCAGACACTCAGCTATCTTTGTATCTGTTTCTGGCCAAGAGAGATGTTGGATAGTTTAAACAGCAATCCGTATAAATCCACATGATATTACTTGAGCTTTGCACACCACTAACTAATAATAAGTACTGAACTACATGCCTTATGCTGAATTGCCCTGAGCTAGGTCCTGGGCTACGTTCTCTCTTCTTCATTCTTTTACCAGTTCATGTCATTAATTCTTGCAGCATTAGTTGATTCTAGTCAACAATGATGTCCGCATCGACAGGCCGGATTGTCTTTTCCGAACAACTAAAGTAAATTGCATGTCTTGTAATAGGCAGTCTCTCAGGAATGTACAGTTCAGCCGCAAAGCACTTCCAAATAATCTTGTTAACAAATGGGCAGAGAACTTGTATGGACTTTTTTCCCCCCAAATCCAAATATCCAACTTTTGTGTAACAGTTCTTTTTCTGAATTGAAAGATTCCCTTCTGGGGGGAGAAGGAAGGCTCAGAAGACACAGGAAGATGTAAACAAGTGAGGAGAAAGATGAAATTTAAAAGGCCACAAGACCCCTCCCCAAAGTTATGCTGGGGAGAGACACGTGCAGAGAGTTACAGAGATGCAACTTCCATGAGTCACCCCTTACACTAGGGGGGGCTTTTCAGTGAGGCAGCTGCCTTTGAGTCACGTGTGCGCTGTAAGCAACCCCAGTGAACTCGTTGGCTCACCAGAACTAGCTTTGGGTGACTGCTTTGGGCTGTTGTTTTACGACTTATCTGGGATAAACAGACATATGTTCTGGGACTCCTTGGAGGAGGAAGGGGATCATTTAACACTAGACGCCTGAATGTGGGGGAACAACGGACCCAAAGGTGAGTTTGGGAGGAGTTAGTGTGTGGTCCTGGCTGTGGGTAGCACTGCATACAATCGAGGTCGAGAATCTAAATCTACAGGGCAAATACCAACATGGCCGTCCCTCCGCATGTGGTTCGCGGTGGTGTGCCTTCCTACGGAGGCATTGGTTGTGTGGGTCCTGCTGTGGGTAGAAAGACGAGTCACTAAGCTAAGGCGGAGCCATCAGATTGTACAGTGTCTATGGGGGGACCAAGGGGCAAAAATCCCTCAGTGGCCAGCTGTGTCTATGTTCATGCAAAACTTACGAGCGGAGTCTGCTGCGGTGATACAGGGAGACCCTGGGAACAGCTGCGGAACTAGAGAATACATTGATCTGGAGTGCTCCCGGGGACTGGGGTTGCCGTGGAGGTTGCGGGCCGTTGGAGTGGGTGGTAAGACACGTGGCTGAGACCAGGATGGCTGCGCAGGGAGAACGTGGCTGGTGTGAGAGCGGCAGTGGGAGAAGGACGTGTGGCAAGCGGCCTCTGCGTCGCTCTCTCATCTGGCAGAGAAATTCGATTAGGAGGCAACGAGGTAAATAGAGGTGACCGAAGAGGCTCCTCAGATCTGACCTGTGGTAGAGAGGAAGGGGAAAGTGCGTGATTCAGTATGCACAGGGAGGTTTGAATGATGGTGCAGTCCAGGAGACCATGAAAGGGAGTGTTCTGAACTGCTAGAATTGGAAAAGAGTTTTAAGCAAGAAGATTAAAAAAACAAACAAGCAACTCTCTCCCGGCATGGCTGGTGAGGCTGTGGGATGAGTCTGAGCACTACAAACGCTGAGAAAGTGGACTTAGGTAACTACTCATGCGCTCCTTGAGTCCGAGGCTGCATACACTGGGTTGATATGATGGGGGTCAACACCTGCTGGCCTGGGTCAGGAGAGTCATTAGGGACCCTAGGTTGTCGCTAGCAGAGGTCCCTGCAAGACATCAGGGACTGGAAGACAATAGAGGAAGACCAAGCTCTCCTGAGGGAACCAGGAATGAGAGAGGAGGTGTTTGATGCAAGTTCACTGGACCCTACGGAGCTGGGTTCACGGGAAGTTAAGAATGTCCTTGCAGCAGGGACCTCGAGGCTGGTGAGAGTCTTGAGTTGTTTTGCCGAATCCCTTGGTGGGGAGCGACTGTCACCTAGTGACAGAGGACCTGGCAGACCCGAGTGACATAGGCTGGCATGTGAATCCAGCTCCTAACGTGCTGAAGCCATCTAGGGGAGATGAGGGAAGGGCCAAGCCAACAAATGACAAATGTGGCAAGATCTGTGCTCAGCTGCAGTTCCCAAGGAGAACATGACAGCCCAAGGCGGTGCTAGTGAGTGCCCGGAAGGCTTTAAAGTCTGAAGAAGTTCTCAGAAGGCTTCACGGCTAGACCAATGCAGGTGGAAAAGATAAACATTGTCCCAGGGGTGGGCAAACGCGCCCCCAGGGTGAGCCTTGAACATTACCCTCCTGCGAACATGGGAGTGAAAATAAATGGTTTATATTTAGTCCATGAGTCTCACAGCAGCCAGATGTCACTGTTGAAGAGGTAGTAGCCAAAATGGCAGTCTCTGATTTATTTTTATTTATTTATTTATTAGAGACGGAGAGAGGGACACAGAGAGAGACAGACTGAGGAGAGAGAGAGTGAAAATGGGCATTCCAGGGCCTCTAGCCACTGCAAATAAACTCCAGACACAGGCACTACCATGTGCATCTGGTTTACATGGGTCCTGGAGAATCAAACCTGGCTCCTTAGGCTTTGCAGGCAAACTCCTTAACCATTAAGCCATTTCTCCAGCCCAAGATGGCAGTCCAATGCCAGCCTCCCAGAGCCTTTCAGATGGGGGGGTGGGGAGCCAACCTGAAAGGCAGGCACAACAGCGATCTGGAGAGTGGCCTCACTTACCCTTGGCCTTAAGTTGGGCCAACACCTTGAGTGGGTCTCACCTGTCCTCAGGGGTGGGAGCTGCTCAGAGGCTCATGGAGTACCGCAGGGTAAGGAAATGGGACGACTCTTGGAAAATGTGTTATGGAAGGCTAAATACGGTAGTGCGTCTCATCTGTGGCGCTATCTCCAACATTGCTCTTGATGTGAGCAATAGAACCTTTTCATGCGGCCCCAGACCTTAATCACACCTTTCTTGAGTATCCCCTGTAGCTGATGACCACTGAGATCAACTGATGTCTTCTTGGAATGGATCGTGGTGGACCTTCAGAGATCCTACTACCGCACTTGGTAAGAAGGTGTCATTACGTACATGTTGTGCTGCTAACCTCTGAGTGTCCTACATATCTGGAGAAGTATCGGGAAGAATGACAAAGATAGCAGCAGTTTAGGAGTTTAAAGGAAGGTATACTTCACGAGTAAGAAAAGACATGCCCAGATCCCAAAGTGGTTGAATAAAGGTCCCGGTGCCAGGAATGGGCTACGCTAGCAGTTGTTGGTCAGGGAGGCCCCAGAGGCCTCCAAGATGACCGAGGCTATTGTCCCTGCCGTTGGGTTACATGCCGGAGCTAGATGGGAAGAACTCTTCACTTCTTTCAAGTGTAGCTCCTCCTACGTTTTCCCCTCTCAGTGACATGAACTGCCTTCCACTCTGGTGCTCAGGTCATGGAATTTTCCATGGTTTCTCCTTGTTCGTCTTCTCTCCTGTCTCATTCATCAGCAATCACGATGTGTCTTCAGCCCGTCCTCTTATCTCCAAATTCGGTGTCATACCCCCGTCCCAGCCACTACCCGTGCCCAGCTACAGTCTGCCCATTCATTCTCTGCTGCCTCATCCAGTCTGCTTCCCAGATACGTCTGGCTGACGTTTGTATAGATGTAAATTAGAGTTGCACCTCTCCCCAGTTTGTAGCCTTCTAGGGACTGTACCGTGCTTGGAGGAAAACCCAGTTCTCTCACATAGCTGCCAAGGCCATGCACATACAGCTCATGCCACCTCCCCCTTTCCATCCCACTTCCCGCACCTCTCTGCCCGCCCCTCCCCCCACTGTTCGCCTCCCCACACACTCTGAATTATAAGTGCACTGCTACCCAGCATGCCTCGAGACTAACACATTCATTAATTATCTCAGCTGAAGTGACAGTTCCTCAGCTCTTCCTTCTCTGCCTGTCTATTTGGTTCCCGAATTTCTGCTCATCTCCATCTCTGTGAACAGCATACTTCCTTCTCGGGGTGCATTGCAATTTGCAACAGTATCTTCGCTTGGATTCTTGTGCATTTTGACTCCTCTTCTGGGCTATAAACTGAGGGCAGGAGACAGGCTTATCTTAACTTTTATCTTCGAGGGAGTGAATGAAGTGCTTTCGACGTTGTGGAAGTATAACCTAAAATACATAACTCTTCACTTATCATGCAGTTTGAACCTTAAAACAAACAAACAAACAAACAAACAAACAAAACCACTGACAATAAGCTTTCTCAGGAAAATATCCTTAACTTCAAGTTACTCTGCCACCTGGTTCCTTTGTGGGGTCACTTGCTAATGTGACTCATGGAAGCCCTGGGGTAGAAAATGTCGAAGTCATTTCTGGAAAAGAATTCGCATTTCCAGAATCTTGGCCGTGAGCAGGTGCTGTGTAGTCCGAGTGAGCCAGTGAGAGGCTGCAGCTGGCAGGGTCCTAGTGTGAGCCCAGTGCTAGCTAGCACAAGGGAATTTAAAGGATAGCTATAGGCGTGTGAGCGGAGATAAAGGACGAGCAATGACAAGGGACCCCTGGGAGAGCAGCAGCCGGGGAGAACTGGCACCATCCGGTGGTGGATGTTGTGATGCCCTGCTCAGGTGTCTCTGCAGATCTGAGGGGCTCCTTGCCCCAGGTGCTGGCAGTGCTGCCAGCTGACAGCCTAAGAGCCAGTCGCTGGGCAGCGAGCAGAATTGCCTTGCCTGAAGAAAGCCACTTACATGCAGTGTCTGACCTTCACGAGGAGGACAGGTGCCTGGCTCCCTTGGACCAAGTCTGTCAGGTCATGCCAGCTTCAGAGCGGTCCACACAGTTAGATGCTTCAGACGTCTTTTCAATCCTGCTTCCTTCTCTTCTCCAAAATAGCTGATTTCCGGGAGGCTTTAAAACTTTTTAAAAATTATTATCTTTTTAGAGAGAGAGAGAGAGAAAGAGAGAGAAAATTGGCAGGCCTGGGCCTCAGCCACTAAAATTACGCCACCTAGTGGGCATGTGTGACCTTGTGCTTGCCTCACCTTTGTGCGTCTGGCTTACGTGGGCTCTAGAGAGTTACACATGGGTCATTGGGCTTCGCAGGCAAGCGCCTTAACTGCTTAGCCATCTCTCCAGTCCCAGGATTCTTTTTAAGCAAACTACCTGGCCAAGATTCAGGGATCTATCTACACTTTATGAAGTTTTAAAATTATTTATTTTGCTTTGCTGCAGACAGAATCCAGGGCCTTATACATGCTATGTAAATACCACTGAGCAATGCTGCACCCCCAGGCCTTGAATCACTATTATTTATTTATTTATTGTTGTTGTTATTTTTTGAGGTAGGGTCTCACTCTAGTCCAGGCTGGCCTGGAATTCACTATGGAGTCTCAGGGTGGCCTCAAACTCACGGTGATCCTCCTACCTCTGCCTCCCAAGTTCTGGGATTAAAGGCGTGTGCCACCACACCTGGCTTTATTTATTTATTATTAATATTTATTTTGACACGAGCATGCTACATAAATCAGGCTGGCCTTATATATGCCATGTCGTTCAGAGAGTCCTCAAACTGCTGATCTTCCTCTCAAGCCTAAGCTTGGGATGCCCCTGCCTCAGCCTCCCAAGTGCGGAGGCCATAGGCACGTGTCACCCTGCCCAGTCAATGTCCATTTCAGAAAATGCTTTCTTGACAACCCGCCCTGTGATACTGTCTTGACCCAAGTGTGTGCAAAGGAGCAGACTGGTGACGTCAGAATCTGATGAACCACCGTCAGAGGGGCTGCGTCGCGTTGTTGTGGGGGGTGAAGGGGTTCAGTGATTGCTCAAACCGCAGCTGCAGGGAGAGCGGGGGAGCAAACCCTTTCCTGTGAACTGTCCACTCTGCTGCCTTGCCTCGCCTGACCCCAGCTGGAAAGTAGAGAGCAAAGGAGTGGAGGTAGCCAGCAGTGTCCCAAAGCAGGGAGCTGCCAGAGAGGAGCAGAGAGCTAGCCAGCCTGGAAGGGAAAATACAGTGGAAACAGACTGGGAGGTTCGAGGTGACCTTCGTGTGGACAGATGGCCTGTAAGGGGTAGAAGCAGAACCTGGATCTGAAGCTCTGTGCTCCTAACCACCACTCTGCTGTCCTGATCTCCAGGAGTAGTTTCTCTTTGGGGACGTCACTCAGTGTTTCTGCTCCTTCATTATCCTCTCACTCCATCATTCGAAGCCTGAGAAACACCGTGCCTGCGGGGTCTCTGTGAGGTTTGCTGCTGTTCGGCGTGTTAGGGAATGAAGGGCTGTGAATCTCTTGAATGGATTTAACATTTCCATGGAACCCGAGAGGCCAGAAGAAAAATTAGAAATTGAATGAATGCTGCCACCCAAGCCTTGCTAGATATCCATCTATGTCCAATGTCCAATGTCCACAGCTCCAGGTGAGTCCTCCTACGTAATTGACCAATAGCTTCGACTTCAGGAATAAAGCATCAAACTGTTGTTTGAGCCACGAAATTCTAGTTATGTGAGATGTCGGATGTGAAGTTTGGCGTGGTGTCTTCTCTCATGTGGTACTGCTTCTGACGAGGAGGGAAAGTTATTAAGGCGAACCCTGGTGAATCTTGGTGGAGGAATTGTAGACATTGCCATTCCATGGTTGTGTTTATGGATCTGCCTGTTGGACTGCCTTAAAGCGTGTCAGCCTGCTCTCTTTCCACGGGGCAGCTCTTGATGTGGGCACCTGCAGAGACAAGCCAGCCTCATGGAGCCCTCCTCAGTGTAACAGGAGGGCAGGGGTCTCAGTGGAGCCTGAGTTAGGACAAGGGAGAAGACATTTCTCCAAAAGGGCTTTGGAAAATGACCATGATAAATATTTCAGTTGACATTTATTTTCTTGGCAACAAAACAATGCCATGACCGTGGTATTCTGGGGGTGCCTCTGCTGAATATCAAGAAATGAAACAGACAAGTGCAGTGCTTCACTCTGATCATTGCAGCATCAGGGAGGCAGAAGCAGAAAGAACGCAAGTTCAAAGACAGCCTTGCCTACGGAATAAGCCCCTTTCTCCAAAAGTGGGTGGAAAACAGCGATAGCCGAGTATTCATCATTCTACGAGATTACTTCATTTATTAATGTGTTTACCACTAGAATGTATGTTGTGCAAGGCCACAGGCTCTGCTCTGTTTGCTGATGAATGCTGGGTTCACTGGTACCCACTAAAGACCTCTTAAATGTAAAAACCCGTGGGCAAGTGCAAGCATCCCAGCGGCTGCCCTAGAGGCTGTGATCTCTAGTGTCTCCTTCCACTTGTTCACAGTCCTGGGTGGGAGGTTTAGAGGTGGTGGTCTCTAGTGTGCCCTCTCACTATTCACAGTCCTGGGGCCAAGGTTTAGAGAGTGTGCCTCAGACTGTCCCTTAAAGAGAGGCCTTTGAGGAGGCGAAGCTTGCATGAGGCTAAGAGGATGCTGTGGGTAAAGGGGGGGACCTCAGTGCTCTCCTCCACTGCAGCTGGACATCTTTCCTAAGGCAAAATTTTCAAGCCCATTACTTTGGCTGTTTTACGAGTCATCAGACAGTCCATGGTCAGTCTTGTCAGAAGACTAAACAAATGTAATTCCCTAATTAGCTTCTGCACAGGACGTGCGTGCAGCCCTCACGGCCATCCATCACTCCTGCCGGACAGCGCGCTGGAGGGGGTCCAGCCAGCGCTGGAATCAGTCACTTCAGTGCAGGTATTGAGGAGAAACCGCTTTGCCAGGTCAACCAGGCTGTTGGACCTTCCCATCAGTGGTCACAAAACAATCACTTGGAGCTTTAAAAAGATGGAGAGAAATGCTGACAGGAGAGGATGAGAACTTGCGGGGAGATGAGAAACAACTGTCCTCTGTATTGTACCACAGTCACCTCCGAAACACCTCTGAGCAAAAAGACCATCCTGTTCACACACATGTAGGTTTACAAGGTGGAGAAGTCTCACTTAAAACTAGTATTAAAATGCACCATATGCTTTAAATTTTTAATTAAGGTATAATGCATGTGTTAAAGTCTGTAAAAGGCACTAATCTTTGAGGTACAGCTCAATTAATCTTTATCTCTGCAAGCATCACCCAGAACAGGACATAAAACATTCCTGGCATCCCGGGAGGTTCTGTTTGCCTCCTACCAGCTCACTGCTCTCAGGGATGACCACCGTTCTGGCTTTGATCCCCACAGAGTAGCTTCAGAACACCACGTGAGTTGAATCTGTCAGTGCAGAGTTTTCTGAAACTGGCTTCATCTTTTTTCTTTTCAAGGTAGGGTCTCACTCTGGCCCAGGCTGACCTGGAATTCACCATGTAGTCTCAGGATGGCCTCGAACTCGTGTTGATCTTCCCACCTCTGCCTCCCGAGTGCTGGGATTAGAGGCTGCGCCACCGCGCCTGGAAAATGGGCTTGTTTTATTCAGCTCAGTGTCTGAGCCATGTATCCATATGGAATGTTTGTCAGAGTTGACCTTTTTCTAATTCCTGTGTAATCTTCCGTTATACAAATTTTATTCAATCAGTGTTCTATCAATAAGCATTTAAAGTTTGGGGCTTAAATGATTTTAATTAATACTAAAAACATGCTTGGATATTTTTGACCCTTTTTGGGTAGCCAGGAAGGCTGAAGTTTAGGATATGTGGACCCAAGATGTCAAATCTGAAAGATAGACAGCACATTCTTATTGTTCATTTTTATATTATATGCATATATATTTATATATTTATATTTCTATATATACATACATACATATGTTTCTTTTTTTCATAAGTGACAACATGAATCCCTGTACCACGGGCCATTCTGAAGATTAATTGAGTTATTACATGAAAGGAACCTAAAGCAGCCTGGCATTCAGTACCAGTTGGCTGCCATTATCACCTGCACCACAGATTCTCATTATCTTTTATGAAAGCTCACTCAGGGGCTGGTGAGGTGGCTTAGTGGTTAAGCGTTTGCCTCCAGCTCGAGGCTAAATTCTCCAGGACCCATGTAAGCCAGATGCACAAGGTGGCGCATGCATCTGGAGTTCGTTTGTAGTGCCTGGTGTGCCCATCCTCTCTCTCTCTTTCTCTCTCTCTACCTCTTTCTCTGTCACTCTCAAATAAATCAATAAAATAAACAAAAAACTCTTAAAACTCCCCTGTCTCAAAACAGCATACCTGTCCCTTCACGCTCTGGTTGGATGACCTTGGGTAAGTCATTTTACCTCTCTGTTTCAGGGGAGCTGGCAATCAACTTCAGAATGGCGGCAGAGATCTAAGCAGTTGACACCGGGGAATGCATGCTCTCAGTACAGAACAGCAGTTAGGGGAAAGCCAGGATGTCACCATGCTTGCCGTGGTGTCTTGTACCTAGTGGGGCTCAAGGTTTCTTCTTGGTGTTGCCTTTTTGCTAGGGTGTGAGCCTCACTGCCTTAGTGCTTCTTTGTGTTAGGTGAGGTGACCCACTGGCTCAACATGTGGGAACAAAAGTGGGTTGGAGTCTCGGAGTTTGCTTTATAACCTGAGCTCCCCAAGTCATAAACACGCATTCTTGATCTTGTGAGCCTCCACCTGGCAGGAATCTTTAAAACCCCCGATCTTGACAATGCTAAACAGCATATCTAACCTACCTTGTAGGCCATCAAGTGCTCCTCTTACACAATGGCAGAAAATCCACAGCTAGCCGGGTCTGGTTGTGCATCCTAGTGAGCTCAGCACTCAGGAATCTGAGGGCATGACTTCAAGGTCAGACCTATAATGTAACAAATTCACATGTCCTGAGCCAGTAGTATGTGAATTATAGTGGAAGCCTTTCGCAAAGCTCTGCCTGGATTTCCACATGAGCCCTCTTTATCAACGCCTTACCAGGTAGCACTGTTTTATTTTTTCTCATTTTTGTAAAGATGAAAAGATATGTGTATGTGGGGAGGGGGATGTTTCAAATACCTAAATAATGGAAGAACCTGATTATAAACGGAACAGCACAACTTAGAAATGACGAGGACTTGCCTGGGTGGCTAAGGACAGAGCCAGGCTGCTCTGGAGGCTGTGTCCCCACATAAGCCAGGATTTGAGCAAGCAGCCTTAGGGTGGGGTTGGAGCATAGCTTCGCCCCAGGGTCACCTGCAGGTGAACATAATGCTGTTTCATCAAAGTGAAATGTTCTTGGTCACACCACAGGTTACTTAGCCAGAATTTTGGGGAGACTGGAGCTAAGACCTTTTTTGTGTGTTTGTGTGAGACAGCCTTTTCCTTATGTATCCTAGGCTGGCTTGGAACTCTTATAGGCTAGCATCCAATTCTTGATCCTCCTGCCTCAGCCTCCTGAGTTCTTGAATTATAGGTAATGTACTATCATGCCTGGCTGGCAAACTGTGTCTAGTGTGAACTCCAAGTGAGCAGATGGGTAGCCATGTTGATGTCTCTTCAGCACCCAGAAGCCATGACTTTCAGAGTCCAAAGTGCTAACCCTTAACAGCCATGACTTTCAAAGGAAATCTTTACCTTTGCTGTCTTGTTGATATGTGGATGGTTTCAATAACCAAGCCTCGAATTGGGTGGGTGCTGTGTGGCCGGGATGGATGGATAGGGAGAGAGCTGGATGGACAAAAGCCTTTCTAGCTAAACTGATTGTATCACTTACTCTTCTTGTCACTGGGACAAAAATACCTGACAGAAACAAAGAGGGGCTGATTGATTTTGGGTTCAGGGAGTTCAGTTCGGTGTGGAGTCATGACAGAGCAGAGCCTCTCACATCAAGAAGCAGAGAGAAGGAAAGTTCAATATTCTTTTGAACTTTACCTCCCACCACATTTGACTCTCTGGGCCTCTAGCCCATGGGATGGCGCCGTCTACATTCAGGCTAATTCCCCAATAATCTCCACTCAGCTAGTCCTCCATGAAACGCCCTCACAGACCCTCTCACATACAGGTGTGCCTCCATCTCTTGAGTGATTATTAACCTGGCAGGTGGAATCGAAGGTTTCCAATCATGTTGGTCCTCCTGCCAGTTTGTCTGGAGGTCAGGCACCCCATCATTGAGACGCTGTAGGTCAATGCATAGCAGGAGGTGCCAGTTACCTTGATCAAACCTTGGACTACCTGGTGGAGAGTTTTTGTGGAAGACCAACGTGTTTGAGGAAGGACATGGAGACGTGTGTGCTCTGGACAGACCGCAAGGTAACAGTGACATGGGCACTGCTAAAGCAAATCCTTCGGGAGTACAAAGCAAAGACACTCCATCTGATCCATCTAGCATGCCTCACTTTATTTTGTTTTTCATTTTAGAGAGAAAGAGAGAGAGTGAGTGAGAATTTGCCCACCAGGGCCTCTCCACTGCGATCAAATTCCAGACACTTGCGCCACCTAGTGGGCACGTGCGACCTTGCGCTTGCCTCACCTTTGTGCATCTGGCTTACCTGGGGTCTAGAGAGTCAAACATGGGTCCTTAGGCTTTGCAGGCAAGTGACTTAACCACTAAGCAATCTCCTCACTTTAGAAGAACTGCCTTTCCTTTGCTCTTTAGCCCAGCCTCCCCTTCAAGAAATACCCTGTGAGATTCATCTTAGCTAAAGCTGTTTTAAAATAACTTGAATCTGAACCAGGGATGACAGTGCACTCCTATAACCCTAGTACTTAAGAGGTAAAGGCAAGAAAACTGTGAGTTCGAAATTAGTGTGGGCAACACAGTATAACCCTGTCTCCAAGAGGAAAGCCAAGGAGTTGTGGTGTAGCTCAGTACAATGGTCATGCAGGGCACTTATCTAGCATGTGCAGTCCCTGTGTTTGGTCCCCAGTAGCTGCCACTGCAAAATAACAACAACAGTTATAATAATAGCTATTACCATAGATTGAATTTGATTCTGGGTTTGGCTGTCACTGCCTCACATCACCCAGCTTCCCTTTTGTTCCTCACACTGGAGCCCTGTAGGCATTTAACTGACTGCCTTTAGGAAGAACTGACTTCCTGCAGGGAGCTTTCTCCCTGAGCAGCATTCCTTCTTCCTTTCATGGTCTCTTCCCCCAAAACAATTCCCATCTTAACTTTTAAGACATTTTATTAGGAAATAGTTATAGACCTAGAGCAGTTCCAAAAACATATCTAAAAAATAAAAAACAACACAAAGAGTTATAAACCTTACCCATCTCCCCTCAATAATATTTACATAACAATATTTGACATTGTCATGGTAGATTTAACTGTTGCACTCTAAGCCTGCTTAGTTTTCACGAGTTTTGGTATGCAATCATTTTTTGTGTATCTATTTTTGTGCATAGCTCCATGACACTTTATCATGTGGAGAGAGATCTGTGTAGACATGGTTGTGAGTTTTGACAGTGTCAGAACCTTTCTGGGCTCTGGGTAGGGCTAAGCTTGGTGCTTAGAGCTCAACATCCCCAGGGATCACCAAAACTCTCTAAGTTAACGACTCGAGTTCGTTTGTTGCTATTTTTCTTGTTTGCTTGTTTTATTTTGGTTTTTCAAGGTAGGGTCTCGCTGTAGCCCAGGCTGACCTGGAATTCACTATGTAGTCTCAGGGTGGCCTCGAACTCACAGCAATCGGTCACCTTCTGCCTCCCGAGTGCTGGGATTAGAGGAGTGTACCACCATGCCTGCCTCGACTCTTGAGTTGATTATCTCCGGGTCACATGAAATCGTGAACAAGGACAGAAGGAGGGAAGACATAAAAGGGTATGCAGGCACAATTTATTAGAAAGAGATAGAAGCAGGTTCCCAGGGGTGGTTTGAATCAGATGTCCCCCATAAGCTCATGTGTTTTGAATGCTTGGTCCCCTGCTGGTGGAGATTTGAAATACAGAGCCTTGCCTGAGGAGATCTGGTGCTGGGAGCAGGCTTTCGGGGAGTCTACAGCTTCCCCTTTGTCATTGCTCAGCTCACTGTTGCTGCTTTCTGACAGCTGCTGTGGCAAGATGGTGATGCCCAACCTCTGCTAGACCATTCTTTTCCTACCATTTCTGAAAGTCCCCTCAAAACTGACAGCCAATGTAAATGCTTTCCTCCCACCATTGATTAATTGTATTGTCCTTCAATGAGGAGCTATCTGCAACCCCCCCCCCCATGGAAATGGGGGACTCAAAAAGAGTTGCTGGCTGTCATTTGGCACTGCAGTGGCTTTTATGTTTGGAAGGAGTGTGAGAGATGACTGATATTGGAAATCAGGTATTGAATAGGTACAGATGTGATAGGGCCCCATGAACACATCTGGGAGTCTTTTGTTGGTGAAGGGCTAAGGAGAGAAGGCTCAAGGGAAGCCTGCCAAAATTCTAGGGAAGCTGAGCTGAATCAGGAAGTGAGCAGAGCCATGGACAACCCGCCAAGATGCTAAGAAACGAGGGATCGGGAAACGAGAACAACGGGCAAAGGCTAGTGTCCTAATGAGTCTGCAGCTGCTGTCTTGATGGGCAGAATTTCAACCCATGGGCTGGAACTGCCTTATTGTCACATTAGTTAGGACGTCCCGGCAGGTTGATGCTTCCCCCTCCTTGAGAGCCCATGACCCTGACTAAACTGCCAGGGACACAAGCCACCCGGCTCCTAGTCTCTTTTATCCCCACCATCAAGATACAGGACAGTTTCCTTGCACAACTCTCCCAGACTCTACTTTAATTTACTCTTTCCCTGTCTGATTTCCAGAGAAGATGGTCCAGTTTCCTCAGGGCAGACTCTGTTTATCTTAGAATCTCATAGGATACAAAGAAGAGGTGTTTAGAAAATATGAATTGATAATGAGTGAATAAATGAATTCAGAAATCTTTCCAAGGAGTACCTGCGAATGTCCAGCCCTATGCTATAAGGGCACTGGGAACAGCAATGTGTAGTTCCCACCATGGGGCAGCACCTGGGTCACATGGCAAAGACGTTTCTGTCGTAGGGGAGGAGTCTCAGGTTTTAATCCTAATGGTGACACACTAGTATGTCCAAAGCTGATGATGCGAGAGAAGCCATTTTCTTCTTTTTTTTTTTATGATTATGAGATCAAGTCCATAGCTGTGAATATTCCAGGAAAGCACTTTACCACTGAACTACAACACAGCTCAGTATATTGGACATTTTTTTTAATTTTTATTCATTTATTTGCAAGCAGGGAATGAGAGAAAGAGAGGGTGAGGGGAAGAGCGAGATGCCACTTTGCTCATCTGGCTTTATGTGGGTACTGGGGAATCAAATCCAGATCACTAGGTTTTGTAGGCAAGCTCCTCAACCACTGAGTCTTCTTTCCAGCCCAATGTGCCTGATTTTAAAGATTGGGTTTTGCAGTATAGCTCAAGTTGGCCCCAGACTCTCAATTCTCTTGCCTCTGCCTCCTAGCTGCTGAGTTAGAAGAGCGAACCATCTTGCCAGGATGGAAACCATTTTCTGCTCCTCATGTTTGATTTCAGAAAACTCACTTGGGGTGACTTAGATGGCCGATTAGATCCTCCGAGAGTCCAGCTTGGAACAATTTGAGGTTCTCCACATCTTTGACTGATCTAAGTATGTGCTGCTTTCTAGAACCTGCTTTTTCAGAGCTTGGCATCTGTCTCAGGAAGCTCAGAAACCGTTAAAGAAGTTGGCAATGAGGAGACACCAGCTGAAGCTCAAGTAGATGTGTGTGGTCCTTTAGACAACCTATGCGCTCACAGTTTCCCTCTGCGTTGTTCAGAGTGGAAAAGCCCCTCTCTTTCCACCACCATCTTTATTCCCCTGTGTTCAAAGTGACTTTGGATCTTACCCTCTGTCATGCAGAGAGGAGTCAGAGAAACAAGCCTCAGGGAAACTCGATTCTTTTTATGGTTTTCCTCCGACACCTCTCTCTTCTCTCTGTTTTTGTTGACATGTTGGTAAAGATGTACAGTTGTTTTGAAAAACTTTATGAACACAGACTATGTAGGCAAGATTAATTTTGTCCTCCAATCAAATCTATACCTGTGACCAAAAAAAAAAAAAAAAAATAGCTTAGGCTTAAAAGTGCTTGGTGAATAAAATTAATTGCACCAACTAAATAAAATGTGTCCTGTCCAATCCATATAGATGTTGTGTCAACAAGACAAATGGACTCAGTAGCCCAAGTATCTCTGTGGATAAAATGTATAATAATGTAATTACTTTGCCAACAAAATGCTAACTTGCTTTAATCATTCTGTTCACAGCATAATGTGAAGTGATTTAGTGGGGAAAATGAATCCACTTACAAATTGTTTTATGGTCATAATGCAGCCCTTTGGTGGAATGTGAATTGATGATAATAATTTTATGGGCAAATGATTTTTCAATTAAAATGTCTTTTCATAGACAAAATGGGAGTGTTACAAATGGCTCCCAATAACCACATGCCAAGGAGCAGGCAGGAAGGGTTGTCACCTACATTAACCAAAGCTTCGACCGAAAAGGCCTGAAAGCTCAGAAGCTGATTTATTTTCATCAGATTTGTAATTTCCTTCTCTCCCATTTGAGAAGTACTTGCTTCCTGCCTTCACCGATTCAATACCAGAAATTAAACCCAATGGCCAATCCACCAATCACCAGCTGCCATGTTTCCTTCCCTTGCCTTAATTGACTATGGCCATATTGTTCATTAATAAGCACTTAAACCAGGGCAGTTTCCCTGCTATCTAACAAGGACCCCATTATCTTTAGTGTCCATGAAAGTAGAATAAATCACTGTAATACAGTTGTGTTTAATTTGAAGGTTGTGGTGGAGAAAAGACTATTTCTTTCTGGGAAAATTGACAGGATTCCTTTTAGCAAGATGCTGTCTGGAGGAACTCAGTTCTTGGAGACAGCGGATCTCTAATGAGTTCGCCTTTCTGTGAAGGAAGGGAGTGTTGTGCTCTCAGAGAGGTTGGCTGCTCTTTCTACAGGCTCATAGAGGAGCAGAAGGCCTTCTCTATCACTGTATTTACTGTCCTTTCATTAAGCCAGGAAACTTCATTTTTGTCCCTGTTGAGAGTTTCACACTCTTGTAGACTTTCTTTCCTGGAGGCCAAAACCGCCAGAAATAAAGTGATTGTCCGTCACTTAAGATTATGCAGAGAAAGGATCCTTCTGGAGAAAGTGAGGAGTGTGTCGTGTCAACAGGCAGGGTGGTGAAAGGAAGTGAGGGCAGACACCAAGTCCACAGACCTGAAGAAGAAAACGTTGCTCTTCCTCGACTGTGTATCTTCAGCGAGTCGCACTACCGTTGTGAACTTCCCTTTCTGCATCAAGAGGGTAAGAATGAATATGTGTCAGTCAGACTTCATGCTACTGTGACAATACCTTACACAAACCATTTAGGAAACAAGAATTTAATTTGGCTCTCAGTGGTCAAAAATTTCAGTTGATTCTGGGATTCTGGTGGTTCAGAACATCGTGGCAATTGTGTTATGTGGAATCAGAGACTATTCACATCATGGTGGACAGGAAGAGACAGAGCAGTGGGAAGGAGCCCTGGACAAGGTTCAGCCCCCAGCCATCACCCCCCAGTGTCTACTTTCCTTTTTAAATTAAATTTATTTATTTACAAACAGAGACAGACAGGACAGCTAGAGATAGATCAATAGATTGATCAATCTATCGGTAGATAGATAGATGATAGAGAGAAAACAGGCATGCCATGGCCTCCAACCACTGCAAACAAACTCCAGATGCAGGTTACATTTGGTGTATCTAGCTTTACTTGGGTACTGGGGAATTGGACCTGGGTTCTTAGGTTTTGCAAGCAAGCACCTTAACTGCTAGACCACCTATCCATCGCCCCTGCTGTCTACTTTCCCCAGTTAGGCTCCAAGTCCTGAAAGTTCTAGAATCTCCCAAAAGATTACCACTAGCTGAGTCAAGTTGCAAAGCTAACCAGCCTTACAGAACCTATTAAAAAGCTAGTTGCAAGGCATAACAGACACAAGAATAGTTCATATCTTCTAACCCTTTAAAGCCAGCTGCCTGGGCTGCCTTACTGGGGTATGTGGTATTTAAGTTTGCTTGCCAGCTGCTGAGCTCAGTTGCCCATGCCTGCTGCAGGTGGAGGGGTGGTCACTGTAGTAGCTGCATATATATATATATATATATATATATATATATATATATATATATATATCTGGCATGTCTATTACTGACAGACATACATCACGGCCGACTGTGAACAGGTTTGGTCACATAGCAGTATTGCGTTTACCTAGACATGACTGCTCTCTTGCTAGCATTTCAAAATAGCAAAAAGCATGTGTGAAAGTCCTGGTTTCATCCCATGTGGTGGTGGCTCACGACCATGATACCAGCACTTGGGAGGCTGAGGCAGGGAGACCATCAGGAGTTTGATGACAGCCTGGGCTACAGCATGAGTCCCATGTCAGCTTGGGTTAGAGTGGGACCTTGTCTCAGAAACAACAGTGCATCCAGATTTCTGGCTTCCACAAATGCTATATCCACCAGGCGCGCTGGCAGCAGCTGGTGAGGGTAAGGAGCCGTCGTTCCCTCAGGCAGGACCCATGCTGCCCTGGTGCCCTCAGCGCCCTGCTTTCTGACACGTTTAGGAATCTGCAACTCACGATCCCCAGTTAAACACTTAGGTTGCGAGTTAAGCTCTGGGCATATGTCAGGCTGTGTCTAGTGTATTCACTCTTCCCCAGCCAAGAGGACACTGACCAGGAAGCAGGAGGTCAGCTTTCCTGTCTAGTCCTCTCACGTTCTCCTTCTCTTAAGACTATGAAATGAGAAGAGTCATCCCTGAGGGGAAGTTTGTAGAGCAGATGTGATGCTGGACTGGAAAGTAAGATCCGGTAAATAAATAAACAAATAAACAATGAAAGGAACAGTGCCATCAATGTTAGATCTGTTTCATCTATTAGAATGAATGACAGGGAGTTTCATCGGTGGTTAAACACATTTGTTTGCAAAGCCTGCCAACCTGGGTTTGATTCCGTAGTACCCGCTTAAAACCAGACATACAAAGCGGTGTGAGCATCTGGAGTTCATCTGCAGTGGCAGAAAGGCCCTGGAATGTCCACATGATCATATTCTCTCTCTCTCTCTCTCTCTCTCTCTCTCTCACACACACACACACACACACATAAGCAAATAATATTTTTATCAAAGAATAAATGACATGAAATTACCATTTTGTAGGTCAAAATGGCTGAGTATTGGCAATTTCATATGGTTCTATCTAATAAATAAAAAAAAACTGAAACAGACCACAGCATTAGTTACTTTAGTCATTGCTGACAAATACCTGACTAAAAGCCGATTGAGGAAGGATTCAGCTCAGCTTACAGGACCAGGGGATACTGTCCACTGTGGTGAGAGAAGCATGACTGCAGACGGTCCGCTGGTCACATTGCACCCATGGGCAGGAAGCAAAGGAAGTCACCAGCTGCACAAATCTTGAAGCCTGTCCCTGTGACTCACTTCCCCCAGCAGGGCTTCATACACCCAGCGCTAGCAGCTTGGGACCCAATGCTCAGACATCTGACCCTATGAAGAACGTTTCATATTCAAACCACAACATGACGCCCCTGGCTCCTATAGGCTCACGCCTATATTATGATGAAAAATGCATTTAGTCCAACTTAATTGCCCCTGTAGTTCTCAGCAGTCTAAACACGGTCCAAAAGTCCAAAGTCTCGGGCTGGAGAGAGAGTTTAGCGGTTAAGTGCTTGCCTGTGAAGCCTAAGGACCCCGGTTCGAGGCTCGATTCCCCAGGACTCACGTTAGCCAGATGCACAAAGGGGCACATGCATCTGGAATTCGTCTGCAGTGGCTGGAGGCCCTGGCACGCCCATTCTCTCTCTCTCTCTCTCTCTCTCTCTCTCTCTGCCTCTTTCTCTGTCTGTCGCTCTCAAATAAATAAATAAATAAAAATAAACCAAAAAAAAAAATAAAATAAAAAGTCCAAAGTCTCTTCTGATTCTCAAGGCAGTCTCTTAACTGGAATTAAAAAACTTGTTTTTGGAATCACAGGGCTGAGGAGATGGTTCAGTGGTTAAAGGCACTCACTTGCAGGGCCTGGCACTCTGTGTTGTTTTTTCCGTGTGAAGCCAGATGCACAAACTAGCACGTGAATCTGGGATTTTTTTTGCAGTGGCAAAAGATTCTGGGGTGCCCATACTCTCCTTCTCACTCTCCCTCACTCTTTCTCTCCGCACGCACACAAATAAGTAAGAATATTAAACACAAATCACGTAGCCAAGATAAAATGGCAGAGTAAACATCCCCATTCCAGAAGGAAGGAATGGGGATTAGCCAGGTAAAGAGTGAACCAAAACATCATCAAAGCCCAGGAGAGCAGGCACCAAATCCTGCAGTTCCATACCCAGCATTGGGGGATGTGATGGAATCATCTAGATTCCAGAGGGCTGGTGTAGTCCTTCTGCTCCTCCTCTGCTGCTTGGGGCCAGCTACCCTCCGAGCCTTTAGCTTTCCTCAGCAGACATCCTGAGCTCCTGGCATCTCCGACATCCTGGGATCTCTACTGCAATTTAAGCCTAATCTTAAAGCTTCAGGAAATGGCTTATGAGGTCTTCATTCAGGGACCCAAACCTTGCCTTACATTGCCCAGCCTCAGTGACCCTCTGAAACGGTGGAGCAAAATGCCTATAATTTCGTGACTTCTCCAATCTTGTATCCGTTTTGGTGGCTACAAAACCAACACTGCATGGACAACACTACCAAGCTCTGGTGCCAGCTTTGGGTATAGCCTGGCTCACTTGGACCATAGCTGTAGCAGCCCCTGCCTGCCCTTCCCAGGCTGCCTTTCGTAAACCGCTTCCCAGGGTGGTTGTGCTCAAGCACAAAGGAGTCCCTTTAGCGTAGGCTGTCTCCATCAGATGAACTTGAATTTTCACAAGGTAGGGTCTGCAATGGGTGGTCTTTTCCTCGTGGGGTGTCTTTCCTGTGGTCCCAGTGCCACAGAAGAGGACTTTCCTCAGTGCTGTTGAGATCGAGCAATTATAGCCGGGTTCTTAGCACCAGCTTGAATTCTATTCTGCCTTGAGACAAAACAAATTAGTTCATTACTTTTTAAATCAGTCTCCATCAAGTTCTTAGGAACTGGGTAGAATACAGCCAGCTTCTTTGACAGTATGTAATAGGAACTGCCTATATCTAAGTTCCTGAGAGCGTGCTTTCTCTCCTCTGAAACATTATGATCTGAGCCTGTACCATCTGAATTTCTCTTGGTATTATGGCCTAAAATCCCACCAGAATGGCTAATTAAGCTCTGGTTGCAGCATTCTAGGGCTTTTGTAGCCCCAAATTCTAAACTCTTCCATATTCATCCCACACACCAGTTCCGAAGGCCTATGACCCATATGATCAGGTTTACCATAGCAACAGGCCTACTTCTTGAAACCAATTTTCCCTATTAGTTACTTTCCTCGTTGCTGCGAATAGATGCCCAATAAGAAGCAGCTCAAGGGAGCTAAAGGCTTAATTCAGCTTATGGTTTGAGGAGATACATTCCATCATGGCAGGAGGCTGGCCGATCGCATTGCATTCGCAGTCAGAAAGCAGAGGTCAAGCAGGGAGTGAATGGACAACAGACTCTCAAAACCTGCCTGTGGTGACCCGTTTCCCCCGGCTCTACCTCCTTTCCAAACAGCACCGCTAGCTGGGCACCAAACACCTGAGAGATGTTCACATTAAAATCAAAGCAATCACCGAGGGATGACAAAGAGGTGTAGGAAGAAAAATGGCATGGTCTTCGGCCTGCAGGCTCTTCCAGAAACAGCCCGGGGCTCCAGGCTGGCCACGAGGAGGCTAGTGAGCGAGCGAGCCATCAGTGCTACCAAAGAGGCCACCTCGTTTGGGATGAGGTCCGCTGCAGGGAAGGAGCCATGAGCTAATCCTTGAAAGAGGAGCCTAGTGCAGAATGGTGCTGGGGGGGGGGGGGGGAATGAGAGAACCACACATGCCCCCGCCATGTCCTGTTCCCCACTTCTGATGGAGTCATTTCTGGTGTCTGGCTTGGCAGTGCTCAAATCTACAGGGCCCAGAAACATCTGGAAGGTCAAAGAAATGATTTTACCCAACTCTCTAGATGCCAAGATTGTATGGCAGAACACCTGCATATTTATCAACAGATAAATATTAACATTCAAGTAAAAAAATGAAGCACAATATAGTAACTAGGATGAGGCAACAGAGCAAGAAGCAAATCAGTCCCTGTGTTGATGATGGAGAGCATGGCCTCCCTCTCTCACTCTCTCTCTCTCTCACACACACACACATGATACATGTATTACAAATATACACACATACATGCATACACATGGCATAAACAAATACAAATTTCCTTTTGTTCTCCAAGATTTCATCTTTAGGAGCTGGCAGCTTGGAAGGGGACGAAGATCTAATATTTGTTTTTATTTTACAGTCTGAAATGAGGCTGTGACTTAACTTTTTCATTTTGATTATAACTAAAGATGACTCATGTTCATTTCCATTTCAGTAGCCAGGGATCACTTTGATAGTATCTTCAAGTTTTTTGGACCATTTTTACACTAAGGGTTGTTACCAGAGCTCTTGCACAAATGGTAATTTGTTAAAGCATAGGAAAATAGCTATAAATCCTTAAGGGCTTGTCATATTAGAGAATTTAACTGCATAATATGCCTCTCCCCCCTGAAAAGTTGTAGAATCAGTGAGAAGAATAAATAAGGAACAGTGGGTGGTCCAAGGCGATATTGACACTGTATGATGATTCTCTCTACCCTGTCACACCTACCCTAACCTTGCGGGATGCTGACACCCACTATATTGTGCCAAGAGAAGAGAGTTTGAAGAGCATCAGTTCTGAATATGTAATTTCTTTTGTGGGTTTGCAATGAATGTTCCCAAAGCTATAGTTCATATTTTAGCCTGAGGTCTCATAAAGATTTTCTTCTTCTTATTATTTTATTGACAACTTCGATGATTGTAAACAATATCCCATGGCAATTCTCTCTCTCCCTCCCCTTTCCCCTTTGAAACTCCACTCTCCTTCATATCCCCTCCCCCTCTCAATCAGTCTCTCTCTCTCTCTTTTTTTTTTATTAGTTTTCTATTCAGCATATACAGGCTCATCCATGACCTAACCCTTCCCCATTGGCCCCTCCTTGTTGAGGTATATGGGTCATGCCTTGTGGAGTTAGCTCACAATTATTGGTGTGATAAATGTCTCTGTATATCCTGTCCCAACATGTGGCTCTGACATTCTTTCTGCCCCCTCTTCCGCAAAATATCCCTGAGCCATGCTGGGTTCATTTTTGGTCTGCTTCGGTGATGAGGTGTTGGGGGCCTCTGAGGCTCTGGCTGTCTGATTTGGTAGGAGTTGATTTTTCTCTGTGTTGGTCTCCTTCCCCCTTGTGCTGGTATCTGGTTCATCAGGAAAAAAGCACCCTTGCTTGTTTCGCTAATTTTCCTTGGTTTCAGCTGCGGCTCTTTTGAGGTATGATGGGGTGGCTCTCTCCTTAGGATCTGCATCTATCTGAAAAAGAGAAGCAAATTCTCCAATGGAGAGTAAGTTAGTTCCAGGACAAATGAAATGACCCTTACTTTTTTTTTTATAGAGAGTTTAATAGGTGTAGGCCCTCTTGTAGCCCATGATTGATGGTAGCTTGATATTGGAGAGAGGATTTATGTTTGGATATGAATCTGACTTGTTTCCCAGCTCCAGCTATGGGTCCCGTACCACTGAGGGGATCAGTTAGCCAAATCAAGAGCAGTTAGTTCCCCACCATGGCTGTGTGCCACTATTGGACTTGTGTGGGCATCACAACAGGTTATTTGTTGCTAAGTAGGTTAGACCATGAGTTGCTTGGAGAGATATTGGTTATTTCCCCCAGTTGCCCATGTAGCACCTTCTGGCACTAGACACACTGCTTGTTTTTATTCCCATTTGCTTGGAATATTGTCTTCCACCCCTTTACCCTGAGGAGGTGTCTATCTTTAGTGGTGAGGTGGGTTTCTTGAAGGCAACAGATTGAGGGGTCTAATTTTTTGATCCATCCTGTTAGCTTGTGTCTCTTGATGGGTGAATTAAGGCCATTAATATTTAGGGTAATGACTGTGAGATTTGATTTGATCCCTGCCATATTGTGGTGGTAGATGTGTGTTGGTGTTTTCATTTGAATTTTTTTGTGCCTACTCTGGGTTTGATTGTTGTGATCTGCTTCTTGTAGGCATTTGAGTTTGGTTATTTGTTTCTTCTTTGTGGAGAATTTCCTGAAATACTCTCTGTAGGTTTGGTTTTGTGTTCATATAATTGTAAAGCTGAGTTTTGTCATGGAAGGTTTTTCTTTCACCACCTATTATGAGGGATACTTTTGCCAGGTAGAGTAGGTTGGGCTGGAATCCATAAGTTATTAGACTTTGGAGAGTTTCACTCCAGGCCCTTCTAGCTTTCAGGGTTTCCATTGAGAAGTCTGAAGTAATTCTGATGGGGTTACCTTTGAAAGTGGTTCGCTGTTTTTCCCTAGCTGCTTTTAGGATTTTCTCTTTGGTGTCAATGTTTAGAGTCTTAATGATAATATGTCTTGGAGAGTTTCTCCTTTGGTCCAGTCTGTTTGGAGTTCTGTTGGCTTCTTGTATCTTGATGGGCCTTTCTTTTAAGAGACTGGGGAAGTTTTGTTCAATTATTTTGTTAAATAAGTTCTTCATGCTTTTGGTCTGAAATTCTTCTCCTTCTGGTATTCCAATGATTCTGATATTAGGACGTTTAAGTGTATCTCACAATTCCCTCATGTTCTGTTCACAGAAACTTTTGAACTTACTGAAGTTTTTGAACTCTCGAACTGTTTCTTCCTTCTTGTCTTCCAGATCAGAGTTTCTATCCTCCACTTCACTGACTCTGTTCTTGAGGGCCTCTAGAGAGTTTTGGGCTTGTTCAATTAAGTTTGCATTTTCTACTACTTTTCTAGGTATCATTTCCATTGCTTTGTCAAGCTCCCTTTTCACATCATTTTCTGATTTTCTTGATGATTCTTAGAATTCATCCCTGCATTTCTTTATGTCTTCATTTAGTATGGCCAGATGATTTTTAAGGTCCTCTTTTTTTTTTTTCACTCTCCCTCAAACTCTTAACTCTCTTTGAACTCCTAATCTTTTATCACATTATTCTAGCTTAGTGATGGTAGCGTCAACACGATTATTGGTCCTTTGTTGCTTTCCTGCAAGTTCTATCAGTAAGTTGGTCAGGGTTGCATTGCTCATAACTTTAGTTTGATGCTCTGATCCTAATAACTCTTCTATGTTTTGGTTAGATGCATTCATTGTAGGACTGGGTGGTCTAACTGGGTTTTCTTGCATTTGATTTTTCATGTTATTTCTTTTGTGCTGTGGTCTGCCCATGACAGTGTATGGGCAGGTAGGTGGGTGGATCAGCCTTGGCTCTAGCGCAATGGGAATCTGAGGCAGCCTGGGGCAGCTGTCAGGCAGCCTGGACTTTGGCTCCTACTTGCCAAAGCCACCTATCTACTGCCTTACAGGGGCGCCAGAATTGCCTGAATTCTGAAGCGGTAATGCGCCAAAGCTGCCTGCATTGGACCTTGGAGGCAGACTGAGGTACAAAGCCCTGAAGCAGCCCAAACTCTGGCTGGGAACCCTGGGACCCAGAAACAGTCTGAGCTCCCCCGCCACAGGAGAATGTAGGATGGCTGGTACAGCAGACAGGTTAGGAGAGGGCACCTGAGCTGGTGCAAGCAAGAGACACTCTGAGCTTGTGTGGCAATTGCTGTGGGACTGGGCTCACTGAACAGTAGTGTGGGCAAGTGTGCAGAGCGGTTTAAACTTCCGCACACAGGGCTCGATCTGGGCGCGCGATCTGGGCGAGGGAGCAGGTGCGGCAGGGGCAGGTGCGGGGTCGTGGGTCCCCGGTGGCGGGCGCGGAGCCCTGATGGTGGGTGCAGAATCACGGAGGGGTGTCGTGGGGCCGCAGCGGCAGGGCGAGACAGTATTTGGTATTAGGGGTGGTCTACCCACCCACGAGGGGATCCACGATTCACTGTTTCCCCCCCTCTGTGCCCTCCCACTGATAAGAAGTCCCAGAAAACCCTTCTTATCTTGCCTTTCTTTCCCCGGGATTTGCAGGGCAGCTACGCAGTCGCTATCTTGGCCAGAAGTCCTCTCTGTCTCTCTTTAATGTTGATGTCATCATCTGTTCCTCCTATTAGGATGGTCTTGTGTAGGGAGTGTCAGGCACTGTGAGGTCATGGAGATCCAGGCCATTTTGTGTCTGGAGGAGCATGTTGTAAGGAGTCCTACCCTTCCTTTGGCTCTTACATTCTTTCTACCACCTCTTCTGCAATGGACCCTGAGCCTTGGAAGGTGTGATAAAGACATTTCAGCGCTGAGCACTCCTCTGTCACTTCTTCTCAGCACCATGTTCAAAACATTGTTCACAAACAGATGAGGGTATGAGATAAAGCTGGGTTGTCATTGATAATGTGCTCAGTGTCAGTGGAAAGAAATAGGCAGTGGGGATTCTAGGCAAATTGACTATTTTCTATGCAAAAAATAAATAAATTACTAGTTGGAAAAAAGTGTTGGTGTAGGGGATTGGAGAAAAGGTACATGGATATTTCTAGAAAGAAATGGGTAGTCTTATCTCTTACTACCCTGTGAGATGAAAGCTGGGTTTATGTCAGCACGGGAGGGTGCTCTTGGGTTTGCGGCACTGGCCGCGACATCACACTGAACTGGTGGTGTCCCACATGACTCCAGGATATCCTTGGGCCTGCTCTTCTGCCCTCCTCCTGTTTAAACCGATGACAAGGGATAAGTCCCCACTTGTCCCGCTGAGAAGTTAGGAAGTGTCTCCGCTTCTCTAGATTCTGGTCTCTTGTTGTCTGTTCTGTTTTCAAGCAGGCCTCTCCGTCTACAGGGAGCTGAGGACAAACCTGCCTGTCACATGTGATAGCAGTGTGAAATCAGTGGTGAGCTGGATTTGGGATTAGTCATGCGAGCGAGCAGCCTGAGCGAGCAGAAGCAACAGGCATTCAGGTGGGTTTTATGGGGCTGAGGCTCTGCCTCGCTGGCCTGGGCATCGTGACTTGATGGAATACTCATTCCTCAATGGCGATGCTCCTTTTTTACTTTTATTTTTTTCCTGCTACAGTTTGACAGCATCTGCCTGTTTTATAGTCTTAGGCTCCTCATGGCATTTAACAAAGGCTACATTTTCTGTAGAACTTTAATACAGAGGTCATGGAAACTCACTTTGGCCTTTGGAAGGGAGAGCTAAGATAGTCTTTGACTATTTTACCACAGTGAGTCCTGGGAGAAGAGAAATCATAATATACATGGACTAATAGTATATTTTAAAGTCCTAGAATAGAGGTCGGCTGCATTTTTCTTCTTATATTAATTTTTAAAAATATAATTTTTGGTGAATTAACCTTTTTTGCCAGAAAATATGGGGATTATTTTTTGAAACAACCATTATAATCTCAGAGTTGTTAATGGGTAAGACTGAATAAATTCTCAGAGAGATTTTGCCTGAGAGCTGGACAGCCACAGGGCATGTGGTGTGTGTGTGTGTGTGTGTGTGTGTGTGTGTGTGTGTGTGCATACACACACAAAGGGGGACCTGCTCATTGCTATCTGCCCAATAGTCAGAAGTGCTGGATCACAGTGGTTATTCCTCTGGTCCGTTCCAACCTCATTGCTGGAAAATGAAATTAATGTTTAAGGGAAACTTGTAGAAGGCTTTAGTTGGTGGCTAATTTCCGGGAAGGAAAACTGGCTGGCACTGAGGCAAAGAGAACTTTCCGAAGAAGGGAGGAGTCAGGTATATCCATATGGCCTCAGGCCAGCCACGGTTTAGTGCAGCGTGATGTAGTGCACAAAATAAAATATGAATGAAAACATCTTTGAGGCACCATATTTCCAAGAACCCTAACGAACATTACAGCAACCATACCGGCAGTATTATTACTTGACATCCCCAGGAAGGTGCTTTTGGACAGGGGCTGAGCATCATGGTATTGGTTTAGTCATTACACATACAAAAAATTATAAATTTAACTATAAATCATTATTTTTTATGTTGAAACAGAAGTCTGAAAAAATTGAGTCAGTTGTCTGCGGGCACACCTGGGACACAGCATGCGTTCATTAACCCTTGCCAGGTCATGTTGGAGAAGCGCAGAACCGAGGTTCACCCTGAAGTATCCTGGTGGCCACTGATGTGCTGGCGACCCCCCCCCCCCCCGTCTGTCTTTCCACAGGGACAGATCTCCCTGTGCTGGACAGTACTGGTGTCACTTGTTGAGCCTTACACCTGTTCAGGTGTGGGACGATACTGTGTTTGGGATATGGTTGGAATGTGATAGCCTCAGGTTCACCTGTTGAAAGCTTGGTTCTCAGTGTAACAGTGCTGAGGAATGGACAGATATGTGAGTATTGCCCACAGGGATGGACAGATTGCTCAGTAGGTTACAGAACTTACTGGCTTTGGAACTGGGCTCTATCACCCCCAAACCAGCTCCCAGTGACACACTTCCTCCAGCAAGACTGTGCTTCCCAAAGGCCCCACGACTTTCCCAAATTGTTGCCAGCTGCACAATCAAATAGTCAAAACACATGAGTCTATAGGGGACATTTTATATTCAAACCACCACAAGACCTAACAGATGGGATTGATGGATCTTGGACTTCCGGTCTCTAAAATGGTTGAATAAATGCCTTTTATTCATACATTACCCAGTGCCAAATATTTTGGCACAGAAAACAGGATATAGCTATTAGTTATGACTCATGCTAACAGTCTTACCTTCTGGCACATTTAATAAGTAGATGCTTCCCTTTCGTTATGAGGCATTATCTGTGGTGCAATTTCATAGTACAGAACCCACTGAATCAGGTTCACAATACTTTTTCCTGAAGCATGATTGCTGTGTTGCATCTCTTAATAATATACTTGCTCAAGAACCCCTATCACAGGCTTTTGCCTGTAGGAAATGTGATCTCAGACAGCCTGGAGCATAAAACTTGAAGATGTCCATGTGTATTTCCTACCACATCTTTAATCTGCTCATAAAATACTGAAATATATTTCTAGACTTTTTGCTGAGGTTAACTGGAGTACTTTTTATTGCTTACAGTGAAAATTAGCTTGACATATACAAACTCAAACCTCCCAGTTTTTTTTTTTTTTAAATCAGACAAGAAGAAGTAAAGAGGCTTAAAACTCCAAAACTGGGGGCTGTAGAGATGGCTCAGAAGTTAAGGTGTTTGCTTGCAAAGCCTAAGGTCTCAGGTCTGATTCCCTAGTACCCACATAAGCCAGATGCACAAGGTAGCACATGCATCTGGAGTTTGGTTGCGGTGGCTGGAGGCCCTGGTGTGCCCATTCTTTTCTCACTGTCTGCCTCTTCCTTTCTTTCTCTCTCTCAAAATAAATAAATAAATAATTTTTTTTTTTTTTTAGAGAAAACTCTGAAACTGGATGGAGATTCTGAGATGCACCAGGAATGTGTGAATCTTGGTGCAGGGAGGTGAGCAAGATCTTATCATGATCTTAACAACCAGCTCAAAATACAACTTCTCCATAGGAGGGATCTTGTGTCCATGTTATCTGCAGCAGCTGCCAAGGAGCCCTTATGAGGGTCCTGTGAATGAGGGACACACGGCTGCTGCCTCTGGCTTTTGTTGTTACTGACAAGGTTGCATTAGCATGCATGAATCCTGTCCAAATTTCTCGAGATCTTGAAGGATTTTGAGGCAGTTGATAGTGTCTTGGCTACACCACTAAATGCAGTGTCCAGATGGGGAAAGGAGAAAGCCTTACCCTGTCTGGTGCCACTGGGAAGTCTCTCAGGATGCATCACTAAGTAGGCAGTTGAGGGTCTACATGGGGAGTGTCAGCTGAAGGCTTGAGGCCTCTTGGCCTGGAAAAAGAAATAGTAGGGACTGACTGGATGCAGTCTTCATGTTTTGGAAAGGCTTCATGTGCCTATAGAAGAGAAATTAGCAATTGTTGAAAGCTATAAAGTTCCACTTCAACATAAAAAATGATTTTTTTTTTTTTTTACAATCATTGAAGTACGCCCCAGCTGTCTTGGTGGATTTACAGAAGTGTTGAAGTTGAAGTCTGAGAGTAACTCATCTGTGCTATAGAGGACAGGGATAGTATATTTTGTATATGGCCTCTGGGTTACCTTCATATTTGAAAGCCTTAGGTTCTCTGAACTAGGTTTAGACAAAGAGATATACCTGGGAGAGAAGATTTGATTTCATAGCTTTGGGATAAAAAAAACTCTTGGGAAGGGCTGGCTTAGTGGTTAAGATGCTTGCCTGCAAAGCCAAAGGACCTCGGTTCAATTCCCCAGTACTCATGTAAGCCAGGTGCACCAGGTGGCACATGCATCTGGAGTTCGTTTGCAGTGGCTGGAAGACCTAGTGGTCCCATTCTCTCTCTCTCTCCCTCTTTCTCTCTGTCACATAAATAAACAAATAAAATATTAATAATAATAAAAATCTCCTGGGAAGAGCAATGTGGGGAGTGGGGAAGATAAAAGCCAAGATATTCATCTGTCAGCTTTCCGGACTTCTGTCCTCTATTCTGAACAGTGGGATTGTCCCTTCTTGGGCAGATGAGCACGCCCGTATTCTCAGCCCCTCCTGAGAGCTTTCCTCCTTGGGGGTAGATAGAGCTGTGCTCAGAGGAAGTAGATCTTGCAGCCACCATCAGTGCTGCTCTGCATCTGCTGTGTGTTAGCCTTCTGACCTTGAAAAAGTCCTCTAAGCCTTTGTTTCCTGCAATGATGATGAATATTGCCACATCTACAGATAAGACCAGGGGGCGTGGGGAAATACCCGAATGTGACTTTATGTTTCACGGCTCAGCAGGGTCCAGACTATTATTCAACAGTTACCAAAATGCTGCATTTGTTGTGGAAGGTGCTCCGATCATTGTGAGCCATGCTTTGAGTCTGCGGGGGAGATAACTGTGGAACAGGCTTTAGGGCCCAGGAAATCAGGAAGGAACTCAGGCCAGGCCCAGAAATCTGCAGGTGACTTAGAAGAAATTTTGTAGCTTGTGTGGGTGGATGATCGTCGAGGAGTCAAGTGTACACAGTAGGTGCAGAAGTCCTGAAGAGACCCTGGTGGTGGGGGGGCGGGGGCAAGCAGCAAGGGTTTGGAGCACCCCGGGAGAGTGGGTCAGAGCCGCGGGAGGGGGTGTGGGAGGACGACTAGGAGGGAAGCAGCCAGGGTGTAGACTGTGGAGCGAGCTGAGGAGCCCCATTTGGTTTTAAGATCATTGTGAAGGGACATTGCACCTAGGTAAATGGAAGGTCACTGCTGGCATGTGGACAGGGCAGGATGCAACTTTGATTGTAACCTAGCTCTCTGGCTTGCAGACGTCCACAGTGGAATCCAGCTTTAAGTACACAGGCTGGTCTAATATATATATATATATGCACATATACATATGTATATATATATATGCACACATACATATGTATATATATATATATGTGTGAGTGTGTGTGTGTGTGCCTATCTATCTATCTATCTATCTATCTATCTATCTATCTATCTATCTATTCCACTATAGTACTCTTACAAATACAGAGTCTTTAGAGGAAAGACTTTCTTCTATCAGCTCCGGTAGACATCTCCATGGCCTCACAGTGGTTGGCCTGTCCTTATTTCCATACCTGGACCCATCCCCGCTGCCCCCACACAGTATCCAGACTCATTAGAGCAGGTGACCTCCCCTCAGAAAGATAACTCCTTCTGTTCTGATCCGATGTGAGGAGGGATTATTCTCAAAGAAGAGAGTTCAGTGTCCCAAGCATTAAAGTTCCCAGTTGTGCGCAGTGCCGAGGAGATGAAAGAGTTAACGTGCTCTAAAGAGAAGTCGGAGGTGTGATTGCTCAAGGAGGACCTTGCCAGAGTGTGCACCTGATGGGAAGATGGAGAAGGGAAGGAAAGGAAGGGGGGGGGAAGAGTGGGGCTTGAGAAAAGCCATTGTTCCAGACACCCTAGGGTTGGCGTGGGGACAAGGTCAGTAGGAAGAATGACAGCCAAAGATGCCATAATCGCCTTGGGAGTGCAAACAAATAATGGGCTGTGGAAATAAGGGAGCTCTACGTCAAAGTGAGAGCTTGGTATTTCTAACTAAGCCGTTTTCCTTGACCTTGGTGCCCTGTAGCTCTCCTATTCTGCATCTTGACCTCTCTCTTTCTCTCACTCTGTCTATGAAAAGGACAAGCCGAGTGACAGAGGCTGAACCTTAGAAAGGGCATGTGACGGGCTTCTCTGGGGCCCACTTCCTATGTCTCTGTCCCCAGAATCACCCTCCCACCATCTCTGCCTCTTGACCCCTGCCCGTGCATTCTCTTCACCTCTGGCCCTCCCAAAAGGTCTTGGATTTCCCTCCTAACGTGGCGCTGCCTCTCCTGAGGGGTGACACCGATTCTGCCTTAGTGGTTCACTGTACAGCTAGTATGGCAGTCAGGGCTGGCGGGAGGGGAGGAAAAACTTAAAGCAGAAATGAGAGCTCCTCCTATTCTTTCCTTTCTCTCTCGGGGTTCCTGCAGAAGCCAAGCCAGCCGGAAGGCCTTGCAGCTTGGGGGAAGCTGCTATGGGGTGCAGGTGCCTCGGTTTCTCCCAAGGTTCGTGACCAGCACTAAGGATATGTAAGTGGGACAGTCTAGGCATCTAGGGGGCTGCTCGGCCCATTAGACTCAACTCTTCCAGCCTCCCCTCTAAGGTCTGGAAATCAGGTAGATTTTTTAAAAGCGAACTCAGGTTTCTTATGGCAAGACTTGAACACCTTCTCTGGGAAGGGATCTGGTATTCCTCTGTGGAAGGGGCAGAGCACCGAGCTGAAGGGGACACGTACCAAGCAAGGTCAGCAGTGTGACAAGCGCCAGAGCCTGTGGCCAAAGTGCCTCAGAGGTAATTCCTTGGGGAGTCACTGCCCCTGCAGATAGGGTGATGGTGAGGCATGGCCCTCTGCCCATCTACTGCCCCAACTGAAGAGCAGCGGAAACTTTCAGGGAGCTGTTTGGACTTGTCCACCTAGTCCTGACACATGGCCTGTGCTGTGGCAAATCTTCCTCTTGCCCACTTGATACGTGACCTAGTTGATGCCTCCGTGGCAGCTCATGGTGGATAGCAGCTGTGCAAAGAGCTTGAGCATTTTCAAATAGGAAATTAGGGGCTGGAGAGATGGCTTAGCGGTTAAGCGCTTGCCTGTGAAGCCTAAGGACCCCGGTTCGAGGCTCGGTTCCCCAGGTCCCACGTTAGCCAGATGCACAAGGGGGCGCACGCGTCTGGAGTTCGTTTGCAGAGGCTGGAGGCCCTGGCGCGCCCATTCTCTCCCCCCCTCTCTCTCTCTGTGTCTGTCACTCTCAAATAAAAATAAGCAACAAAAAAATAGAAATTTAGGAAAATTCAAGTTAGGGGAACAAGTAAGTGTGGGTGTCTGTCTTCACAATTGAGCTGGTTTCTATTTGACAGCGTCCTCTATGAAAATGCTGCTTTCATTCTTGGTGCTTGACTCGGGTCCTCACTTTACAAACACTGCTGTGGATTTGGGAATTCTTAGAGGGGAGGGGCCTGGGTTCTAAAAGGCTCATCTCCTTGCGAGGAGCCTATGAGGAGGCGGGATGGAGGGGCACTGGTGCCCGCCACACACCCTTCCTTCCCTGCTATCTCACGTGCCAGCATAGTCACCTGGGCAGCACCAGCTGCTCCTGAGAACAGCCATGCAGCCCGGACTCACCTACGCCCCCAACCGGGCCATTCGTAATGACAATGAGCCCTGGAGACCGGCTGCATTCGCAGAGATGCCCGTTGGAGTTCTGGCCTCTCTGCTCACCACGCTGCTGCGTTTCCTCCGGTGGCACCACAGAACACTGTTTCCGTGTCCTACACCCACTCCTTGTAGGTACCAGGCTCCATAGGAAGGGAGGAAAGAGCCCGCATTTCTACTCCACTTCTTTTGTTAAATAGCATATTTTATTTGGGCTGGAGAGATGGCTTAGTGGTTAAGCCCTTGCCCGTGAAGCCTAAGGACCCCAGTTCGAGGCTCAGTTCCCCAGGACCCACAAGGTGGCACATGCATCTGGAGTTCGTTTGCAGTGGCTGGAGGCCCTGGCACGCTGATTTACTTTCTCTACTTCTTTCTCTGTCTGTCTCTCTCAAATAAATAAATAAAAATAAAAATAAAATTTTTATTTATTTATTTGCAAGGGGAGAGAGAGAGAGAGTGGGTGCACCAAGACCTTTAGCTACTGCAGGTGAGCTCCAGAGGCATGTGTCACTTTGGGCATCTGGCTTTACGTGGGTCCTGAGGAATTGAATCCGCGTTGCTAGGCTTTGTAGGCAAGCGCCTTAACTACTGAGCCATCTCTCCAGCCCTTTCTTCTATTTCTTGGATCCCCAAACATGGGCGCTTGGACTTCAGACCTCACCAATATAATTCCCTCTTATCTTTGCAATAGACTTCCTCACTCTCTCTCTTTCTCTCCCTTCCTCTCTCTCTCTCCATATAGACACTTACACACACACACACACACACAAGCTATGATGGCACACACTTTTAATCCCAGCACTAGTGAGGCAGAGGTAGGAGGATTGCTGTGAGTTCAAGGCCAGCTTGGGACTCCAGAGTGAGTTCCAGTTCGACCTGGGCTAAAGTGAGACCCTATCTTAAAAAAAATAAACTCGGGCTGGAGAGATGGCTTAGTGGTTAAGCGCTTGCCTGTGAAGCCTAAGGACCCCAGTTTGAGGCTCGGTTCCCCAGGTCCCACGTTAGCCAGATGCACAAGGGGGCGCACACGTCTGGAGTTCGTTTGCAGAGGCTGGAAACCCTGGCGCGCCCATTCTCTCTCTTCCTCTATCTGTCTTTCTCTCTGTGTCTGTCGCTCTCAAATAAATAAATTAAAAAAAAACCTCTCACTCTCTATCCATATATATATATATATATATATATATATATATATGATTTCCTTCTCTTCACCTTTCTGCCTCTACCTACACTATCCCCAAGGATCAGAATGTAAAATGTCTTGCCCCAGGCCTTCTTCATTCTGTGATCTCAACTTATGCAAATGGAAACTTGGAGGAACCACTAGCCAACCAATTTATCAGACACAGCCAGGTTCCACAACCCGCTTCAGGCTCCGTTGGAGTCCTTATGACAAATGCCCAGCAAGACACCTGAGATACATCTCAATGCCCTCTCGTGCATAAGGCCCTCCATGATTACCATCCAGTTATTTTTCTCTGTCCTCTGGACCCCTAGGGCCCTAATTTTGGCCTTTTCTTTAGGCAGGTATTTTGTATTGCTTAAACCGTAGTTAGCTCTATATGTATATATGTATATCTGCACATATAGTTCTAGATGATGATGTATGACTCTATGTAGCTTACATGTAATTGCTTGGCACACAGTTGACATAAAATCCTTGCACATGCATGTGCATGTGCACACACACACACTTTCCTGTGGTTACACAGACCCTTCTGCCACACCACTCGTGACGGTCAGTGGGTACTGCCTTCTGTTGATAGAGGTGAGCGATGCTTTTTGTGTGCACAGGTTTTTCATCACAGCCTGCATCTTGCAACACAAAGCCTTACCCTGGCACCTGGGGAGGCTGCTGGCATCTCACTTTCCAGTGCTGCACCTGCAGAAATCTTCCTACACTGAGAAAGATTCTGGAAGCTCCGAATGAAACCTTAAATCAGTTCGATTGTGTGCACAATGACAGCTTCTTCTCAGGGCTGAGGTGAGTGCTCCACTTTCCAGATAAGGACATCCATTCGCCAGGTGCCTTTTGAGTTGGCCCCCCATGCTCCCCCATTTCCCCATAGCTCCTGCCTCATCTGATGGAGAAGCCTGTGCGGAATGGAAGCAACCCTTTAGGAGAAAGGAGCATGAAGTTTAAAGCTCAGTGACCTGGACTTCAGCCTTCAGAAGAGTCAGAAGCACATGGCAGTAGGTAATTGTCTTCCACCAACCTAGATGTGGCGATTAAAGGGAAGTGGGCATTCACACCAGCTGGACAGACAACGGTGTGTCATCTTCAAGCTAGCCACACAGATTTTTCCCAGCTGCTCTCTGGAGAAATCAGATCTGCCGATTCTCAGTAAGATTCAGAGTGTCTGCCTTTGTCGTGGGGCTCAGGACATCCTAATCAGTGCAGACCTATCTTGAGGACCTGTAGAGAGACGGCAGCCCCACCTCAGCGTGGTGTGCCTTGTTGTTCTTGTGTGGGTGGCTTCTTAACAGATACATGTGCCGATTGGAAGCGTCTATTTCAAGGTCTCTTTGCAGGCTGAGTTCTTCCCCATGGAGGATTCTGAGGCTACATGCTTGGGAGCTCTTGTTTATTAGACAAGCTTCTTTTCACCTAGATTAATTTGAGCTGGGTAATCCTTCACCTCTTAGAGTCCTGTTTAATTGCAATTAATTTAAAAAGAAAAACATTAGCCAGGCATGATGGCACACACTTTTAATCCCAGCACTAGGGAGGCAGAGGTAGGAGGATTGCTGTGAGTTCAAGGCCAGCTTGGGACTCCAGAGTGAGTTACAGTTCGACCTGGGCTAAAGTGAGACCCTATGTTGAAAAAATAAACAACAAATTAGAGACTGACTTGATTCTCTTGTTCTTTCCATCAAAAATGCCTTTGAATTGGTGGTGGAAACCCTGGATGATCCTACTGGAAAAGTCTCAGTCCTCATGGCACTTTTAGGATAACTATGTAATGTCACGAAGAAAGTGTCATTTATCATTATTTTTTCATGGGTAGGCTGCGAGATTTGTTTGGAAAGCATGTGTTGATAAGTTTCTTAAAGCAGAGAGATGAGATCCTCAGGGACAGAGATGTGGGCAAACGTGCTTCTGCATGACAAAATGGGGATAAAATGTTCAATTATTCTAGAGAAGAAGTGGTGTGGAAAAAGAGAGAGAGGGACAGAGAGGCAGGGACAGGGCAGATGTGGCATGCTCTGAACTGAGTCCATAAGAAAACACGGGAAACTCGGTATGATTCTGTTTCTTGTGTATGCCAGTAAAGCATCTAGACTTTGAAATCCAAACTCACATGGGACCTGCCAGAGGGTGTGGGGTAGGGGCAGTGGTGGGGGGGAGGTGTTGAGAAGCATAGGCAGAGAGAGAAGCACTGACTCACATAGCTCCAAGTTGTCACTAGCCATGGCATTAGGACTTGGGAACAAGGTGATCTCGGAGGACACCCGCATTATACCTCTAAGGTTATTTTTAACTTTGGAACAAGCCTGAGGTCACATGCATGCATTTCTTCGTTCACTCACTCATTTTATCTGACTCTGCTTATAAATCACGAACTCCATGTTCAAAGTTAAGCTGGGTTCTGTGAGGCAGACATTTTAGAAAAGAAAGACAGTTATTCCTCAAGAGACCTAATGTCTTATTGGGAAGATAAATTCATGGGAAAGTTTAAGATATTCAAGCACTGAGCCTAGCAGATTTTTGTTTTAATACAGAGAATTGCTGCACCATTTCATATAGCTTTGATTGAGTTAAAGTGCTGATTAAACCATCTCTTCCCCTAGACACATTTTCTGTGTCTGTATAAAATGGAGGGAGGTGACAACTGTCTTGTCCATGGTATCTTTCTGCATTGCCACTTGACTTATCTATACATCACAGAATACAGATTGTAGAGGGAATGCTTTGGGCCAGGATATACTCAGGCAGGGCCAGGGAGCTGTAGGTAAGCAGAGAGGCAGGTATAACTCCTTTCCTGCTCCTGCAAGGTTCCACCTCTACTCTTAAATTCTGTGCCCGGGCACCAAAGACAAGATGTGGTAAACTTGGTCTCTTCATTAAAGGAACTCAGAGTCTACGGGGAAACCTTAAAAATCAAGACACTGGGTGTCCTGAAATGAAAACCTCATAGATCAGTTTGAGAAAAGGGGGGCATTTATGACGAGACTAAATAACCATGGGGTAGCAGCTATGTGACAGGTCTTGTAGGCAACAGAACCCTTAGATCAAGTGCCAACTGCATCCCCTTGACCTCTCAGAGAAGCTGGCCTGTGTTTGGTCTGTTTCCCCACCCGCCTTGGCCAGTATATCAACTATAAGATGGATGCTTTTTCTTAAATTCTAGTTTGAGAGTTCTCAGAATTAGCTTGGCTTAAATCTACTAAAAATGGGGTATAACGAAGTGTGACATATGGGAGTTAGTGTAGGAAAACACTTTTCCAAACAAGAAATTTGGGGGCTGGAGGTATGGCTTAGTGGTTAAGGCACTTGCCTGCAAAGTCTAAGGACCTAGGATCAAATACCCAGTACTCACAAAAACCAGATCTGCAAGGTGATGCATGCATCTGGGGTTTGCAGTGGCTTGAGGTCCTGGCACACCCATTCTCTCTATATATCCCCATTTAGCTCCCCCTCTCAAAATAAATAAGCAAACAAAGTATTTAAAAAAAAGAAGTTTGGGGTGCTGGAGGTCAGAGTTTTTGGAGAAAAGAAATCTTTGCATGTAGTTGAGCGCCCAGTGCAAGCCATTCAGTTGAGTCCTGGTTTATTTTCGTTTATAGACTCAAAGGAAAGCTCTGTGATGGCAGAGCCAAACAATGACGTGAGCAGAGGGTGGACATCACCTCCTGGCCAGGCATCAGATGGACAATGCAACAAGAGAGTGTGCCAAACACTGGCAAGAGGAAGCTGGCTATAACACCCATAAGCCCACCTCCAATGATACACAGCCTCTAGGAGGCGTTAATTGTCAAATTGCCATCAGCTGGGGACCTAGTGTCCAGAACACATAAGTTTATGGGGGACACCTGAATTGAAACAGCACACAGTAATGTTATACATTCTAGATGAAATCATATGGCTTGAGATGACTCCATGCTAAACAACCGATTGCCATTTTCATTATTATTGGTTTTTTTTTGGAAGGGGCTTTTGGGTGAGGAGCTCATACCCTAATTAACATGCTAGCCAAGTGTTCTACCCCTGAGCCATGCATGCCATGCCTTAACTGGTGCATTCTAGAACCTACATCCCTTACCCCTGACTGTCTGCTCTTTGCACAAGAGCCCCTATATGACCAGGAGGCGCTCCTCACTGAGCATGCAGCAGGACCTCATTTCCCAGCCTCCTTTGTTGTGATCATGTGACTGAGGCTGACCAATGGAATGAGAGGGAAGCAAAGTGTCCTTCCTCCAGGCCCAACACACCCGAATCTCACTTGTAACCTTTCACATATCTGCTTTCTATTCTTTTTTCCCTCCTCTGCTAGTTCAACGTTGAGGAGCCAGAAAATAAAAATTTTGGGGAGATGCTAGCAGATGTCAGAGCCACAGAGCAGTGGGAACCTCCAAGGACCTTGTTCCTTTGTGGATGGTGCCCAAGAACCATGCTTGTTGCATGAAAACAAACAAACAAACAAACAAAAAAACGCTTTCTATCAGGAAACCCACTGAGATTTGTGGGCAGTGGTGATTTGTAAATAGCAGCCACCTTCTGAGACCAAAGTCCTGCTAAGTGCATGTTGTTCAAATCGAAGCTTCTCTCTCCTGTGTAACAGAGAGGGCAAACTAGCTGGGGTGGTGATGCACTCCTTTAATCCTAGGAGCACTCGGGAGGCAGAGGTAGGAGATTCACTGTGAGTTAGAGGCAAGTCCGAGTCTACATAGTGAATTCCAGGTCAGCCGGGGCTAGAGTGAGACCCTACCTTGATAAACCAAGAAAAAAAAAAAAAAAAAAAAAAGAGGAGGAATGAAAGAAAAGGGCAAAATAAACTTTAAAAAGCTGAACCGATGTTTTGCTCTGCAGTTGAGTGTGATTTAGCACTGGCTCCCTTAGCTTCTTATAGCCACCTTTCATTCCATCCTCTGTGAAATACCAGAGCGGCTCGCCATCGTGCGCCATGCTTCAGATAGGATTCTCCTAGTCACTCTGTTCCTGAGTTTTTCTCCAAATATACTCATGTCTTTGTCAGGTTCATCAGTATTGGTGGCTAATTAGCACAGGGACGTGGCCACTGTGGTCATTTCAGGCTGAGTGGAGAGGACACGTGAAAGGCCCCAGCACTGAGGCGTGTGCAGCCTTTTACAAGCAGCCACCAGCTCCCCCTCAAACACAGAGCCTCATGCTCCGTGGTACCCAAGTCAGTGTCTAGAGGTCAGCTTTGAAGGATTCTAAGTAGGACAATGACACAATTATATCCACAGCTTGAAAAAAACAAGAAAGAAAAACGGTCATGAAGACCGTTGGGGGGCAAAGTATGGGCACAGCTCAGAGCTGACGTACGTCTTCATTTCTCTTTTGTTATCAAGAAATAAATCTATTAAGTTATGAAAATGAGTGGCAAGGCTTTTTTTTTTTCATGTAAGAGAGGAGATATTTCAATTTGAAAAATATCCAGCCTATTCAAGCTCTGCTTTTCCATTATGGGTGAAGAGGTTGAGGTCCCGGAATCGTGAGAGGAATGTTAGCGATTAATTAGAACACCCGAGGGTGGCAACCACTGCAAAGACTTTCTTAAATTGCACACCTTTGATGTTGGCTGGCAGGCTCTCTGATCATCATGTGTCTAAGTGGCACAGTCCTTCCCCGTCATGTGCCTCAGTATCTTGGTGGTTTTCACTTTACTCCTTTCACAGAGCACAGATAAATAAAGGGACATCTCAACTAGCAAGTCACTGCAGAGACTGCCAAGGCCACCAACCTTGTCCACGGTAGAAACTTGTTCTCAACACCAGATGGTGCTTTAAAAAATTTTTTATTTATGTATTCATTTATTTATTTAAGAGAGAGAGAGAGAGAGAGAGAGAGAGAGAGAGGGAGGGAGGGAGGGAGGGGGGGGGGGGAGAATAGGTGTGCCAGGGCCTTTAGCCACTGCAAATGAACTCCAGACATACGCACCACCTTGTGCATCTGGTTTATGTGGATCCTGGGGAATCAAACCTGGGTCCTTAGGTTTCACAGGCAAGTGCCTTAATTGCTAAGCCATGTCTCCAACCCTCAGCTTGTGTTTCATGGGATGGCATCAGGTTCTCATGACTCTTCCTATTTGGGAAGCTCAGAGTCTGTAGCCTGTTCTGTCTCTTCATCTCCAAACTCCCCCAGTGCCTGTAAGAGAGTGAAGATCACAGGTCATGTCCCACCTTTGCTGGATTGCTTTGATATCTCCATTGTGATATGTCATGGAAATCTTCTCTGGCCATGCCTGTTTGGAGCTTCTTATGTTTGCATATTTATTTCTTTCCTTAGGTTTTGGAAATTTCTGCTATAATTTCATCAAACAGATGCTCTTTGCCTTTAACTTTTTCATACCAGTTCCCTCTTCTATCTCATGGATTCATAGTTTGATTTCCTGATTATATCCCTGAGTGATTGTACCTTGTGGCCATACATATTTTTGACCTTATTGATATTTGAATGTATTGTGTCAACCTCCTCCTTCAACTCTGCTATTTCTTCTCCTTGGTGAATTCTACGAGTGATGTTTTCACCTTTTTAAAATTTTATTTGATTCATCATATTTTTCATTTTCAATATTTCTACTTTTTAAAAAATTCGTTTATTTACTAACAAGCAGAGGGACATAGAAAGAAAAGAAACAGGTAGAGAACATGGGCATGCCAGGCCCTTCAGCTGCTGCAAACGAAGTCCAGATGCGTGCACCACTTTGTGCATCTGGCTCTATGTGGTACTGGGGAATCAAACCCAGGTCATTAGGTTTTGCAGGCAAGTGCCTTAACCACTAAGCTATCTCTCCAGCCTCCTCTTATTTGTTTTTTAAATCTTTTAAAATTATCTTTTCTTCCATCATGTTGCCTTTTGGATCTACATTGTGGATTTCCTCATCAGTTTTACTGGTGTTTTTCCCTATGTCTTCCTCTTGGGGTCCTGGGTTGAGTCCAGATATTTTGTTGTCCTTGGGATCCTTGATAATTATTAGTAAGAAGCTTATGAAATATTTATGTAGAAATTTCTCTCTTCCAATATCTTTGACATCAGTAGTTGAGGAGTTATGGTCTTTGTAAAAAATATTTTTATTGATTTATTTGAGAGGGGCACAGAGAAGGAGGCAGAGAGAAAAGGTGAGTTTTGGTGCCTCTAGCCACTGCAAACAAACTCCAGAGGCATACACCACTTTGTGCATCTGGCTTGGCATGTGTCCTGGGGAATTGAACCCAGGCCATCAGGCTTTTAGCCAGCGAGTTCTTTTAACCTCTGAGCCATCTCCTCAGCCCAAGTTATAATCTTTTTGAGAGATGATGTTCTCTTGCTTTTTAATGTTTGTTGCATTTTGTGTTATGATGTTTTAAATGTGTATTGGTCTGGAAATCTCTTGTGGTCTTATGTGGAGATCTTGTTGTTCAGACTACGCTTAAGGGCACGAGTCTCACTGTTACTCACAGAGGAGACAGCAGGTGTTCACAATAGCCACAACGTCCAGTCACACAGGACATAGAAATACTTGAAACTCGGCTAGAGAGATGGCTTAGCGGTTAAGCACTTGCCTGGAAAGCCTAAGGACCCTGGTTTGAGGCTCGATTCCCCAGGACCCACGTTAGCCAGATGCACAAGGGGGTGCACGCGTCTGGAGTTTGTTTGCAGTGGCTGGAAGCCCTGGCATGCCCATTCTCTCTCTCTCTTCCTCTGCCTCTTTCTCTCTCTGTCACTTTCAAATAAATAAATAAAAATAACAAAAAAATTAAAAAAAAAGAAATACTTGAAATTGATCAAAGCCCACAAACACATCACCAATGACTACAAAACAGAAAACGAGAACAGTAATGTAGCTTGCGGTATGAAGTTAAAAGTAATTTAGGCTAAACTGGGCATGGTGGTGCACACCTTTAAGCCCAGCACTCGGGAGGCAGAGGTAGGAGGATCACTGTGAGTTCGAGGCCACCCTGAGACTCCATAGTGAATTCCAGGTCAGCCTGGACTACAGTGATACCCTACCTCAAAAAACAAAATAATAATAATAATAATAATAATAATTTAGGCTGAATATGAATATAATGAATAAATAAGATTAAATAAGAAGGCAGCCAAAGAGGAAAAATATGAGAGGCAAGGTTAAACACAAGAAAGAAAAAAGAAGAACAAGAAGAAAGAGGAGGACAGGAGAGCAAAGGAGAATTTCATGGAGAGGAAGAACAAAGAGCAATATATTAGAAAAAGATTTTAAAATAATAAGAAAGTTCAAAAACAAAGTTAGGTGCTGGAGAGATGGCTTAGCAGTTAAGGCATTTGCCTGCAAAGCAAAAGGATCCCGGTTTGACTCCCCAGGACCCACGTAAACCAGATGCACAAGGGGGCACAGGCATCTGGAGCTCGTTTAGTGGCTGGAAGCCCTGGCATGTCTATTCTCTCTCCCCCCTTTCTCTCTCTCAATCTCTCTCAAATAAATAAATAAAAAATATTTAAAGATTGGATGTCATTAGATGGGGATAAATAACAATATGAGTTTTAATAAAAATAAAAACTGGTAAGATAAAATTTTAAAAAACTATTAAAAACGTAGTAGAAAGAAAAAAAAAAGGAGTTGGGAACATAAGGAACAAAGAGGAAAAAATAAGATAAGAAGGAAAAGAAAGAAGATTGACCAATGTTTAAAAAAACATATGAATGAACAAGATTAATTAACAATATGAGGGTAAATAAAAAAGGAAACCCTGGGCTGGAGAGATGGCTTAGCAGTTAAGTGCTTGTTTGTGAAGCCTAAAACCCCGGTTTGAGGCCCGATTCCCCAGAACCCACGTTAGCCAGATGCACAAGGGGGCGCACGCATCTGGAGTTCATATTCATTGGTTGAACGCTCTGGCATGCCCATTCTCTCTATCAGTCTCTTTTTCTCTCTGTGTCTGTTGCACTCAAGTAAATAAATAAAAATAAACAAAAAAATAAAAAAACTGAAACCCTATTTTTAGATTGATACAGTGAAAATCCTGCTGAAATTACAGGGAAAGGAACAAAGAGGGGAAAAAGAAAACAAAGGATATAAAGGACAAGTTGGGGAGATGGGTCAGCAGACCAAATGCTTGCCGAGGAAGCAAAGGACCTGATTTCAATCCCTAGTGCCCATGTCCGATGCCAGGCATGCTGGTGAACACCTGTAATCCCAGCCCTGGGGAGGTGGAGACAGGAGCATCTCTTGGGCTGGCTTAGTGGGAATGGCAAGCTCCAGGGTCAGCATGAGACCTTGTCTCAATGGCAGAAGACACCTGACATCAGCCTCTGGTATCCACAGGCCCAATACACATGAATCTGCGTATACACATACACACACATGTGAATCTGCATATAGACATGCACATATGAATGTGCATATACACATACACATGCCCACACACATATGAAAAAAAGGAAAAGAAAGTTTTGAACAGCTTCCTTCTGGTCTTTAAAAACTGGGGTGAACTTGGAGCCTTTTGTATTTCCTATGGCCATTGCTGGTGTTGGACAAGTACTAGGGCCTCATTCACTTTAATTTTTTTTGTTTATTTTTATTTATTTGACAGTGACAGAGAGAAAAAGAGACAGAAAGAGAGAGAGAGAGAGAGAGAGAGAGAGAGAGAGAAAGAGAGAGAATGGGTACGCCAGGGCCTCCAGCCACTGCAAACGAACTCCAGATGCATGCACCCCCTTGTGCATCTGGCTTACGTGGGTCCTGGGGAATGGAGCCTTGAACCTGGGTCCTTAGGCTTCATAGGCAAGCGCTTAACTGCTAAGCCATCTCTCCAGCCCCTCACTCACTTTAGCAACGTCCTCTCCACATTAGCTTCACTATCTGGGGGCTGGGCAAGTTCTCTCACCCTCCTGAGACTCTCCAGATCATATTCCCTGGGCGGCTAGAGTTCTTAATGAGGGGAGACATTCACCCAAGCATGCTGGGATTGTGGGAGCCATAGCACTGAAACCTGTATGGGGGGTGGGGAGGAGCATTCGGGAGGCAGAGGTAGAAGGGGTCGCTATGAGTTCAAGGTCAGCCCGGGTTGACACAATGAATTCTAGGTCAGCCTGGGCTAGACTGAGACTCTTACCTTGAAAAAAAAATCCCCAAAAAGTAATAGTCACACATATCTCTAAACAGAGTCCAGCTAATAGGGACAGAACATGGTGCCGCGGAGCCAAGACTTGAACGTGATCGTCTTGTAAGATTGAAGCCTGTGACTCACCTTGGCGGTTTGGCTCTCCTCACCTGCCGCAGGTGATCCACCTGGCTCCATTTTTCTATGCCTTGCCTTTGCTTACTTCGGTTTTGTACCAGCCAAGACGCCATCACATTGCATTTGGCAACAAATTGGTGACCCAGATGGGACGTTTCCCTTGTGGGATAAACAGAAAGGTCCTGTCTCTGGCAGGGCCTCTTGCCCCGCTGGTGCTGGGCCTTAAGCCGGGAAGGGAAACGAAAGCCTTGGGTCTGGGTTCCTCGGTAGCCATGTCATGCTGAGAAAACCTTGCAGTCGCTGCAAATCTTTGCCTGGAAGCTGTTGCTGTTGTGGCTGTTTCTTAGGCGGACAGGTGATCCTGCTCATAGAATTTCATAAGAGAGCAGAGGGGGACTGAACGGGTCAGAGAAGCCTGGAAAGGGTCAGCTACAGGTGAGAGATGGCACCCCAGCCTGGGGACCAGGGAATTCACACTCCAGTCTAAGCTGACAGCAGGCGGACTCCAAAGAGCCTCCACCTGGAACAGAGGCAAGTCAAAGGCATGCGACAGGATAAACCTGAAAAGAAAGAATCACACTGAAAAAAAAAGATCTGTGACCTGATTGGGAGCAATCTAAAGATTGGGACATTAGAATTTCCCATCTTACAGATTTGCATGAAGATAAAGGAGCACCAGAGGGTGATGTGGAGTCTCCTTCCTTATATACTTATATTCTTGCGCAAACCAGGTAACTTGGTTCTATTAAAACCTTGAAAGCCAGAATTCCCTTAGGATTGGCTTAATTTGAACAAGACCTTATTTCATCTTACTAACAACTCTTCTCTTAGATTATAAGATGTGGATCCTTGGGTTCATCACACTCGAATACAGGCACAAGAACCAAATGACTCAGGAGAACCTCCAAATGTTTGTCCTGTGGACCGTGATCAGAATTCACACACACTCACTGAAGAATTATGATATTAAAGTCAAATAATATGAAAGATAACAGTGAATATCCATTTTGTCTTATTCTTTTAACTGGCTTGTTTGGCTTTTAACTGTGTTTCAGCCTGAGTCCTCGGGGACATCAAGTCTGTGTGTCGGTGACTGTGGTAACAGGGGAAGGGGTGTAATGTAACTTATAAAATTCAAGCACTTTAATCACCGAGCCACCTTTCCAGCCTCTCCATTCTTTTTTGAGACAGGGCCTCATGTACCTCAGGCTGGCCTTACTGTATAGCTGAGAATGACTTTGAACTTTCTTATGCTCTCTTACTAAGTGTTAGGGTCACAGGTTTGTGCTACCACATGTAGTTTTATGGGGTGCTGGGGCTGGAACCCAGGGCCTCTTATATACTCAGCAGGCACCCTACCAACTGAGCTATGTCCTCAGTTCAATCATCTCATTTGATTATCTGCCTATCTATCTACCTACCTACCTATCCATCTATCTATATCTATTATCTATCTATCTATCTATCTATCTATCTATCTATCTATCTATCTATCTATCTATCTATCTTCCTTCTATCTCTGTGTGGGGGCATGCCAGGACCTCTTGTGTCAGCAAATGAATGCCAGACATCTCTTTTTGAGTCTGACTAACGTGGGTGGTTTGGGAATTGAACTGAGGTCCATAGACTTTGCAAGAAAATGCTCTGAATCCTTGAGCCACCACCCTCTGCCCCTTTCTACTAACAATTTTTTTTGCATGTGCATGTGTATGTGGGCACATCAGGGCATTTTTTTCCCACTGCAAACAAATACCAGGTGAATGTGCCCCTTTTTGCATCTGGCTTTACACAGATATTAAAGAGCCTCAGACTCTGAGTTTTGAATAAGGACATTCATCCCCTACCTCCCAATGCAGAGCTCTCTCCTCGCTCCCACCTGACCATGTCTAGACTAGCTCTGGGATTCTGGAGCCACTGCCTATGATGGAACTTGAGGATACCTCTGAGCTGAGACAGAAAGAAATGCCACTTGCCTGAGACTCTACCTCAACATATCACCCAAAGCCCATCTCTTGGAGGCCAGTTTCCTTCATCTTACCATACACCCTGTCTCTGTGCCTTGTCTCAGTATGTTAGGCCCTCTTGCTTTCTCCGTGGTGCATGCACCCCCCTTCTCTCTCTCTCTCTTTCCCTCCCACCCTTTCCTTCTCTACTTCTCTCCACTACCCATGACAACAAAACAGAAAGTCATTTGCTTGGTGCCTCAATCCGAACCCCAATATCTAACAGCATTGCCCTTGCCACTTGCCCATCTATACCCAAGTCCCCTACCCCACCTCACCTGCTAAAGAAGCACCCCTTCATCCCCCCAAGTTATTTAGCCTTGGCTGTCTGCCACACACTGTTCCAGACATCAGAACAGACACGCCTCCTTTCTTCTGGCCCTTGGGGCACTTACTGGTTCCACACCCCTAGCTGCTTGCTCAATATTGTCCCGGAGTTTTGCTCACTAGCCATTGGAGGCCATTACACGGGCTGTGTCCCTGCTCCCACCCTGGCCATTGCCATCCAGTGGAAACTCTAGAGACATTAAAGAGTCCCTGTGAGTAGCAGGTTTTCCTTATGGAAGCATCCCAAGAACAAGTGAGAGCAGGGTATGGTTTCTAATCCCAGCTGCTTAGCCTCCAACCTACAATAGGATGAAAACCTTGGTTCTAAGTTTAGATTCTGGTTTTGTTGCTTTATAACCACCTCACAAGTGGTTAAATGGGAGGCTCAAAGGCAACGAGTTCATTTCCACTTAGAGACGATGTGACCTGAGAGTCAAACCACTTCGGAGAAACCAGCTAGAAACCAGAAGAGGAAATAATACTCATATTCTCTCTCACTCTGCAAACAATACTGCCTTAGGGAGTGGTATGGTAGTGTTATCATTACTATAACCAAATACCCCACAGAAATAACTTAAAAGATGAAGGATTTGTTTGGGCTTGGATTTCCTCTGGGTTCCGTCCATGGTTACTTGGTCCCTTGCGCTTACCTAGAACATTATGATGGTGGAAGCTAAGGTTCTTCCATTCATGGTGATGCAAGAATTTTGGAGTCCAGGGAAGGATTAGACTCCAAGAAAGTGGAGGAGACCTCAGGCCCATGGACTGCCAACTTTGGACCCTCATCTGCTATTATCCAGGAAAATCTAATTTCTCTGTCGCAGATGTTCCTGTTTATCTGGAACTTTCTTCTGACAGGCACCAAGAATGCCATTTGTAATTCTAACACTTTTGCTTAGGTGTCTCAGTCCTGGCCCCTGTTAATGAGGTTGGGACCAGAGTCCTTACTGCAGAATGTCTTCATTGTCACCTGCAGTTCCTTTGAGATGAGTTTTCCTTCCTGTTCCTGGACTTGAATTTGATTTGATCCATCCCTGGCTGTAGTGGGACCCAGACAGACAAAGGTGGGCTCGGATCTTCAGAGGCAGAAAGGGAGGCCCGCCTTCATTTACTCCTTTACCTTTCTGTGGGAAGCGCACGTTTGCTTTACCTAGTTGGGAGATCTGTGGAAATGTGCCGCAAAGCCAGAGCCTTAGCCTGGTAATTGTTTCTGCCTAGACTGGATGATGAGCTCCTGCATTTTGCTTAAGGGGAGACTGCAAATCATCCCAGCGAGGCTGAGCTGGTGACTCCGGGGCAAGAATGCTAATGTCCTGAGCTGCCTGTGTGAGGGGGCTAATTAGCTGTCCACCGGGAGGCACTGCCAGTAGGGCAAGGCTGTCACTGTGTGCCAGGCTTCTTCTGAATTCTGGGACTGTCCACACCCACTCTCCTTCTGCCCCGTGCGTGCCCTTCCCATCCTCCTCCTACAAAGCTCCAATGCCGTGGCCGTTAGGGGCCGTTTCAGCAGTATTTTTTTGCTGATGGAAACAAAAGCTTATGATTCCTCACACAAGATTCTAGAACCCTGGACTGTTAAGGTACCAGGAGGAGGACAAGCAGTGCAAACTCCATGTGCCCACGGGCCTCCCGATGAATGTGTCCATAATTCTTTCTTCCCTCCAACGCTCTCCCTTCCATTCCTTTTCATTTCCTTTGCCTCCCCCCCCCCCACCACTTTTGGTTTTCTCTCCCCTTCCCTGCTTAGTTAAAATCATTTTCAGCTGGACATTCCAGAAAAGCAAGGCATAAACATGAGGATTTAGGGAATTCCAACATCTATCCTGTTTTTCCTGGTGCTATCTTCTATCTTGATAGAAAGTTTCTTGAATCAGAGTGTGCCCCGCAGGCTGGCAGTGAGAGCGATGCTCCTTTCCACTGCAGAATATACAAGTTTGCTTTTCTCTAAGTTCCACTGGGGTTTTGTAGTAAGAGAACAGAGAGCGTCACAAATGCAGGCCTTCTAAAGGACATTGGTGGAGACACCTCTGCCAAAGACTTCTGCTCCTATCTCAAGACATTCTTAGCCTGCAGTTATGGGTGCTAGAGGGTCTGTTCTTACTTTCAAAAGGCTTAACTTAATAGCCACATAGTTTGGTCTAACATAGTCATAGCTGATACGTGGCCATGAAAGGGGCTACGGGAGCCCGAGACAGTTGGGCTGTGGACATGCAACAGCCTTGCGGTGTTTGGAGGACAGCTGCTTTTCAGTGCGCAGCGGTCAGCTTCCTGGTAGAGCCGCGCACTTGTTTTGGGGCTTGCCCATGCTCCGTCTCCATTTGCAGGTGAGGGCAGAGGAAGGACCAGGAGGCTGGCTGCTTGCCTCACCTTTTGTTCTGCCTTCTGCTCCAGGTTCCTCCTCGGGGCTGATAAATGAGAGAGCCTGTAACCCTGCAGCTGCCTAATGAATACGAGGCAGCCCCTCACTACATATCATCCGAGATGGCACAGCGGGCCAAGCCACCGCATTCTTAACTGCAAACAGTGTCTGAACTGGCTCAGGCCCTCTGCCTGCCTCTTTTCTCTGGTGTCTGGTATTACTTCTGTCTCAGCTTTGCAAAGAGGGGAGCCTGAAAGCTTTTGACATCAGAGTTAGCTGGTAGGTTCATCAAAAGGCACATTACCAGGCAACTTTCTCGGTCTACAAAACTGAGCTCCCTGTGAACTGGGGTGGGGGCATCCTGGAGGTGGTTGGAATGCGTGCTAATGTTCCAACAACACTCTCCCCACCATAAAAGTTTGACAGAGAAACCACAGCTCCGTATTCTCTGCTATTTTCCAGGGCTCAGCACAAAGTCTTGTGTGTATCAGGTAACTCGTAAGTTTTGTGGACAAATGTGCAGCACGGGTTGCCTGAGACACATCATGCAAGCGTTTCTCTCTACATTTTCCTTCATTCGCGTCTCCTGCTGCACGCGCATGACAGGTTCCATGCTGTTCTCTAGAAGAACAGGAGGCAGTTGGCAAGGCCTTGCACGTCTTGGCTTTTGTTTCTACAAGCCCCTCAGAGAGCCAAGTGAGTCATCACCGGAGATGCCACTGAGGAAAGCGGAGTGTGACAAGTGTTTTCCAAAACGATAATGAGCCTCTTGCTACAGAAGATGAGGAGAAAGTTATGGCTTTCAGAATCTTTGAGGTGCCTCTGGCTACAGAAGGGGCGCTCTCGAGAGGCTGTATGCTTTGGATGGATACCTCTGTGACAAGGGCCTGAGCTGGAGAAGGACATAAGTGACTCCATATTGTGAACTGATACAATGAAGTTCGGCTTAGCGGGTGCCTCAGGGTGCGGTCTCACTTACACCCGAACCTTACGCTTGGCTTGCTCTAACACAATGGGTCACCACAAGACAAGTTGTTTTTTGTCGCTGTTGCTGCTAAATGCAATCTTTAGTTTCTGTGTTAACTGCTGCTTGCTTGCAGTTGCAGGAGAGGAAAAAACACAGGGAGTGGAGATTCCTGAAAAGTTCCTGTTTTTTGTTTTTTTTTTTCCTAGAGTCAACTGACATTAACTCTTGGTTTTGTAAGATTATGATTACTGAACGTCTAAACTGTAAAACTAAGATGTGAAATCGTATGTTTTGTCTTTTTTTTTCTCCTATAAAAGGAGCCATAAAGTACATCCTGGCACTGCATTCTGGCTCCTGAGGCCTGGGTATACTTGCCAGGAGGCCAATAAAGATTCCTTTCCTACTGCTTGGTGTCCGAGTGGTCTTCCCTGGGGGGTCCTCACCATAACACCTCCCTCATGCTTACCAAGTTCTGGGCACAATTCTAGGTACCTTGGTCCGATGCCATGCCGCCTCTGTGAGGTGGGAACTACCAGTGTTTTCATGTTACCGCCGGGGGCACCAAGGCTGAGAAGGGTGAACTAATTTTCCTGAGGTGACCCATTTGATTTTCAGAGCTAGACTGGAAGCCGGGTCATTTCACTCTCTAGTCTTTGTACTAGTAAGCATAGCAGTCAGTTTTATGTCGCTGTGATAAAATATCCGACAGAAGCAACTTGGGGAGGAAAGATTGATTCTGGCTCACAGTTTCAGAAGGATTTTAGTCTGTCACGATGGGAAAGGCTTGGTAGAGTCATGGTGATGGGATCCTGAGAATAGTGGCCGTGCCTTGTGGGGATGCCATGAGAGTTAAATGACAGATGTCCAAACGACTTAGTTCCTCACATCTTGGTGGCCAGCCAGCAAAGGGCATGACTTGTAATCATGAGGAGAGTAGAAAATTTGAAGACCTCCAGCAAGGACCCACGTGGTAGATGGTTCCACGTTGCTGGGATGAGCATCCAAACCAGACCTAGTTTATAGGAGGAAGGGGTTTATTTCAATTTATAGATCCAGGAGGAAGTTCCACCAACGGCGGAAGAGGCTGCTTCCCTCATCCAGTCACAAGCAGGCAGAAAGCGGCACGGGCCCCACCCGAGCTCGGCTCCAGCCCAGGTGTCTCCTCTGCCCTCTGAGCAGGAGGGTCGGCTTAATCTCCTTCCTGGGGTCTCCGCCTAGGGGTCTAATTCCTAACGCTGGCTAGTGAGCAAAGGAAGGCGCACAGCAGCAACAGACGGCCCGGCCCAGGAGAACAGGCTCCATGGCCCGGAGCTCCTCGCTCATCTTCCTCACCCTCCATGGCTCGACAGACTCCCTTGTTCCCTCACGAAAGGAAATCTTTCTGTTTCTGACAGTCAAGATTAATCACCTGCTGTGAGTTCTGTCTCTTCAATTAAAAAAAAAATATTAATTATTTATTTATTTGAGAGTTAGCAAAGGAGGGAGAGAGAGAATGGGCGCTCCAGGGCCTCCAGCCACTGCAAATGAACTCCAGACGCATGCCCCCCCCCCCCCCCGGGGATCTGGCTTATGTGGGTCCTGGGGAATTGAACCGACGTCCTTTGGCTTTGCAGGCAAACGCCTCAACCGCCAAGCCATCTCTCCAGCCCACGTTCTATGAAATGCGATATTCAGACAGTTAAGTTGGGAGACAAGAGAAAAGAGACGGTTTCTGACCCCAAGGATGTGAGGAGAAGAATGAGAGTGACAGGTCCCGGGGCATCTGAAACCGGGCAGCTCGGAAGACGCAAACCTCTTCCCTGTGGTCACGCACATCTGCTCGGTGCTTTCTGTTCCTCTTTGTCCCTGACATCTCTCTGTGACTACCCCCAGCTCTCTGAGGTCTGGATACTTCCTCTTGTCCCACATGCAGGGAAAATGGAGATTCCCAGAACACAGGCAGTGCCGGGAGCAATCTTATTGTCATGAACTGCATTAGTAGAACAATGTGTTGAGGCATTGACTCTCATGGGGGACAGTTCTAACCTCAGCCACATCACCTTCCAGAGGTCCCTGGAGCACCCCTCACTCGCCTATAGCAGCAAGCGCCTGCAACACATAGGCAGCTTCACTTTGCTCTTGATGTGCCCACCCGTCTGCAAATCCTTCCTGAGTTTGTCTCTGAAATAAACCTCGTTTACTCATGTTCTTACCCCTGAGTTTGTTGGCGGTAATTCAGGCTAAGCTGTCACAGAGGTCTAAGTGTTGATGTGTGTGGGGGGCGGGGGGATCAAAAAGCATATTTTGTTGGAATGAAGGCAGGGGCCGGCAGGGAGACTGTCCTCCACAAGGGTAAATGTCGTCATTATCCAACTTGGGAGCACAAAGGCATTTGAACAGCTGGATGGAAAATGGAAGGTACCCTGGAAGAGCAGGCGCCTTTTACCTGTGTTTGCACCACAGCTCCTACCCACAGGCTAACCTCTGTCCCTTTGTCTCGTGGACTTTCTGCTCCTTTCTTGCAATGCCTGGGGTGAGGACTCCCCTAGTGACCATCTGTGGCAGTTGCTTTCTTCTTGTTGGCATAAAAGCACCCAGCCAAAGGCAGCTGATGGGAGGCAAGTTGTTTAGTTCGGTTCACAGACTCCAGGGGATGCTCCATGAGAGCAGGGGAAGGCATGGCCTGAGCAGACACTGCGTGTCACCTCTGCCACTGCACAGGGGGAGACAGCAGCAGGAGAGGGAGTCAAGCTCCGGTAGGAGGGTGCTAGCCATGACACCCCCGAGCCCGAGCCCCCAGGAACACACCTGCCCCAGCAAGGCTCCACATCCCAAGTTGCCCCCACCTGGGAACCTAGCTTTCAGAACACATGAGTTTTCGGGGGACAACTAATTCAAACCACCACACTGTCCCAACAATGTGGCAGATATACCACGTTTGGTTAGGGAAGAAGTCCCTGGATGAAGAGGGAATGTGGAAGAGAAGGGTTTCCCTGGATGATCAATGCAGAGAACAGCTGTTGAGTCCGGTGGTGAGCACCTATCAGTTAGGAAGGATACTCAACCCTGAAGCTCCAGCCTTAAGCTTTAAGCTTCTTTCTCTCTATGAGAATGATGGACTCTTGGAGTGAAGACATCTGGCTCACTACATTCTCTGTTTTGGTGCACTAAGGGTTATCGGCTAAGTCCGGGATGACGCGGGACTCTTGGCCATGGATAAAGGGCAGGAGATTCTGTGCTTGAAGATATTTCGCAAGTGCAACTAAGAGCTCCCATGGACTCGTCGAGGCATCACCTCTGAGGACTGTGTCTGCCCTAAGAAGGCTGCATTCTCTACGGCAGCCCTACAGAAGTCTGGCAGTTCAGAGGAGAGCTTGCCTCATTTGGTTCAACCCATCTTTCTCATTAACTGCCACTTCCAGTGCTTAGCGGGTAGGCTGATAGAAAGCTGTGTGATGGATCCCAAAGAGTGATGGCTTTAAAACTAATGAAATAGATTCTTCATAGTTGTTGTCATCAGGGGATGGGACCTTATGGCTTTGGTGGGAGAAAATGTACTTTCCAGTTTGATTGATCTCAATTTCCTAGGTTGTAGCCACCAGCTTTGTTTCAGTCTGGTGTGCTTCTGCTTCATACCCAGAGATGAGTGGACAAGCCCACAGAAAATCATTTTTATTTTTTTTAGTGGTCACACAGCATCACTGGAGAGTAACAATGCCGAGGTTACACAGTACTGCGGTTTACTGCTTATCATGCTCAACCTGTACCTTCTCCATCCTCAGAGTTTGGAGATGGATGCTGAAAGTCGCCTTCAAAAGTTCTGTGAATGGGCTGGAGGGATGGCTTTGTGGTTAAGGCACTTGCCTGCAAAGCCAAAGGAACTCAGTTCGATTCCCCAGGACCCACGTAAGCCAGATGCACAAGGTGGCGCATGCATCTGGAATTCGTTTGCAGTGGCTCGAAGCCCTGATGTGCCCACTGCCTCTCTCTCTTTCTCTCTCACATGCACACTTTGTCTGTTTCCCTCTCTCAAATAAATAAATAAAAATAGTTTTTAAAAAGTTCTGAGAAATAAGTTGGGGATGTGAGAAAGATGGTTCAGACAACAGCAGAAACAGGATTGAAAAATAAAATCTGTAGGGTGTTTGTATGTGTGTGTGTGTGTGTGTGTGTGTGTGTGTGTGTATTAGACAAAAGGAGAGAGATTTAAAAATAAAATCTGTAGGGTGTTTGTGTGGGTGTGTGTGTATATTAGATATAAGGAGAGAGAGAAAGAGGAAACACATGTGCCATCCTAGCCTTGCACCCTGAGACGGGACCTCAGATTGTTCCTCACTGTGAATGCCAGGCTAGCTGTCTTCTGATTTCAGGGATCAGGGATCCCCAGTCCTGTCTCACCACAGGACGGCTGGGATTACAGTCACTTTGTTACTGTGTCCAGATTTACATGTGTTCTGGAGATAAAGATTCAGATCTCCCTGCTTTTGTGTCAAGCCCTTTACCCTTTACCCACTGAGCCTCTCCCCAGTCTAGAAATGGGGAGTTTAAAGACTGTCAATTTTGTGCATCTGGCTAACGTGGGTCCTGGGGAATCGAGCCTCGAACTGGGGTCCTTAGGCTTCACAGGTTAGTGCTTAACCGTGAAGCCATCTCTCCGGCCCAGCCCTGGGATTTTTGTTGCAACTTTTGTTAGTGAAGCTTTGTTTCTGCTCCCGGGTATAGCTGTTGGCCTCACAGAACGTTAAGCTGGAAGCTTCTGGGACATTTTTGTTACCGTAATGTGAACCTGCTGACTGTGAAAACAGCCCACGGGAGGAAACGAGGCAGAGACTACATCCTGCTGGCGTCATCACTGCATGCGAACCAGTCCTGAGCTGGGGACGTTCTTTCCCTTGTCTCAGGCTGAGCTGGATTCTTCTGAACACTTGTAACTGAAATAACCTGTATGAAAAAATACCATATATATATATAATTTCAACACAAGGCAAAAGTGATCTCAGTTGGGCCTGAACTTGGATGTAAATAAACATAAGGTCTTTGAAATATAGGTTAGCAATTCCATCCCTTGTCCAGGGACTGTTGGCATGAGCTGAAGGACAAAACATGATCTGATCCAGTCTCCAGAAGTCAAACAAGTACTTCTCTCTGCTCACCAATGGTGAGGACTGTTTGACCAGCACATACTGAGGCTGTGATTCAGCAGTTTTTGCTGCAAGTTAATCAAATGGCAGCATTAATGTGACAGTGACCCTACTGTGAATGTGGCCTTACTATATTAGGGTCCCCTTTGGATGCCAGGTCAGTTACTAACCTGTTATCTGTCCACTGAAAAGCACCCTGGGGTACCTTACATTGTAATTCTGCAAATGAAGCTGTAAGCCATGGCCCTGGGCCACCTACATGTCTCCTCGTGACGACTGTTCATGCAGAGCGGAGCGGAGACTAGAGAGCTGGGAGAGAGGATGAAGGGGTTGTTATTATTATTATTTTTTAGTTCCTGGTTCTGCTCATATATCACCTGTTAGTGTTTCTTCATCACAAGGGCACAAGTTGGTTGCTGTGTTCCCATTCTGGTTGCTGCTGGGGATTGAACCCAAGACCTCATACATGCTGGGCAAGTGTTCGGCCATTGAGTTGCTCCCTCAGCCCTCCCTCCAGCTTCTCTCTGAAGTTCCAGAACCAGCCTCGTCACAGTCCCTTGAGATGATAGCACCCACCTGGACTATCATCGCCTCCTCCTGCTCCTCCTCTCCCCTGCTCCTCTCCCCTCCTCCTCCTCTCCCCTCCTCCTCCTCCTCTCCCCTCCTCCTCCTTCTCTCCCCTCCTCCTCTCCCCTCCTCCTCCTCCTCTCCCCTCCTCCTCCTCCTCTCCCCTCCTCCTCTCCCCTCCTCCTCCTCCTCCTCTCCCCTCCTCCTCTCCCCTCCTCCTCCTCCTCTCCCCTCCTCCTCTCCCCTCCTCTTCCTCCTCCTCTCCCCTCTTCCTCTCCCCTCCTCCTCCTCCTCTCCCCTCCTCCTCTCCCCTCCTCCTGCTCCTCCTCTCCCCTCCTCCTCCTCCTCCTTTCCCCTCCTCCTGCTCCTCCTCCTCTCCCCTCCTCCTCTCCCCTCTTCCTCCTCTTTCTTCCAAATCCCTCCTGCTTCTCCTTCCCCACCTTGGCCCCTTGCTCCTCCTCTCCTCTTCACTATTCCTCTTTTCCCTTCACCCATTCATGCCCCTCTCCTCCTCCCTGCCCGCCCTTCTCATCCTGGGCTGGGGGCCTCCTCCAAGCCGGAGCACAGCTTCCTCCCTGGCTCCCAGGTTAGCACTGGCTGCTTCTGCAACTGTTGCCTTGGTATTACCTCAACACTCCTTTTTGACCTTGCTTCATTCACCCATCTCCTTTTTCTTCTAAGAATTGTGTCCAAATTTGCTTTTGGGGAGCCACTCCTTATCCAGTTTCATTCCAAGGGTAATTGCACACCCCAGGTGTGTCCAGTTTGAGTGTCTCCTTGCTACTGTGATGGTCAAGGACCCTGATCAGCCAGATGAGGGTTAGGAGCAGGACTTTTGTTAAAACCATTGGTGAAAGAAACTCACTGAGGTTTCTGGGTATGTAGGACAATAATTCTGGGGCAGGTGACACCGAGGTCTGTCAACAGGGGGACAGAGTTGGCTTGAGAAGGAAGCCAATTCCAAAAAGAGCAGAGGACTAGAGAGATGGCTTAGCACTTCAGGTGTTTGTCTGTGAAGCCGAAGGACCCATGCCCGACTCTCCCGGCCCCTCATAAGCCAGGCGCAGAAAGTGGTACATGCCCACAAGGTGGCATTTGTGCCTGGAGACCCTGGAACACCAATTCTCTCTCTCTCTCTCTCTCTCTCTCTCTCTCTCTCTCTCTCTCTCTTTCTTTCTCACATAAAAAAGGCCAGTCTGTTGAGTTTGCCTCAAAAAAAAAAAATAAAATAAATAAATAAATAAATAAAAAATAACCAGCAGAGTGGGAGGAAGTAGAGAGAAGATATTTTACAATAGTACCTAAACCCTAAAGAATGAAGATGGTTGTCAAGTTTATTCTGAAAAATCCTTTCAATAAAATTCATCAGACATAGAGTAATTTCAACCAAGACAGTGCCATTTAAAAACCGGCAGTTCGTGTGTTCTTGAGCCCAAACCCGTATATGTTACAGTTCCTTAAATGAAAATATATTGATTCCAGTCACTTTTGTCTTACACGTGAAATGCATCAGAGAACAAAAGAAGATTCCTTCTCCCTGGATTTTACATTATCCTTGGGGAAATAGGCAATAAATCCATTTTAATGAGTACTAGTAAGAGAAAAGAAAAATAAAGCTGGGGGCTGGAGAGATGGCTTAGCAGGTGAGGCACTTGCCTATGAAACAAAACCTAAGGACCCAAGTTCGGCTACTCAATTCCCATGGTGGCCAGTTGCACAAGGTGGTGCATGCATCTGGAGTTTATTTGTAGTGGCTAGAGGCCATGGTGTGCCCGTTCTCTCTCTCTCTTTCTCTCAAATAAATAAATAATAAAAATTTTAAGAAGAAAAGTAAAGTGAAGCTGCATCTGCTACAGAAAGTGCAGAAAGTGGGTGATGTTCTCTGAAGATAGGAGAGGTAGACCTCTCACATTGGGGGGGGGAGACAAGTTAAGCAGACTTTTGGGATCGAGCCAAGGTGTCATGTGGAAGAATGAAAGAATAGGCGTAGCTATCATGTGGAAAATGGAAGTATAAGCCAAGGGAAAATCCTTGTCACAAGGGCACACCCTGCAGCCAGGTGTCAGATGGGTCCTGGTTATAGGAACTGGGATGGGAGGGGCCTTTCCTAATTCTGAACACTCACGGAGAGCCCTCTTCACCACAGAGCCCTTTATGGCATTTCAGAACCCCTACCAGGCACTGGGCGACAGACTTGAGTGCATTGCTCTGTGTGATCATAAAAAGCACAGCCTGTGAGGCAGGAGTTATAGATATTCTGAGTTTATAAATAATGGCATTGCATTTTCGAGAAGTGATGAGAAACTGACCTGAACTCGAAAAGTTTGTGGGCTGCAGAGGCAGGTGTTAGCCCAGGCCTCCTACCCAAACGTTAACACATTCTGCTAGGCTGCCTCTCGGTGGTATCTTCCCTCTGTCCCCAGGTCCATCCTCCATTGCAATGTGAGGATGTCTGTGTATGTCAGCAAGCTTGCTACTGTCGTTACCCATCTTGTGTTGCAATGGTAAAAAAAAAAAAAAAAAAAAAAAAAAAAGAAAAGAAAAGAAAAAAATCAGAGCGGAACAAGGTTGGACTCAAGGTAGTGAAGTTCTGAATACATTTGTATATTTGAGTGCCACGTGCAGTTTGTACCAAGCCTGATTTATATTTAAGTTTTGTCTGGCTGATTAGCTACAAAGGAATCTGTGATTCGTTTCTTAATCCCTATACATTGTTCCACAGAATGGTATAAAAACACTATGCAGTGCAGTTTTAGGTGGTAATACATTTTGGAGCGGTGCAGCTTTGATGGTGTAATTGAGTCTGAACTGAAGTAATACGGTTCAAGGGAGAGATCTGAGGAGGGTATTCCAAAAGAGAAGCCCCTGAGCAGCTGGGCCATGATGGTTTTAACATTCAACAAGTTAAACACAGGCTTCTGCAATGGTACTTGGCGTGCCTCTGAGAAGCGGGCAAGATCTGCTGCTGTGGGCTGCTGGGCTCTTTCTCCTGTGGCTAATGGGCCATTTGTTCATCTTGACCTTGGAACTGCAATTGAAAAACTACATTTAGTTATGACTCCAGAAAGCTTTTCATAGTGGCCATTTGAAGAAATCAAAGCAATTTTATTAATTCTCAATTTCATAAGCCCTTGCCAAATGAAGAGCAAAATGCAGAGACAGCCCTACCAAAATGGATGAGAGAGCAAAGCCTGCCCTTTGCAGCACCTCTCCTTGCCAGCTAACCCTGTCTGTGCCCTGCAGGGCCCCTCCTGTAGCGCCCTGGTCAACCCCCTCTTTACCCTCTTCAAACATTTTCTGCCCCACGCGCCCTCCCTGCCAGGGTCAGTTTTCACACATTCATCAGTTTGCGCTGGTCCTGAGTCTGTCTTCACATAGAATATGTTGATTATTAAATGGAACGAATGTGGTTTAGAATTGGGTCAAATATAACAAAATAAAATGTAACTCACATATCTTACAGTGAACGGAAGGATACAAGTGGCCCGGATAAAACTTCCTTTAGTGATTCAACCTTTCTGCAGAGGTGAGCCTCCCACCACCCCATCCCAGCAGAAATTTGCCCCTGAAAATTGAATGCAATTAGTATACATGGGAGGTGACCTCAAGTAAGAGGGAATGAGGGCTGGAGAGGTGGCTTGTCTGTTAAGGCACTTGCCTGCAAAGCCTAAGGACCCGGGTTCGATTCTCCAGGTCCCACGTAAGCCAGATGCACATGGTGGCGGATGCATCTGGAGTTTGTTTGCAGTGGCTAGAGGCCCTGGCACACCAATTCTCCCTCTCTCTCTTTCTCTCTGTCTCTAACAAATAAATAAAAATAATTCTTTAAAAAGTTAAAAGAGAGGGTGCCGGAGGGATGGCTTAGCAGTTAAGGCATGTGCCTGCAAAGCCAAAGGACCCAGGTTCGATTCCCCGGGACCCACGTTAGCCAGATGCACAAGGGGGCGCACGCATCTGGAGTTCGTTTACAGTGGCTAGAGGCCCTGGCGTGCCCATTCTCTCTCTCTCCCTCTCTCTCTGTCAAATGAATAAATAAATAAAAGTAAACAAAAAAGAAGTGGGGCATGGAATCAGGACGCAGAGAGACAACAGTGCCGCTGCGCTGGTGGCTGCGATTCAGGCTTGTTGGGCTACGGTCCTGCGGGCGCTGCGCGGGAGCTGTCCTCAGCCTCGGGTCGGGGAAGGAGGCTGGAACCCCGATGCTCCAATCCTCGTTTTTAACTGGCTGGCAGTATTCCTTGGGGCACTGACTTCTGGGACCTTTGACCGTGCTGTGGTAGATGACAGGGCCCCAACTTCTAAGAACCATGGTGTTTGCAGTGTGTACCGTTGGCCCACGGACGCCGAGCTTGCCTGCACGGGCAGTTTTACGTGTATGCTCAACCAAGGATTCCAGGCCATCAGAGCGAGGAGTCAAGCAGCTGTCACTGTCCTGACAAGTGACTTCCAATCAAAACTAAGCAGAAGAGATAAGAAGATTATCTCATACTCAATAAGGGAGCAATCACTCGAGAGGACATTACAGTTCTAAACATGTATGAAATGAACACTGAGCCCAATTTAATAAAACAAATGAAAATCATGGGTTTTTTTTGTTGCTAAGGCTTTCCATTGAGCTTTTTATTTGACTTATTAAATTTTCATTTCCAGGAAATTTCATTTCTTGTTTTTTTTTTTTTTCTCAGCTTTTTATCTCTTTATTGAACGCCATTTCTCTTCTGCATTTCACTCAGCTGTTTGTGTTCTCTTGGGATGCTTATGGAATTTGCTTATGCCCTCTTTGATTTCTTTGAACATATTTGTAAGCATTCTTTTGAAATCTTTGTCTCAAATTTTTATCTAATTCACTCTCCTTTGTTGGCATCACTGTTGAATTGAGATATATATTGCAGGGGGAGGAGACATGTTTTGTGTTTCTTCAATGGGACTTGCACATTTGAGATATGGTTGATTTTTTTTTTAATGTAAATGACCTTTATTCTTCCCAAGGAAGTGTTTGCACTGGTCTGGGGTGTAATAGGCCAAGGTTTGATTTTCCTCTGTTAGCCTGGCTTACTTCTGGAAAGTAGAAAACTATCTGCAGCAACAGTCACTGCTAAGGACTGAACCCACTATGAAAATACAACAATAGTTAAATAAAATACAAGTGTCCCCTTAAGTGAAAGTCATTTTAGGAATTTAATTTTTTAAATTTGTTTATTTGAGAAAGTGAGAGAGAAAGAGGGAGAGGGAGAGAGAGAGAATGGGTGTGCCAGGGCCTCCAGTCACAAACATGTACTTTTTGTGCATCTGGCTTATGTGTGGAATTGAACCTGGCTCCTTCGGCTTTGCAGGCAAACACCTTAACTGCTCAGCCATCTCTCCAGCCCTGTTTTAGGAATTTAAGCAGCATTGGTAGTACTGTGTACTCTAATATAATACTTCCTGGAGGCATGCGTAGAAAGGAAAAAAGGAAAAAGCAGAGTAAGACTGGCGATTAAGATTGGGTTGGTAGCGAGAAAGTAGTGGAGGGAACATAAATAGAATGGGGAACAGTGAGAACAAAAAGGGGGACATAAAAGCAGTTTTGACTATACATAGACTGAAAAGATAGAGGCAAAACGATGTAATTGAAGAATATAGAACAGTCACAGGTCTCAGGAGACCAAGACACAAGATCCCACAAACTAGGCCAGTTTATGTTCTTTGGAATAGGAAAATGAAAAAGGAAAGAGTAACGGGGGCGGGTGGAAGTCATATAGGGCAAAAGAGAAGAAGGCTGAGCTAACCTGCCAAACTGACATTGGTTATTAAATAAGGGAGGAAGAGGCGTGAGGAGGAAAGGTGCTTCTCTCTGCGGCATGTAACTGCCGTCGGGTCTGACTGTGGAATTCTATCTTGAGTCTCTTGGTGATTTAAAAAAAAAATTTATTTAAGAGTGACAGACAGAGACAGAAAGAGGCAAAGAGAAAGAGAGAGAGAGAATGGGCACACCAGGACCTCCAACCACTGCAGATGAACTCCAGGCCACCTTGTGCATCTGGCTTACATGGTGTGGTAGTTTGAATTGGTGACCCCCAACATATTATTTTTTTGCAGGAAGGTTTTATTGTAGTTTGAATCTGCAGCCACCTGGCAGGAGGCAGGGTCACTGGGCAGGTCTTAAGGCGTGGTGGTGGGTTTGAGATTTCAATTTAAAGAGATGCAAAGTGTGCCTAGCTGGAGTTCCTGAAGTGTTCTGCGCTGTGTGGCTTTTGGCTTTTAGGTTTGTGCTTTTCTCTCTCTGCTTGGTCCGGTGAAGGCAGGCCAGCTTCTTCTGCCATTATGGAACTTCCCCTGGATCTGTAAGCTTCAATAAATCCCTTCCTGCAAGACTGTGCCTGGTCTGGAGGTTCATATGAGCGAACCTGAAGCTGTCTGCTACACATGGGTACTGGGGAATCGAGCTTTGAACTGGTGTCTTTAGGCTTCACAGGCAAGCACTCAACCACTAAGCCATCTCTCCAGCCCCTCTTTGTGATATTTTTTTTACTATTCTCATAACCCTCTCACCCATGAGAGTCCAACTGCAATGAGCAGCCCCATTTTCCTGTTTTTGCTTCCAGGTCTCTCTTTGGGAGGTGAGGCTACAGAAAGCAGCCCAATCCATGAAAGTTCCTTCACGAGTAGAGTCTCAGATGCTGCTCACACCTGGGGCATTCCCTCAGGAGACTAGTTGCAAATGCTGACCCTGCCCTTGTGCAATCCTTTCTGATGTCCCGGGAGCCGCCTGAGGCCTGCATGAAAATCCCCCTGCTGACTTGGATCCCATAGGCTTTTAGCTTTCTGAACTCCGTGGTTCTGACACACACCTCTTCCTTGCAGTGCGGCAATAGTCCTCTGGCCAGGTTTCAGCATTTGGTCCCAGGATGCTCCGAGTTTCCAACGAGTGCTTCCCAGAGGGTCTCAGGCTCTGGAGCTGCTGGAGTGACGTCTTTCTGGTGCTCTGTTCAGTGCCAGAATGCTGAGCCAGAGGTACTGAGGGTCAAGTGCCAGGGAAGGGAAGGGAGGGCTTCCCCAGCATCTGTTGCTGCTGCTCTGGGCTCAACCTTTCACAGCTCTTGGAAACACTCATTACTGAAAGTACGGCGCAAATTTTCTAAGCCTCCCTGGCTCTCATGGTCTGCTGTTGGGAGTTCCTGCTAACTGGGGCAGGGAGCTGCCCACTTCCCCTTGTGCCTTTGAAAGTCCCCTATTTTACTTTTCTAGAAATATTTGCACATTACCCACCTCTTCTGATGCCTCTCAGACTGTTCCTAGGTATTACCACTGACCTGCTTTCCAACACATGTCTTTTACCTCATAGCTCAGCAAGTATCTGATCTTCTGGGGATTCCTATAATCTCCCATTTTCGGCACTGGCAATCTTCTTGTTGTAAACATTGGTTACACTAGAGCTACCTTCTCTATTTTCTCTGTACACCTTGACTTTGCTTTCTTAAAGTGGTTGTTTGCAGTCTCATGGAGAGAACACAGTGGGGCCACAATCTCCCAGGCTTCCTCAAGGAGGAAATGAATCGATTTTCATGGCTCCATTTCTAAACGTCCTGGGAAGAGATCTCAGTGTGGCTAGAGTTATGTGTCCACCCACAAACCAGCAGTGGGATTCTCTGCCTTCCCTGGGCCCTTCTGATGGCTGTCAGAGGGAATTGGTTCAGGAAAAAAAATTCATTTACCACCAAGCGCACCAAATACCCCTAAGTTGTAATCATTGGGACACTTACACCTGAATATCCACTTCCCTTCTACTTTTTTTTTTGTTTTGTTTTATTTATTTGAGAGAGAGAGAGAGAGAGAGAGAGAGAGAGAGAGAATGGGCTTCCACCCACTGCAAACGAACTCCAGACGTGTGTGCCCCCTTGTGCATCTGGCTAATGTGGGTCTTGGGAAATCGAGCCTTGAACTGGGGTCCTTAGGCTTCACAGACAAGTGCTTAACCACTAAGCCATCTCTCCAGCCCCCTTCTACTTCTTGTGCCCCAGTTTTCTACACAGAAGTGTAGTGTGGGGAAGATAGTCTAGGTCTCTGAGTATTCTCCTAATTTCTAATTATTACAAGAGGGGATATAGATCCCTTTTCAAATACTTACTAAGTCTAAAAATAACATGCGTATTAGCACTAAGCTCAGTAAATCATACCCAATAATCAAAAAGAAGTCTAGAAAAATAAACATTATAAGGTCTATGAGCTAGAGTTTATAATTCTCATTATACCTAGTAATACTTATTTTATATGGCACTTAATAAGCTAGATGGGTTTTCAGCACATGTGAGCACACCTGTCCTAGGTAATGGGAGAAAGTGGAAAATAGAGCATATCTTTTATTTAGTTTAGTGAAAGAGATAGTGGTGCCAGGTTTTGGGGTTCAGTAGAAGTCTCCCAAACTTATGAACCTCAATTTTGGGTCCTTATCCATTAACAAACTGCTAATAAGAATGGACTCAAAAGGTATAAATTATGAATCACTGAGTTTATTTAGGAAGAAATCAAAAATATTGTGAGGGCTATTTAAGGGAAATCGGGGTCTAGGAGGAGTCTAGAGCAGTCACAAGTGCTAGAAGATAGGAGACATCCCTCTAGCCCCTCCTGTTCTTTTCTTGATGAAATCATTTCGGGGTTAATGCCAGCAAGCTCCAGGGGCTCCTTACTGACCATTCAGGAGTCAGGGTCAGGACTGGCCATATCAAATAATTAGAGACCCGTTATTGACCAGAAACCCTTGGTGTCTGGGCTCATTAGTGTCCTTATTTCCCCAGGATCCCTACCTGTACCCAAGTTGCACCTCTCATTTCTCAGGACCTTAGATAATTAACAGCTCAGGCTGTCAGGCCTGCCAGTGTCTTGACACTGACCCTTCTCTCCAGGACCACCGTATGCTCCGAGACTCTGCGTCTGCCCTGGGCTCTGGCTTCCTTTGAATTACGACAAGGTAGGCTGCAGACCAGGGTGGTTTGTCTTTCTGAGGCATTCTTGGACAGCATTCCTTTTGCAGGGAAGAACCCTGTTAGGACACACATATGGTCACTTCAAGAGGCCCTAATTGAGGCAGCCATGAATTACAACTTTTTGTTTTAATATTAACTTTCTGTCTCCCTGACCCTAACCTTGTCATGAGCATGAGAAGAACAGCCCCTCCGCATTAGACACCTTGAGGCACGAAGACTTTCTTTATCTTCTACTCTCTCTCCATTGCTTCCACTGCAAATTACATATACACATATATACTATATATAATAATACATATATATACATATGTATATATATGTATATGAATGTGTGTGTATATATACATACATACATATCTATCTATCTATATATGTAAATATATATCTATATCTATATCTATCTATCTATCTATCTATCTATATATATATGTAAATGACAGAAACTGAGCCATGTGACAGGGATCTTCCCATCCCCTCTATACTTATACCAACAAGCTCCCTTTGATTTGGATTTCTGGAGCCTGTATCTTCCTCTGGCTTTGGACCCTACCATGCCACCTTCTGAAAGGTCAGTCTTCTCAGCTGTCGCCCATCAAGCCAGCCTGCTCTCCTACTGCTTTTTCCCTTTACATCACAGGCTTTGGCACAGGTTAACAGATAATGTAAGGAAAGAAATCAGTGGGTGACCAGTCTGTCCCAGGCAGAGGAGCTGAGACAAGATGCCCTTGTAGAATTAACACTTTATTAGGAGAGTTATAGCCCGATGTCATGGACTGGGAATGGTAGGGTCTGGGAAAGAGAGAGAGAGAGAGAGAGAGAGAGAGAGAGAGAGAGGGAGGGAGAGGGGGAGGGAGGGAGGGAGAGAGGGAGAGAGAGAGATGGAGAGAGCAAAAGAGAATAATTCATTTCACCATACAACAAAATGGCTTCACGTGGCTCAACCATTAAAGATTATTCAGTGCTGAAATGAGGCTGGTGGATATATCTACTGAAGAAAATCTCCTTTACAAAAACCTGTCTGTTCCCTCCTTTCTCTTTCATTCCTCTACAAGCCTGCTGTTCAGAAGTCACTTACAAGCCAACAATTTGAGGTATTCAAATCAGTTCTAAATTTGTCTCTGTTAATATGGATGACTTACTGGTTAGGATATGAATTTTGAGCTGTCGTTGTTCACCCATTGTTGAGGTAATTAATATCCCCAGTGTGCTGGAAGATTCATAATCACCACCAGAGAGCCTTACAGAGATGGCTTCGCCCGTGGCGCCACCCTCCCCTCCCTCCACGGGAAGACTCTTTATTCTTTATTTTCTGCAGATGGCAAATGAGAAAAGGATTTGGAAATACAGTCAATGCCCAAGTTCTTCTTTTTACTACGTATTTGACTCCAAGGTCGATGGAAATTGGAGCTTCATATCATTTATGGGAAAAAATAGATGAAATTTAAGAAACTCCTCTTGCTCGCTTCCTATACTTTGCGACATTCAACTTCATTTCACTTCACTTCAGCGCTATGCCAGCGGAAGGGTGGTGCAGCTCAGGAAACCGCCTGGTATTCCTCTGTGAAAAACATGGCGGACCTGGGTAGACATAGTTAGGCAAATAAATCAGACAGAGAAAACAAATACCACCTGATCTCGTGCATATGTTGAGCCCAAGAAACATGTATGGCTGCAAGTACAGAGCAGAACGCCGCTTACTGGCTGATGGAAGAGCTGGTCAAAAACACTGAAACTTAGGCTGGAGAGATGGCTTAGCAGTTAAAGTGCTTGTCTATGAAGCCTAAGGGCCCATATTGGATTCTCCGGCAGCCATGTAAACCAGATGCACAAGGTGGCACACGCCTCTGGAGTTCTTTTGCTGTGGCTGGAGTTCCTGGCCTGCCTACTCTCTCTATCTGTCTCTTTCTCTCATTCTCTCTCTGAAATAAATAAATAAAATATCTTTTTTAAGAGTGAAACTTGTCAGAATACATTCTAGAAATCCATCACACGACATGGCAACTGTAGTCAATAGCAATGGTTTGTATTCTTGAAAATTACAAAGAAAGTAGATAGGAACAATGTGAGGTTTTCTTATAAGTAGCTCAATGTTGTCATCCCACAACATGCATTTTGAAATATGTTCTAGGGCTGGAGAGAAGGCTTAACAGAAGGCTTAAAGCCTGTGGACCCAGGATTGATTCCCCAGTACCCACTCAGCCAGGTGCACAATTTGGCACATGTATTTGGAGTTTGTTTGCAGTGACTAGAGGCCCTGGCATGCCAATTCTTTCCCTCTTTCTCTCTCTGAAATAAATAAATAAAAATAAAATACTTAAAAATTATGTCCTAGTTGGAGCCCTTGGTTACCTGCAGTCTGGTGTTCTGGTGCCGGCGTATGGGGGAAAGGAGCCTGGAACAGTACCTGATGGTGTCGTCCTAGAGCTCAGCTGAGCCCCTGTCCTCTCCTTCCGGTCCTCTGTTCTTGCAAGGCTGGCCAGTGCAGGAAGAAGCCCTGCGCCACAGCCCGCACCGCCCTAGCTGCTGCTGCTGGCAAGGCAGTGCAGAGCGGGCAGTTCTGGGAGGGGAGAAGCACTTTCTGGTGCCAGGCCAAGCTGCTCCACATTGATCTCTGTCCGAGAGGCCATTTGCGTTGGTGGAGAAGCACTTCCCAGCAGTCAGCTGCTTGGTTCTGGCTGAGGAAGCTGATGGAGGTAGTTGGAATGTAATCATGTAAATGCGTCGTCCCATCGAGCCAGATATTTTAATAAAGGGAGTTTGCAACTTCAGCCTCTAGCAGGACTTCTCCCAGTAAAGGGAGCTGGGCGGCAGCGGAGGCCACTGGGAGGGTGTGTGGAGAGAGAGCTGCTGCGGCTCCGCAGCCCTGGGCTTGTTATGGTGCTGCCGCTGGCGACATCGCCCGAGCCACCTTCTTCTGCCATTGATAGCATGTCCCCTGGATCTGGAAGCCCTTCCTTCAAATAACTGTCTGGTTGGATGTTCAGCCCAGCAACTAGCAGCTGACTACAACCCTGACCCACGCTGATCTCCACAGAGATCTCACCCTGCTTAGCATGTGTGTTTATAGAGCTTGTTTTTTCTTTTCTTTTTGGCAGGAAAGTATTGTAACGTGTATCTATTTTGCCTCTTTTGTTTCCCTAGGTTTTGTTAACAATGCTGTTAATCCTCCATCTTACCCAGTTAATATCCATTTCCCCCCCTTGAATTAGTAACACAGTTTACTTCTCCGACTGGCCCTGACTGACATTTCTACCTCTATAGTCTTTACATTAAATAACATTCAACTTCAACTGAATGGTCCCTCCATTCTTTTTTAAGCCTGCAGTGATTAGTCTAAATCTGGGTGGTCACTAAGAAACAGAGTAAGTCTGCTCTGTGTCTAAAATTCATTTCATTATTTCTTTCTGTAATGATTGGCTTTAAATCCACACAGTCTTTTTTTTTTTTTTTTGGTCCAGAGTCCTTTACATATTCCATTTCCTTTCCAGAGCCCACTTTTTAAAACCTAGCATCAATTCTGCCCATTTTGGTTTGAATTTGCCCCCTCACTTCGCCATGCCACACTCACCAGGGCTGCTGTGAAGGAAAACTGATGATCTGTCACAGTGTCATTATGCAAATGTATTTTGCATACGGACAAATGATCAACTCAGAGATAGATGTCTCTAACGATGCTACCTCTGGTGGGCTATTGAAAAAGCCAGCATATTCTCTTCTTTTAAGCTAGTATATGAAGTGATGGACTTCTTTATGACATTTCATAAAAATGAGACTTTAAAAGAAGTTCTAATCTCCACTGGTCTAGCACTTTCGCCTTACATCCCGTCCCTCTCACCTTAGTTCTCTTCCTCTCAGAAAACAGGCCTTCCTTTTTCTGTGTTCATGTCACCTGTCTTCTCTTTCCACCCGTGACAAGTGAAACGGGAGCTACCATATGGCCCAGCTATACCTTGTGTTTGCACCCTAACCTAAGGACTGGAAGTTCTCCCACAGAGACGCTTGCATATTGACGTGCTATTCATTATGAGGTTTAGTTCTTCCATATCAGCATTTCTTTCAATTTTATGATCTACACACACACACACACACTTAAGCATAGGTTCTACATATGAGAAAAAATATACAGTGTTTGTATTTTTGAGCCTGACTTATTTTGGTTAACGTTATGATCCAACTGAACCATTTTCCTGCAAATGTCATGAGTTTGTTTTTCTGTATGCCCGTAAAAATTTTACTGTGAATGCGACAAATCCACCATACTAATGGGCACACAGCAGACATGGTGTCCTGCCTAGGATCAAGTCTGTCGATCTTTCGTCATAGATGAGGGAGGGGTCCATGAGACTCCCGCGACACCCAGAGTAAATAATGGAAGATGGTGACTGGCTTGAAGAGAAGCAATTCACGTCCATTAGTGGTGGGGAGGATTGCCCCACCCCCAGCCATGAGTAAGTGACGCCAATTTAAACCAGTGGATCAAAAAATTGATAAGGCATAGGAACCGGATTGGGATCAAATGGAAATGAGAGGGGTCTAGTGGGAACTAAAGGGGGAAAAGAGAAGAAAGAGGGTAAGTGGAAGGAAGTGAGATGAAAACATGTTATATACATGTATCACAGGACTTTAAATCTGCATTCACCTGGTGGATAAGGGTATTTAATACTTTTTCTAATATTTACTAGTCACTCTACTTCTTTTTTTGAGAACTATATAGTTCATTAGTCTGTTTATGACTTTTTTGGTATTCTTACCAAAATTTTTTATTGTTTTTACATATTTTATAAATATTCGTATATTTAGATCTTAAACCTCTGTCTGGCATAGGCAAAGATTTTCTTCCATTCTGTAGGCTGTTTCTTCCCTCAATTTACTAATTCTGAAGATTATTTCCTGTGGTATTGGCATTCTTTACAGAAAGTCCTTGCCTATATTATATCTGGAAATATCCTATTATTTTTCTTTGGCAGTATCAAACTTCTAGGTCTCTTATTAAGATTATATATATATCTTATATCTTATTAAGATTATAAATAAATATATATATATATGCACACACACACATATATATAATATTAAACATATATATATGCTAACATATATATGTTTATTAATGAGGGAGAGGGGGCTGGAGAGAACTTAGTGGTTAAGTGCTTGCCTGTGAAGCCTAAGGACCCCAGTTCGAGGCTTGGTTCCCCAGGACCCACGTTAGCCAGATGCACAAGGGGGCACACGCGTCTGGAATTCGTTTGTAGTAGCTGGAGGCCCTGGTGTGCCCATTCTCTCTCTGTCTCTCTCTTTCTCCCTCTGTCTGTTGCTCTCAAATAAATAAATAAAAATAAGAAACTTTATTTTTAAAAAAAAGAGGGAGAGAGGCAGATAGAGAATGGATGCTCCAGGGCCTCCAGCCACTGTAAACACACTCCAGACACATGCATCACCCTGGGCATGTACCTTACGTGGGTGCTGGGAAATTGAACTTGTGTCTTTAGGCTTCATAGGCAAGCACCTTAACAGCTAAGCCATCTCTCCAGCCCATAAATATATTTTTAATTAATTTGGTGCAGAGGAAAAGATAAGGGTTTACTTTCATTCTTCAATAGGTGGATATCCAGTGTTCCCAGCACCACTTGTTGAGGCTACCTTTCTTTTTTTATTTTGTTTTTTTTACAACTTATGTCTTCGACACCTTTGTCAAAAATTAGGTGTAGGGGGCTGGACAGATGACTCTGTGTTTAAAGGCACTTGCTTGCAAAGCCTAGTGGCCTGGATTCAATTCCCCAGTACCCACATAAAGCCAGATAAACAAAGTGGAAAATGTGTCTGGAGTTTGTTTGCAGTGGCAAAAGGGCCTTGTGTGGCCATACTTTCTCTCAAATAAATTAAAATTATTTAAAAAATAGGTGCAAATAGCATGTGGATCCTCTATTCTGTTCATTGGTTTATATGTATATTACCGTGCCAGTATGATGCTGTCTTTGTCAATATGGCTCACTAGTATAATTAGAGGTCAATAATTCTAATGCCTCTAGTATTGTTTTTTCTGCTTTGGATTGCTTCGGCCATTAGGAGTCATTTGTACTTCCACATGAATTCTAGGATTATTTATTCTAAGTCTGGGAAGAATGCCAAGGGACTTCTGATGAGGACCATTGACTCTTCAGATTGTTTTTTCATAGTGTCCTTTCAACTTTATGGGGCAGTTTGAGGAGCACTGATATTAGCCCTCCTTTAAATTCTTGATAGAATTCATCAGTGAATCTATTCAGCCCAGAGCTTTTCTCTGTTGGGAATATTTTTTTTCATTGTTTAACGTAGGTGATTTACTTTATTTCATCTTTATTCCTGTGCCTTAAAATCCAAAGGGACCATGTGGGTGACACAGAGGTGAGAAAGAACCTTTACTAATGGGTTTCACCATAGCTGCTGCTCTTATCCCTGTGGCTTTGGACCTCACACGGAAGACGGCAGACACTGCTGATGGTGTCGGGAACCCTGGACACACAGCATGAGCCATGTGGGGCAGAAGGACATCAAAACCTTATAAACAACAAAATGCACGTAGCTCAGAGTTTCCTTTGATAGAAAATGCAGTGTGTGATAAATTCCCAGAATGCACAGGGAACAGCAGACAGGTCTATTCACAAAACCACTGTGTTCATCAGAGCAAGGCAAGGTCAAATAAAATGCAGACCTTCAAGGAAGTGGTAGGAGTTGTTTTTAATATAAGTTGGTTTCATATTCTCCAGTAGCATTTTCAGCTCATATTTCAATCATTAAGTAATGCTCAGCATAACCAAAAATGTCATCTCTTCTGTGATAAGGAGTTCTTACCTAAAAATGATTTTGGGTTAAGGTGTCAGATTCCTATGGTTTTGTACAATAGAAGGGGGGAAATATTTTAAAAAGTGACAGAAGGACCTGTTTCAGAGCATAAGTCTGAATGTGGCTGGTTTAGGGTCTGGACTCCCTTGGCCAGTGGTCACAGCACAGCGAACCGCTGAAGAAAACAGAGGGCCCAGAGGTATTCACAGTGCAGAAAGCCACCATCTACCTCAGTGCTTTATCACTCATTGATCCACTTTTAACATGCTTGGAACTCAAATCCCAAAGTATTTTTTCCTAATTCTTAAAAAAAAAAAAATCATTGACCAGGAACGTGTACTTCTGATTGACAAATGGTATTTTTGTGTTCTCAACATTCACAGAGTCCTTTAGGATGATGGCTCTCAGGGACCCTGCACTCTCTCCAGGTCAATTTTCCCCGGGGGCAAACAGGTGTGTGTGTGTGTGTGTGTGTGTGTGTGTGTGTGTATGCAGGTCTTGAGAGTAGAAAGAGAATGCTGATAGGGAGGGATAAACCTTAGCCATTCCCTCCTGAGAGTCCCTATGTCCTTGCCAGCTGTACACAATTTAGCCTCAGCTGCCCATGGGCTCAGGAGGTGTCATAATACGTCACATGTGGAACATTAACTGAAGCGAGGAGTCCATCTATGCAGGTTTGGGAAACCTGTCATTTTTGTGAGAATGCAGCTGATATTAGAGGTTGCCCATGGTCCTACCCAGAGTCTAGTGCTATAACCCTGGACAAATGCTCATGGTTGGGAGGTCGTAGGTGTTTGGTAGGAAGCTACTGCTGCTCTTTTGATAAATATATGTGGTCATCATACCACCTTCTAAAGCTGTCCATGCCCATAGCTTAATCCTGTTGTCAGCTTCGGTCAGGCAAGGTTCTTTCTGCGGTGGGAAGAAGTTATGTCAGAGACTCATAACTGACGGTTGTGCAATGAATACCTAACTGTTGGGTGCTCAGAACTCACAGGCTTTCTGTATCATCCTCCTCCAAGACCCAGGCACAAGGAATCTTCCAGAAGAGGAGATGGAAAGAAAGTAGCCACAGGAGGATATGGAGGATTGTGGATTGCTGTCTTTAGGACACGGCACGACCATTGCGTGAACTCGCGGCAGCTGTGGTTACCTGCTCAGGTTTTACCTGCTCGGGCTGGGTCCCTTCAACATCCCGTCATGGACAGGGGAGGCAAACGCGGGGCTCCACCCTTCCACGACTGTCTTGTCAGTTGACGGTTGCTGGGAGAGGGGAAGACATTTTTCTCAGCGGTGTCGCCACAACTAAGGTATCTGTTCTCCAGTCAATACCACCCTCCCCCACCATCCCTCAGGCAGGCAACCCTAGTTAATCTCAGTGAGCTGCCAGAAAAAACCAAAAAGACATCGAAGTAAAAGAGCGAGTAGTTAGTAAGAAGAGGGATTTACAGAGAGTGGGAGGAGAATAAGAGAAGGGAATGGGGGTGTAAGTTTGATCTAAAGACGTTATATACATGTATAAAGTTGTCAAAGCATAGCTAAATGAGTTTCTAAAAAGAAAAATGGGCTGGAGAGATGGCTTAGCGGTTAAGCGCTTGCCTGTGAAGCCTAAGGACCCCGGTTCGAGGCTCAATTCCCCAGGACCCACGTTAGCCAGATGCACAAGGGGGCGCACGCGTCTGGAGCTCCTTTGTAGTGGTTGGAAGCCCTGGCGCGCCCATTCTCTCTCTCTCTCTCTCTGCTTCTTTCTCTGTCTGTTGCTCTCAAATAAATAAATAAAAGTGAACAAAGAAATTATAAAAAAGAAAAACAGTATTACTCAGCCCCCATAAGCTTGTGTAATTTCTCTTGCTATTGATTTCAAATTTTATCACATGATGATAAGATACTAGAAATGATTTTGATTTATATATATTTGCTAAGATTTTTTTACGGCCTAGAGTGGCTCTATTTTAAAGTCACACAGGCTGCCAAGAATGTGTATTTTGTTTCTGTTGTGTGGAATCTCCTTTATAAATTCATTAATTCCAGTTGATCTATGGTGGTGCATATCTCTGAAGTTTTCTGGCTAATCTTTAGACTGAATGATCTATCTAAAGATGAAATAGGAGTGTTAAGTTACTCACTATTGTTAGTTCAGGACATGTCTGTTTTATGAAATTGGAAGCATTAAAATTTGGTGCAGCCATACTTATAATTATTATATCTTTTAATGAATTATTGATCGATAGCAGTGACCTTCTTTTTCTCTGTTGACCAATTTTGGTTGGAAGTCTACTTTATCAGACAGCAGAATAATTATGACAGCTACCTTTCACCTTTAACCTTCTACTGCCTGATGGATTGATTTCATCCTTTTTTTTAAAAAAAAAAGTTTATTTATTATTTTTATTTTGTTGTTGTTTTTAGAGGTAAGGCCTCACTCTAGCTCAGGCTGACCTGGAATTCACTAGGTAGTCTCAGGCTGGCCTCTAACCTTTGGCGATCCTCCCATGTCTGCCTCCTAAATGCTGGGATTAAAGGTGTGCGCCACCATGCCCAGGTCTTTTTTTTTTTGTTTGTTTGTTTTGTTTTGTTTTTCGAGGTAGAGTCTCACACTAGCTCAGACTGACTTGGAATAATCCACTATGTATTTGAATATAGTATTTTAATAATCAGCTAGTCTGTGGCACTTTGTTGGTGTGTTGAGACTTTTATGGAGGGATGTGTTCTAATTTCTTTAATTTTGTCAGTTGTTTATTAATTATTTTATTTTTTTGGTATTTCTTTACCTTCTCATTTCTGGGATGGACAAGACATCTGAACTCTTTCCTGGTTATATGTGCTTGGAGTTCTAAGTTCCTCTTGAACTTGGATATATACTTTTGTCTCTAGATTTGGGAGATCTCTGGTTTTATTGAGTAGATTCTACAGGTGGCTTTTAATCTCAGACCTCTCTTCGATGCCATGGCTTTGTAGGCTTGTTTTATTGATGATGTCACAGAGTTCTTGGATGTTCTTATCATACATTTTTATTTTTGCATTCTTTGTTGTCACTTGAATGCAGTATTTCCTCAACTTAGTTCCCATCAGATATTCTTTCTGGTGCTTGATAAAAATCTATTGGTGATTGTTCACAGTGTTGTTTGATTCGTAGAATTTTTATTTCCAACATTTCTGCTTGATTTTCAATCTTCAATTTTCTGTCTGAATTTTTCTCCATGTTGTTGACTTTTTCATCTAGTTTTCAGGTTTACTCATCCATTTTCATGACTTTTCCCTCTATGCTGTTGAAGTTCCTCTTAGGGTCCGTGATTAAATTCACCTGCCAGTCTCTATGCTGAGTTCATTAATCATTTTTTATTAGTAAACTCGTGAAATCTGCACCTGACTTTTTACCTATTTTAGTGGTTTTGAATTTAGTTGTTGGACAGCTTTTGGAGGAGTGATGTGGCTTTGCTTTTTAATGTCCCTTCTCTTGTTTCTACATTATGGTTTGCACACTTGTTAGTTTATATATCTCTTTCAGTTTTATTTGAAGGTCTTCTTATGAAGCAGACTGGTCTTGAGGCCCCAGGGCCCAGTACCACTTAGAGAGGAGAAAAGAAACTTTTCTATCAGCATAACCTCAAACCATATGAGATATACGGATATACTTAAAATCAATTAAAGCTCAATAACGTATCACCAGTGACTATAAGTCAGAAAATGACAATACTAATATAGAAATTGCTATGAAGTTAAAAAATATTTAGAGCTAGAGAGATGGCTCAGCAGTTACATATGCCTCCTATGCAAGCATGAAGGAGGGCCTGAGGGAAAGCACAGGGAAAATAGGAATGAAGAAAAAAGGCAAAGTAAAAAGCATGGTTGTTTGTGGTGGTTTGATTCAGGTGTCCCCCATAAACTCAGGTGTCCTGAATGCTAGCCTCCCCAGCTGATGGAGATTTGGGAATTAATGCCTCCTCGAGGGAGTGTATTGTTGGGCGTGGGCTTATGGGTGTTGTAGCCAGTTTCCCCCTTGCCAGTATTTGGCACACTCTCCTGTTGCTATTGTACACTTTATGTTGGCCAAGGGAGTGATGTCCACTCTCTGCTCATGCCATCATTTTCTCCTACCATCATGGAGCTTCCCCCTTGAGCCCATAAGCCAAAATAAACCCCCTTTTCCCCGACAAGCTGATCTTGGTTGGGTGTTTTCTACCAGCAATGCGAACCTGAATGATGAAAACAATGTGTAAACAACACTAAATGAACATATGAAACAGAATACATAATAAATACATAGCTTTTATGTACAACAAGTAAAAAATAATGCTAAATGTGTAACAAGAAAAAAGGACAACCACAAGGGGTGAAAAAAAATAAGGAAGGAAAAGATGAAGTGTGAAGCAGCTTGTTTCTGGGTCTTTGAAAATTGGAGAGTTCTAGGTATACCCACAGGGGAGGGCAGCTGACCGCGTGAACTTGTCTTTCCTACCATTTTTGCTATTGTGGACCCTGTATTAGGGAAGCATCTAATGTCTATCAGACCTGTCTTCACCTTTATGTTTTTTAAAACTGTTTGTTTATTTATTTATTTTATTTATTTGAGAGAGAGAGAGAATGTGCACTCCAGGGCCTTCAACCACTGCCAATGAACTCCAGCTGCATGCGCCACCTTGTGCATCTGGCTTACATGGGTCCTGGGGAGTTAACCTGAGCCCTTTGGCTTTATAGGCAAGCACCTTGACTGCTAAGTTATCCCTCCGCTCCCACCTTTACTTCTTTTAAAAAATTTGTTATTTGGGCTGGAGAGATGGCTTAGTGGTTAAGTGCTTGCCTGTAAAGCCTAAGGACCCCTGTTCGAGGCTCGATTCCCCAGGACCCACGTTAGCCAGATGCACAAGGGAGTGCATGCATCTGGAGTTCATTTGCAATAGCTGGAGGCCCTGGAGCGCCCATTCTCTCTCTCTCTCTCTCTCTCTCTTTGTCTGCTTCTTTCACTCTCGATCTCTCTCATATAAATAAATAAACAAAAAAAATTTAAAAATATGTTATTTATGTATTTATTTGAGAATGAGAGAAGTAGAGAGAATGGCTGCACTAGGGCCTGTATAAACAAACACTTCAAACAAATTCCAGATGCATGCACCACTGTACATATGGCTTTACATGGGGAATGGAACCTGGGTCCTTAGGCTTTGCAGGCAAGCGCCTTAACTACTGAGCCATCTCTCTAGCCTAACTTTATGTTTCTAAAAAATATTTGTTTTAGAGAGATAGAAAGAGAGAGAGAAAGAGAATGTGTGTATGGGTGAACCAGGGCCTCCAGCCACTGCCAATGAACTCCAGACATATGTAGCATTTTGTGCATGTGGTTTTACGTGGGTACTGGGGAACTGAACCGAGGCCATCAGGCATAGCCCAGGAGCATTTTTAATTGCTGAGCTATCTCTCCATCCCTGTCTTCACTTTAATAGTTTCTCTTCTTTGAATATGAGAGGTTCTGATAGACAAACTTAACTTTGCAGCCTGTAGGCTGGGCAGATTCTCATCCTTCCAAAACTCTGTAATTATATCCCTTGGGATGACAGTATTTTAGCAGGGGGATGTCTCCCAAGTGCATGGGGAGTGTGGGAAGACAGCTGAGCACTGAGATCTACACAGGCAGGGGACTTGTACTTTCAAGACCTCCTGAGGACTCATCACCCTGGCAAAGGGGTGCAGCTGTCGATGTCACATACTCATCGGGGGCGTCCGAGTTCTCAGGCTCCGCAGCATGAAGGACAAATAGGTGGACTCCAGAGCTTGCTCCACCTGCTGACCCCAGACTCAGAGTGACCTGACTGAAGGTGGTCCTCCAGCTAAAGACAGCTGCTCCCAGACACTGAAAGCGGGGCTCTGTTCCCCTGTGGTCTTCTCTGCCTGGGTGAGTTTTTCTTCCGCCTTCACCCTTCTGTGACTGTCAGCGTATGGTCCTCTTGTCCCCTCAACCATCTCAGCCGAGAGCCTGGCCCAGTTAACTTCAGACTCCATGACTTGCAGCTGTGGCCAGGATGGTAGCCCAGCTGTACAGAATAGCTCCCTCTCTGGATGGCACCCACTCACTGCCCTCTAAACTGTAGAGTGGCTGGTGGCATTCCTGTCCACTGCTAACCCACTCACGGGCAGGATGGCTGGATTTGAGGTTATGGAGGGCTGTGGGCATGCCTGGAAGGTAGGACTGACTATTTCTTTTTTATCAGAGGCACTCAGATTTCCTTTTCCATCAGGCTTCTTGCCTTCTCCATGCCGGAGCCATGCCTCAGGTTTAGCTTGCCGTCCTCCTTCCTGGCGACTGTCTTTGTTCTTCCCAGTCTTGTCAGATACCCTGTTTTTACCGTTGTGAGTTTCGACAGCTCTTCCCTTTTTTCTCTCTTTGGACTAGAGTTGGGTTTTTGCTTTTGCTGAATCATCTCCTGCAATGGGCCGCGTGGAGTCAGGTTCTCGTCCACTGTCTTACCTGGAAGTTCAAAAGAGCTACTTCAAGGAGGGATCCTTTGGGGAATATTTTTGACTTTTTAATTTTTTGCTGCCCAGGGAAAGAAGGCAGAAGTCTAGGTCTGCATATACAGAGAGCCAGAAAACAGACTAAAGCTGCTCATGCTCATATTTTCCTGATAGTCACTTGTTTAGACAGAACACCCAGCAAATTCTCCCCAGTGACATCATTTAATCAGTTATTTGGCCCAAAACCATGCTATGTGGTAGATGTCATGGTGAGTGGGTAATGTGGTTGGGTCTCATTTTAGAGAGTAGAAAGCTCGGTTGAAGAATTGATTTTTAGCTTAGTTATTGTTTATTCTTATTAGTTATTGATTTCCTAAAAACTTTGAATTTAACTTTAAGATGAATTTCTTCTTTTGTACAAAAATTTCCAGTAGATTAAAAAAAAAATACAGCTCTGGTGGCACATTATCTGTAATTCCAGTACTTGGGAGGCAGAAACAGGAAGCTTAGGACTTGGTCTACCTAATCATGTTCATGCCAGTGAGGCTTTTCCTCAAAACATTTTACGCTCATTTAGGAAGAATATGGAAATCCTATAGAGTGGAACAGAGAATAGAAACATATCAGATAGTTCTTATTATCCAGATAAAAATATTAAGAACATATATTTTAGGTAATATTTATATTATTTTCCCAGTTAATATTGTTTACAAATATCTTTCCATGTTATTTGAAGCTTTAGTAAAAAAAAAAAAAATGCTTTCCTGGGACAGCATATCTGTAATTTAAAAGTTTATACACTCTCTGACTTCATAAGCTTAGCTCTAAGGGTAGCTGAAGGAAGGTTTTGGTTAGGAAAATCAACCTGTTTTCAATAAAAAAGCTAATTTGGGATTATTGTGATTTAATCTCCTTGGAGAATGTATTGGTTGCTTTTCCTGTTATTGTGACATAATGTCTTGTCATAAGCTACTTAAGAGAGCAAAGATTTATTCTGGCTTACAGTTTCAGTCTATGGAAGAGTTTATGGTGACAAGAGCATATGCCTGAGGCCTCTTATTTTGGCAGATTATGATACACAGGGTTCCTCAGACCAGAACCAAAGATACATGTAACCTTCACAACTGCCTCCCTGGTCCTCTCCTGCTAGCTGGGCCACAAGCTCCAAACATCCCATGGCTTTCCAAAACACAACCACACCACTAGCTGGGGACTGAGCTTTCCAATGCATGAGCCTGTGGGGAGAGGAAGGGTGGGGGGCAAACTGACCTTGTAACAAAGTCAAATAGTACGGAAGAAACATTCCACGGAGGGTGAGGACTTACCCAACCACACAGCTATAAAAGCTCCTGTTTGAGTCTGAGGGTCCACACTTCTGTCTTGCCCAGGACAAGAAACAGATGAATAGTTCCCCAGTCATGCCTCCGGAGGTGGTGGTGAAGTCAGGAATAGAGGTCAGCTCTCCCAGTGTATAAAATACGGATCTCTGAATTTTATTTCAGGCAGCTTTTTATTTCTCTCTGGAATTGGTTCTGTTTAACATTTCCCATACCTTAAGGAGGCAAACAGAAGGAAATCAATGTGAAATTGCTATTAGGCTTATCTTCAGAAGTGTATCGTTTCTTGTCATAAGAGCCATTATATTGCCATTACTTCCTCAGAAGCCATCAGTCCTGTTGATTCCTGTCTGTTCTCGACACTTTTGTCTTATTAACTGATCTATTTTTCTTGTTTATTCCTTTTTAGCATGGACATTGATAGACAGATGCATACATTTCACATGAAGCCTTTGGGGTCTTTTACAATCTCCCTTGCTCAAAGCAATCATCCACATATGAAAACTGTCATGACAGTAATACCTTCCTGTCCTTTGGTGTGTGAGGTGCCTGGAGGCCCCTTCTGCTCCCAGTCCTGTGGGATGTCAGCATGAGTGGAATTTTTAGTAGAATATAAATTACTTTCCTAAGTTGTATTTTACAGTGGTGAGAGATAGGGAAAAAAGAAATTTTGTTTTACAGAGATAATGTGACTCACCCGGTGCCCATGAATTCATGGGATGACCACTGAAAGTCAGGGCTTTCTTTACAAGAAACATACTCTTTACTCCAACCTTAGTTACAAGTAAATGAGCACTTCAAGATGAATTTTAGGAAGACAATTTTTAAAGGAGCTCTTAAAATAGACTTTTTTTTTTTTTCAAGCTAAATATATAGCTTACTTGGTGCACTCCTTGTCTCTCAAAGCCCTGCCTGGACAGTCGCTGAAGGATTGGTGTCAATTTACAACAGGTCAGACAAGCAAGAGGTAATTTGGATGCTTCTGTAAAGCCCACGTCAATTCATCTTATTTTGATTATGTTTAGATTGCATTATTTAGTGATGAGTTGTGTTCACTTTTTTTTAGTATAATTGTGATTTTCCCTTTATTATTTTGTATTACTTTGTATTTTGTGTTTTTAATCACATCTACATGTATATACATACATACATATATATGTGTATACATATATGTCAAATATGTGTGTGGCTTGCTCATTTGTGTAAGTGTGTATGTGTGGGTGTGCAATGCTTATTTGTATGATTGATGTACTGCATGAACATAGTCTCAGGAGTCATTCGACCTTTTTTGTTTGTCTGCCTGCTTGTGTATTTGTTTGTTTTGGTTTTTGGAGGTAGCTCTAGCCCAGGCTGACCTGTAATTCACTACGTAATCTCAGGCTGGCCACGAATTCACAGTGATCCTCCTACCTCTGCCTCCTGAGTACTGAGATTAGAGGTGTGCGTCACCATGCCTGACTTCACCTTGTTTTTGAGACAGAGTCCCTGATTAGCCCAGAGCTCATTCAGTACCCTAGACTGCTTGTTCAGAACATCCTAGGGAATGTCCTTTCTCCAGCTCCAGCTCCTCCCAGCACTGGGATTACAAGTGGACACCACCATGTCTTTTTTTTTTTCTTTTTCTTTTTTTTTTCATGGGATCAGGGAATAAAACTCAGTTTCTCATGATTGCAAGACAAACACTTCATAAGCTGAACCATCTCCCCAGCCCCTACTAATTATTTGATTTTAAAAAGTCAACGTGTAGTCTAAAAATGAACAACAACAACAACAAAAACCTAATTGAAAATTAGATCATTGGGTAAAAACTAAACTATCATATTTCTGTCCTTCAAATCTCCTGTTTTGCTGGTGTTCATTTATATACACTTCATTTTGTTTGTGATGTTTTTGATTCCAAATCTTTGTATGTGGACCACAACCCAGTTTGCTTGATTCATAAGTCACATTCCTTTCACAGCATCTGTTCGCAGTGCCTACAGTCAGGCTGGTTCTTTGTATATGCATTATGAAAGTCAGAAGACAAACTGGTTAGCATGTAGATCCATATCCATTTCCAAATTTAACTCAAATACTTAGAGCATGATGAGGATGACGCCAAAGTCTCACATTCCATCTGCACTGAAGAATGTGGAGGGTGCACACACACACACAGACACACACAGACACACACACACACACACACGAAGGGTGGATCTGAGCTTGCATGAACTGTGGTTCATTTCTCCTTGTTGGCTAATATCAACAGATAGCAATTGAAGACTGCTGAGTAATTTCTTCTTCTATAAACTAGATATACTGTCTCTTATTTCACAATGTGGCTGCAACAGCTGCACTCCGGTATGGAGAGCACCTCATGCCTGCAGCAGATGAGCAATCCTTCTTGCCATCATCCTGTCTTCAGGGTTTTGTTATTATCCTCGGTTACCACCTATAGCCATGAGAGTAAGCTCCTCACACTGACTGGATTCATGGTAATGGTTATATATTTGGTGTGTGATTCTGATCTCTTTGCAGCCTGTGAGCTTCTAGAGGCAGAGGCTAGATTCCATCCAGTTGCTATGCCCTCATAGCTCTTGCTTCCTTTGTGACACCAAGTTAAAGCTCTTCCATGCAGATCAGTTGCGAGGGAAGTCATATCCGAAGTGTCAGGTGGAAAGATTCACGGCCAGTTTCTCCGCATGCTCTTAGGTGATGGAGGTGGGCATCAGACTTTATGGTCTTGGTGAAAAATGTTTGCGTCTCTGTGTTTGTGCTTCTTCCCAGCCCTGAGCTCTGCTCTCCGAAGGCTTCCATTAGGGTGCTGGACAGTGTGCAGAGAAATGGTCCTCTAGACCCCACAGCAAGAAGCCATTTCCCAGGCTGGCTCCATATGAGTGGGTTTACCCGCCTGAGTTACACTCTTGTCACGTGATCTTCCCTATGAACTTCTAGCATATTGGTGTGATTATAAGATAGGCCTAAGGAGTCTTCCATAGACACAATATGAAAGAGTTTGATCCTTTTAATAATACTGCCATGCCCAGGCATTCATGTCAGGCTTTTTTTTTTTTTTTTTTTTTTTTGTATGCCCCTTGAGGCGTTATTGTCTTCTGCTCTTCAGAAGGGAATTTCAAAGGTAAAATGTATGTTATTGACTCGGTGTTACTCAGCCACAAAAATAACAGGGTTGACACAAAACTACAAAACAAGCACAACCCTCCACAGTGTGTGGGTGCCGCACCTGGCTCACCCCAGGATGTGTGTACGGCACTCTGGCTCACTACCTTCAGCCGGGTTCTTTCTAAGTGCAGGAGGCCACCATGCTTTAGCACTAGTAAGCAGAATGGGTTGATAGTAAGCAGAATGCTGCTTTCCTGGTCTCTGGAAGCAGCTGTGCCTCTTCCTACCCCTGGCCGGAGTTGACTTGGCTCACTAACTTAGGATGCCTCCTGCAAGATAGGTTGACCTTCAAAACTACGAACTTTTAGGTCTGAGAACTTATCACAGACCATTAGTCATAAGAAGAGGGACTATGGTTTATGTGTGTGCTTTCTCAACTTTCTTATATTGTCTCCTGAGGTGTATTTAAATAAAATTGGATTTACACAAAGTACCAGGAGTATAACATCTCTCAACAACATAGCCTTGACTGAAAGCACATTTTTTGTGGACACATTTACTGAGAAATGAAAATGGCTTAAAATCACCAAAGCTCAGAAGTAAGTAATAAAGGTGGAATGAAGTAGAATCCTGATCACCGAAAAGTGTTTAAGTTTAGGAAGCTTTAATCTTATATCGCCTGAAGGAAGAGCAAATATCTGTTCAAAACAAAAACTGATGGCAGCTGCTTTCATGTCCTAAATGGGAGGTTCCGTCTCAGGAAACAGGAGAGAGAGGTTCCCCCTTCCATGGCCTGCTTTGTTGTCACAGGTAAGCCCACCTACGCCACCCCTGAGCCTGCATGGCCTGGATGACCAAAGGCCAAACCGAGATTGGGCAGCATCCTCTGCCCAGCCATGTGAGTTTCCAAGGGCATCTTGAAACAGAGAGTGAAGAAAGTGGCAGATGTAACAAGGGCATTTGGAGAAAAAAACAGTCTTCCTGGATTGTGTAGCCATTGGATAGTTGCCTATATTCCAATAAATAACTCCCAGGCATGCCAATACAAGCAACTCTAATTAATCTCAAACAAAAAAAAAAACTAATATTAAGAAAGAAAGAAAAGAAAGGAGAAAATAGTAGGGAGCTTGTTGGGGAAAAAGAGAGATTTCAGTGGGAGTGGGATGGGGAAAAGAGAAGGTCATGGAGGCATACATGATCAGTTATACTCTATAAACTGTATGTAATTGTCAAAGGGCAAGTAAAAAGATTGAAAATAAGAAACATGCTGGTATATGGTCAGTGGGGAATTCTGTATGGTGGGGGGAATGCAAGTTGACAACTAGTTTCATCTCTAGGAAAAGTTTTCTCTGTAATGAAATTTGTGATTTTATTTCCAACTATGCATGGTGACTACCCAGTATCCTGCCAAACCTTCCTCAAAGTGTAGTCAGCCGTTGTACCTTGAGGGTGCTCTTGGGGTAATAAAGACAGAGCGGCTCTTTGGATGGGTAGTCAGTGAGCTGATGGGTTATGGCGGCTGAGGGAGTCGGGGCGTCTTAACTCCAGCTGTAATGACAGTGGGAGGGAGGCTTGAAAACAGCTGTGTTCTTGCACTTGTGGAAACCGGAAGTGTTTGGTGAGGGTCTTTGCTTGGCTTGCTGATCACCACTTTCTCACTGTGTCCTCCTAAGGCTTGCCCCCTGTGCATTTGCTGTGGGGAAAGAGAGGGTCAGACAAGGGGAGGAAGACGTACAGGAAGAGAAATGTACAATTGGTGGGGCATTGGCACCCATAACTAAGAAACGAGCTACAGAGCAATATACTGTCAGGAAGAAAATTGAACAAAAGAAGTGAAAAAAAGTAAGAACAGTACACATGTGAAAATAAAGCGAGATGGTAAGAACGAAAGAAAAACAGAAGGACTCAACACAATTAACAACAAAACACGAAAGTCTCAAGGGATGTGAGTCAGGTACCGGCCACACGTACATGGGCGAATGTTTGTTCTTCCCTGCGGATTGCGATGTGTAATGGAAACGCAGCAGGCCAGTCAGATCAAATCAGGTCATTCAGGTAAAAAGGAGTCACATAGAAGTGAACTTTGTCCTGTCAGCGTTCCTTGGTTGGTGTCGCCCTGTTCCTAGGCCAGATGCAAGTTGGTCTCTCATGGGTATGGGATCTGAGCTCCCACAGGTAGGGAATTCTGTGGTCTGGAGGAATGTGAATGTCCTGCCCAGCTGAGCATGTTCACCTGCTGACTGGAGGTGTTGGGCTCCCCTGGAATTGCAAAGGGAGAGTAACTGCCTTCTATTAGCAGAGACCCAGCTCAGGGGTTCTAGCCCCAGATCCACGTAAGTCCACAGTGTGCTTGCCCCCTAACTGGTTTACAGCAGCCAGTGCTCTCTTCTCCAGACCCCATGAGCCGCTTCCTCATGCAGTTGGCCCATGGAGACTGTGAATGGGGTGGACTCGCTAACCCAGGTATTTATCAGGAAACAGCTGGGGCTCTCCGGTGCAGTCTGTGGCCCATTGGGGGTCTTTGCTGTGCTCAGGGCTGACAGACGTAGGAGTTGGAAGGATCCCTGAGCTATTCCTTGCAGAAGTCTCACTAGTTGGTCTTCAGGCTGCCTTTGTCTCTACTTCTGTGGCTCCACTGCTCACCTGGAGGTTGGCTTTCTGCTCCTGGAGGGAAACCATGGGATCCCTATTCAGAATTTCTTCCTAGTCGAATGCCATCAGGAAGCAGACATGGGGAATTGCTCTGGGCGGCTCGCTTGAGTCTACTTGTCCCTGCCGCTAGGTGGCTGGCTGTTCTGAGTCTGTGGTCTCAATGATGGGGGCTGTTCAGGCAGAGCTGGCTATCAATCACAGCTCTCACCTCAAAGGGGGTAAGAAATAGTTTATTCTGGAGCCAAATATGAGTGACCATGGCCCAGGAACACAGATTTATGTTACCTCAGTTCCATGTTCCAATGTGTTAGCAATTTCATAAAGGTTTTATAGTTACAGAACCAGAGAAAGTCATAAATCAGGCTGGAGAGATGGCTTAGCTGCTAAGGCGCTTGCCTGCGAAACCTAAGGACCCAGGTTCGATTCCCCAGTACCCACATAAGCCAGATGCACAAGGTGGCACATGTGTCTGGAGTTTGTTTGCAGTGGTTAGAGGCCCTGGCATGTCTATTCTCTCTCTCTCTTTCTTTCTTTCTTTCTTTCTTTCTTTCTTTCTTTCTTTCTTTCTTTCTTTCTTTCTTTCTTTCTCTCTTTCTCTCTCTCTGCCTCTTTCTATTTCCCAAATCAATAAATAAAATATTTAGAAATAAAGTCATTAGTCAAGGCAGTGTTCTAATATGTTGGCTGGCCATCAGGTAGGTGGTTTCAGCAAAGTGGGGAAATCTCTACCATAGGCAGACAATCTGATGACATTCTTAGCCCTTGGGTTAGTGGAAGCCAGTGATCTGTTAGAATACTAAAAAAAAGGTCACTCCTGATCAACCAGGATGTTAGGTCAGACACAGAGGTGGGCAATAAATGGCTATTAAAGGGCCAAGGGCAGCCCAAGGTAATTTGGCTCTGATGGTGTAACAGTTCCTCTTTCTATGATCACAGGAGTCCCATCAGGCCATTCAGCCTTGTTCGAAGCAGATACAGCAATTTTTAGGAACTTTAGCTCATAACTCTGTCATGGAGTTGGCACTGGCTCTTTGACTGGGCAATGACATTGCCCTGGAACCTCTGTTCCTTCATGTTTTTGCCTCTACCACCTCAGACATGTCTTGTACCCCACCACGTTACCAAGCAACGGAGCCTGCCTTTTTCTAACAATGAAAATTCTGGATTCTGCTCCTACCACAAATAGCAAGCCACCGTGACTTTTCTTTTGGGACCATCAACACCATGTGTTCAAAAGAATGACTATTTAATTGTGGTTCTAATAATCCAAATGCCAACTTTGGCAACAGAAGAAGATCAATTTGGGGGCCATGAACATGAGAAGAGGGGTGTGGCGGAGAAACAAGAAAAGATGAGGGAATATGAGCAGGATAATGATACTGGTGTGTGAAAGTGTCATAATGCAGCCCATTAGCTTGTATGCTAACTAACGAATGCAACACTAAAAACATAAAAAGAGAGATCCATGTCCCACTGGCATCCAGGAGGCAGTCTGGTGCCACGATTCAGTCCACAGGGCTGAGCATTAGACCCACCTGAGTGGAAATCTTTGCTTTGCCTCTTGCCAGCTGCTTACTGTCTGTGTCTGATTCACTAAATAGGGCTGGCACCAGCATGTTGGGATGTTCTGTAAGAAAATGCACGCATTCATTTCAGCACAGTGTTGCATACTTAAGAATTTTCTCCCCAAAATGTCTGCTCTCAGTGGAACATCACAGAACAAATTGTCCCAAATCCGTCACGTTCAAGATGGAAAGGGGAACGCCATTAGCATTTGCCGAAATGGTACAAGTCCCTCATGCTCTCTGAATGCAAATACGCTCATTTGGAACTTGGTACTGAGAGGCAAAGGGGAATCGGGGCACTGGATCAGAGCCGGCTGCAAGGCGGGAAATCACTTGGGCACAAACTGCCTTGCTTCAGCCCGGATGGCTTCCCTGAAATCGCTGAAGGGGAAATGGAGTCTAGGAGTGAAGGGCCGCTTCCCCCGGGGGTGGGGGTGGGATTCGAGTGCTGGAAAGACCTTTGCTGTAGCTCCAAGTTTCTTTCTTTCCTTCTTTCTTTTCTTTCTTTCTCCTTCTTTCTTTCGAACCAAGTAGTGCTTCTTTGTGGTCACCATAGCAACAAGGAGGATGGGCAATTCCATCCTTGGCAGGCTGGCCTTTTCCAGGTTGGCTGGCTCTCCTGATTGGTTGCCCTGATTTTTACCTCATTTACATGCACCCAATCAGCCAGGGACCACCTGGATCTATATAAATCCCTACACTCCACCTCCCTGTGGCACTTTGCAGACCCCTCAGAGGATGAAGGCCTGCCTTGTGCTGGATCTAAGCACGCTCCGGCTATCAAGACCCCTTAAACCTGCTTGTTTCGTGGGTGCTCGACCTCTTCCTGCTTCCGCAGGGCCAGGGCTGCTCTCGGAGGCTTATCCCTATATCTAATCTTGGCACCAGGTCTGTCCTGTATCCAGGCCTATGTTCTTGGTGCTTGGAATTGCTCCTGCCTTGGAGGAAACCTGCAGCCCTCCTGCTCCGATTCCAATGGGACAAACTGTTCTGGTGGCCCCAGCTCCCATTTTTGTGGGGACCCTTCTTTTCTGGTATTCCAAGACCTTCCAAGGGTTCAGTGCTGAAACCCTCAACAGCGACCATCAGTTGGTATCACACTGCCTCCAAAAGAATCAGGATTCAGAGCTGCCACTACCGCCCTTTGCGGGCTGCCGCCCCGAAGTCAGAGTTTTTACTTTTACTTTCATGTTGTGATGCTGTGTGGACAGAGTCCTTGTTCGCTCATTCTTTGCTGTATGTCTGTCCATTTCGTTCTTCATGGTAGGAAGACAAGAAAAACCAGAAGAGTGGACCATTTCAGTACCAGCTCTGGTGTACTGGAAAATGTTTCCAAAACAGCTAGTAGATTTGCCTTGATGCTGGGGCAGAGACACTGGAGCTGTGGCTGGGATCGTGTTATGGTCGGAACTGTGTACCCAAGAGACTCAATGAGGCTGTAATTTCCAGCATCCTAGATTGGGGAACTAGGTCGTTAAGTGTAAGAATTACTTATGATGAAGTCATAATGGGACACAGAAATCCTTGATCCAATAGGATAGCTATTCTCCTTAGAACAGGAGAATCTGGAGGTAGACACAGGGAAGGTGGTCCCATGAAAATGGAAGCAGAGAGTGGGGTGATGGTGTCACAACCCATGGCTGAGTGAGAGAATATTTTTCGTCCTGGGTCACTGTGGTGGTTTGAATGTAAATGTATGTCCTCCATGGCCTGAGGTGGTATTATTATTATTATTATTATTATTTTACTAACATTAAGCTTCCTACTTACATCTTCCTGCTTATTGCTGGAAGAATCAAGGAAGGGTCCTGTCCTAGAGGCTTGCTCTCAGAGGCTTAGGGTGGGGCTCAACTCCATCACACTTAGAACATGCACTTCTTGCAAACCCTCTCCCCCTGGCAATAGAAGGCAATATGTTTGATTGTTGTGAGACTCCAGTTTATACTTAGAGCAGTGTCAGGAAAGTGCTGTGTAGCTATCTCCTTGAAATTGAGCCCTCTTTCCTGAAGGGAGAGGGGGGCTCCTAAGACTCAGGAAGGTTAGAAACTTACAGGACTCATGAGCTCCTCCCCAAGGTCATATAGACTGCAGACAAGGGCAGGAGACCAGAGGCTCTCTGGTGGAGATAGATGCCTGCAAGGCGGGAAGGGATCTCCAGGATGCAGCTGTCAGCAGTCAGGATGAAAGGCTGGGGTCGTCTTTTCGGAGATGCAGCTGCTTTGGGGCTGGTCTCATGGTGATTAGCTGGGAGCATTTTCAGATTTTAAACAGTCATTCTTGGTAAGGCTAGGCTATAGGAACCTTTAAGCCAGGTCCCTGCTATCAATTTAGGACTCTGGAGGTATCCCCTGGGCTTCTGAACTTGTCATTAAAATCCACAGGTAACCATGGGAGAAATAAATGAGAGGCAAAAATGAACATTAAGGTAGAAATCAATGTTTCTGAATTGTGGCTAGAGTTTCAGCGTCTATGGAAGCTGCAACACTCATTTGAGATGGAGGGAGGGCTCATGACCTATCACGTGGAGAGAGAACCCGTGGAGGGGGTTCACTAACGCAATGAATTTGAAAACTTCCAACTTCTGGTGGGAATGATGACCCTCAGTGTGTGTCTTCAGTCTATCCCACCTCTCACTGTGCACACCTCCTAGATTTAGATTTTGGCACATTCCTAACTCATAAATAAAATCACCATAAACCTTACTCACTTCTTTATATACAGCACAAAACACCCCTCAATGGTATATTTACACTTGCACAAATTCCTCTGTGACTTGCCTGTCACCTAGAGAAAGCAGATCCAGTGTTCCTCCCCCACCTCCACCAAATCCCTCTGTCCCGGAAGTTCAGGGAGTGCAGACTGAGCTGACTCTGGCACAGCCTATCAGGAAGGCGAGGGGCCCATGCTCTCCTTTACTCTTTGTTTGATTCTCATCTATGGACTGAAACCTGAGTAAAGAGAAGATGCTACTAGCCTTCCAATAAAATCCAGGGAGATGGAAAAGTAAGTGAGCAAAGCCCCATGGCAGGAAAGAAATCTCACATCTCCTGGACAGAAGATGAGCAGCAGAGGAGATCTTCAGCAGGTGTCAGAAATTATGGTATCTGATAAATGGCCTTAGTGTATGGAATCGGCAAAAAGCACCTGTCCAGAAGAGCATGGCTGATGAGTGTAAGCAAAGTACCATGTCTTGTCCACAAGCTCGCATTGGCTGCGAGATTTCTGATGACTTTTACTGTCTGGGCTGAGCGGCTGGACGCCTTTGCCAGGCTAAGCGGTGGCCTGGAAGTATTATACGCAGACTCTGCTAGAGCTGCTCCTCCTTCTTCTCCCATCTGCCCCCGTCTGTGTTTCCATCAGACTTGTTCCTCTTTAAGTGGATACAAATGGAGAACTAGGCAAGTGCCACCGGGCATGAATATTTCTGCTTGTTACAATTGGTTTGGGGGCCATTATGTAGCTACAGGAATTTTAAAATAAAGATCTGATGTGAGAGGAAAAGAGCAGACATCATAAAGCATCAGAGTCGCCCAGCCATGGGGTGATGAGGCGGGGAGGCAAATGCTTAGGCCTGAAATAGCTGTGAACTAATCTTGGGCTAGACAGATGGCTCAGTGGTTAGGAGCACTTCCTCTACAAACATGAGGAGGCCTGAGAGACGGCTCCCGTTCAATCACCAGGACCCACATAAGCAGCTAGGCACAGTCACAGACATGTGTAACCCCTGCCACGTGGGTAGCAGGCCCCAGAGAAGCAGCAGTGCCCATGATAAAATGGCAAGTGCCTGCCAGGGTCAGAAAGAGGCTGCTGCTCAAATCAGAGTGGGCAGAAGAGCGATGGAACAGGACGCCTGACTTCTGCCCCATCGCACGGGACTGCACCTTGCCTCGGGCAAGTGTGTGCAGCACGTTCACGTGAAAGCGCCATGCGTCACACACCCACACCCACACACAAGCAAAAATAATTTAAAAACTTGTTAATGATGGCAGACAGACTCTGGCTTCACGGTGAACTCGGCACTTGGGCTGGATGCCAACACGACCAGGAAGGCTTGCGAGGGGTGCTCCGGTGTAGGGCTGCTGTTGGAATAGCACCCACCTTCTTCTCTCTGCCTTCTGAGGTGCCACATGCTCTAACCCCCTGCTTGAGTCCCCAGCCATGCCTTCCCTGTGCCCAGACCCACTGGTTTTCACCTTGTCGGTGAAAGCAGCAGATCCGTTCCTTCTTTGTGATACAGCTTCCGTATTTGGTTTGAACTTTGCCCAGCTGGGCTCTTCTTACCATGAGAGGCTCATCAATTGCTCGAAGACACCTACCTGCCTTTGACTATTCCTCACGACAGCAGCCTCCCTTCACCTCCTGTTTGACCTCCTTCCTCAGGCTTGTCTCTTGACAAATGCTTTTATCGGCCATTCCCCTAATAAAGATGGTTGAACAGAAGAGCCACAGATGCTTTCATCACCGCTTTTGCCAGAGCAATGCCTAGCGCATTGTGGGCACTGGTTGTGTGACTGAATGAAGTGAAAGAACAGACTGAACTTGAACCTGCAAAAGTAAAGCAGGAAAACCACCAGGGAGCCAGTGGGATGGGTGAGACATTTGCTGCACAGATGCAGATGCGTACTGGGGCTGGTGCTATGTCTGCCCTCTGATGTAACCATGGTTCTATGTCCAAACCCATCCATTATCTTCACATAGCAGGGCATGTGCCCTGTGACAGCTACTAAGGCCCGTGCCTTACGGTTTCTGGCTGAAGAGGACTCGAATCTCTAAGCGCCCTTGTAAACTATCTCAAGTAAGAGCTCTGACTGGCCTCATTAGGAGAGTTAAGAGCATTTCCTGTGCAAGCATGAGGGCCTGAGGAGGCCTCAGAGACAGCTTGAGTTTGATCCCCAGGACCCACATAGACAGCTAGACAAGGTCATATGTGCCTCAAACTGCTATCCCATGGTCAGGGGTAAGCAACTGTTGCAGTCCGGTTTGTATTGCTGTTAGAAATCACCCAACCAAGAGCAGCTTCTGGGAAAAAGAGATTTATTTTGGCTTACAGGCTCGAGGGGAAGCTCCACGATGGCAGGGGGAAACGATGGCATGAGCAGAGGGTGGACATCACCCCCTGGCCAATATAAGGTGGACCATAGCAACAGGATAGTGTGCCAAACACTGGCATGGGGAAACTGGCTATAAAGCCCATAAGCCCGCCCCCAACAATACACTCCCACCAGGAGGCGTTAATTCCCAAATATCCATCAGCTGGGAATCTAGTATTCAGAACACCTAAGTTTATGGGGGACACCTGAATCAAACCACCACAGCAACTGTGGTGCGCAGAGGGCACACATGAGAACAAGGTAGCTTCTAGTGTACCTTTATGGAGGTAGAGTGTAAAGTGATTTCCAAAATGGAGGAGTATTGAGAAGGGCCCACCACACTGGGCGTTAAAATGCAAAGACATGGGAAGGATGTTGCGAGAAAATTGTTAATAACAATGCACTAGCAGTTAGAAATGGTTTAGTTCTTATGCATATGCAAGTCCATTAGAGTTCTTTTCAATGTATGCAAGTGGATTTATTTCCAAGAGCGGGAGAGAAAGGGTGTAGGTACTATTGGGAATTGAGCATAAGCCTCATTTTATCTCGCTTTTCTTGCTGCCCATGGTCCAAGTTGCCTATGTAGACATTTTCTGTCTACATAGAGCTACTTTGGCACAAAATTATTTGAGAAAATCTTGACTGGACATATGCTATGTGCTCAGAAGAGTTCCTCCCAGTCCTGGATTGGTCCGTGCCTGGAGCCCCGGGAGGGATGATGACATTTGGAAGTTGGACCAGGTTCATCCCGTCAGGATGCTGCTCGTCTGGCTTCCAGATGACGCTGAATTGCTGCCGCATACCAGAGTGCAAAGGCTGTGACGGCCCCTCTCTGCAGGGACGGACTGTGGGACTCAGGGCGATCCTAACTTTAATTTGTGAAAACCTTAGAACTTGCCCTGAGGAGATGGTTCTGGTGGGTAAAAGTGCTTGCTGCAAAACAAGACCACCTGAGATCAGATCCCTAGACCCCACAGAAAGCCCCACGAAGCAGTGAGTGTCTGTGATCTTGGACCCTCTGCTGCAAGACAAGAGACTAAGACTGAAGAATCCTTGGAAGCGACCGGGCCAGGAGTCGGGCATAAGCACTGGTAAAAAGCAAGGGGCTCTGACTCCTGTGAATAGTGAGACCTGCTGTTCAGCTTCAGGTTGTCTTCTGACCACTGTATGCGCGCGCGCGCGTGCACACACACGCACACACACACACACACACACACACACACACACACACACGCACGATTCAAAAACAAAAACAAAAGCAGTTGGACGTTGTCACATGCCCAGACAGCGTCTTGTTTCTTCTCCACAGCTGAGGGGAGGAAGCAGTTGTCTCTTGCTCTCCCTGCTTCCTGCCTAGATTAAGAGGCATGTTGAGGAGAGCCTGCTGGAGCACATCGTCTGAGCCGAATAACTCCAGCTCCTCCCACCATCATCCCACTGGGGCGGGGTGTGTGTGTGTCTCGTTTTCCTCCCAGAAGCAGGGGAGCGGGGCACAGGGTGCTTGTCCAGTCCCAAACTCCCCAGCAGCACTGCCAGCTCCGCCGAGGAGCAGCCATGGCTGGCTGAGGGCTGGACCACTTAATTAGATCTGTGTTGACACCAGCTTATTTGGGAGCTGTGCTCACTCAGCAGATGGAATGGCGTGCATTTTGTTCTTTTGGAGGAGGGTAGCCAGTGGTGACCAGTCTAAGAGGCAGACATAAAACAGCACAGCCAACAGAGGCAGAAGAAATCAGTGTCCTTTCCCTCCCTCCCTCCTTTTTTCTCCTTCCTTCCTTCCTTCCTCCTTCCCTCATTGTCTCCCTCCCTCCCTCCTTCCCTTTCTTCCTTCTTTCCTTCCTTCCTTCCTTCTGTGGTTCCTCCATTCCTTTTCTATTTTTTGATGCTATCTTTGCTCAGCAGCATTTATAGTGAGTTTGTAGTGATAGGAAATATGTATCTGGTCTTTGTCTAGTTCTGGTTCCTGGCACAGAAATTCTAAAATCCTCAGAATTTTCTGAGTGATAGAGTGTCTTTTACTATTCTCACAGCCTCTTTAAACAGATTCGAGCTTGTGCTAACGAGATAACTCTTAAACAGTATATGGAGGCTGTCAGTTAGGGATAAGATGTGGCTTCCAGAAAGATCAAGCCTTCACTAGAGGGTTGGACTTTTCAGCTTCACTTCCTGACCTATTAAAAGAGGAGAGGAGCTACTAGAAACCAAATTTAGTCCCAAATAACCAATAATTTAATTAATCAAACCATGTTATGAAACCTCCTTAAAAACACTGAAAAGGGGGCTGGAGGGATGGCTTAGCGGGCTTAGCGGTTAAGCGCTTACCTGTGAAGTCTAAGGACCCTGGTTCAAGGCTCAATTCCCCAGGACCCACGGAAGCCAGATGCACAAGAGGACACATGCATCTGGAGTTCATTTGTAGTGTCTGGAGGCCCTGGCATGCTTGTTCTCTCTCTCTTTCTTCTTTCTCTCTCTGTCTGGCACTCTCAACTAAATAAATAAAAAAATTAAAAGAAAAACAACAGCCGGGAGTGGCTCATGCCTTTAATCCCAGAACTTGGGAGGCAAGATAGTAGGATTGTCATGAGTTCAAGGTCACCCTGAGACTACATAGTGAATTCCTGGTCAGCCTGGGCTAGAGTGAAACCCTACTGTGAAAAAAAAAAATAATAAGCAAACAAAAAACCTTAAAATACAGGATTGAGCAACTGGAAAACTTAGTGGACACTACTGAAGTGCCGATGGGCGTGTCTAGAAAAGTCCTCTGTAATAGGACCCTGTTCATCTCTTCTCTTAAGCTCTTTGAGTTTTTTCGTTTGTAATGAATTGGTGAACACAAGTAAAGTGTTTTCCCCAGTTCTGCGAAAACATATTGTCAAGGTGAGATGTTGGTTGTGACAATACTGGTTTCATAGCCATTGTTGTGGTTTGAATATGAAATGTCCCCCCAGGCTCATGTGTATGAACATTTGGTCCCCAGTTGGTGGCAGTGTTTGGGGAGGTTGTGGAATCTTTGGAACTTGAGACCTGGCTGTCAGATGGAGGACTTGTGAAGCTCCACCTACCCCTGGTTCTGACTGAGCTCTCTGTGTCCCGCTGTGAAGCAGTGACTGCCACAAGCCCTGGTTGGCACAGATAGAAGCTATCCTGGTGTGCTTTCCCAGCCATGATGGAATGAGACCCCGAAGACCGTACGCCACCCTTCCTCCCTGAAGTTGCTTTTCTCAGGTCGTTTGTCGCGGCAAGGAGACACGTCACTAATGCAGCTGCTCGCCCATTAGTCACCTGAAGCTTGAGCCTGGTGTCTCAAGTCAGCTCTCTGGTTGTTGAGCCTTTAAGATGGGCAGAGGTGATGCTAGCTGTGTGTGGATATGTAAGAACCAGGTTGAACTCCTAGACATCCAGTTGGTGCTAAAGAATTAGAGAGCGTTTGCTGAATATGCAGTGTGTGTCTACCATTTTGAAAGCTAGAAATGAAAATGTGAATTCCGGACTCTGATTTGACAGAGGTTAGGAGCAAGGTTCCTTTCCAAGCAGTCACTTAGGAACACAGGCCCAAAAGAATGCAGATGCAACCCTGCCCCAGAGAGACTAGAGGCGAACTCGACTTGGATTTAAGATGTTGATCAAAGATAGCTTTTTGGCTCTTTCTCCTAAGGTATTTTTATTTATGTATTTATTTGAAGGAGGGAGAGAGACAGAATGGGCACGTGGGCACACTATGGCCTCTAGCTGCTGCAAATGATCTCCAGATGCATGTGTCACCTTGTGCATCTGAATTACATGGGTCCTGAGGAATCTAACTGGGGTCCTTTGACTTTGCATGCAAGTGCCTTAACCTCTAAGCCATTGTTCCAGCCCTCTTTCTCCTTAACTTTTCATGAGCTATTTCTGAGTCTGCATCCTCCTACCTGGCCCAGCAATCAATAAAGGTTTTTCACATATATTTGAACTTGGCAATGAGGCACATCCTGGTTGGGTGCCTGATTTATAAAAAAGACCTGATCCAGGCAGCCATGGGATATCTCTTGATTTCCCTCTCTGAACCCTTCCCAGCTGTTGGGATGAACCCTTCTCAGTTTAAGAACATTTCTACTCTTCTTAACCTCTCTCTGAAAATAACTTTTTCATAATGTATGCTTCTTTGTGTCTATGTTTACTGATTCTTTGCTAATTGTTAAGACAAGAACTTAAGAGCCACTGGCTTGGGGAGTTCTATCACCATCCCGCGGGGCTCTGACACTCTTAACCCCATGACAGATTGTTTGTCAGTAGAGGCGAGGTGTGACTAGTCCGTGTCATCCTCAGTGACCTTATAGCTGTGGAGAGAGAGAGAAAGTCAGTCACAAACCCACTTAGAAGTTAAGCAGGGTGAAGCATGGGCCGTGGAGGGCTCCAAGTTGGAAGACTGGGAGCTTTGTGTCAGGAAATGAAGGTGTCAGAATCTGGCTGGGAGGGTTTTAGTAGAGAGGCAAGGAACAACCAAATCAGTAAGAATGGTTTTGACAAAAAGTGCATTTCTTATAATCTATTAACATCATCATTTGAGATCTGGAAACCAATCAGAATTGGCTCTATAATTGACATGGTGGCTCAGTTTCACCTCTCCCCGTTCAGCCAGCTCTGGGCTTCTGCCCATGCCATTTTTTTTCTGCCCTGAGTGTGCCCTGCCCCTCAGCATCTGTGAACTCCTGCTCATCAGGTAAAGCTCTGGCTCAGTGCTCAGTGGATGCCACCTGCCCTCTGCCAGAGCTGGCGAACTGCTTCCATACCTGCGATCCCTGCACCATAGATGATCACTGTGTGCCTGGCAACAGTTTTTACCCCCTCAGAGTTTCACCTTTGTGTGGTGAACATTTTCTCTTATGTCAGGGATCCAGTGGGGGCTCAGGTCCAGTCAGACAGTGTCTTTCTCTGCTTCCTGCTCTGTCCACCTTTAGTAGAACGAGCAGTCTGCTTTGGCAGGCCAGAGATGCCTGGCTCTTTCTGGCTGACATCACCGTCACCAAGGGTATTGCTTGGCATTTTCCATGTAAGTGTCCCATGTCAGGCACTGTGCATGTTTTCAATCAGGAGAAGATGTATTTCCTATTTAAAAAGACAAGACCATTGAGAGCCTGTGAGTGAAGGTTGGAAGGGATTGGGCTGACAGCGCTGGGTTCTCAGTGATCAGAATTTGGGCTCTTAGCTAATGGGCTTCCCTCTTAGCTCTGGACTAGAGAGTAAGGTCTTCACCATTTTATCAATACCAGCCCACAGAGACCGGGTCCAGGGCAGCCTGGGCAGTCTCTGGCTGGAAGTGATCTCACTATGGGCAACCAGGCTTGCTCTAATGGGAAAATATAACAGGATCATGTCACATTTTTTAATCTGCTTCTGTCATTATCAACAAGGTTTCTAACTGCAATGTTTTCTGCCCAGACCATGTATTCCCAAAACATTGAGTTCTTATTATTCCACTCTAGCCAATACGTAGAGGAACTGTTTTGGATTCCAAAGGAGCTTGGTGTTCTGTTTCAGACTGGGGGGGGGGGGGCTCTGTGCAGACAGATTGTCAGAGAAGAACCCCAAGGGATGGTGCAGGAATCACGACGTGGGAGATGACGGCGCTTGAGGCCACACTGAGGCCTGGGCCCTCCCTCTTCCACTTTGGGAAGAAAGAGACAGTCAGAGGGATAAAGCAGGACCTGCATTTTCTGTCTGCAAGGCTGTTAGCAGCCAAACAGCCCTGGTTTCCCAGGCAAATTTATAAGCACACTTATTTAAAATAGGTTTACAAAAGGAACAAAGCTAATGCAGCATTCCAAGGTCCCCAAACAACAAACAAAAGTTAAGTCTTCACACAAAATAATGGCTTGTTAGTGTGAGATAAAACCAAAGGAAAAATTGACAGCTGCTCATATGCATTAGGTTCCCAAAGCTCAGGAGAGTTTCAAACATGGTTTAGTTGCTGTATTTTAAGTGGCACATGCGTAAACATGTCTCCCCAGGAGTGTGGTGACCATACACAGGGCAAGAGATTTAATACATATATATATATTTGCAAACACACACACACACACACACACACACACACACACACACACACACACACACACAGAGAGAGAGAGAGAGAGAGAGAGAGAGAGAGAGAGAGAGAGAGGGAAAGAGAGAGCTAGAGAAAAGAAAGAGAGAATGGGCACATCAGGGCCTCCAGCCACTACAAGTGAACTCCAGATGCATGCACCACTTTGTGCATCTGCCTTTGCATGGGTACTGGGGAACTAAATCCAGGTTGTTAGTTTTTGCAGGCAAGAGCCTTAACTGCTGAGCCATCTCTCAAGCCCAAGGTATGTTTTTGCTCATATCATTTGCTGAGCATACAGTTCTGTCTTTGAACATACTGTTCTTTCTGCCTGGGATCCAAGGCTCCCTTCTTGGGGTTTTCTATAACTCTCATTCATATGTGCTCTATTTTTTTTTATGTAACTTTTTTATTTCAGAGAGAGAGAGAGATACAGAAATAGGCAGGTAGAGAGAGAGATAGAGAGAATGGGTGTGCCAGGGCTTCCAATCACTGCAAATGAACTCCAGATGCACATGTCCCCTTGTGCATCTGGCTTACGTGGAGCTTGGGGAGTCAAACCTAGGCCCTTTGGCTTTGCAGGAAAGTGCCTTCACCACTAAGCCATATCTCCAGATCCTGTTTTTTTTTTTTTTTAAGAGATGCTTTTTCACTAATTTATTTGAGACAGAAAGGAGAGGCAGAGAGAGAGAAAGAGAATGGGCACAGGGCTTCTAGCTGCTGCAAACAAACTCCAGATGCAAGCACCACTTTGTACATCTGGCTTATGTGGGTCCTGGAGAATCAAACCTGGGTCATTTTGCTTTGAAGGCAAGCACCTTAGCCACTGAGCCATCTCTCAGGCCCCTCAGATGTGCTCTTAAAGCCACAGCAAGATGTGTCTCAGATCATTCACGGTTGATCCCAATCATGTGCGTCATAACTACACTTGACCTAACATACTTAGCTCTCATTAGTCAGCTTTGCAAATAGGTTTACATGCCTTTTCCCCTCACTCTGGCAGGGTTTGCTCACCACACTCAGGTCTTGTTTCTGTGATGTATCCATTATTGAAGTGTCATTGGTAGCACTGGTATTCTAAGGCTTTTCTTCAATTTGAATCACCCAGAAATTTTTCAAAGAATGGTCACGTCACTTCTGTTGATGAGGCACTGTGACATGTGTCACAGAAATGACAAGACCGTGTTCTTTAGCTCTCTGAGAACCCCGCTGCCAGCTGGGCCTCCAATCCAGAGGCTGAATTGTGGCTCATGATTTGATAGTGACGGGACTGGCCCGTAATGGAGACCTTGTCTTGGGCACATTCAGAAGGGCTGAAGGTGAGCAGAACCGGGATGATTCTCCCACTACATCACGATGAGACTCTGTGGTGCTGCTGAGCTGCCCAAAATTTCCTCACAGTCCATCCATCACAGGGACTCTGGCTCCTCACACTTTGAGAAACCCCACTCCTGAGACCGGAACTGTCAGAGGACAGCAGTCTTTCTCGTATTCCTGTGTTTGTCATATGATAAGCACTTCTGAGCAGAATCAATATCAACGTCATTATACTGTGTTTAGTGAATGAGTGACCTTGTTCTTTGATGAAAGGAAAATGCACGAAGAAGACACAGACACAGCCTTCAGCAATGCATGGAAGGAGTCTGTATGTGTGCTTGTCTTGTATGAGAAACTCCAGAGAGTCTTCAGTAGCTGCCTTGTGTTACACATTTGCTACTTACTACATGATAAGTAAATGGTTTGTACTCATGACATCCTTTGACATTTTAGACCACCTTAACAGGTAGCTATTAGGAATATTTTTGTATTTTTTAAAGAGATGCTCTCACCATGTTGCCAAGGCTGGTCTTGAGCTCCTGAATCTCCTGCCTCAGTTTCCCAAATCATAGGTGCATATCACCACACCCAGATGTCAAGAAGGCGGTATTGTTGCCATTGACTGTAAGATAGGGTTATAAAGAAATAGGTAACAAATTTAAAAGTTGGACCTAATTTACCTCACTCCAAAGCCACATGAACTGTACATGCTATCTTTCTGTGGTTCGTGGTGAAAAGATCAAGCCTAAGAACCAGGAGTGGACAGTTAACCCACTGGGTAGTGCTAGTTACCTTGTGGGCTTGAGTTTCCCTGGCCTTACTCTCTTAAAAAAAAGAGCTGGTGGTTCTCCACCTGGGATCAGCAGAGAAATACTTGAAAAGTTATTAGAAAGAATGACCTGGATGACAAGTCAGAACTTCTGGAGTTAGAGTCATGATTTTTTTCTTATTAAAAAATATTGCAAGCCAGGCGTGGTGGCACATGCCTTTAATCCCAGTACTCGGGAGGCAGAGGTAAGAGGATCACCGTGAAGCCAAGGCCACCCTGATACTACATAGAGAATTTCAGGTCAGCCTGAGCTAAAGTGAGACCCTTCCTCAAAAACCAAATATATATATTGCAGGTGAGTTCTCTGTTAGTACTATATTGCTCTTATAATGAATTGCTACAAATTTCACAGCTTGAAAATAATATGAAGATATTATTTTGTAGTCTTGCAGGTCAGAAGTCATGAAAGGACCTCAGGTGGCTGATATCCAGGTGTTGAAGGGCTGTGCACCTTCCCGGAAGTTCTAGGGGCAAATCCTCCTTACGGTTGAATATAAGAATTGTGAATAGCACTGCGTATTCTTTTATTTCATTTGTCTAGTAATTTGGGGTGCGTGGGCCTGTGTGGTGTGTGCGCACCTATGGCAACCCCTGCACTTGCTGTCAGTGGGCTGTGTTCACCTCCCGAGGCCAGAGAGGAGTGCCTGGCGTCCCTTCCCACTGCTCTTACTCCCATTGAGTCAGAGACTCTTTCTGACCCCAAGCTCGGGTGCTCTGGGGTGTCTGACCCCTTGTGATACTTGGATTACAGATGCACATGACTGTGCCCAGCTATTTATGTGGGTCCCGAGAGTGGAACCTGAGTAATCTTTTTAAGCCCTGGGCCTAAGTGCTTGCTCAGGACATTCACTTAACTGCTGCGCCATATCTCTAGCACCAGTAATTTGTCTCTACTGTAATTTACAGACATATTGGTTGTTAATGGATGAAAAACATAGTAGTTCTTCACCTCAGATACTGTAAGAAACAAATGAGCCTTGGGGGAATGTGTTTCTCTCTGAACAGAAAAGGTAATAATTTTTGCCTGAGGAGGCTTCGTGGAGTGTGCCACATCTATGCACAATGCTGGGACTGCTCCTTCTTGCTGGGGTGTTTTAGAGTGGAACTAGCATTTTTTGGTAGTAATGTCAGGTACCAGTGATTGAGCCATTATCTCATGCCTAGCCTTATTCTACATGATCCATACACACTTCCTTATTTACCCATCATAACTGGTCTAAACTATTATTGCCCTATTTACAAAAAAACAAAAAACAAAAAACAAAAAACAAAAAACAAAAAACAAAAAAAAAAAAAACAACAAAAAACCTCTGAAATCCAACAAGGCTGAGCGGCACAGGTGGCTCCTGATATGACTCTTTGTGTCAACAATGGTCAAAAGTGGCCAGAATTGAGCGAAGTTGATACCAATTATCTCTTAATTTCCTTCAGCACAGGGAGTTATGTCACCTTATAGGAGCTGCTTTAGGTTTGTAAAAGAAATTGAAAAGCTTTCAGAATCAAAATGGAGTCACATGTGTCAACCCTAAACGAACAACAAAAGCAAATAAATCTGGGAAGTTATGAAGAAAGAGTCCTTCATGCATGATTGCCTGATAGGAACTATCTCCAAGGACAGATGAAACTTCACGCTTGCACAAAGGCCACCTCGCCCTCACACAGAAGGCATTTCTAAAGGACTTCTCCCAACCAACTGTCTAGTTAACAGGAGACTGATGAAACCCACAATGATTGAGGATGAGGATTATTGTTTCATGGTGCAATCCTGCTCATTTTTTTTGTCTTTAAAACTTCACCTTGTAGGGGGTAGGGAAAAAGAAAACAAACAAACAAAAATACTTCACCTTGATCAAGAGGTGACTGGATGAAAAATGTGTTGTACATACTGAATGGACTATTATTCAACTATAAAAGGAATATAATTATTTCATTTGCAGGAAAATGGGTGAAACTTCAAGAAAGCAAATGACAGTAAATTCTGACAAGGATATGAGGAAAAGGGAACCTTTATTCCCTGTTGGTGGGAGTCTAAACTGGTACAGCCATGATGGAAATCAATGTGGAGGTTTAGCAAACAGCTGAAAATCAAACTATCATAAGACTCAGTTATACCACTCCTGGGCATATACCCAAAGGATTCTATATCCCACCACAGAGATACCTGCACAGGTATGTTCGCTGCTGCCCTATTTACAATAGCTAGGAAATAGAATCAGCCAAAATGTCCATGTCTTCATGACTGGATACTAAAAAATGTGATCAACACAATGGAATTTTATTCAGCTGTAAAGAAAAATAAAGATATAAAATTTGCGGGCTGGAGAGATGGCTTAGCGGTTAAGCGCTTGCCTGTGAAGCCTAAGGACCCCGGTTCGAGGCTCGGTTCCCCAGGTCCCACGTTAGCCAGATGCACAAGGGGGCGCACGCGTCTGGAGTTCGTTTGCAGAGGCTGGAAGCCCTAGCGCGCCCATTCTCTCTCTCTCCTTCTGTCTGTCTTTCTCTCTGTGTCTGTCGCTCTCAAATAAATAAATAAAATTTAAAAAAAATTTGCAAGAAAGTAGATGGAACTGGAAAAATTTATAATTAAGTGAAGCAGCCCAGGCTCAGAAAAACAAAAATATACATTCATTCCCATATGTATCATAGCTCATTCATTCTCATATTCTCATATCCCATACGTTCATCCTCATATCTCAAATGTTTGTATGAATGTAAATAAGTAGATGTAAGGGTGGGTATAGGATACGAAACTACACTGGAACTCACAAGAGGTTACAGGAAGTGATGAGAAATGTAGGGCGGGGCAAAAAGAAAATGTAGCATGAACGCAGAAAGAGGCTGTAGTGGAGGATGGGCACAAGTGTGGGGGGGAAGTGGGAGAAGAGGGGAGAATAGAACTTAAACAGATTTATTTTGAATAAAACATCATAATTTAATCTAGTTCTTTGTACATGTTAGTAAAAATAGTTTTATATAGAAGGAAAACCAATGAGGTGGATGGAAATCAAAGTGTTAAACAAACTAGATTCAGACAGTAAAAGTACATTACCTCATGTGGGGGAAAAGGCAAGAGGGTAGAAGGTGGCCTGTGAGAGAAGAGAATGCGGTCGCCGGGGGTGGGGGACACTGGATGGCGGAGCAGGACAGGTAAATGCGGTGCAGGGATGCATTTGCCATAGTGACAATGCCGCTGTAAACACTATATTGTAGAATGCAGGTCAAATTTGACTTCCACCTTCAATGTCTTTGGCTACACCCACAATTTACCATGACACGCGTAACCCCATCATGATACCCTGTCATTCCCACTGAAAATGAAAGTAATTTCATTTTTCTCATGAGAATTTTTGGCTGATTTTTTTTTTTTTTTTATGATTGGCAGGTTGAATTGCCATTACCTGCACCCAACAGCAAAGGCAGCGTGGCAGTGAGAGCAGGAGTGTCTCACCTGCAATGTGCTTTTACTCACATGCTTGGAAAGGACTGGTTCAGTGTGGGGCGATGCCCAGCCTGTCAGGTGTTGGCAGCTGAATTGCCAACGTCTGGACCTTTGGGACTCTGATTTGCTGGGGAACAAGAGTCATAGTCTTGTCTTGCCCAGTTCATGGCTTGGTTGGTGCTCTAAATTTTATATCCAGATGATGAAGGAATCAGCTCTCTATGTAGCAGAAAGGATGATGAGGACCTTACTCTGCATACAGAGAACTTAAAGAAAAGCCCAGTTTTGTGCATGTGCCCAAATCCTTTGTGTTGGATCATACTTTTTCTTTGGGTCCACCAGACATGAGGACATATTTATAACATACTTATTATTTATTTATTTATTTGACAGAGTGAGAGAGAGAGAGAGAGAGAGAGAGAGAGAGAGAGAGAGAGAGAGAGCACACCAGGGCCTCAAGCCACTGCAAACAAATTCCAGATGCATACTCCCCCGGGGGATCGAACCTGGGTCCTTTGGCTTTTCAGGCAAATGCCTTTACCGCTAAGCCATCCCTCCAGCCCTATAACATACTTCTTGAAGTCGGGCTGGACATTCATTTTCAAGGCTTGCAAGTGTCCCATGTTGGAGGCTTGTGAAGGGTATGGAGCAAATTACCTCATCTTGCCTGTTCTGTTTATCCAGGTCAGTGTCCTCTGGGCCTCCTCCTGAGGTGACTGATCTGAGTGACAGCTGCAAAGTGTGATGACCTAGAACAAGCGGTTGACTTGCTGTGATGAATTGATAGTAGAATTTGGAGTTCAGAAAATAAAATCAAAGTGGACAGTTTTCACTGCTTTCTATAGACATTCTTTCTGAAATTATTTTAATTGTAGAGAAAAGGATCTAGTTATTTAAAAACCTGAGTTCTGTGAGCTCTTGAAGTCACAGTTATTCATCACTCAAAGTGACATTTCTTAAAGTTGTGAAGATTAAAACTCAGGGATTACTGATAACCCCACCGAGGAAGTCCTCAGTGGAACGGGGGTGGGGGAGAGGGGACATAAGAGTAAGAGGAGATTGGGACGTGACTGATTTATAGGCTATTCATATGTGAAAGATCTTATGAAAATAAGGTAGAAACCAAGCTGAGCAGGAACACCAGCAGTAACAACAACAAAACGCAACCTTCAGGGATTCAGATGAAGAGGTAAATCAGGTGATGCTTTTGTGATGGACACTTTCTTCTATAGATAGCATTAACAGTGAGTGGTCACACAGTAAGTTGTTGGGTTTTGTTTTGTGAATCAGGTAACTGGGTCTGGTTCCATGCAGTACAGCCCAAGGAACATTTTAGTGTCTTAGGCCTCATCTCCTTTCCTCTGGTGCTTGGATGCAGGGGTCCTCCATAAACTCAGGTGTCCTGAATGCTAGGTTCCCAGCTGATGGACATTTAGGAATTAACGCCTCCTGGAGGGTGTGTATTGTTTGGGGCAGACTTATGGGTATTATAGCCAGCTTCCCCATGCCATTGTGTAAACGCTCTCCTGTTGCTTTGGTCCACCTGATGTTGGCCAGGAGGTAATGTCAACCCTCTGCTCATGCCATTTCCCTGCCTTCATTGAGCCTGTAAGCCAAAATAAACCTTTTCTTTCCCCACAAGCTGCTCTTAGTGGTTTCTGCCAGCAATGTGAACCTGGCCGCAACACTTCCCAGGAATGAGAAAACGGCACCCTTCTTCGCTGGTATGTACTAGAAGAAACCAAGACATAAGTAAGTCTTCCATATTTCCTTGGCTTTGGGGCTAAGGGGGGCTGCTCAAATCCCATGGACGAGAGCGTGTGCATGTGCACGGGGACATTGCTGAATAGTTGTGCCTGCAGAATATACTCTGCAGCTTCTAAAGTTAGTGTTTTCTTCTACCATTCATTCAATACTAATTTTTAGTTTGTATCACATTAAATCTCTATGTTAATGGCTTGGGGCACAGTGTTTAAATCTAACAGTCTCCATTCATGGAATTTAAATTTTCTCACATTTGTGAAGAGATCCCAAGACTCAAGCTTCCTATTCTGGCTTTTCAGAGGTGGGAGACAACTTATCAAGTCCCAAGATTCAAAGTTATGATTCAGAAGAGATCATTTCTGCTTCATCCATTCTGAGGCACATTCACCCCAAAGTAAAGAACGTCCCACCCTGAGACACGAGTCCCAGTGCTTGAGGGCTATGCTGATTTCCTCCTTTTCATTTGAATCTAAGCATCCAACATGAATCTCAGCTTTCCTTCTTATCACAAGGACAGAGGGCTTAACTTGAGGCAATACTTAAGAATCTTAGACTAGGCCTTCTAAGAACCACTGGAATTAGTCTAAAAGCCAGGCTGCCTTGTGTCTGATGACAGAATGTGACAATAATGTACCCTAAGGTATAAACCTTCCTAATGAAGATCTGACCTTGCTCTAAGTCTTCCTTCATCCCTCCACCCTTTCTTCCTTCCTTGTTCTTTTGTCCATTTCCTCTTCTTTCCTTCTTCCCTCCCTCCCCTCTCTTCCTTCCTTCCTTTCTTCCTTCCTTCCTTTCTTTCTTCCTTCCTTCCTTCCTTCCTTCCTTCCTTCCTTCTTTACTTTTCCATTTTGGATCCATCCCTGTCTGGAGGAAAGTTGAGTTTTAAGAAGAAAGAAAGAGCCAGGCATGGTGGCGCATGCCTTTAATCCCAGCACACAGGAGGCAGAGGTAGGTGGATCACCATGAGTTCGAGGCCCCCCTGAGACTCCATAGTGAATTCCAGGTCAGTCTGGGCTAGAGTGAGACCCTACCTTGAAAAACAAACAAAAAAAAAAAGAAGAAGAAGAAAGAAATATATGAAAGGAACATTGGACTAGAGACTGGACGGTGTGGAAAAGAGTTTGTCAGCTGAGGCCAGCACTAGGGGTTCATGCTATGCAGGACTCAAAGACTGTGATTGGAAACTCAGAGAATTTGTTAACAAAAGTGGAAGCATCTTAAGCATAATGTTAAGACAAGTTTCTGTTTGTTGATTGTTGCTACATCTGCCATGTGGAAAAGGGTTGGAGAAGAAGGAAATGTGAGGCCAGTCAGAGAGACACTACAATGATTCAGCAAGAAGCAATGTTCACTAGGGGCTGGTGGTGTGGTGAGACATAGAACTTAACTATTTGCAAAGCATTTTATTGATATTTAAACCATCTAAATCCATCTCTCAAACCTTTCTGTCCTCTCAGAAGGCAACAGTATGGTCAATATTTACTTGTTAATTTTATCTTAAAACTTGAATGTTAATTATGCTGTGGTACAAAACACCTGCGTGTACACTACATCACAACTGGCCCCTTTATGCATTCAAGAGGGAAAGAGGTGGCTAATGTCCATTTAGGGCACAGTGTATCATTTTGTAGAATGGGAATGGTCTGTGCTTAGCTCTAGTTGTCATGGCTTTGACATGTTAGATGTTTCACCACTGCCCTGAAACAAAATTCCTGTCGAGGCAGTGGACCCTGTGAGGAAAATTGAAGAGCTTCATAACATTGGTGGATAAATTCCCAGAAATGCCTTTGGCAAAAAAGTGGGCAGTACCCTTTATTTCCCCCCCGCTGAACCACTGATTAATTCTACCAGCGCTTGCTGAGCGCTGACTAGCCCATGAAAGAGATACAGGAACGCAAAGATGCCTTTTCACAGGAAGCCCCTAAGTGTAGCCTTCATCCTGCCAGACCCCTGGGTGGTCACTGGAATCAGTATTGTTCCAATCAGAGTTGCTGTCATATGTATACAGGCCCCTCTTCCTGTCGTTTAGCACTCCCCTCACTGTGCCCCAGTCACACGTTATCTGCAATCCCAGCTCCCCAGAGATCTGTGATCCAAGGGCCTAGAAAGAAAAAGGAGAAGGGAATTGATTTACTTAAGTGTTACTTCCTAGGATTTTTTTTTTCCCCTAGGTCCTGGGTTTTGTGGTTTTGTATTTCTGTGCCACAGGTAATCCAGTATTTCAGAATGATTCCACAGCAAACCTTAAAAAAAAACTTGTCTTTTTCCATAATAAAATACTCTGAGTCAAAGGTGTCACCCTTTATTAATAAAAGATGATATTTATTAGCTTCCTGATGTAATTGGAAAAATAGAGCATTTGGAGATGAGAGTAGAGCCTGATGATTTATCACCGAAGTTGTTCTGAAGCTGGCCTGCGCCCCATCAATGTGAGCTCAGAATATCTTTCCTCAGTGGCCTGGCCTTTCTGCTGCACTCTCCTGAGATACCAAAATAAAAGACTCTGCTTCTTTTAGAAGAAACATTTCAGAGGCTAAAAAACTCCTCCAGAAATCATTTGTAAGCACCTTTGTGGCCCCTGTAACTGTCTAGGTAGCAAAGCAACAGCTTAATTTTTCCTTCTTACTGAACTATTTCCTTTTGTTTCTTCTTCATTTTATTTGGAATACGCTTATTTTCTTTCAGTAGCATCTGAGGTCACAAACAGAGAACAAAAAAATATCCTTAAAATACATTGTTGTCTGCTAGGAATCTAGTTCTGCACATTCTTGGGGGAAAAAAAGGTTTAACTTGAGAAAAACAAAACTAGGGCACTGTGGTGATTTGATGCAGGTGTCTCCCATAAACCTAGGTGTTCTGACTGCTAGGTCCCCAGCTGATTGCAATTTGGGAATTAAAGCCTCCTGGAGGCAGCATATTGTTGGGGGTGGGCTTATGGGTGTTATAGCCAGCTCCCCCTTGCCAGTGTTTGGCACACTCTCCTGTTGCTGTTGTCTACCTTATGTTGGCCAGGAGGTGATGTCCACCCTCTGCTCATGCCATCATTTCCCCTTGCCCTCATGGAGCTTCTCCTTGAGCCTGCAAGCCAAAATAAACTATTTTTTTCCCCCACAAGCTGCTTTTGGTTGGTGATTTCTGCCAGCAATGTGAACCTGACTGCAGCAGGTGCCAAGCTGGGACATTAGAAACACTGTCCTGTTTCTTCAGGGATGGGAAAATTTCTTCAGAACAAACAGTCAGAAAGATAATGCAAACTCAGGGATGCCAGTGGTGGTGGGGTGCACACTGTAGCTCATGACTGGGGAGACAGAGAGGCAGAGCCTCGGGCTACCGTCAGGAAAAGTGCATCAACGCTAGGCCTGGAGACCATGGCAGAAGAGGGGGTGACAGAAAGAAAACAGGGAGAAGCCTCACGTGGAAATCAGTACAGAAACAGATCAGGCCAAAAGGAGGCAGATTGAAGAGTCATATATTAGGCCAGCACTCAAAAAGTTCTCCACGTTTCTGTAAAAGTGCAGTGTGGAAACAAGGAAAAGTATGCCCAAGTTTCCTGCTTTTAGGAAGCAAATTTCTACATTTTCCTTTCCTCTTAAACTCACACCAGGCATTGCCATGCTGCCTGGCCAGCACCTGGCTCAGTGTGGCTCTCGTGGAGTCTTGCTGGGGCAAGCTCATGGGGAAACACATGCTGAGTTGAGCTGGAGACGTGGAATGTTAATTTTATATTGGAGCTTGCACGTCGATGACACTCTGGTGCAGAACAGCTCTGTGCACCGACTTCATGGACTCACCTTCTCTTTAAGGTTCTGTGGCAATTACATTGATAGAAGAAAATACCAGGCCAGAAGTGGCTCTGGAAGGAAAGGGTTTATTCCTGGCTTATAGTTTCAAGAGGAAGTTTCACCACAGCAGGGAGAGTGTGGCCGGAACAGATAACCAGGACTCACATTTTCACATCAGCAGGGAAAAAAGTAGGGCGGTTGTAAACTGAGCGCAGCAAGTGGAGCCTGTCTATAGACCCAATTTCCCCACCCTCCATTCACACAAGCCAGCAAGGCTCAAATTTCCAAAGGCTCCACGACCATCCCAAACAGTGTCACCAGCAGAGGTTTAAATAGTTAAACACATAATGCCATGGGGGACATTTTATAGTCAAATCACCACATTTTACCCTGGACTTATATAGACTTATAATCACCTTAAGTTGAAAAATACAGTCCATTCAACTTTAAAAGTACTGATCGTCTTTGAAAGCCCCAACACTGCTCAAAAGTCGAAAGTCAAGACTCAACTGACACTAAAGACCATCTCCTAACTGTGAGCCCCGTAAAAAGTAAAACAAAAGTTATGTACTTCCAATACACGATGGCACAGAGTAAGCATTCCCATTCCATTAGGGAGGAATGGGGGCACGGGGAGGGAAGATTGGACTAATGTAGGATTGAGATCCAGCAAGGCAAACATCAAATCCTGTAGCTCCAATTGCGGCATCCAGGGCTCGCAGTGAAGCCCTCTGGGGCACCCGCCGAAAGGCCTAGACCACTCGGCACCTCTAGTTATGCATCCAGATCTGTGCTCTAAGCAGCTGCCCAGGTCTTCCATCTTCTCAGCTTGCTTCCTTTTCTAGAACCAGAACCACCTGGGTGATGTTGCCAAGCTCCTCTGTCAGGTGGGCATGAAGGCTGACCTTGGACCGCATCTGTAGCAGCCTCCCTTACCTTACCTGGGGAGAACCGGGAACCTCTTCAGATTCCCCACTGAAGCCATTTCCTTTTAAAAGAATCAGCATTCCTATTACCTCGAGCCTTCAGTGGGTTGGCTCTATGGTCAGGGCATATTTCCTGTGGTTCTGACGCAGCACAGATACCCCATCCTCCATGGTGACAATCTCTTGAATAATTTCAGCTAAAATGGATACAGTTTCTGGACCTGGAACCTGAAACTTGTTCTTACAGTTTCAAGGGGGACATCTCATCACGGTGGAGAAATCATAGCAGGAACAGGCAGCCAATGTCACATCCTCACATGGGCAAGAAGGAAACTGGGAGTGAGAGAGAACTAAGTGGGCTGGGCTACGATACCTCAAGGCTCAACCCCAATGACCCAGCACCTCCAGCAAGGCTCCACCTCCTACAGACTCCATGACCTCCCCAAACAGTACACCAGCAGAGGACTAGGTAGTCAAACATATGAGGCTATGGGTGATATTTCACATTCAACCATCATGGATTGGATATTTGGAACAGGTAAGAGAGTGGGGAGACAGAGCAGGCCTGAATGACTGAGGGCAGGGACTGGACCTCAGGCACTCATAGTCACAAAGCAGGGAAAGCGTGCAGACTGCTGCTGACATGGTCAGTGGTTACCCGTCCCCCTAGCTGTCCTGGATTTTCAGTGGACTTCACAGGGGTGCGTGAGGCCCAGACATGCAGCATAACTCATTATCAGACCACTCCTACGTGCACATTGAGCTAATCTTCCTAGAGTGCACTGCAGAGGAAAGAACTCTGGTTCCAAGCTTACCTTGTACTAGGAAACAGGGAAACTAAAGGCCATTCCAACAAGTTCTTTGCCACACCATGCCCCTACACACACACACACACGCATGCATGCACACACATGCACACACTTACAAGAAAAGGTGAATATTTCCCAGACCTTCCTCTTTTCAAAGGGCATATAGCCCAAGAAGATACAGAAGGAAGTGCTGAAGTGCCAACTCGCAGATAAAATGAATGTCCACTGTGGCCTGCATGGCATCACTGGAGTGGAGACTGTGTAGACAGACAGACACACACACACACACACACACACACACACACACACACACACACACACGCACACACACACTGTTAAAATTAAGGCTTTTTAATATTTTCTGTCAGATTCAAAGGAAGTATAGGAGGATTATACTTCAACATAAGGGTTACATATGGCAAAATTACAGCCAACGTCAGAGTGAATGAAAGGTAAACTAGATTCATCTTTCTAAAATCAGGAATGAGGAGAAAGATAGCCACCCTTGGTGTTCTTACCCTGTGTGGTCCTTGGCATTTTAACTGGAGATACTATGTGAATAAAAGACAGATAATTATATAAATAATAAAGAACTCAAATTATTTCTATTTGTAGGTGATCTGATCCTATGCTTAACAGATCCTGACAATTCCACCAAAATATTAAATGCAGTGTCAACACAATTATATAAAAAGCAAAGGACATACAAAATCAGTTGCATTTTTAATATACTAACCATCAGCCAATAACATCTAATGCACCAAAAATTAACCTACTGAGAAATAAATAAACAAAATAATTCCATCTCATAATAGCCTCAAAAATGACCAATGAATAAATTTAATCAAAAAAGGTAAAAGACCTTTATAAGGAAAACTGTAAGACATGGAAGAAAAAAATTAAAGGAGACACTAGAAAATGGTCACATGGCTCTTGCTTGTTAACAGGCAGGATATTGTTCCTGTAGACATATTACTGAAAGCTCTCCATAGACTCAGTGTAGTCCCCACCAACATACCAACGGTATTCTTCAAAGACCTAGAATAACAAAAAAAAAAAAACCAGTACTAACATAACATTTACATGAAAACAAGAAGACAGAATAGCCAAAAGAAACTTCAGTATAAATAGCAATACACAGACAGTCCTGAGTACAAATCACACTGTGGAGCCATAATATCCAAACAGTATGGCACCGGCATAAATTAAAACACAGACCGATATAATGCCATAGGGGTCCTAGAAACAAACCCAACTATCTACAGCCATTTCATTATTGACAACAATGTCAAACGCTCATGCTAAGGATAAATAGCCTCTTTAATGAATGGTCCTGTGAAAGCTAGATGTACACATACAGAAGACTGAAACTAGGCACTTAATCTAACCCTACACCAAGGCAACTCAAATGTACCAAGACTTAACTGTAAGACCTGAAACTGGTACTGCAAGAGAAGACACAGAAGAAACACTTGAAGAGAATAGGCATAGGCAGTGAATTTCTGAATAAGATTCCATTTGCCCAGGAACGAATAGCAAGAACTAATAACTCAGATTGTGTCCAGCTGTTAGGCTTCCACACAGCAAAGGGAATAAGGAATAGAGTGAAGAGACCATGTACATGATGAGAGTTTGTTCTTTGCTAGTTATTAATCTAAGAAAAGCTTAAGACCCGCAGTTCATCAACTACAATTCGACCCCAACTAGTCAACTTTTGAATAGATACTCAGAAGAACCAAAGTTAACATACAATAAAGACTTGAGTAGCTATGTTTATTGTGACCCTGATAAAGATATTTAATTTATAGGTAATTAGCTTAGATGATTCTTAACAAAAGAATAGATGTTTTTAAATGTGGTACATGTTAGAGTGTTTCTCAGGAGTGTATGAAGCCCCAGTAGTGCTTACCTTGGACATAGTGCGTGGTGACACCTGCCTGTACTCCCAGAACCTGCGAGGTAGAGAATTACAAGGCTGAGCTCATCCTTGGCTATATAGGGAATTTAAGACCAGACTGGGATACATGAAGCCTTGTCTCAAAAAAAAAACTTAAAAAATGTGTATATGCTTACCATATGAGTTGACTCAGACACTGAAGAATGAAAAGTGTTATTTTCAGGAAAATAAGTAGAACCTAAGATCATCATGTTAAGCAAAATAGGACAGTCACAAAGGCATCATTTCATACACACACACACACACGCATATATATATATATATATATGAGTGTGTGTGTGATCTAGGAAAGAGAAAAAGGAAAGGGCCAAGGGGCACTAAAGGGACATGTAAGGTGTGTTAGTGACATTCTTGTGCTGGAAACAGGAACTTGACCAGAAGCTACTTAAGACAGGAGGGGTTGACTTAAGCTCACAGGTCAAGCCCACGGTGGCCATGGTGAGGGAGGCACGGCAACACGAGCTTGAGGCAGTGGGTCGCATTTGGTCCACAGTGAGGAAACAGAGAGTGAGGGATGTGCTGCCGCTTGCTTCCTCCTTATTCCTCTTCACCCGGTGTCCTCTGGTTCCATCTGTTTACCTGAAAATGGTACAAATTCATTCTTCATCATCACTGAATCACGTTCCGTGGTGTGTATATGCCACACTTAATTCATCCATCGCTGGGCACCTGGGCTGGCTCTGGGTGCTTGCTATTGTGAATATTGCTGCAATGACCTTGAATGCGTGTGTGTGGAGGGGTCTCTTGTGTTTTCCTGTCATTTTCTTTGGACGTATGCTCAGAAGGGAAGAGCTGGATCAGGTGATATATCTAATTTTATTATTTTTTTGGAGGAACTGCTACACAACTATAATGGCTGTCCTAATTTACATCCCCACCTAGAGTGAGTAAGAACCGGTTTTTGTTCAAGTCTTTGTCAGCATTTATTTATTTTGATAATAGCTATTCCAACTGGGGTGGTATTATATCTCATGGTTTTGATTTGCATTTCCCTGGTGGCTAATGATACTGAACTCTTTTTTTTTTTTTTCATGCGTTTGTTGACCATTTGTATTTATTCCCTAGAGAACTGCCTATCAGATCATTCATTCACCCTTCAATCAGATTGCTTGTTTTTTAAGTGTCTTTAGTCAGATGAATAGTTAGCATTTTTTTTCCTGTATTGTATAGCTGTCTGTTCACTCTTGTGATTGTGTCTTTTGCTGTGCGGAGCTTTTTGTTTGATATCATCTCACTTATCCGTTTTTTGCTTTTGTTTCTTGATCTTTTGAGGTCTCTCCAACCCAACTAGTTACTGACTGCTGTGAATTTCTCTTGATAATAAAGCAGGCAGCGGGTGGGTCAGACATATTGTCAGACCCTGCAACTTTGTTACCACGTATGTTACATATATGTGTCTGTATATGCCTCTGTGTGTGGAGAGAGCTTTGCAGATGAAAGGTGCTTGGTCCCATAGCTATTGGTAGCAATAGTAGTAATAATAACATCATCCTATTACTAACAGTAGCTAGAACTATAGCTTATTGACTGTTCAGTGCAGCTATGTGACAGACATTGGCTAAATAATTGATACAATTATCTAGTTTAATCTACAAAATTCCAGAAGAGAGATATCACTTAGATTAGGATGGCTACACTGGAGGGGAGGGGTCTGAAATGTCAGCGGACAGGAAGTGATAAAGCCCACTCCTTCCTCTCCCATTTCAGTCTTGCAGTTTCACTGGACATTCTGAGCCCGTAGTGGTCACTGTCCTTTTCTTGACACTCTGCAGGGCTGTGCTCTTGACTCCTTTACGTAGTGAAAGCAAAGTGCAGAACACACATTTGCATAGCTACATCACAGCAGATGTATTCTCATTTAATTCTTCTTGTAAGCTCCTGGCCAGATACAGTCAGGTGCCAGACTTACAAGTCAAATTGCCTCTCATAAGTAGAACACAAATTTAAATATATACATATTCATATACATTCAGACGGCTTGCTGCCTGCTGGGTAGATCAGACAGTCTCCTCCCAAACACTTGTTGTTTAACCTTTATAATAACCTTTCAGGGGGCCTTAAAACCTTTTCCCCAGACTTCTTGACCTCCTGATTCCCTCCCCGCTTCTGGAGGGAATTTTCAGTTCAGAGAAAACTGGGACACACCACAGGCCAGAATCTTTCCCTCAACAGTTGTTTATTCCTCCTGTAGCCTTGGGAGTTGTCATGTGACAGATTTGTTGATCTGACTTCATCCTCCCTTCAGAAGGGGATATTTGGGAACTGAGGATTTTGCCATACAACACTATCTTTAAGGAGACTTTGTAGAGAGTAATGTAAAAAAGGATAAAATAAGCCATATGCTGATGTGACCCCAAGCAAATAAAAATGAGAGATTTGGGGGGTCAGTCTCAAAATAAGATGACATCTGGCCCAGGCAGGATCCAGAGAGCATGACCCTGTATTCTTTAAAAAAAAAATAAAATAAAAACAAACCTCGGGATGGAGAGATGGCTTAGCAGTTAAGTGCTTGTCTGTAAAGCTTAAGGACGCCTGTTCGAGGCTCGATTCCCCAGAACCCACGTTAGCCAGATGCACAAGGGGGTGCACACATCTGGAGTTCGTTTGCAGTGGCTGAAGGCCCTGGCATGCCCATGCTCTCTTTCTCTCTCTCTCTCTCTCTCTCTCTCTCTCTCTCTCTCTCTCTCCCTCTTTCTCTGTCTGTTGCTCTCAAATAAATAAATAAAAATAAACAAAAAAATTAAGAAAAATATTTATGGAAGAGGGAGTGACAGGGGGTGGGATTTGGCGTACCAGGGTCTTTAGCCACTGCAATGGAACTCCAGACGCGTGTGCCGCCTTGTGCACATGCGTGACCTTGTGCTCATTTATTGCTTTCTGCCTCTGACTTACGTGGTTTCTGAGGAGTCAAACATGGGTCATTAGGCTTCACAGGGAAGCGCCATAACCACATCTCTCCAGCCCGACTCTGTATTCTTAATCACAGTGCCTCAGGTATTTAGCTTGCATCATTTTTGAAAAAATTAGATTTCATTTTTCAATCACTCATTCACTCATTTCATAATGTTATTTGAATTCCTTTTAAGGGGAACACTGAGCAGTATTTACAAAAGAGCTTCTCTCTGTATCCAAAACCTCCTCAGTCCTTCTGCATCCCATATTCTTTTCCTTTTTAAAATTGTTATTTGTTTATTTATTTGAGAGAGAGAAGAGAGAGAGAATGGGCGCTTCCGGGCCTCCAGTCACTGCAAACGAACTGCAGACGCATGTGCCACTCTGTGTGTCTAGCTTAGGTGGGTCCTGGGGAACCGAACCGAGGTCCTTTGGCTTTGCAGGCAAATGTCTTAACCACTAAGCCATCTCTCCAGCCCTCTTTTCCTTTTAATTAAGCTCCAAAGAGCTGCTCCTGCTGCTGCCTGGGTAAGAATGGCCATGATGTTACATAACCTGTAGCAGGTTATTATTTGTGTCTCTGGGTCAGGAGGCAATTGGATTGATGGCAGTCCAGGAAACTTGAACAAGGTATAATCAGTGAGAAAACTGCATTGCTGTGTAAGAATTAATGCAACAGACACATCTAGTTGGGAGGTAAGAACAGCTGCTCACAACATCACTTATTCCATTTTGATGGACTTGGCCGAGTAAAACCATTCCTGGTAGATGTAAGCATGCTTGGGAGGGCTGTGGGTCACGCGGGCCCTGCCAAAACTTGACCTGAAGCAGGGTGTGGTGACAATCCTCTTGCCTCGGCCTCTCAAATACTAAAGTTAAGGTTACAAGCTTGTATTGCCAGGCATGGCTTATTAAGTAAATGTTGAACAGAGATATGCTTGAAGGTCTTTTGTACTTTCCAATGAGGCAGGTGGGGACAACGGAGAGGGAGGGAGAGTGTCTCACACGGGTGTGGTGAAAACAGTCTCATGAGAGGAGGCCAGGACCACTATCAGGTCAAGGAGAGCCATGGACGATCTCAGCAGCTCAGTCCCAGCTCGTTGCCAGCCTTGAGTTTCATATACGCTCTTTCTGCATGTGTGATGTAATAAGATCATGCATGTGAGAGCCATTCCCGGGTCTGTGCATAGCGACGCATGTGAATCCATTCTGAGTTCTGAATGAGCATACCTCAGTTTATTTATCTCTCCTGATGTTGGTGGTCACGTGGGTTGGTGGCAGTTTGGGGATGTTTTGAATAACATCACCGCTAACCTTCTTGCACTGGTTGCTGAGTGTACATGTGTACTGGGCATATCCCGGGTCACATTAACTGGGCCATAAGGTACATGCATGTTCAGTCCCATGAAAGAATGGCAAATGATTGTGTAAGAGTCCTTGCTGCATCACATATTCAGGAAAATTTAGTACTGTGAGTCTTATTCTAGGCAGCAGTTTTTAGTCTGTTTCACAGATGACTAAGAAGGTTGAAGACTTTTTATGTGTTTGTATTTACTGTTCATTTAAATATTATCTTCTGGGAAACTCAAGACTTGGCCCATTTTTTCCTGTTAGGTTGTCAGACTTTTGTAATGCTGTATGCTGTACATGTTTGTACGTGTGTTTGTAATGCATGTGGCTGCCTGTACGTATGCACGCACACATGTGTGTGCATCAAAAGTTAAAATCTGGCATGTTCCTCAATCATTGTTCACCTTATTTTTTAAGACAAGATTTTTCACTGAACCTGTAGTTTACTGATTCTGCTAGAAAGTAGGTAGACAGCAAGCCCCGGGGACCTTTCCAGCCCCCTCTTCAGCACCGGGATCACGGGCACACACCACATCCAGCTTGTAGGAGGGATCTGAACTCATGTCCTCATGTTTGTGAAGCAAGTACTTTACCACTGGACTATCTCCCTGGCCCCTTCCTGACTCTTTTACTAATATGTGTATATATAAGTGGTTTCTTTTTTTTAAGTGTGTTTGGAGGCTAGAGAGATTGCTCAGTGGTTAAAGGTGCTTGCTTGCAAAGCCTGTCAGCCTGAGTTCAGTTCCTCAGAGTCTAATTAATGCCAGATGCAAAGTGGTACATGCATGGCACATGTCCCCATTCACACATGCACACACATACAAGCATGCAACACACACACAGACACAAATAAATAGCTTAAAACAAAACACGTTTAAAAACGATAGGCTTCACTGTAAAATTTTCATGAATCTAGTATTCACCTCCCATTAGTCTTCCTCACGTTCTCCTCTCTCCAATTGCCTTACTCTTCCACAATAGTCTCCTTGTGTGCTTTCATGCCATCTATTTCCTATGTGAAAAGTGACTGTAGGGCTGGGTAGCTGGCTCGGTGGTTAAAAGCACTGGCTCTCAAGCTTGACAACATGCCTTGGGTCCTCCCGGCTCCCTCACATAGCCAGACGCAAAATGACGCCTGTTCTGTCAGCCCAACTCAGCTGCAGCAATGGGAGGTGGGTTCAGGTGAATCTGGAAGCCCCAGAACCAACTAGACTGCCTCAGGCCGTGACAAGACAACCGGCAAGACCCTGTCTCAAGGGAAGGAGAAGGAGACATAAAACCCCAGCTGTCCTCTGGCTGCCACACACACACTGTAGCATGTGCTCACCCCCCGCCCCTCACGCACTGTGACTTTCTCTTCATTTGAACAGGAAAAAATGAGTTTATCATATATTAGTGACACATTATTCTCATTTTGTGCATACAAACACTTCAAATTAAGCTAAAACTGGAGGAAATCTTGAAAAAGAAGAACAAAATAATTTGAATGAAAATGAGGTCAATTGAAGGCTTAATTTCATGAGACTATTAAAACCACTTATTCAGAGTTTCAAAGAAAATAATTGAAGTTGGACAACTAAGAAAGCGTTAGTTTCAAAACTGATTATTCCTTACGGATTCCTCCAATCTCCTTTTACCTTTTATAATTCATTTTTTGAAAATGCATGAATTGGCAAAGTCCATGGTACAATGGAGTGCTAAAACAGTACTGATTTTTGAAGTGAGTTTTTCAGCTTTAAGTCAGTCTTGGTGGGGAACGTGCCTAAAACCTCCGCAGAGGACACTGCTCATTGAGCAAAGTGGGGTCAAAGGAGAGAAAGGGGAGAAAATAGGGTGGGAGGAGGCTTAATCGAAATTAAAGATGTTAGGAGTAAGCTGTATGGAAACCTATGTCTTTGCAAGCTAACAAATATATATGTTAAGAAAAAGAAATTTGGGCAGAAGTACCCTATGAGAGTGGGTAGTGTTGTGCTCAGAAGCCATAGATTATTACCAGAAAAATTTCAAGGCCAGGAATGTTATACCTTCCAGGGAGGTGTCACTCAGAGTGACCTCTGCTGCCTCCCCAAAAATACATGATCTTGGTTGCCCACCAGAAATATGTGTCAAGACATTATTGCTGAAGACGCCACATACTTGGGCTGCAGGACACAGAGAAACCACGTGGAAACTGATCTGGAAGCCTTCCCCTTGTTGACTAGCTGGAATGTGCTATGCAGCCTGTTGAGAGAGGAAAGTCATGGACAGTTTTCACCAGAGGCAGATCCTACAAGCTACACAACTGACCAGCCAGCCAGATGAGCCAGGTGGTGCAATAGTGGCATGTCTGTTACGAGATCAAACAGCTGCTTTCTGATTGGATTTGAGGCCTGTTCCATGGGAAGGAATTTATGCTTGGTACTGAGAAAACTAATCCAAAGTCTATGGCTGGGTTGGTTATAAGCCCTAGGAAGGAAGCCACGACGGTGGTTTGGTGAAATGGATATAGTATGCCCCACCAAATTGCCCTCTAAATATTGGTTTATGCCTATCTGTTAATGCTACTCTCACTTTTGGTAAGAGAACTTTCACTTTTCAGATGGAATTGACCACTGGGGAGACTCAATACTCACCAACATGCTGAGAAAAAAAATGACAGTGATGTGTTCTATCACTTTCTATCACACCCTCCAAGTCTCAAGGACCACTGTGGAAGAGGCAGCAGAAAGAATGTAAGAGCTAATGGAAGGAGAGGGCTGCTTATGATACTCTGCTCCAGACACAGTGGCTATGGCATCCGTGACCTCATAGTGGCTGACGCTATCAACAAAAAATCTACATAATATTAGAGCAAAAACTTGATGACATCAAGATAGAAGAGAAGCTTGTTAAGGGAGGAAGATCGCTGAGTTTGAGGCCAGCCTGAGACTATGGTGTGAGTGCCAGGTCAGCCTGGGCTAGAGCAAGGCCCTACCTCAAAATAATAATAATAATAATAATAATAATAATAATAATAATAATGAGAGACTAATTGGAAAGAAGAGGTTCAGTGGAGAGTGGATATGGAAGGAGGGTCAAAGAAGGTGGAGGAAGGAAAATAAAATTAACTTAAAAATTAAAAAGAAAAAAAACTTTAGTGTAAGTGTTTTCTGGCAGAGAAGCTAAAGTATGCTGTTGATGGTAAGCCGAAGTGACCACTGCAAACCCGGGTGATCACTGCTGGTTTCCTGAGGCATTTCGGTGCCTTATAGGAATGAGTTTTCATAATTCAACATGTCCCACTTGACTAGTCATCTCAACTCTCCTTGAAAGTCTGTTTGGTACTAAGATATACTAAAAAAAAAAAAAAAAAAAGACAACACAATGCCACAAAGCCAGAAGGTAACATTAGAAACCCTCAAAATGGCAAAAATTTCAACCTGGGCTAATTTCATTCTTGTTTTGTGTTTTAGTATGAGGAAGAATTCCATGTCTTACAAACATTGTTTTTTTTGTTGTTGTTGTTTGTTTTTTTGCGGGCTATGGTATATTTAAGTAGAATTTTATGTCAGTGGAAGTTCAGTAATGTTGACAGATAGTATTTTGGGTCACAATGAGGACTGTCGTGGAATATGGCGCCTTTAACTTCTAAAAGTGTGTAAGCCTGGGGCAGAAGCGCATGCCTATCATTCCTCCCAGCACTTAAAAAACAAAGGCAGGAAGCAGTTCAAGGCTAGGCTAGGCTACAGGAGTGATGCCTTTTGCTCAAAAACAGAAACAAACACACAAAAAAGGCTGAGATGTAGCTCAGTGCTAGAGTGCTTGCCTAGTAACTTGCTCAAGGCCCTGGTTTTTATCCTCAGGTTGGAAAAAATAAATAAATAAAGCAGAGTCTGTCATTGTGCATATAGTTTTTATTCTGTGCATCAAAACCAAGTGTCAACATTAGATATATTTTAATAGCTAAGATTGTATCTTAGTACATGATTTAGTCACCTACTCACATGTAGGTATTCAGGGGTATAATAGGGCTGGGGAAATGGCTTAGTGGTTAAGGCATTTTGCCTGCAAAGCCTAAGGACACTAGTTTGACTCCCCAAGGACCCACATAAGCCAGATGCACAAAGGGGCACGTGTGTATGGAGTTCGTTTGCAGTGGCTGGAGGCCCTGGTGTGCCCATTCCCTCTGTCTCTCTCAGGAACATAATAAAAATGTAAATATCAATGAACAAAATAGAGTCGGTGACCTACTTAGGTCCAAGTGTATGAAACCTTTATACACTCCATGGTGATGTCATGTTATCTTCACTAATAAGCAAGATCTATTTCAGGAATCTAGTAGGAGAGGACCACATGTGTTCTCACGGTACAAGTGGTCATCAATCAGGCCACCAGAGAGTGGGTTAGACAGTGAGGAAGGGAAGAATGAGGAAGAGTGCATAAGTCACCTGTGGCCAAGGAAGCGGGTCTGTTCAGGTAGAAGTGAGGCATGTGGGTGTTGAGGGAAGCACACTGGCACGCCCAGACATCACATGACAGATGAAGAGACTCGGTAGAAGGGTTGGGGCTCAGAACTTTGGCATGAGGCATGATGGGGAAGTCAGGTTGGCAATTTTCTAACTGGGACCTTAGACAAATCACTTCCCATCTCTGAATTTCCTCTGCCTTGAAGTTTAAAATAAGGACTTTCATACCCATATCATAGGATTTATTGGAAGATTAAGTTAGATAATGCTACATCTGACACATAAAATTCTAATTTTGTGTGATGCCTAACTCTCAATATATTTTTATTTATTTATTTGAGAGAGAGAAAGGAGCAGAGAGAGAGAGAGAGAGAGAGAGAGAGAGAATGGGCATGCCAGGGCCTCTAGCCACTACAGATGAACTCCAGATGCATGAGCCCCCTTGTGCATCTGGCTTACATGGGTCCTGGAGAGTCAAACCAGGATCCTTTGGATTTGCAGGCAAATGCCTTAAACACTACGCCATCTCTCTAGTCCTGATGCCTAACTCTTAACACAGAGCTAAGGTGGATTGGCCACGTGAGGTGGGTCCTGCCCATTTTTCACACCAGCGTGCTTGAAGCAAACCACACCCAGATCCTTGTCTTCCCCCAAAGGCAACTCCCTGAAACTTCATATTTGTTTCAAACAAATAAAAAAATATTCCAGTTAGGGGACAGGTAGGGTGGGTGGCAACTGGTAAGTTCTGGATGCCTTACTTGCTGGTGGTCCTCAGACATATGCTGGGTATGCTGTTTTCAAAGCTCAAATAAATGTCGATGCTGATCTTTTTAGAACAGCCATGGCAAGAGATGTATTCCCACTAGAGCATGTTAGGGACGCTGAAGCAGGTGGTGCTTCCAGAGAAAAGGTCGTGGTGCCAGGAAGGCGCTTATGTTATTTGAGTTAATTAAGTCACTAGTTACTGGAAATTAAATATTTTACTAGTTGTCCCAAAACAACAACCAGTGTTTTCTAATAGAAGAACTGTACTATGCATTAGGTCCTGCGTCTTAAGGGTAAAGTGCTCCAACATTAGGCAAGGGGAACATGCATTGCTGCTGATGAGCTGAAGAGATAAAAGTCTAAATGGTTTTAGAAGCTGAGACACCTGAAAATTTTAGAGCAGAGAATCATAGCAAAAGTAGTTACTTAAAAAAAAACAAAATTAGAACTCAAAAAACCTCCATTGAATCCACCTAAGACTTGGTCTTACGTATCAAAAGATTGGGCAAAGGGGACTGAGGAGACAACTCAGCAGCGTAAAGTGCTTGCCACTTAATTGTGAGGGCCTCTGAGCTGAGACTGTCAAGTTAGACACCCGGAATCCATATGAGAAGCCAGGCATGTCCACGTATGTCTGTAACCTCCATCTATAGGGGCAGAGACCGGGGGTTTGCAGATGGACAGCAGCTCTGTGTTGAAGGAGAGACCCTGTCTCAAAGAAAGACATATGTAGATGGGCAATAAGAAAAAAAAAAAAAAAACACCCGATATTCTCTTCTGGCCTCTTCACACATGTGAAAACAAAGAAGTCTGCTTGGTAATCCAATAGTGAAAACAAAAATAGAAGAAGAATCTGGCAATCCAATAGTGAAAAAATAAAAATAATAAGAACCCTTAAAAATTATGGAAAAAAGTAAAAGGGCAGACTGGACACAAGGAATAGAAATAGCCGCATGGTGGGTTTAAATCTCATCATACCAATAATCAAACTAAGTGCAAATAGTCTGACCATTCCACTAAGACATATTGTCAGAATGAGTAGGGTAGCAAGACACCACAGTGTGCTCTTCACAAGAACAAAACGCTTTAATCAAAATGAGACAGATTGAATGTAAAAGGTTAGAAAATATTTACTGTGTGAGAACAAATAACACAGGTGGAATGATTATATTAAATCAGGAAAATAAGACCAGGGGTAAGGATCGCCAGAGACGGAGAGGAGATAGAGCATGTTCTCAGCTTGTATGGCGCTCTGAGTTCACTACTCAAAACGGCAAGAAAAGTAAGTTCAACACACACTCACATGCACACACATTCATTGCGCACACACACGCATGCACACTCATGCTACATGCACACTCACACACACATACACACACACAGCACACACGCTCATGTGCATGAACACACACACTCATGCTCACACAACCACATGGACATTTATGCACACATGCACACACTGATGCACACACACTCATGCAGCTCACACACACTGTGCACATACATTCATGCACTCACACTCACATGTGCACATACACACACACTCATGCACACACACGCGCTTGGGGTGGCCTTGAAAATGCACTGCTTGGATGTTGTGCTCCAGTGAGTAGAAGCGGCTCTACGTCTCAGCTGTTTACCCCAGACGCCCTTGATGCCTTCACTGAAGCCATGCTTTCTGATGTTGCCCCAAGCCAATGACTGAGCATGCTGGAGGTGTTTGCTTTTAAATGGATGTGTATTACTTATTCAAGAGAACAGAGTTCATCGTGATAGTTTCATACATAAATGCATCAGTTATTTTTCCATTGCTGGGACAAGGCACCCAAATAAATGCAGACTATAGAAGAAGAAGGGGAAGGGGAAGGAGGAGAAAGAGGAGAAGAAAAACTGTTTCGGCTTATAATTTTGAGGTGAAGTTTCACCATGGAATGGCAGAACAGAGGCCAGGCATCACATCTTGCCACAGCAGCTGGCAGGGAACAGCAAGATGGTGAGCTATCTCTGACAATAGGGTTAGGGATATAATAACCTAAGGCCCACCCCAAGTGACATACCTTCTATAGCAAGACCACCTCCCCAAATTAATGCCATCTGGGGACTGAGTATAAAGTTTAATCACAAACAAATGAAACTATGGGGGAAATTTCACATTCACACCACCACTTTTCATACCTGGCCCCCATAACTCATAACCATCTCAAGATGCAAAGTGCACTGAGTCCAACTTCATAAGTCACCATAGTGTTTTTTATCAATCCCAACACTATTCAAAAGTCCAAAGTCTCTTTTGAAACTCAAGACAATCTCTTATCTGTGAGCTCTGTAAAAAGAACACGAGTTAAATATTTCCAACATGTAATGGCATATCAAGTTCTGCAGCTCATGAACTGTATCTGAGACTTTCAACAAAATTTTTTATGTTCTGTATTCTGCCCCTCCAATGTTGGCCATTCTAGGTAGGTCAACCCAAGCCATACTCCTGGCATCTCCAAACTCCTGGTGTCTCCACTGCAACCCATGGATCACCTTCCAGCTCCAGGCCATGGTCCCCCATGGCTTCTATGCAGGGACTGTGACCCTGGTCCACACCACCCAGGGACCATCTTCACAAAATCACTGAGTCATAAATCCAATGGCCCTCTCTTCCCTGCATTTTCCACACTTTGAAAACCAGTACCTGGTCTGATACCAAATCTGCTAATCTGTGGGTGGTGGTGGCGGGGGGGGGATAAAGCTAACTTTTAAAAACATGAAGTTACTTCAGTAATTTCCTCCAGGCTCCTTTCTTTAAAAAGAGTTAGCTCTCCTCCTACCATTCCAATGCAGTGCAGTTATCCCAATCTCTATGATAATCTCTTAAACAATTGCAGTTGAACTGGGCTGCAATCTCTGGCTTGACACTTTTACTTCTTTCTATGCCAGCAACATATCTTTCCTATCCTTCTACTGCTTTCCTAGCCAAACATACCAGTCCACTACTTTTAATTCAAACTTTGCCTTAAGTTTTCAGGATTGGCATGGAAAACAGCCTGGTTACTATAGGAACTATCTCTATCCACATTCTGACAGAGCCCTTTTTCCCCAAGCTGCCACAGTCCACCATTCACTCTGTACTTATCTTAGGTCTTTCAAACTCTTACCAGAATGGTCCATCAAGTTCTGATTACAATACTACCAGGTTTCTTTGGTCCAGAGTTCCAAACACTTCCATATTCCTTCTGGGAAACCAGCTCCAAAGACTAAAAGCCGCATGGTCAGGTTTATAGCAGCCATAACTCCACTTCTGGGTACCGATTTTGAGTTGCAGTTAACCTTCTCATTCCTGAACAAAATGCCCGACCAAAAGTGGATGTAAAGGGTTTATTTGAGCAACAGAGCACAGGTTGGGCATCATGCCTTGCCAAAGCCGTTGGCAGGAAGCACGAAGTGAGTGAGCGTGGCTCCGGCAAGGGGAAGCATGGGTAAAATAACACTTTAAAGCCCACCCAATGTGGCACACTTCCCCCAGCAAGGATCCTTGTGGTAGTTTAAGCAGATGCTCTCCAATATATTCAGTGTTTCATTAGTTTGTAGTTTGCATCTATAGCCACCTGGCTGGTGGTAGAGTCACTGGGTGGATCTTAAGGTGTGGTGGTGGGTTTGAGATTTCATTCTAAATATATGCAAATTGTGCCTAGCTGGAGTTCCTGAAGTGTGCTGTGCTGTGTGGCTTTTGGTTTTTAGGCTTGTGCTTCTCTCTCTCTGTTTGGTCCTGGAAAAACAGGCCAGCTTCTTCTGCCATTGTGGAACTTCCCCTGGATCTGTAAGCTTCAATAAATCCCTTCCTCCATAACTGTGTCTGGCCTGGAAGTTCATCTCAGTGAACCTGAACCTTCTGCTACACTCCTCCTCCTACCAAATTGCCTAAGCATGAGGCTGAACTCACAAACACATGAAACTATGAGGGACATCTCACATTCATATCACCACAATGAATATGATATACTTTGTTCACACAGCCAAATTTCTGTGGAAACTGGGATTCCTACAATTCAATACCTTGGATTGATAATTTCCACATCAGCATTACACATGTAATAGCAAAATAAAGTTAAAAATATTTTAAAACAATACTAAAAGAACCTTTACAATACCATCAAACAATAATAAATTTATTAATTTTTTTATAAATATAACAAATTCTGGATAAAACTACAAAATACTGCTCAGGACAATGAAGGAATAAATTTAATAATTGAAGAGGTTCTAATGAAAAGACACATTTTTTTTTCTCTTTAGTGATTAAGTGAGAAAGAGAGAGAGGGAGAGAGAGAGAGAATTGGTACACCACAGCCTCAGCCACTGAAATCAAACTCCAGCTACTTGTGCCACCTAGTGGGCATGTGTGACCTTGCAACTCGCCTCACCTCTGTGTGTCTGGCTTATGTGGGATCTGGAGAGTTGAACATGGGTCCTAAGGCAAGTGCCTTAACTGCTAACCATCTCTCCAGCCCAAGACATGCAATTTTAAGTGATGGTGTTTTTTTAGGTTAGTTTCAATGCAATTCTAATAAAAATTCCTATAAGGAGATTCTGACATAAGCAGATAAACACATTCTTATATTTATAGGTATTGTTGTTATCTTCTTCTTACTTGAACAAAGTACCAGACCAAAAGCAGCTGATCTCACCCCCAGAGACACACCTCCTCCAGCAAGGCTGCAACTCCCAACTGCCAGCAGCTGGGGACTACGCATTCAGAACACGTAACTTTATGGGGGACCTCTTATTTCAACCACCACAATATGGAAATGCATCTTAAAGGCAATTTTGAAAAAGAAGGTAGAGGGAGGTCTGCTGGTACATGGTGAAGGTGAAAGGCTGCTATCAACATTTATTTGAATACACAAGTAATCAAAAGAACATGGTACTGATGTAGGCAAGGCATGCAGACAAGTGTAATAGGAAGAAAACGGTACAGAAATGGACTCACATTGTCAATTGATTTTCAATAATTTTGCAAAGGTACTTTAATGGATAAAGCAGTCTTTTTAATAAATGGTGCTGTAACAGTAAGTACACTTTTGATAAAAAAAAAAACCACAAAAAAAAATGAGTCTCAAACTTTTTTCCACATCATACAGAAAAATCATCTCAAATGAGTCATAGACCTAAGTGTAAGGGCTTCCAGAACTTCACAGCTAAAAACACAACAATAAAGATCTGGAAGGCGGCACAGGACAAGTGTCTCTAGTTCAGGGATAGATAGGCAAAGATTAATTAGAACCCAAAATACATTGGCCATAAAAGAAAAAAAAATATGTTAAATCTGAGTTCTATTAAAACTTACATACTTATAAGGAGAACGTTTAGAACGTGAAAGAGCAAGTCAATGACAGCGTATTTTTAGCAAAATACATATACGACAAAGCAAGGTCCTATTCGAAGAACACTTAAAGATAAATCACTCAATTAAAAAAGGTCAAAAGAATAAAGGAAAGTCCAAGGAGCAGACAAAAATGTTCAAGATCGTTTTTCATCAAAGAAACATTAACACCACAGTGAGAGACCCATGAATATGCACTACAACGGCTGAAAGTGAAGTCATTTATTTTCACCAGGCTAACCTTCCTATTAATCCTTCAAATCTCTCTCCTTCAAAAGGTCTTCTTTGATCTCAAATCCAAGTTATTTCCCCTAGTAGCTCTTTTGAGTTTCCCTTCCTGCCCACCTCAGTCATACCATCTACGTATTAAGGTGAGTACGTAGTGACTGGGCTAGTCTCTAGCATATAAGTCTGAGAGGGAAAGGCTACCATTTTGATCCCAGTTTTGTCCTGAGAACTACTAGAATGTCTGGTAATACTATGAGGAGAATCTTGGAAAATATTTCTTTTATTTATTTATTTATTTTTTCTCAATTTTTACTAACATTTTCCATGATTATAAAAAACATACCATGGTAACACCCTCCCTCATCCCCCCTCTTTGGAAAATATTTCTTGAATAAATGAAGGAATGGAATTCATACTAGAGGGACAAGGATTTTATAAAAATAAATCTCTGTAGATGTTTTGTCACTCAAAGTTGATCATGGGCCCATTTTATGAAGCCTCTGTTTGGGAAATTATTTTTTAATGTTTTTTTAATTAATCTATTTGCAAGCAGAGAGAGGAGAAAGAGAGAGAGAAAGAGAATGGGTATGCCAGGGCCTCCAGCCACAACAAACAAACTCCAGACGCACGTGTCACTGTGCATCTTGCTTTACATGGGTACTGGGGAATCAAACTCGGTTCAATAGGCTTTGAAGGCAAGCTCCTTAGCTGCTGAGCCATCTCTCCCGCTCTGTTTGATCATTTCTAATCCCAGTGCCTGAATTCCACTTGGATCCAGGTATGATGGGCAATGCCTATAATCCCAGCACTTGGGAAGCAGAGGCAGGGGACCATGAGTTTGAGACCAGCATGGACAGAACAGAAACCTTGTCTTAAGAAAATAAAATTAAACAAAATCCACTTGCTGCGGTCTTATCGATCTGGCCCATAGCGACAAACAGAGAAAGATAGAGTGCTCACAGGTTTTAAACACATCTTGCTTGTTTCGTGCTGGGTACAGCACCGTGGGGGGCAGATTATGTTATGAACCGAGTCTGAGTCAAAAGAACTGGCTTTCATAAAGATCTAAAATAAATACTTCTATATTTCCTCTTGTTTTATCTAATTTTCTGCCAATTTTCTTCTAGCACAGGCCATCTCTCGTTAGACTAAGCAAAGGTCTACTCTCTTCTCTCCAACTATCTACAGCCCTCGGTCCCGTTTTCCAGTTTCGTCTTCAACAGTCACCAGGAGGACATTTTAGGTGTCACTGTTCTCTGTTGTCTTTTCAGTCTGTTCCGAAGCTGGCAGGCGTTCGCTGGGCTTCCACAGAGAGCCCTGTAAACACATTGCATCTTTGGTGACTCCGGGAGAAAGCCTCTCGTTTGCCTTCAAGATATCTGTATTGACTTCCTGTCCAGAGAAATGCAACAGATTCTGACGCAAGGGTAAATGCTTCTTGCTGGAACTTCTAGCCTAGTTAGAAAAAACACACAAATGTTTGAAAATGAATGCTGCAAATCAGATCTTTCAGTTCATCTAATTTTTAAAAAATATTTATTTATTTGCTAGCAGAGAGAGAGACAGAGAGACCCACAGAGAGAGACAGAAACAGAGACAGAGAGAACGGGCGTGCCAGGGCCTCCAGCCACTGCAAATGAACTCCAGATGTGTGCGCCCCTTGTGCATCTGGCTAACATGAGTCCTAGGAAATGGAGCTCAGATCATTATGCCTTGTAGGCAAGCACCTAACACTGAGCCACCTCTCCAGACCTATTTTAAAAATTTTATGTGTACAACTCAATGGCGTTTAATATAGTCACATGTTGAGTATCCATCACCATTTTCTAATTCCACAACATGTTCATTGTTGCAAAAAGATAAAATGTGCTTGGCATGGTGTACAGGCCTGTAATCCTAGCAGTTATGAGACTGAGGGAAAAGAATTGCAAGTTCAAGGCCAAATCTGAGTTGCATAGAGAAAGCTTGTCTCAGCAAAGAAAATTAGATACAGGAATAAAACAAAGGTATCCATTGGAGATCGCGTTCCACCTCCCTCTGGACCATAGAAACTGTTAGCAGCTTTCTGTTGCTATAAACTTGCCTATTCTGGACAATTCATAAATATATAATAGGTAGCCTGTTGGGTCTGGCTTCCTTTACTTACTTAACATAGCATTTTTTTTTAAAGTTTCATCTATATTGTAGCATGTACCAGCCAGCATTTCATTCTTCTTTAGGGTTGAAAAGTTCTCTTGTGTATAGAGAAGTGTGTTTAATTTTTCAGTATGTGAGGAGGTTTTTAGATGTCTGTTACTGTTGTGGTTTTATTGTAAAATGTTCCCCATAGGCTCATGTGATTGGACCCTTGGTCCCCAGCTGGTGGCTTACATGAAGTTAGTAAGAGCTGTACCCTTGCTGGAGAAGTGGGTCCCTGGGAGAGGCTTTGAGGGTTGACAGCCTGGTCTCACTTCCTATCCATGTTCTGTTTCCTGACTGCCAACACCATGTGATCAGTTCTGCTCCCTGCACCATGCCTTCTTGGTTGTGAAACTGCTCCTCAAGACTATCAATGGACTTAAACCTTTTTCTTCTTTAAGTTGCTTCTGGTCAGATGTTTTTTTATCATCACAATGAAAAAGTAACTAATATGGTTACTGATTTTCAGTTTAAATCTTTCATGTTCGAAGAGTGCATTTTTAAATGATTTTTACTATTTTATACTTGCCAGGATTTATTTTATGGTCCAGAAGATGGTCTATCTATTTGATTGGGGGGAAAAAAAATCCAGTGTATTGTGCTGGGAAGAGAATTCAGTAAGTGATAGGTGAAACTGAATAATATTTTTAAGATCACATTGAATTTTTTCTCCCCAGGAATTACTGAGAGAGGAGTGTAGACATTCGCAACAATAATTATGCTGTATATAGTCCCTTTACAGTTTGTTTTTATTCGTGCCTTTTAAAAATATAGTTTTATTTATTTTTTTTATAATTTCACACATGTATATAATGTATTCTAATAATATTCAACATCTCTCTTATCCCTCTCCACTCCTGGGGAACCCCTTTTTCTTCCCAGTGAATCCTCCTCCTCCCATGTCTTTGTGTGTGTGTGTGTGTGTGTGTGTGTGTGTGTGTGTGTGTGTGACAGAGAGATAGAGCCATTGACTTTACTTAGGCTTGCTTACAATGAGCATGGGTTGAAGGTTGTTTTCAGGAGCTTAGGCATTTTTCCAGTGACTATGCCACTGAAGACAGTGTCTCCTTCTCCCCCGTAGCCAGTAGCTTGCCAGTATAGTCTTAGGGAGGAGTAAGGCCTCGTGAGCCCCTCTTTATCTGCAATGCAATGTTGACAGGCTAATCCTGTGAAGACCCTTCATACACTTTGAGGCTCTATGTGAGGCTGATTGTGAGCCCCGAATAAACCTTACCCAAAGGCTGAACAATTCTGGAAACTTCCTGGACAGGCCACCTACAGCCACTGGTACAGAGGCTGCACCTCCAGAGCACCTGAAGGTGACTATTAATAAGCTGCTTGTAGTCGAGAGCACGTTCAAGGAAGACTATGTGAATGACTCATAAAACCTGTGCTGTACAAAGGACACAAAGCGGCCTGACCTACCTGACGTAAAAGTCACACGTGTTGTACAGTTAGGCCATTGAACTTCTGAATTTTCTCCCTGCTCCGACCCACTCTCTTCCTTTGGAAGTGTATTCTTTCTTAATGAAAACTTCTCACTTTGCTTGCTACAATACACTTGTTTCTCTGTCTGCCCAATTCCTTGTTTTGGGAACTAAGAACCTGGAATCCATCTAGAGTACCCAATAAACCCCAATTCCCACTGATATCATATGGAGTAGCAGTACACCCTTAGGATTGGAACACTTTCTGGGAGATTAAAGTCCTAGAGCAAAAATATATATATTGGTGTGTTCGTGTGAGAGAGAGACAGAGAGAGGGCAGGTGAGAGGAGGCATGCCTCAGTGCTCTTGTAGAGGTCAGAGGACAACTTTTGGACTTTGGACATCAGTCGCGTTACTCCACCGCATTAGAGGCAGGGCTTCTTGTTGCCCACCATGGCATTCACAAGGCTATCTGGCCCCCCGCCATCTTCTGAGGGATCCTCCAGCCTCCCAACTGGATTCTCTGTAGGTACATCCTGGGACTGTAGACACCTGCTATATCACCCAGATTTATGTGCATTCTGGGCATCCGAACTCAGGGGTTCACATTTGCAAAGCAAGCACATTATCCATTGAGCTATCGCCCTTGCCCAGCCCAGTACTTTTATTCTGAAGTCTACTTGATTGGACACTGCTGCCGGCTGATCTGGGCGGTGACAGTGTTAGTTACCCTATCAGAAAGCTGAGGCACCACAACACAGGATGTCCTGCACTCCACATAGAAGGAGGGAGGAGATGGGAGTGTTTCCTCACACAGGGTTGAGCATCCGGGCCCTGGCCGAGTTCCAGTAACCAGTGATGAACTGGGGAGTAACCAGTGTGGCCAGCAGGATGGACGACAGAAGCACCAGCAGCGAGTGTTCACCCTCTTTCGGTCTTTCTCCATTAATGCCAATGGCTGTCATTTGAAGAAGCAGGAAAGGGAGCTGGGCGGTAGGAAGCGGAGCCTTGCCTTGCTCCGGCGAGGTAAAAGAGCACAGTGTCTGTCCCTGCTTCCTACAGAGACTTTCCTCAGGCCTCCCATCCTCCTGTTGTGGCATCCTGAGGCCACAGCATGTCCCTACATTCTTGCTTCTTCTCCAGGTATAGGTTGGCATTTCCTCTCTAGCTACAGTGAATTTTTACCAGTCCTTTTGGGGTGCGATTTCTAATTGGCACATGTCACACCTAACCTGCCCCTCACTGCACACACACACACTAACGGTTTTTTTCCCGGTAGAGGAGACAGGACATATCCACTGACTTTTAGGTCACTTCTGAACAAACGCTGATCCTTACCCCCACGTCTGCATTGTAATGTAAGCGTCTAAACTTTTTCTGGTTTTTGTTTTGTGTTGTTTTTGGTAAGCACCCTTTGGGATTCCTGAGAGAGGGGAAGGTGCTAGAAAAGGGAGGGGCGGGGCTATCTCCCAAGCCCTGCGGTACCCAGGGCTTTCAAAGTGTCCTCCGGCTCACACTCAGTTCATCCATTCCTGCCGCTGTGTCCATCACAGAAAGGAAGTGCTCGGTGGCCCTGTCTCCTGCAGGTGGCAACCTCGCCTCAGATTCTCCCACTCAGCTCTCAGCACAGCTGGAAAATAACTAAGGAATCTGAAGCTTGTGCCCCATCCTTGTTGGGCTGGGGTATCTGTGAGGGAGGGAGTGGCCACTGTCCTCTCCCCTCGGTGGCCTGCTCATCACCTCACAGCCTTTCTTGGAAGCGCTGCCGTAGCCCAGGGCTTCGGGGGCTGGACCCTTGCTGGTGGGATCTGGGGTGGGTTGTGTGCTTGGAGCACTAACAAGAGAGCCGGCCTGCGCTTGGTGCTAATTGTGAGGCTCCATTGCTGATGACCAAGCTTCCCTCCATGCTGTGGGGACTCTCCTGCAGGATCCCACTGACTGCTTGGCCCTGTGGTGGTCTGATGAAACATTGTTTTTTTTAATATTTGAGAGAGGGAAAAATCGGAGGGGGGACACACAAGGGCTTTCAGCCACTGCAAACAAACTCCGGATGCATGTGCCACCTTGAGCATCTGGCTTACGTGGGTCCTGGGGAATCAAACCGAGGTCCTTTGGCTTCACAGACAAGTGCTTTAACCACTAAGCCATCCCTCCAGCCCGAAATATCCATCTTCAGTTGGCACCTTGTCTCTCATTCTGGGTGTGGATTTTGTAGCCTCTGCCCGGCATTATTTCTACGTCAGTGTCATTCCTTGTCCTTTGCCCAGGGGGAGAGATGATTTTTCCTGTCCCTTTTCCCCATTGCAGTGAGTTTTCTCCCATTGCTTTCCTCCTTGTATATGCATGCTTTGTTCCACACGGGAAGACCAGAAGGATCTGGACAGTTACACCTCCTGCCTTCAGGGGCTGCCACCAGTAGGTTCACTCTGAAGGCCTTCCACTGTGGGGAGCTTTCTTTAGCCTCTCCTTCTGATGATCATCACAGTGAGATTTGGGGATAAAGATCCCAAAAGACAGCCAAAAGTCATATTCATGGCTCTCGGGAACTTGCCTTCAGCCCCGAGCCCACACATGCCCTCGGTCACGCCAGCTGGATTTCCACTCAGCATCTGCTGGTCTTTCTGCCTGCACACACCTGTGTTCACATCTCCTTTTCTCCTACCATGCCCCAGGGGGACAGGGAGGAGTCCTTGACAGCTCTTGATATTTCTTAGAGGGAATTGAAAGAGGCCACACTACATTTTGTAAAGGTATAATTTTTCCAGCACCTTTCGCAGGTCAATAAACCCACAGAGATAATCACTATACTGACCGCTGTGCCAGTCGTGACAAAGAGCTGAGAGAAAGCCTACAAAGGGGAAAGCTTTATTCTGGCTAACAGCTTCAGAGATTTCAGGCTGTGGTTGGAGGGCTACCTTTGTTTGGACCCAAGGTGAGGAAGCTGATTGCCTCAGGGAGGCCAGAAAATAGAGAATAAATAAGAAGAGGCTGGGGACAAGATACATCTTTCCAGTTTATAAACTCATTACTACCCCCTCCAACTAGGTGGCACCACCTATCCTTCACCACCCAGCCGTGCTATCATTTCATGAAATTTTAAAGAGATTTATTTATTGATTAGGTCAGAACTCTCAGGATCTAGTCATTCCCCCAAAGCTGGCATTCAAGCCTTCACTACGTCTCTGTGGGGAACATTTCATTTTGAAGCATGACATCTACTTTTGAATTTCATATCAAAATATTCATCTCTATCAAATGTTTGTTATTATTTTTCTGGTTTCTTTTATACAACGTTATGTGTATATGCATATGGGTATGTATAAACATACATGTTTTTGCATTCATCCATATCTCTGTGTCTCAGTAGTTTGTTCCTGTTGCTCTGAAGATGTCATTATGTGAAAATAGTTCAAGTCACTATCCATTTTCCAAGTGATGGAAATTTGTGTTTTTTTTTTTTAAGTTTATGGCTATTGTGAACAAAGCTGCTTTCTTAAAATTATAGTAAAAGGGACAAACTCGGCAACAATTGAGAATATAAATGGAATAAATTAGTTTCCACATCTGACAGGATTTCAATATTGAAACTCCAAAGTGCCTGTACAAAATTAGCCATGTGTCGTGCTTAGTTTTTTCCTATGCTGCAGCATTGCAGAAATGAGTATTGGCACATAGAACCTAGTGTACTTTTATTTTAATTTAATTTTTTTTTTTATACCTAACACAGTAAGCTGGCTTACTCAGAGCCCTTGTTAACATCTGTCCTTCCAGGTAAGCTCTTGCAAACACTGAGGGATGAAAGGCACATTCATTTCCCCTATCAGACAGCTGTTGTTTAAAAAATATCCATTGTGTGCACAGACTCTCTTCTCCTGCACAGTATTTGACTGACACATTAGGCCATTTCCTAAGCCACAGTACTTGAGGAAATAAGCCCATCATTAAATAATATACCTCACTCAAAATAACCCTTAGGAGCTCTCTATCCCTCCCTGTTACTATAATACTTGTTCTGCAATGACAAGGGTATGTTTTATCTCTTACCAAATGCTTGCTGTGGTCATTTGGGTCTAGAATGAATTGTTAAGCCTGAAATTCTCTGAGCATTGGAACAGAGGAATATCACATTCAGTCAGGTGGCCCGGATGCTGTGTAAAACTGTTGTTTTGATCAGTAAGGTTCAAAGCAAGAGATAGGGTGATGCAAGTTTCTAGGGATTGAGGTCAAAATAAAGAGGAATGTAGCACCAGGCCAGAGAATACTGGACATGGGAATTAGACACAGAAACCTTGGGGGACCTGATCAGTGAATGGAGGGGGCTGGCTGGCACTTGGGAGAGCTCTGGCATCCTCCCTCCCTGTCACTGTCTTTTGGTCTTGGTCACAGCCGTGAATACTTTTGCTTGTGGGGAACATAACCGAATTTCCTGAAAATTTTTAATTTGGAGTGCTAGGACGTTGAGATATGGTAGGACAGTGCTGTTTTCAAAGGTTCTCTACAATAAGAGGATTTGAAAGCTTGGAGGTTAGTGTGATTACTACACCCCAGGGCATTCGGAGCACATAACTGTGTTCCTCTCAGCTTGGGACCCAGTACCAGAGATTCCAGTCATGGTGTGTGTATATATGAGGTTGGCAACTTTCCTGGTTGGAATCTAGAATGTTCTCCAAAGGCTCCTGTTTTGAATTCTATGGTGCTGGCCTATGGTGCTGTTTGGGGAGGCTGTAGAACTTTCAAGTGGTAGGATTTGTCTAGAACACGTAGGTCACGAGGGGGCGAGGGCTTTGAAAACCTTAGTGTGGCCCCTGGTTCTGGTTTTCCGGTGGTTTTGTGTCCTGGTCAGCCATGATGTAAGGAGCTTCCACCAGCTGCTCCCGCCACCACGACCTCGGCTATGCCTTCTTGGCCACAACGGACTGAAACTTCTGAAACTTTGAGCCAAAATAAGTCCTTCTCCTTTTTTTTTTTTTAATTTTATTTATTTATTTACTTAGAGAGTGACAGACACAGAGAGAAAGACAGATAGAGGGAGAGAGAGAGAATGGGTGCACCAGGGCTTCCAGCCTCTGCAAACGAACTCCAGACGCGTGCGCCCCCTTGTGCATCTGGCTAATGTGGGACCTGGGGAACCGAGCCTTGAACCGGGGTCCTTAGGCTTCACAGGCAAGTGCTTAACCGCTAAGCCACCTCTCCAGCCCAGTCCTTCTCCTTTTAATTTGTTCTGTCAGCTACTTTTTTTTTTTTTTGTCACAACAATGTGGACATAATTCATACAGCGGCAACTGGGGTATCATGGCCTGGATTCATTTGGAGGCATCTTCACTCCTAAGTGTGACTCCTTTCAGAACAAGGCCCATGCACTATGGCTAGGCAGCTCTAAAATGTGACTATTATTAGCAAGTTTCTGTAAAGTTGGGCAATTTAAACTTTTGAAGGAACTTGGTCTTTGCTCTAGTTCCCATTATGTAATCCCAACCCATGTATTAATTATTCATTTCTTTATTAATAACTATAGCTTGATTTGGCTAAATTTTGTTCTTCATCTGTCCAAATGTTGAAATAAGTAAAATTCAAACTGTGATGTTTCTTTGTGAGCATTTTCTTTGCTTTTAAACTTTCTTCGGGGGTATTATATAATTAGATTTTATAATAAGAGCTCCTGCAAAATTAGCCTTCTTTGTGTAATAGCTTAAGAGATATCACTCTCTAGGCAAAGACCTAGGGTCTCCGTCTTTCTCTTGAATTTCTACCAGTACTGATAGTACCATTAATAACTTTACTTAATTAGTGTAATGGTGCATTGTCAGCAGGCCAAACTTTTTTTTTTCTTTTTTGTAATCCTGGGGAGAACACAAGGTCTCCCACATGCTAGGTAAGAGCTCTACCTGTGCGCTCCATCCAATGCCCTCTTTTTTTGGATGGGGGTGGACAAAAGAAAGTCTCATTGTGTAATCCAAGCTTGCCTTGAACTCATTCTGTAGGCAGGCAGTCCTTGAACTTGTGGTCCTCCTGCCTTAGCCTCCGAAATAGCTCGGTTCACAGGCCAATATTACCAGCTATAACTCTGGCAAAACCTTTAAAGAAGGAAGGAGCTCTCCTTTGTTCTGTCCGCTTTACTTATAGCAGGGTGATTGGTATATGGAAAGTAGGAAGGCTTCACATAAATGATATCCACTGAATCCCAAGTCAATAGTGAAACTATGCTATACTTTGACCACTATGCCACTATTGACCCAAGGTCCCGTGAAGGAATGGAGGTTCGTGAATATTAAATGAGTGTCCCAGGACTGTGTGGCCACAAAGTCTGTCTGTTTCTGTTAAATTCTATCACCTCAAAATAAGCTGACAAGCCTCTAAGACTTTTGCCCTTCTCTTTTCTTTCTTTCTTTCTTCTTCCTTCCTTTCTTTTTTGAGACAGAGTTTCACTGTTGAAGACCAGACTGGCTATGAATTTGGAATAATCCTCCTGCTTCTGCCTTCCAACTGTTGAGACTTTTACCTGTAAGTACAATTTATCCACTGGTGGTTGGCATTGTCACTGAAGCAAAACACAAATAGAACCGTGAACATAAGCAGTGTGCTAATATATTTGTTAGCATTGCAGCCAAAATAGATAATTTGGGGGAAACCATGCTTAAGAATCAGAAAAGTATGATCTGGCTGACAATATAATTTATACCTCGAGTGAACTAACCCTCACTTTCTTGTTTGAAAGTGACCATTCAGTTTGTCTCATTTGTTGTGCTGGTGTATTCATGACTACCGATGATCACACAAGGATTACAAAGTGACCAAAAATCATCTAATTTAATGACTTATGTACAATATGTGTGTCAACTTAAAGCTTTTGACGCTCTGTGACACAGGGCATTTGAAGAAGGTCATATTGTTAAATATAAATTGTTTCAACCTATCTATATATTTTTCAAAAATTACTTACTTGCTTTATTTATTTGAGAGAGAAGGAAAGGCGCACACAGAGGGCGGGGGAGCATGAGTATGTCAGGTCTCCTCCTGCTACAAATGAACTCCAGATCAGACGCAAGCACTGCTGTGTATAACCAGCTTTACGTTGGATGTGGGGACTTGAACCTGAGCCATCAGACTTTGCAAGCAAATGTTCTTAACTTCAAAGCAATCTCTCCAGCCCTAAAATATTTTTATTTACGTGTGTCTGTGTGTGTGGGTGTGTGTGAGTGTGTGTGAGAGAGAGAGAGAGGGGAAGAGAGAGAGAAAAACAGAACCTCTTGTTGCTGCAAATGAAATCCAAATACCTGCATCAATTTGTGCATCTGCTTTACATGGCTACTGGGGAATCAAGCAAGACTATGGAGGGATGGGTAGGGTGTAGGACAGAGAAAGGGGAGGGCATGGGCATGGGCATGGGCATGGGCATGGGCATGGGCATGGGGAGGGTAAAAGTACACAAGATACTTGAAAGAGACGGCTTTTATAAAACTCATCACTTTATACAATGATTACATGACAATTTAAAAAAACAAAATTTGACATCAACTCTTGGCAATTATACGAAATTATAGACAATCCTTCATGTTTTTAATATAATTACAATACTGATAGATAACATTCATTGATTTCTTACTGTATGTCAGATGTCACATGGATCTCTCTGCATGCATTATCTCACTTTATGCCCTAAGTAGCCTCATGAGGTAGTGTAAAAGTCAGTTCTGATGCTGTAACAAAAGAAAGAAATAGAAGAAGGAAGGGAAGGAAGGAAGAAATAAAGAAAGGAAGGAAGGGAGGAAAGAAGGAAGAAAGAGAGAAGAAGGAAGGAAGGAAGCAAGGAAGGAAGGAATGAAGGAAGGAAGGAGGCAAGGAAGGAAAGAAGTAAGAAGGCAGGGAGAGAGAAAGGAAGGAAGGAAGGAGGAAGGGAAGGATTAAAAAAGACACTAGGAGGGCTGGAGAGATGGCTTAGTGGTTAAGCGCTTGCCTGTGAAGCCTAAGGACCCCGGTTCGAGGCTCGGTTCCCCAGGTCCCACGTTAGCCAGATGCACAAGGGGGCACACGCGTCTGGAGTTCGTTTGCAGAGGCTGGAAGCCCTGGTGCGCCCATTCTCTCTCTCTCCCTCTATCTGTCTTTCTCTCTGTGTCTGTCGCTCTCAAATTAAAAAAAAAAAAAAAAGACACTAGGAGAGATGGGGAGGGAGGGGAGGGCATCGAAGGGGTGGGAAACACTAAGCTAGACCCAAATGGCAATGGTACCATAAAATTCTACTTCCTAAAAGGCAGACCAAATGGCTGAAACTTCAACAGGCCCTTACAGGAAACACCTGAACCATAAGACACTGGAGAGGGTAGGATCAAGTCTAACCTAAATCTTCTACATCTTACCTCTCTCCCTCTCCCTCTCTCTCTCTCCTCTCTAACTCTTCTATATTAGTTATCTTTTTCCTCATTTTCTTCGTGGGCACTGACCTGTAACTCCCAGTACCAGCATGGGGCTATCACCCACAATAAGCTTTTGTTCAGAGAAACCTACAAGGTTTCCTAAAAGAAAGACAGATTTCTGTCAGAGTACTTGATGACCCACCAAAGGTTAGTGGTAAGACCCTAATGCTGAAGACTCCATATGCAGCTGACATGTAAAATGGAACAGCATGGCTGGAAGCCTGGAAAGAGTCAGTCCCCAGACAGTCAGCATGTCTAGTGGCAGAAGGTGGTACACGGGCGACTGGGGGAAACGACCAATATCTGTCCAAGCAACTCATGGTCCAACCTACTTAGCAACAAATAACCTGTTGTGATGCCCACACAAGTGCAATAGTGGCACACAGCCATCCATGGTGGGGAACCAACTGCTCTTGATTTGGCTAACTGATCCCCTCAGTGGTACGGGACCCATAGCTGGAGCTGGGAAACAAGTCAGAACCATATCCAAACATAAACCCTCTCTCCAATATCAAGCTACCATCAATCATGGGCTACAAGAGGTCCTATACCTATTAAACTCTCTATAAAAAAAGTAAGGGTTATCTCATTTGTCCTGGTGCTAACTTACTCTCCATTGGAGAATCTGCTTCTCTTTTTCAGATAGATGCAGACCCTAAGGAGAGAGCTGCCCCATCATATTCAAAAGGTCCCAGGCTGAAACTAAGGAAAATTGGCAAAACAAAAAAAGCAAGGGTGCTGTTTTCTTGATGAACTGGATACCAGCACAAGGGGGAAGGAGACCAACACAGAGAAAAATCAACCCCTACCAAATCAGAGAGCCAGAGCCTCAGAGGCCCCCAACACCTCATCACTGAAGCAGACCAAAAATAAACCCAACATGGCTCAGGGAAATTTTGAGGAAGAGGGGGCGGAAAGAATGTCAGAGCCACATGGATCATGATATGCAGAGACATTTATCATACCAATAACTGTGGGCTAACTCCACAATGCACGACCCATATACATTAACAAGGAGGGGCCAATGGGGAGGGGGTAGGTCACAGATGAGCCTAATAATGGTACCAAACTGCCTGTACAATAGAAAACTAATTTAAAAAAAATTAATAATAAAAAAAGTAAAAAAAAAAAACAAAAACGCAGGCACGGGTAGTTCTTATGTAAACAGGAAGTTATAGATTTCATTTTCATTGTGTTAAAAAAGATGTGAGGCAGAATAGAGAGACAATGAGAATTATGGGGATGTAAGAAAAGAAAGGGTTCCCTCACCTCGGTGCCTGGTTGAAGCCACTCAACAACTGAAAATCAGGAATCCCAACACAATTAGCAGCATTGGCTAAAGGCCATTCTCCCTTCCCTTCTACAAAACTAATCTCCCAGGAATCTCACCAGAAATCTTACTCACAGTAACTGAAAGGACAGTTCATAGCCTCCTCATGCAGCTCTAGTGGCTCCTGGTTTTATTTTATCAGCTTGTAATCCCATCTGAGGTACCCCTGGAGCTACCTTATAATCTCATTTACAAAAAAAAGCGGGGAGGGGACAACAGAAAGGTTTCTAAGCAACCCTTTAAGGGGTACATTGAGAGCCCCCAAGATGGTATGTATGCTAGTGTTAAGCCCGCTACCGTGTGACACTCTCTTGAGAAACCCACACTCCTTCTCTTGAGTGTATTTGCTTCCTTTCAAAGCAAGTTTCTATTAATCCCCACTCTCAAATACGTTAAGATACACTTAAAATTTGTTTGTGTTTTCCCTCTCTAAGAGCATGTGTGTGTGTGTTGGCACGGGCTTGCTATGACACACTTGTGGAGGCCAGAGAACAACAGCCAAGTCTCTGTGCTCTTCTTCACGGTCTGAGATAGACTCTCCAGGGGACCCATGAGTTTTGGGTTGTCCTGGCTTTCAGTAAGCGTGTTGATACCACAGACACATGTGCCACTTTGCAGTCAGCTCTCCATGGGTGTTGGGAAGGATCAAACTCAGGTTGGGCTTGGCTTTGCAGGAGAGGGCCTTTAATTGCTGAGCCATCTGCCTGAACGCCCAAATGTCTCTTGATAACCCCAGACTTCCTGCACTGCAGCCCAAGCAGAGAAGCAAAGCAGAAAAAAGGAGAGGAAGCTGAGAGGTGGGAGATCAATGACAACGTGCTAAGGACCTTCTCTGTGTACATTTTTACCACCGTTACGCTCTGCTTTACCTCAGGCTCTCAGTACACGTGGATCTTAAGTGGAAACCTCTGAAACCATGAACCGAATAAATCTCTTCCCCCTGTAAGTTATTTTGTCAGCTCTTTACCAACATAAGAATAAAGACTAGGTCAGGAGAGTAGGTGAACAATGACAAATACCTCTCTAATTAAAATAATCACGTTTCTCACACTAGTATTGTTGATTTTACTAACTCTTCCTACCATAAAATTATATTTGTAGGAAATTGTATAAACTTGCACCTCCACTGAACCTTCTTGTTTTTCTCTAAAGGAATGTTTGAACTCAGGTGAATACATACTTAAAATATGACAAGTCATTTATAACATTACTAGTTAGTGCTGGAATATTTCTGGATTGAAATTAGGATTAATCTGAGGTCAACAATGATATACATACATCAAATGTTTCATGAATTGAATGGCATAGATTGTTTTGAAATTACACACACACACACACACACACACACACACATATCTGTGTGTGTGTGTGTGTGTGTGTGCTACATTCAGTACATAGACATTTTTAGCAAAGCTTTTGATATAAAATTGATTTTTTTGTTTGGTGAATATGAAAAAAATGAAGTTTTTGAAAACAGAATAAATTAATTTTCATAATTCCTATTTCTTATCTTCAAAATTAGTAATTATGAGCCAAATAGATTCATTTGTAACCCTTCAACTGACCTGTATCCATGTTAAATTTGAAATTTTATCCCAAATTTTGTATCATCTTATCTATAACAAATCATATATATATATATATATGTATGTATGACAAATTAAAATGTGTCTCTTAAAATGGCAGAATATTTTAAAATCCATAATCACAATATGATTTGATTTGATTTTATGTTTTTGCTTGTTTATGTGTATGGGTGTGATCTGAAAGCGGTGTCCATCATATGCTCATGTCTTGAATCTTGGTCCCCAGTGGGTAGCAGCTTGGGTGAGCTGTGGCTCCTTTAGGAGGTGGACCCTTGCTGGAGGAGGCGTACTGCTGGGGGGCAGACCTTGGGGTTGATTAGCACAGCCCACTGAGCTTTCAGAGTTAGCTGACTGGACTGCACCCTGCAAGCTGACGTGACGAGATGTGACATGCAGCTGTTTTGCCTGTGCCATGTGCTCTGTGCCACGATGAAAATTCACTTGGAAACTGTAAGCTGAAACAGAGCCTTTCCTCCCATAGACTGCTTTTTTTTGGGTGGTTTTATCCTAGAAACAAGTAGGTAACTGCAACAGTGTGTAATGTAGTGTGTGTCGGGGGAGGGGAATGTCCCATACTCTCTCCTACATCAGCACTCACCTGCACTGGCTGGAGCAGAATAGCGGGTATCGCTCTCTGTTGCTCTTCTGTTTGTTCTTATTTGACCTGGAGTCTCTTAGTGTAGCCGACAGATTCAGGTTCACTGAGATGAGCTTCCAGACCAGACACAGTTATGGAGGAAGGGATATTTATTGAAGCCTACAGATCCAGGGGAAGTTCCATAAATGGCAGAAGAAGCTGGCCTGCCTTCATAGGATCAGGCAGAGAGGGAGAAGTACAAGCCTAGAGGTCAAAAGCCACAGCACACTTCAGGAACTCCAGCTAGGCACACTTTGCATATCTTTAGATTGAAATCTGAAACCCAGCACCACACCTTAAGATCCATCCAGTGGCATTGCCTCCAGCAGGTGGCTAAAGATGCAAACTACAAACAAATAAACAACTGAATATATTGGGGGCCATCTATTCTATTCAAACCACCACACTTAGTGATCCTGGAACTTGACCTGGAGTCTCTTAGTGATCCTGGAGCTTGCTCTTTTCATGAGCTTTAACAATTCTTGGATCTTGGACCCCCCACAGGACTAGGGTTACAGACTCACTTAGTCACACTAGCTGTTTATGGGATTCTGGGTTTTGGGGATCAAAATGGATTGTCACTCAGTCCTCCACAGGGCCTCGTGCTTGCACAGGAAGTGATCTTAACAGCTGAGCCACTTGTCCAGCTTCTATTTTAAACCTCCAGTCATTATTTAATGCCGTCATAGGTTACAACTGCTTAATGTTTGGTCTCTTTTGATACATAAATTATACACGTCTGTCTCACTGGTACTTTTCTTTGAATTTTTTTTTTTTTTTTTTTTTTTTTGTGAAAACAGCACACATATGTCTACCCTATGAGGGAAACCTGACTTGAGAAGAAGGTAGTAAGGAGGCTTCTGTTGAATTTGAACTAATTAAAAGTAGATTAAAATTTGGGAAAGTCAGAGAGTCCAGGCAGGAGGTGTGTGGGAGAAGATGTCTATAACCCAAAGGCAGTGAGATCTTAGAGAGCCTGCACTAGTTACTTTTTGTGCCTGGGACAAAATATCTGACCAGTAGCAGGTAAAATAAAGACTGGGTTCATTTGTGGTTTACAGTTCAAAGGGGAAGTTTTTGCAATGGCAACATCAGGAAGCCAGTGTCACATTGTTACATCAGCAGGGAGGAGATAGAGAAAGCAAAGCTAGCTCACAGCTAGCTCTCTCCTTTTACAGTCCAGGAGCCTCCAGCCCATGGAATGTCACCACACATGGTTAGAGTGGGTCTTCCTTCAGTTAATCTATCTAGAAAAGTCACTAATAGACCTGCAAGTAACTTGTTACCATGGCGATTCTAAATCCTGTCAAGTTGACAACCAGAGATTAACCATTACAGGTTCAGTTAAAGCCCTGAGGAGCTTGCTGCCAACAAGGAGCTTCATCTTGATTTCTGAGGAGAAGGAGATGCGCTCCATTTCAGTTAAGTAAAAGTGAGGTCTACGAAAAGAAATTTACCACCAGGAACATGTCAGTAAGATCCAGAGACAGGAGATTCCCAAAAGGACACAGTTGAAAATGCAGCTGTCAACTTTTCTAAGTCTGCCCTGTAGAATTCAAAGAATGAAAGATTGTTTGCAGGGAGGCAATGGGAAAACTTTGACAGGAATGGAAGTTCCTTGCGCTGGGACATTTCATGAACAGGACGTCCCTTCTCTATCTAGCATGGTATAGACAAGGAGATGTGATGGTGGAAAGAAGGCATTTGTAAAGAATGGAACTAAGTCTCTAGGTCTGAGAAAAATGATTAGCCTGTAGCTAGTGGTTTCATCCATCCATCTCCCCAAAATTCTTCTCTCTCTTCTATGGCAGAATGGGGTTCATATCTTAAAAATGCACTTTCTTATGCATGACGGAGAAACTCACAGGAGCCCAACACTGGCTTAATTTTGTCTGGAGGCCTATATTGTTTGAATATCACACTGTGGATAATTATTTTGAGTTTGGGTGCTTTTACTTGGTGGTAATAATGGATGCCAGGGCCTTGTGCAAGCCAGCCAGTTGCTGTATCACACTCCAGCACTTAATTTCTAGAATGCTTTTAGGCAGGGTATGCACACTTCAGTTTCAATGTTCTCTTCCAGTTTTATTTTTTTCTAATCTAGTGTATTGTTCTTGCTTGCTTAACATCTATAGGAATTTTATATCACAGTTTCAAAAAGCAACCACAATAGAGTAAGAGATCTGCCTGTGTAGTATCACCATATAAAATTTGTAAATATGTCAACATTTCATTTTGGTTTATGACTAGTAGGGGACGGGATATGATGGAGAATGGAATTTCCATGGGGAAGGTGGGGGGAGGGAGGGCATTACCATGTGGTATTATTTACAATCATGGAAGTTGTTAATAAAAAAAACTGAAAATAAACAATTAATCAAAAAATAAAAAGAGAAGTGAGGAAAACTGAGTCTCCCAGATGGCATGGAAATGTCACATAGCTTGAAAGTTATATGTTCCAATTATTTGTCCTTTTTATTTCCAGATTGATAAACAGTGTTTGTCTTCAGCTACGAGCTGTTGAACCCATGTTTCCAATATTTATAGGCAGGTCACTTGTATGGCAGAGCAGCTTCTGATAGTTCTAACCACAAGCTAATCACTACTAATAATTGCAGTCATCATCAATAAACTCTGACAGAATGCTATTTCAGATCCAGGCTGACCATAGGCACCATCATGCTCAACTAATATTTGCCTATTTGCTAGCCTTACTGGTATGATGAGTTCATTGAGGGTCATCTCTCCATCTGGGAAAAAAAAAAAAATCCCTGCACCAGGACCAGAGCTTTTGTCTGTGAATGCAAGTCTTCCCACAGCAAGAACTATCCATGGCATGTTAAAGAGAGACTTTAGTCAGCTGTACATTTCCATGCATAATGAGGTCATATAATATATATTCACTAAACTTGACAATCTTTTTTTAAAAATTTTTTCGTTCATTTTTATTTATTTATTTGAGTGTGACAGAGAGAGAGAAAGAGATACACACAGGGAGACAGAGACAGAGAGAGAAAGAAAGAAAGAGAGAGAATGGGCGCGCCAGGGCTTCCAGCCACTGCTAATGAACTCCAGACGCATGCGCCCCCTTGTGCATCTGGCTAACATGGATCCTGGGGAATTGAGCCTCGAACTGGGGTCCTTAGGCTTCAGAGGCAAGCACTTAACCACTAAGCCATCTCTCCAGCCCTAAACTTGACAATCTTAAAACACACAGAAACCGCAGTAAAAATTTAAAAAAAAAAAATCCAAACTCACAATTTAAACATATTCCACAGTACTGGCTATCACACTTGAATGTGCATACACTGCTCATAGTGCCTGTGAGGTAGGGTTTTGAACCCAGATCGCCAGCATCACTGACAGGTAGCTGACACTGGAATTTCTGGTGGAGTTAGGGACTTTTCTCAGCATGGGGATATTTGAGTAACATATTGAGAATAGAGCTTAGACGTTTTTTAGGCTAAAAGGTGTTCCTAAAGGAGGCAATGGCATAAGGAGTTCATGGAGGAGAACCGTGGCATTGTGGCGAGGGTTCAGGTGAGATAATGTTCCCTATGCCAAATGTAGGAACGAGGACTTCAAGCTGGATGAAGAGCAAAGGGCTGACAGAATGTGGATTTTCATGGAGCCATGGGTGATGCTTGCTCGTCCACACAGAATGCAAGAGCTTGGGTTGAAACCCCGACAGGTCTCTCTGGGAGGAGAGAGAGAGAGGGATGCTGCGTTACTGCAATTTCACCTCTCCCCACTTTCATTCCATCTGTGTCCCAGACTGTGACATGGTCCCACCCACATTCAGGGCCAGTTTTCCTCTCTTAATTAATCCTCTCTGGAAACTCCCTTATAGACACCCCCGAGAGTGTGCCAAACTTATCTCATAGGTGTTTCTCAGTCTAATCAACTGAACAATCACGACGAGACAACATCACTGATGTCAGGCAACACTTCCAGGGCTTCCGATGGGCTTTTATTCCAAGAGCGACCTTGTCTATGAGCAGCGGCCCGTCTTCTTGAATTACCACAGTGCGCTTTCAGTCCCTCAGGGGCAAATGGTGACTGGAGATTATATGACACAGTAGCTCCCTTACCTTAATCCATACTGGCTTGCAGGAAAATTAGTCCTCTCAGGCTTACTGTGAGAATAGAAGCACAGTTATTCATATCACAGCCAAATTTCCCTGGATGAAGGGATGGGCCTTATTGCTGGGTGGAAACTTTCCATCACATGGAATCGACAGGTACCATGCCTGGAGGCTGAGGTTGAAAGGGCCTCAGGAGAGGACAGATGAGGTCGGGGTTTTGCAAGGACATCCTTCTCCTGTTTTCATGAGTTGCTGACTGTCTTACTTTGGGTTTTCCACCAATCTGAGCAAGTAGGGCCGAGGAGTACTTATAAGCCAACAGAGAGCAGCATGTGACTGCGGCTTGAACCACAGGTGAGTTTGAAGTGGAGCACACGTGTCTCAGAACCGTGTCCTGACTGGGGACGGTCATAGGCCGCTGTCTGTCCTGAGGGACCGCAGTTCCAAGCACATCCAGACTGCTTGTGCACCTGGTCCCAAGAAAAGTACTCTTGTACAGAGAGGTAGAAAAATGCAGGTGAAAATTGGATGTCAAAGTAAAACGATAAGGTCTGGGGGACACGTGAGGAAGTCCACTACGTGAACTTATTTCCTGGTAAAGATAAATGAAAATATCAAAAAACGGTTTATTTTCCTCCTAAATAGAATTAAAAAAATTTTTTTTGAAAAAAAATTGTTTGTGGCTAAGATGTTAGTACATGCCAGGTCCATTTCACGTATTGTCGCACTGAATTCTTCCTGCAGTCCTTGAACGCAGCCAGCATCATTATCTGTGTGGTGTGGAAGAGAATGGTGGCATAGAGAAGACCCGCAGCTATGGTGGGACGGCTGGCACAGGACGGAGCCGCTCCACTGCCAGTGGTCTGAGTCCACCAAGTCCTGGAGCTGCCCGGGCCACCTGTGGCTGTTCAGCTTCCGAATTACTGGGGTCCTGGCATGGCTGGTGTTCACCACAGCCAGCCAGCTGCCTTCCCGTCTGGACAAAGCCCTGCGGGCTCTCCTAGCTGCCAAGGTCTCTGACTGCTGCCTGGTGAGGATCTTCCCATCACATTCCTTGATAGCTGAAGCTCCATGTCTCCTCCCCGCCCCCACGCCTTTCCTCAAGGCCACCTCAGGGACCGTCCTGCAGGGAGAGGATGATTTGTCAAAGGGAAGGGAACCTGAACTTTCCACCTGAATCTCATCCCCTGCAGGTGATGGCTCCGCGCCCATTCCAGCTCTCTCCGTGTTTCTGCGGCCCGCAAAAGCCACACGGCAGGTCTTCACAGCAGAGGTGGAAAAGCCAATTTACTCCTGCCACATGTGAGATCCCTGCCCTGCTAATGAAATCCCGGCCCAAAGACGGCCTGTTCACCAAGAAGCATTTTCATCCCATCCACCACACCCACTAGTGCCGCCGGGTACTCCGTCTTGGCTACATTGGTGTTCCTGAACCAGGCGAGGGCTACCTCATGTCTGCGTCAAGTAGGGACAATATTCAGCTTTGCTTTTGCGCCCCCACCCAAAAAAGAATTTTATTATAAGCAAGCGTGGTGATGCACTAGCCCGTGACGCTGCCGTAGCTCCTTCCCCAGCTCTTTCCCTGGCCCTCTTTGCAGATCTGTCTCTTCTGCTCCTCCTTGGAGATCCAATCCTCCTTCCACGCATCACTCTCTAGACTCCTAGCCCAGGAGGAAGCCTCTTGCCCCTTCCATCCCTTATGACTCTTTCTACCTTAATGCAAAGGGTCCGTAGGTGCCACTCCCGCCCTGCGGATACCTTGACAAGCTTGGAGCTTGGCCTCTCTTTAGCATCTGGCAGTGACCCTTCCTCATTCCCATCAACATTATTCATCCTGGCTCCGGCTGCTCGTGCTCCATCCTCCCTTCAAAATTATCTTCCTCGAGTTCTTAAAATATTCCACCTCGATGGTTATGGTGGCCCGTGACTTTAATCCCAGTACTCAGAAGGTCAAGCTGAGGTGGGAGGATGGCTGAGTCCAAGGTCACTCTGAGACCAACAGTGAATTCCATGACAGCCTGGGCTAGAATGAAAAAAACAAAATGAAACGAAAACTCCATCTCTGTGTTTCTTTACTGCCACCCACTACACAAGCCAAGATGGCAGTACTGTCTTCCAAGTTGTCCCCAAGGCTGAACGCAGACATGGAAGGAGCCAGGAGGCTAGAGTCAAGTCAAGTCCCTTTCTACCCCGGCTCTGCACAGGGCCAGCTTCTGCTCCAAGAATTCGTTCCCTTATTCATAAACCGGAGGAAATGTTATGTGACCCCCTGGTGGGGTAAGAGACCTCACGCGTGGACGTAGTCTTCGGCTCTGAGTCGAGTCGTAGAGAAGTCACTGTGTGGTGTCTGTATCCTGAGACCCTCTGCTGCATTTTGCAAACACAGGATGTCCAAGTGCAGTTAAGGTACCGTCAGCATCTAGGCTGCCCTTCGCCACATTGCCACGGGGGCTTCTCTTGGCAGCTACTGGGGCCACCGGGGTGCAGCCGAGCGTGTGCGTAAGTCAAGGCCACTTCTATCTTGATGTATTTATTCTAAAGTGACAAATGGGCTAGAGACAAACTAGAAAGAAAAAAAAAATGTGAAATGCATTCATTCAGTGTTGCGAGAACTCAACCCTTCTCTTTGCCGTGGGCACCATTTATCCCCCTCCCCCACAACCCAAGCCTATAGGGTTGACTTTGGAGGAAGGCTGTCAGGGTCAAACCCAGGACAACCAGAGTCTGGAATGAAAGACTTGTCTCCAGATGTGCCGTCCACTGCGTATTGCTTCTCCTCTTCTCCAGCTGTGTGCTGGCTTGTTAAGTCCTGGATCGGGGTGATTTCTTGCAGTTGTTTTTTTTTTTTTTTTTTTTTTTTTTTTTTTTTTTTTTTTTTTTTTTTTGAGGTAGGGTCTCACTCTAGCCCAGGCTGACCTGGAATTCACTATGTAGTCTCAGGGTGGCCTCAAACTCACGGTGATCCTCCTACCTCTGCCTCCTGAGTTCTGGGATTAAATGCATGATTTTTGATTCTAGGAAGAGGAGCTGTATTAGACTCCCACACTAGCTGAGGAAAAACCAAGTCCATTAGCTATCAGTAGAGTGGAGTAGAATTAGGTCAGGGCCTGCCTCTGTCATTATGACTACAATTATCCTTTGAATTGGCAGAAGGAAAATATAGTCTGGAAGAGACATGTTTCTCCAAGCCAGGGAGGCAGCATATCCTTGTTTCTGTGTACCAGGCTTAGGTTGAAGGATATGAAAAGCAATTAAACAGCATGTGGTATCACAGCCATGGCAGTTGAAATAAATGCTCATTATCGGGGCAAGTAAAAGAGTGAATCCATCCCTTCATGACTGAATGAATGGATAAATATGAGGATAAATGCAAGAATGCGTGCATAGTGATGGACTTCCATTCGAGTGGGATAAAATGTTTGACCTTGTGAAAATAAGTAGTAGTTACGTTTATAGGAAGTTATAGTTAAATTATTTTTCTCTTTCCTCCTATGTATTTTATATTTCAATAGAATTTTAATCTATAATTCTATATTTTCAAAAACCAAACTCCACTCATTTTCAAAGTATACATCATTAGCTTTTGAAGTCCTAGGTCTGAATATATATATTCAAGAGAAGTTCTTCTGTTGTTGGCAAATTCATTAATATTATTATTAGTCAATGTAGTAAAATTATTAATTTTAACTCTGAGCTCAGATTCTCTGGGCTTGAATGCTATCGTGTACCTTGTAGCTATGTAACATTGGGGAAATTATTTATTCTATGACATTTCTGTTTAATTAATAGCAAAATGAAATAACAACAGTAATAACTACGTTAGACATAATGAAGATAAAAAGATATTTCATATGTAAAAGTATTGAGCAGTTTCTGGCATACATAAGTTAATAAATATTATGTACCCACATTGTTATAATGATTATAGTGCCCAAATTTAGTAGATATGACTTGGGTTAACTAACTTAATAAATATGGAATGTATTTACCTTTATTTAATAATTAAATGAGGGTTGTGGTTAAAGATGAATCAGCCTAGGTAAGACTGCAACATCCCTGCTCAGAAAAGTACATAAATAAAACAAGATGGTAGATCAAATAATTACCTTTGTTTCCTAATTGCCCATCAATTCCAGATGACCCCATGATGGTAACAGGATTATGTTTTCTTCCTGTGTGTGTGAATGCCATGTGTATGTGTGTGTTCATGGGTGTGAGTGCAAACTTGCCCCCCCCCCCGTATAAATGTCTACTATCCCTGCCCCTTAAACCATCCCTCGGGGTTCCTTTCTAGCTTACTGGCTGGCCTGTACCGACTGTTCCTTCAAACTTAGCTGCATATGAGAGCAAACATGTGGTGTTTGTTTTTGTGTACCTGGGTCATCTCACTTAGGATAATGTCTTCCAGATCTATCCTTTTCGCCTGGGAATTTTTTTAACTTCATTTTTCTTTAAAGCTGGGTAAAACTCCATTGAATATATTTGGCCCACCTTCATTATCTGTTCATTCCTTTATGATGTCCAGGCTGCTTCCATTTCCTAGCTGCTGTGATCAGAGTAGCAATAAGCAAGGATGAGGCAGTAGCTCTTCCGTGAAGCATAGATTCCTTAGGGCGTGCGCAGGAGCTTATAATTGGGTGATATAGTGGATCTACTTACATTTTTCTGAGAAAGCTCCACACTGAGTTACATAATGGCTGTGCCAGTTTATGCTCACACAAACGGTGAATAAATATTTCTCTTTCCTCACAACTTTGCCAACATTTGCTGTCATTTTTTTATGTCAGTAATTTTTATGAGAGTAGGATGGAGTTTGAAAGTACTTATAGTCTGCATTTGCCTGATAGACAAAGATGCCAAACTTAAGAAAAAAATATATCAGCCATTTGTATTTCTTCTTTTGAGAACTCTCAAGTTCTCTAGCCCATTTTTTGATTGCATTGCTTGCTCTTTTCTTGTTTTTTTTTTTTTTTGTTGTTGTTTGTTTGTTGTTCTTGTTGAGAATTTTTTTGGTTATCTGGGGTTTTTGTGCTTGCATATTTTTTTTTTTTTTTTTTTTTTTTTTTTTTTTTTTTTGGTTTTTGAGGTAGGGTCTCACTACAGCCCAGGCTGAACTGGGAATCACTATGTAGCCTAAGGGTGGCCTCAAACTCATGGTGATCCTCCTACTTCTGCCTCCTGAGTGCTAAGATTAAAGGCATGTACCACTACAGATGAATTTTAAGATTATTTTTTTTCTTTTTCTGTGGTAATAGAATTTTGATAGGGGTTACATTGAATCTGTATACTGCTTTTGGAATAATGGCGATTTTCACAATATTAACTCTTCCAATCCATGAGCATTGGAGATATTTTCATTTTCAGATGACTTCCTAATTTTTTTTCTTCAGTGTTTAAAACTTTTCATTTTAGAAGTCATTTGTTTTCTTGGTTAAGGATATGCCAAGATGTAAAAAGAAGACCCAAATGAATGATTATAAAATAAAAAAAGAGAACTAAAACAAATACCAATGGAACTTGGAGAAACATAACGGCATATTTCAAAAACCTATATTGTATCAAATTGGAACAATTAAATAAATAGGTGATTTCCTTGACAGATACAACCTATGGACATTAAACTGAAATGAGATAAACAATTTAAACAGATCCATAACAAGCAATGAAATTGAAGTGCTAAAAAAAAAAAAAACAAAAAACTCTTGGCCAAAAATTGTTTAGTTCCAGGCAGACTCACTGCAAAATTTTATCAGACCTTTAAAGAAGACCTAAAAGTATTGCTCCTCTAACTAATTCATAAAGTAGAAAAGGAGCCATACTCCCTAACTCCTTCTACAGAGAAACCAGAATTGCACTACTATTGCTACCAGTTCTGTTGAACTCCTGCCTTATGACTCATAATGAATGGTGGGTGTACAGTTAGGAGGAGTTAAGTTATGCAAGTTTTACTTTCAAAAAGAAAGTTAAGGAGAAGGCTTTCAGGTTGGGAGGGGTGACCACGTGTTGACTTTTATAAGGGTCTAAAACTCTTAAAGATGTAAGTTAAGCATCCAGTTGGGATGAGCTTTACTGGTTAAGTTTAAACGTGCATGGAGGGCTTTGATTGGTTGGTAGGTCAGAGAGAAGCATGCAGACTCAGAACTGCTAACTGGTGTTGGGGGAGGGGAGCTCATAGAAAATTCCTAGAAAGAATAACCAGAAAGTAAAAGAGGTCTCCTTCCTGATTGCCATCTTGATGAGTCAAGTTTAGGTGTGAACTGGAGTTGCCTGCTGGCCTCTCCAGGGTAAGCTGATGTCTATGTTATTTTGGGCCTTTATCCCTAACTATATACAAAGAAGTCTACTAGCTCCTAATCTCTCTCAATACCAAAAGCAGATAGATAGACAATGAAAGGAAACCATAGACGTACATCTCTGATGAACATGTACACAAGAATTTCCAATAGAACACTTGCAAATCAAATTCAAGACCATATCAAAAGATCATTCAGGCCAATCAAGTCAGCTTTTTTTTTTCAGAGATGCATGGATATATACATAAATCAATGACTGTAATACATCACACAAATAGACTCAAGGAATAAAATAACATGATCATCTCAATAGATGCAGGAAAGGCCTTTGACAAAAGCCAATATCCCTTCCTAAAAATTCCGGAGAGACTTGAGATGGAGAGAACATACCTCAAGATAGTAAAGGTTAGATATAACAAACATATAGCTAACATTATACTAAATGGAGAAAAATCTGAGCATTCCCTCTAAGATATGGAACAAGACAAGGATGTCAACTCTCCACTCGTGTTTAATATAGTACCTGAAATCTTGCCTAATGCAATAAGACAAGAGAAGGAAATAAAAGAACACAAATTGGAAAGGAAGAAGAGAAACTATTCTTATTTGTAGATGATATGATTTCAGATAAAAGTGATCATAAATTCTCTATAAGAGAACTCTTAGAGCTGACTATTGCTTTTAGCAATGTGGCAGGATACAAAATTAATGCACACAAAATCAGAACCCTTCTGCTATGCGAATGACAAACACACTGAAAATGAAACCAGGGAAAGAGCATCATTCGCGATAGCCACATAGGATTAATTTCTTAAAGGCAATGACAACACCAGCAATAATGATACTAGGAGAGATAACCAGAGAACCACAACACTAGGGCAGCAGAGATGTCTTAGCAGTTAAGATGCTTACCTGCAAAGCCAAAGGACCCAGGTTTGATTCCCCATGACCCACCTAAGCCAGATGCACATGGTGGCACATGTGTCTGGAGTTCATTTGCAGCAGCTGAAGGTCCTGGTGCACCCATTCTTTATCTATCTTCCTTCTCCTCCCCTCTCTCAAATAAATAAAATAAATTTTAAGAATATTGAAAGAATGAGACACAACACTAGAATTTGGTCCCTAGAACTCCCAGGTAACTGCGGAAGTCAGAGAGGGTGCTCAAATTACAAAGCGACACCAGGATAAACATCAGATCATGCACGTATGTGTTGTTAGCATCTTTATCAACCTGTCCAACAACAACAAAAGAAAAGATAGGAAATAGGAGGGGAAATAAACACACCAAAGAAATGATTCTATTAAGTCCAATATTCAAATAATAAGAATTCTAGAGGGAGAATAGAGAAATCAAAAAGTGGAAATCTCTGAGAGACAAATAAAGCAGCTAGGCTTCTAATTTTAAAAGCCTGTCAAGGGCCCAGGAATCAAAGGCCGGCATAGTATTATGGTCAGTGCACAGCAGGAAAGAGGTTAGCAGGGAAACAGCTCAACTCTTGACAGCTGGGAAGGAGAGTCTGCAAAGTGCTGGGCTCCCGAGACTTGCACATGGCTTGAAAATCCAACCCTCCACCTGTATTTATACGGCTCAAAGCTAAAAACTGCATTTGCATTTCAAAATAATTACATTGTAAATGGTTTAAGAAAATGGCAGAACTGCTGGGCATGGTGGCGCAAGCCTGTTATTCCAGTGCTCATCACTGGAATTACAGTGGAACCATCAGAGGCAAGATGATTTCTTCAAGTTTGAGCACTTTGGTGACCCAAATGATCCTACCTCTTGCCCGCCCCCCCACCCTCAAAAAAAGAGCCAATCAAATCCTTGGTCTTTTTCCCCTAATTCCACATTCCACACACCCTGTTGCAATTACCTCATAGTTGACTGGTTTTTTTGTTTGTTTGTTTTGTTTGCATTTAGGTCTTTCAACTATCTGACCAAATGGTCCTTCAAACTGTGCCTTCAGCACTGTAAGGGTCTCTGAGGCCAAAGTTTCAAGTCCTTTCACATGTCTCTGGCAAAGCAGTTCCAAAAGGGAAAAAGCCACACTGTCGAGTTTCTACCAGTGACCACCCCACTCCACTGGCACCCACTTTCTGTTACAGTTACCTTCTTATTGTTGGAACAAAGCACCCATCTAAAGCAGCTAAAGGGAGGAAAGTAAGTATTTTTGTGTTTTTGGTTTGTTTGTTGTTTGCTTACATTCTTGAGGGGGGACGCTTCATGGTGGTGGTAGGGAAGCATGGCATGAGCAGAGGCTGGGCATCACCTCCTTGCCAACATCAGGTGAAAACAGCAGCAGGAGAATGAAGTGAACTCTAGCAAGGGGGGAGGTTGCTGTAATGCCCCTGAGTCCACCCCCAACACCCTATCTTCTCCAGCAAGGCTCTACTCCCCCAGCTGCCAGCAGCTAGGACCAAGCACTCAAAACACACGAGTTTTTGGTGGTGGGAGGGGGCATTGAATTCATATCACTACACACAACATCACATGGTAGCCAAGAACCTATAAGTACATCCTGGTAACTTTCTGAGTGGTGTCCTCCAGCTTTCCAGCAAAGATTAAAATACAACATAGCCCAGTACATGGCAGGTGTGTCAAACCTACTTAGTTAATCTAATAAGGGTCTTAATAGACATTAAAAAGCTATAAAGCTTTTGAAATAAAGGGGCAAAGAGAATATTCTGAGACATCTCAAGGAGGATAAAACTATTATATAAACCATACAGATAGATGATAGATATATAGAGATATACACATGTGTGATGATTATGCATAGAGTCCTTAATGCAACCCTGAGACTGAAAGAACAAGGGCCAAGGCCTTTACAGTGAGCAGGGAAATCATCACAGTTAAAATTCCATATGCTGCCAAGGTATCCATAACATAATGATAGAATTAAATTACTCGGAGATTTATAAAGTCTCAAATAATGAGCTACTATTACACCATTTCTTAGGAAGCTAATGAATATCACCTGTGTCAAGTAATGTAAGCGTGAAGTGAAGGCACGAACCAGTAATGAGCCACCGACCCAAGCAAGCAGGGAGTGATCACATGGATCTGAAAGCTGGTGGAAACTTTTGGAGGCGGGGCCTCGTGTGAGGAGACTGAGTCATTGGGAGCATGTCTTTGAATGAGGATTTCAGTACCCCTACCTCCTTCTGCCTCTCTTTGCTTCCTGACCACTGAGGCAAGCAGCTTCTCTGCTAATGCTCCCCACCACGGTATGTAGTGTCCTGTGTTCACTGACACTCTTCCTCTTACATATTCCCCCTCAAGGTCTGACAGGGCATATGTCAGGCAGCCATGTTCTGAACCCTCTGAAAGCACGATCCAAATTAAACTTTTCTTCCTTCTAAGTTGATTGTCTCAGGCATCTTGTCACAGGGGGAGCTAACATGTTGGATTTGAATCAGGAAAGAAGAATGTGGACGAGACCTCCCCCCCCCCTAGAAGGATGGTGCAGGGATGGCAGCCATGCATGAAGCCTGAAGGACAAATAAGACAGATCGAAGCAGCTGTTGCTCTGGCAGAATTATCTTCAAACAAGTGAAACTGATGAAATACCTGCAGTGTTTAACTCTACTTCTGGGAGATTTACACAGCTGGCTGAGGACTGGGCTGTGCGTTTCCAGTGACTACACAGAAACCTGGGGGAAACAGCCTGGGATGGAGCGAAGTGCTTGCTCGCCTACCGAGAGTGACATCTTGAGGTCAATCTCCCGCTCTGCAAGAAGTACGAGTAAAGAAAGAAATCTAAGAAGAAAAGAACCAGAGCCAACCTCAGAACCACGTGGAGGAAAGCCTACATGAGAAAGAAAGAAACACAAGTCACAGGACGGACCATTGGTAAATGGTTTCTCACATCACTCAAGACTTGAGGGCTGGAGAGACAGCTCAGCTGTTAAAGGCTCTTGTTTGCAAAGGCTGATGTCTGGGGTTGGATTCTCAAGTGCCCATGGAAAGCCAGACTCATGGGGTTTGTTTGCAGTAGGAGGCCCTGGCATGTCCATATTCTGTCTAGTCTGCATCTCCCCCACCCCACTGCTTCCCTCTCTAAATAAGTACAACTCAATTAATCAATCAATAAGTTTTTCAAATAGAGATTTGACTAGCCAGAATAGCAGACCTGTGTTCAGGGGTGAAGAGTAGGATGTTTGTAAGCCAGTGTGTGGTGAGTGAGCGTGAACCTGACATTTCTCAGTGGGACACCAGAGTTGATGCTGAAACAGAAGTGTTTAAAATTATGGGTTCAAGTATCAAAAAAAATGGCTAAAGTAGAGTATGGTGTGTCCAATCTGTAAGTCCAGTACTAGGGCAGTTGAAATAGGACAGGACTGAGTTTGAACTTAGCCTGAACTACAGAGTGAGTTATGGGACTGCCTGGGTTAGAGTGAGACCCTTCCTCAAGAAAACTTAAAAGGGGGAGGGGATGAAAAGGGTCTCTCTGCAGAGTGAGAATTGAGAGGACAAGTTGGGTAGATTGATGTACTTATCATTAGCCCTGCCAACAATTTAACTTTTTATTACCATGCATGTATTTAACTTTTTATTACAAACTTTAATATACTGCAACTTAATCACAATCCCCTCCCATTTCCCTCTTTTGACCCCCCCATCCCTATTCCACTGAATCCACCTTCCTCTTTTATTATGATGTCTTATTCACTCTAGTTTATCTTATATGTCAAAGTGTTGATGGGCTTAGCATTGTGAAGGAAATGTGGAGGAAACCCATCCACTGTGAGGTCACGAATACACCCCATAGTTCATGTCCAGAGGACAACGGCCCACAATATTGCTTCCTACCCTCTGCCTCTTACATTCTTTCTGCTCCCTCATCTGGGATGTTCCCTGAGCTTTGGAGGGTATAATAGTGCCATGTCTCATTTAGCACAGAGACCTCTTATTTTCAGCAGGATTCATACATATAGTATCCACACATATTTTCACAATATCCATAGCTTTTACAAAAAAAAAAAAAAAACTGCTCTGTCCAGCAGTGCCAATGCCCTCAGTTGCCCACCAGAACTAGATGGTAAGACTCTATTGCTGAAGATGCCACGTGTTCCAGTTGTAGGACTCTGAGAGATCAAGCCAGAACTCAGCTGGAAGCCTCCTCCCTGCTGGCTAGCATGCAACTTTGATACAAGAAAAACAGTGAAATCGCTTTCCTGTTTCAGTTATATCATCTCTATTTATGAGACACTCAACTTAAAGAAGTTTGTATGGTCTATCTCCAAACACCCATGTGGACTGTTCTCAGGCTTAGATGTAGGTTTATTTATAGCAGAACGTAAAGTATTTTTAAATGAAAAAAGGATAGGTGCATTCCCATCTGTTATGTCCCCAAGTCATACCTTCAAATAAGCAAAAGATCAAAAATAAATGCAAAGTTTCTCTCTAGGAAGATTTGACATTGTTTTTGGCGGTTTTCCTTTCCAGAATCAGAGGAGAGCAATTCCCTCTATATTTTCTTTATTTGTTGTTATTTAACATGTGTTACATGCCAGATATGTACTATAAGGAGTAGTGAACACATTAGTTCTCGTAATCCACAAGAAATCCTTCAGGGTTGTTTAAGTAATGGAACTTTAGATCTGTTCACAACTTTCTGAAGGCCACATAGCTGGGACGAGAGTCCAGGTCTGTAGTTCTGATGCTAAAGTTCTTTGTGCTTTTTGTTTCTACCGCATTGTCCTTGCCAGAGGGGTGGTGAACTAGGAGGCTCAAGGAGTGTATGGAAGAAGAGACCGGGAAAGGCAGAATCTGGCCGCAGTGGCCTGCTACAACTTGTCAGGGTGACCAGGAGTAAAAGACGTTTGGAGGCATCTCGAGCTAGAGCCCCAGCAGCAGGCTGACAGGTGGACAGGCTCTGGTGGGAGGTGGCCGTGCAGCTTCTTTGCAGACATTTGAGCCATACGGCGATAAACCTGTCCCTTAGTTGTAGCTCTGAAGACGACTGTTGAATTTCTCAGGACCTTTTCAGATGCACTGGAATATATCCTGCTTGAATGCCGTGTAATTCAATCTTACCATCGTTTCTCTGTTTAATAAACCAAATCAGAAACGTTCTTTTTTCTTTATCTGAAGTGCAGCAAAGCCACTTTGATGAATTAAGCAGCATTCCCCTTGAAATTGTCTTGAACTACTTAACAACCTGGTGATTCCCTGGCAAGGGTCTCCCTTAAATATAGATAGGTTTTGAACTGTTCCTAATCTATAGCTAAAAGCCTATAGAAGTTACCGCCAATACAGATGTTGCAGTTAACTTTCTCACGGCTGGTATGAACACGTGAGCAGAGGCGGCTTACAGGAGCAAAGAGTTTATTTCAGTCTTATGGTTTTAAGGGGAAGCTTCATCATGGTGGAGGAAATTGGCTCACTTCATCACACACCCATAAGAGAGAGAGCAAACAGCCCACACCAGTAAGCAGGAGCTGACTCTGAACACACAGCATGACTGGACCCAAGATTCCCCCCCTTACCCCCAAGTAGCAAGCTTAAGCAAAACACCAGAGGCTCTGAGGAACATTTGCATTCAAACCACCACAACAGCTCTGCCTCTGGTCTTTGCTAATGTTATCCGAGTTAGTTTGAAAATAATATTTGGGGTGCGTGGCAAACCTGTGTCATCTACTTTATAAAAATTTCCCCTGCCTTCACATAAAGTCTTTTCCTGACACACACACATATTAGAGAAGACTGCAGCAAATATACCATGACTACATTTTTTTTTTTAATAGACAACCAGAAGCCATCCTTAGTGGGGAAATAGGTCCTGATTTACACTAAGGCAAAGACTGAGCATAGACATCAATAGTCCATTTTGAAGAAAGTACTGAAAGGGCTTTAGTCACAAGGGGAGAAAGCAAGAAAATAAGACGCAGAGCCAGGGAGAAGCAGAGAGAGTTGCTACCTGCCTTAGCAATTAAGGGGAAATGGAAGGAGAAGAAAGAATTGGGTCACTCTGACATCTGTTATCCTAGCAATTTTGCTTTCAACATTATTCATAACTATTTTTTTTCCAGTACACAATCTGGCCTCAAAGCAAAGCCGTAGGTATTTGTGAATAAGTACAGTAGTCAGTATATTGTAAGAAGGATAATAAAACCGTGGAGATTTATGATAGGCTACTGTGAAAGGTAGGGAGGATGTATGCATAAAGGGTAATTGCCTTTGAGAAGGAGCATTGCCCACTGCCAAGAGCATTTCACCTTCTCCAAATGTGGAAATTGCAAATTGATCATTCTAAAACATCCTGTACAATTTATAGCCTCCAATATGCCACGTGCTGTGGATTGGAAGAACCCCGTAGTGATGCATCAAGATGGAAAGTTGGAATGGAAGAAAAAGAAAGGATTGAAGAGACAACGTCTTTTCAAAGGCATTGCTGCTCTGGAAAAGCAGCCTGGCTGCCTGCCTCTGCCGAGAGCTGCAAGGCAGCTGCTGCAATGAGCCCTCTCATAGCCTGTGCAGGGGTTGTTGATCAGAGATCAACTGCTGTCTTTCCTGGACTAGTGCTCTGGATGAGGCAGGTGTGGTTTGGGGGGAAAAGGGACAGAAAGGAAACCTGCCATCTTATGGCTGGGATCTCGTGTTCTTTGTGAACCACAAGCGCTTGGATACAAAAGGAGGAAAAGTCAATGAACCAAGAGTCAGGTTGAGGAGCCAGGCTGGTAATTCTATCTACAAGAGTCTGTGGCAGGAAGATCGCAAGTTCAAGGCCAACCTGGGCAGCTTAGTAAGACACTGTCTCAAAATAAAAAGCATAAAAGAAGGCTGGGGAGCTAACTTAGTGATTGTGCACTTGCCTAGCATGAGCAAGGCTCTGAGTCCTGGGCTCTATCCTCACTACTGTTTTATTTAATTTAATTTATTTATTTGACAGAGAAAGTGCGAGAAAGAGAGTAAGAGGGAGGGAGAATGGGCACGCCACGGCCTCCAGCCACTGCAAACAAACTCCAGGCATGTGCGCCCCCTTGTGCATCTGGCTAACGTGGGTCCTGGGGAATCAACCCTGGGTCCTTTGGCTTTAAGAGAAAGACGTGGAATGGGCAGGCCAGGGCCTCCAGCTACTGCAAACGAACTCCAGATGTGTGCTCCACCTTGTGTATCTGGCTTTACATGGTTACTGGGGAATCAAACCCAGGTCCTTAAACTTTCTAGGAAAGGGCACTTAGCAATCTCTCAAGCCCCTTAATACTGTTTTGTTTTGTATTTTTTAAGGTTGAAAGTTGTCACCTTGCTCTTTCTTAGAACTTCTGTACTTGGTGTCCTTGCTTCATCTTAGACTCTGTGCTATAGCACAACTTTGCAAGCAGAGCTTCCAGAGTCGCGTAGGGACAAGAGACACCGACCTGTAAGCTCACGCCGGCGCCATGCAGGGAGGAAGCACAGGTTGCTGAAGACCTGACAGGGACCCGAGACTTTGAGGTTAGAATGGCTCTGTGCTGCTGGGACCAAGAAAGCTCCGAGGAGATGTTAGAATTCAGTAGAAGTGTTGCCGACAGATGTGAGGGCACATCTTGCTTGCTCAGACACGCGGGGAGGTGAAAATTCAAGTGAGGGCAAGATTACAAGGATTCCAGGCTGGCTAACGTGGAGAATCCGTGTAGCAGGGGGCGCGAGGAAGCGGCTTTAACCAGGACACGGCACTGCAGAGAGCGCATGTCAGAAGGACGGAGCAAAACCTTGATGAGCCTTTGTTTGACCTCAACGGGGGGAGGCTGCCACGACCGATCACAAGGCAGCCCTGGGCTTGAGACGTGATTCAGCAGTTAAAAGGCACTTGCTTGCCATGCCTGACTACCTGGGTTCAGCTCCCGAAAACCCACATAAAAGCCAGATGCACAAGGTGGTGCATGCCTCTGGAATTCATCTGCCGTGGAGCAGGCCCTGGTACGCCTAAACCCATTTTCTGTCTGCCCGTCTCTCTCTCTCTGTCTCACTCCAATAAATAAATAAATAAATAAAAATTTCAAAATCAGAAGGTGGTCTCTTCATACTGGTCAGGGTTTCTTTTGTCGCACAGAAGACTTGTAATTTGATGTGATCCCAGGTTCCATTTTCTGCTGTCGTCTCCTGGACTACTTAGGAGAACTTTTCAGAAAGCCCTTGCCTATGCCCATGTCTCCAAGGTTCTCCCCTGTGCTTTCCTCTAGTAGTTTTAAAAGTGTCAGCTCTTGCATTAAGGCTTTAGATCCATTTTTTCTTATTTGTATTTCATACAAGGTAAGAGATAAGGATGTAGTTCCAGTCTTCCATATGTGCAGTTCCAACCTACTAGCACCAAGTCCATAGGCTATCTTCTTCCCAACGCATGTTTTCCACACCTCTGTCAAGAAATCACGTGGGTTTATTTTTTTAGTGCCACACTCTCATCCACTGAACTCTGTCCGGTTTAGTGTCCATGCTTCTGTGGTATCATTGGAAATCAGGCAGTGTGATGTTTCCAGCTTTAGCAGACAGCTAGCTTCAGGTTTCCTGAGATAACTATCCAGACCAGGCACAGTTATGGATTAAGGGATTTATTGAAATTTACAGATCCAGGAGAAGTTCCATAATGGCAGAAGAAGCTGGCCTGTTTCCACAGGACCAAACACAGACAGAGAAGCACAAGCCTAAAAGCCACCCAGCACAGCACACTTCAGGAACTGCAGCTAGGCACACTTTGCATCTCTTTAGACTGGAATCTCAAACCCACCACCACAGCTTAGGGCTGGACCCTAAGATCCACGCTGCGACAGCCCCTCCTGCCAGGTGGCTGCAGATCCAAACTACATGCTAATAAAACACTGAATATATTGGGGTCCATCTATTCAAACTACCACACTAGCATCACACTTTTTGCTCAGGGTTCTTTGGGGTCCTTTTGTGTGGCATGTGTTTTGAAAGCTGTGCTCCCTAATTCTGGGCAGAACACCCTTGCAATTTTGACAGGGCCTGCGCTGAATCTGTAGTGCCTTTTAACCGCTGAGTCATGTCTCAAGCCCAAGGCTGCCTGCTGATGTCACAGCCTCCCTCTGTGCTTGGTCAAGCTCCCTTTTGGTAATGTGGCCATTTTCACAATATTGATTCTGCCAATTCAGGAGCAGCCATGAATCCATTAATCTTCCAGTGTCTTTCTTTCTTTCTTTCTTTTTTTCCCTTCAGTTTTTCAGTTTTCCTTGTAACGTTCTTTCAGCTCCTTGGTAAGGCTTATGTTTAGGTTTTATTGTTATCTGTTTCCTTGTCTTGCTTTGTTTTGAGGCTATTGTGAATGTGAAGTTGTTTTCCTGTGCGGGGGTGGGGGGATTAGGACTTGTCGTATATGCATATGTCTGTGCCCCTCCCGCGTCCTGGGCTTACCTGCGGAGGGGTGGAGAATGTTGGTCTGCATTTGCTGGAACAGAACTTCTGGTGTCTCGCTCCATTGCTTTTCTGCCCAGTCTTTTTTGTGCCAGAGTCTCTTACTAAAACCTGAACTCACTGTTTCTTCACAAGCTAGAAGGATTCCCTGATCTCTGCTCCCTCTTGTGGGACTGGGGTTATAGGGCCTTGTGGCCATGCCAGGCAGTTTTCATGGGATCTGGAGATCTAGACCGGGGCAGACTCAGGCTCCCTTAGGCTCTCAGGGTTCGGCAGGAAGCTTCATGGCTTCATGGCTGAGCCATCTCTCCAGTCCACTTCTCTAGGATTTCTTTTTCAAATGGGATTTTTTTGGTGCATGGAAAAGCTACTGATACTTTGAAATGTTGATTATCAATCCTGCTGTCATGATCAGATCTAAGAGTCTGTTGGAGTTTTGAACGTCTTTTAAGAGCAGGATCATGTCCTTCTCTGCCTTATAAGTCAATATTTCAAGTGCTTCATGGAATAAGGGTACTGAGAGGGGACTTCCTTGTCTCCTTCCTCATTTCTAAGGAAATGTCTTCAGTTTTGTCCCTTTCAGTATCCGGTTGACTGTTAGCTTTTATTATGTTGTGATATGATTCTTCTGTCCAGTCCTTTTCAGAGTTTTTAAAAATTTTTTTTTTTTTTTTTGGTTTTCCGAGGAAGGGTCTCACTCTAGCTAGGCTGACCTGGAATTCACTATGTAGTCTCAGGGTGGCCTCAAATTCACAGCGATCCTCCTACCTCTGCCTCCCGAGTGCTGGGATAAAAGGGGTGTGCCACCACGCCCAGCTTACTTTTCAGAGCTTTTATGAAGAACAACTTTGCCCTAGGAATTTCTGCCTTTGTTGTGATATCCATGTGATTTTTACTAGAGTCTGTCTATAGGCCGTATTGCATTTATTGCTTCGCATGGGCTGTGTTAATCTTGTATCTTTGGAATGAAACAAACTTGACCATAGCATCGTGTATGATCTTTTCTAATGCTGGCTTAATTCTGTTTGCACAGATTTTATGCAGGGGTTTTATATCTCTCCATATCAGGAATATTATTCTAGAGCTTTTGTTTTGTGTCCGGTTTGGTGTTGGGATAATACTGTCTTTAGAGAATAAAGTCTTCTTTTCCTTTTGGCTTCATAGAACAGTTTGAGGACAGCTGGGGTAGTTACTTTATAAAGGTCATGTAGACTTCAAGCCGTGTATCCATCCAGGACTGGCGTGTTCTTGGTTGGGAGATTTTATTACTACTTTAATCCTGTTGTCGTGATTAATTTGCTCAGGTTTTTAATGTCTTCTTTGCTCATTTTTTGGCAGGTCATTTTTATCTCAAAATTTATCATGAGTTTTTAATTTATCAAAGTATTATAAATATAACCACTAATGGTCCTCTAGATTCTAGTGGTCTCCGTTGCAGTGTTTCCCTTCTTGCCTCTAATTTTGTTAACACGCGTCTTCGTTCTTTTGCCTCTTAGTTTCTTCAGCTCTGGGTTTCCCTGTCTTGTCTTTTTAAAGAACCAACCCTTTGTTTCATTGATTTTTTTGGATAGTTCTGTCAAGTCTCTATTTCATTAATTTCAGCTGTGACATTTATTATTTCTTTCTTTCTACTAATGTTGGATTTGACTTCCTGCTGTTTTACTAAGACCTTGAGGCATGCCATTAGGTTATTTGATATCTCTCTGCATTTTGCAAGCAAATGCCTTTAACTGCTGAACCAGCTCTGCAGCACCCACCCCCCGAATTTTAATGTGGGTATTCCTAGCAAAAACTTTGATTCTTCGAACAGACTTCAGCCTTCATTATATTCCACAAATTATGCTAAATTGTGTTTTCAATTTAATTTCATTTGAGGATTTTTTTTTTTTTTTGGTTTTTCGAGGTAGGGTCTCACTCTAGCTCAGGCTGACCTGGAACTCACTATGCAGCCTCAGGGTGGCCTCGAACTCATGGTGATCCTCCTAACTGAGCCTCCCGAGTGCTGGGATTAAAGGTATGCACCACAACACCCAGTTTGAGGATTTTTTTAAAAATCCCCTCCTCCTCCAATTTCTTCAGTGACACTGATCATTCAAAAGCATATAGTGAAAATCTTCATGTGCTGTTGGTTTAAAATTTTATTTTGCTATTGTTTGAATTTCAATTGTGAAAATTTGTTAAGCCTTGCTTCTTAGGATAAACTGTGACCTATTTGGAAAAGTTTTAAGGGTTTCTGAGAAAAATGTATATTTTGTTGTTGCTGGATAGAGCACTGCTGCTCTGGGTGGGTTGATGAGTGGAATGTCTATGTCATGTCCTGAAGAGAGCATCTCACAGCGATCTGCTTCTTCTGGCTCTCACTTTCTTTCCTCCTACATGAGCCTCAGAGACAGTGATGTAGATGTCCTATTTAGAGCTGAGTGCTCAGCAGTCTCCTGGTCTCAGTCCTCTGACCATTTATGAGTCTCTGCGGTAGCCACCACCCATTGGTAAAAGAAGCCGCTCTGACCAAAACTGAGAGCCGCCACTGATCTATGGGCATAAGCATTAATTTATAGAAGGGGGTTGAGGAGATGGCTTAGCAGTTAAGGCACTGGCCTGAAAAGCAAAAAGACCCAGGTTCAATTCTCCAGGACCCACATAAGCCAGACGCACAAGGTGGCGCGGCACATGCATTTGGAGTTCATTTGCAGTGGCTGAAGGCCTTGGAGCGCCCATTCTCTCTGCATCTCTCTCTCTCTCTCTCAAGTAAATAAAATACTTTGAAGAAAGCATTATTTATTAATTAATAGAAGGTACTATGTCTATTTAGCAAAATAAAAGTAGTAACTTTCCCCATAGGACCTATAACGTCCTCAGCCACAGGATTTTGATCAGGTTTCTAGTACCAGGCATGAATTCCTTTCTATGGAGAAGGCCTCAAATCACATGAGGAAGTGATGGGCTGCCCCGACAACAGTCATATGACCATTGCTCTCATGGGTATATCTTGCTTGGTAGGTCCGTAGTATGCCATGTTTATTAGGCTGTTTATTCCCCATACTTCTATTTAGATCCATCTTTCAAACTGTCTATCTCTGCTGAATTTCTCATCCAAATTCCATCTTTTATTCTTAGTATCATTCAACTGATCATTTCTGTTGCCTTTAAAGTTACTGAATTTCTTAAAATAGTCTTTTGAATTTAGTGTCAGCAGTTTCCTTCTGTTGATATATTTTAGTTATTGATGAGCTATGAAGTTTCGTGGGTGTGCTAATATTACCTTGCATATATATATATATATATATATATATATATATATATATATATATATATATATAAAACATGTATTTACATTGGGATATATACTATATATCTCTTTCACTATCATGTGAGAGTTTTTTCAGGTAGCAACTCTCTCTTATGGGTTCAATATCAATACAAATTGACTGAAAATACTGTAACAAAAGCATCAACATCAACATAAACTGGACTATAAATAAAGTCCAAAGCAATTAAAACACCCACCACCTTCTTAGTAACAGTAGGAGTTAAAGTGATGCATACAATGTAGGTTAAAGAAGTTAAAAAATAACAAAGGTAAAATTATTATTAAAAGAGAAGTAAGGCAGGGGAAAGGCAAGAAAAGAAAGAATGAAAGAAACAAGATAAGAAAGAAGTTAGTGCAATATAAAGTATTAGTCAAAATAAGGAGGGAAAATACAATAACACAGATTCAGACCAAATAATCAAAGACAAAATTTTGATTCTATCATATAATTTTAATTCCATTAGTTAATTAAATTTTAATGTAATTTTTATAATAATAAATTTTATTAAATCATAATTCTTATTAAGTTCACATAAGTATATACTGTATGAGAGCATTTTTCCCTTATTTCCTCCCTTTTCTCTCTCCTTCCTATTTCATTAGTCATCTTTGCCCCCACCAGACAGTTTACGTCCACTTTCACGTCATACATACGTATGTGAGCATATGTGTCTATATGAAATCTAGGAAGCTATAGGTGAGATAAAGTTGTTACTCTGAGACTGGCATTTCTCAGTTGCTGGCCTTATGTCCTGAGAAACTAGAGACGTATTCAAACAGCCCTTGTTTATGCCTATGTCTTGAATCACTTTTCCTACTTGCATAGTTCTGTTTCACAGCATCAGGTCTTACATTAAGTCTTTGATATATTTGGAATTTATTTATTTATTTTTTTTGGTACAGGGTGAGAGATAAGGATCTAGTTTCATTCTTCTACATGTGACTATCTAGTTTACCCAGCACCTTTTATTGAAAAAGCTGTCTTCTCCAATATATGTCTTTGGGACTTTTTCAAAATTCAGTTTTTATAGCTGTATGGATTTATTTCTTGGGTCTCTATTCTATTCCATTGACCTACATGTCAACTTTTGTGCCAGCAGCAGCATTCTATTTTTTTTAAATTATTTATTTATTTGAGAGCGACAGACACAGAGAGAAAGACAGGTGGAGAGAGAGAGAATGGGCGCGCCAGGGCTTCCAGCCTCTGCAAACGAACTCCAGACGCGTGCGCCCCCTTGTGCATCTGGCTAACGTGGGACCTGGGGAACCGAGCCTCGAACTGGGGTCCTTAGGCTTCACAGGCAAGCGCTTAACCGCTAAGCCATCTTTCCAGCCCTATTTTTTTTTTTTTAACTATGATCTGTATAATAACTTGAAATCAAGTATAGTGATTCCACCAGGTTTATTCTTTTTACTCAGCATTACCTTGGCTATGTTGGCCTGTTTTTGTGTTTCCATGTGAATTTTAAGACGTTTTTCCTATTTCTGTGAGGAATGGCATTGGAGTTTTCCTGGACTCTGTAGATTGCACTTGGTACTATAGTCATTTTCATAATATTTATTTTTCCATGAGGTCACCATATTTTAGTATCTTCTTCCATTCCTTTCCTTCGTGTTTGAAAGCTTTCATTGTAAGCAGTCTCAAGGCGTAATGCATATGAATGGGACTATTTTCCTGACTTCTTTCTCAGCATGTTTGTTATTAGTATGTAGGAAGCTGTTGGGCTTTGTGTGTTAACTTTGTGCCCTGCTGCTTGGCTAGAGTTGTTTAACAACTCTAAGAACTTTCTGATGGCGACTTCAGTGTCTCATATGCAGGATCGTTTCACTGACAAAAAGGGATCTGCTGACTCTTTCTTATAGTTCCCAATCCTTCCTTTTATTTCCTGCTCATCTTGTTCTGCCTGATTCATTAGCACCGCATTGAATAAGAGTGAACACCCTTGTCATGTTCCTAATTTTAGTGGAAATGCTTTGAGGTTTTCTCCATTTAGCTTGGAGGCAGGCAAGTTGAGGCCATACTTTAGCCACTCAGAATCCTGCTTGGCTTGAGCAATAAATAAACATACCCTTCTTCTGACAACAAACCCAGCAACCTCTAGGGAACCGGGATCCCCACCTGTATTGAACTGCACATCACGCCCCTAGCGACCAATCCATGTGCACTGCCCTCTAGTGGTCCGCTGCCCCTTTGGTAGTGCATCCAAACCACCACTTTGCTGTTAATAAATTGCCGTTGCATTTCACTTCTGTGTGCACATTTACCCAACTACCTGAGTAAGATGCCAAGAACCTAGAAACACATAGAGATCACCAGTGACACTATAATGCTGCTATAGGTTTATTTTATATTGCTTCAATTTCGGTGAGATATGTTTCTTCTCTTCCGAGTCTCTAAAAGAAAACAGCTTTATTTTTTTCTCCTTGCTCTAGAGGAGGAGCCTCTCCCCTTCCCCCAGTCGTATTGGTTTTAGAGTTCACCAGGTATGGTGGTAAGAGTTGTTCTGTTTGGTTCTTCTCAGACCCAATCAAATGGTGGCTCTCCTTGTGGTCATCTACTGAGCTAGTGTGGAAAGTCCCACTGGGACTTAGAGACATAAAACACAAGGCGCTTGTGAGCCCTGTGGCCTAAATCAGGTGGGAGGAGCTCTCCTAAGATGGTTCCACAATACTGTCACTGTGGCGGGGATGAAGACTGAGGATTTCCCTTAATCTTTTAGGGACCTTGACTCAGGTGAAACCAGATCCTTGGCTTTGACACAGTAAAGAATTTCAGGAAAAGCTAGTAGGAACCAGAGCTGGAGTTCATTAAAGGACATTTAAAAATATTTATTTATTTATTTATTTGAAACACAGGGAGGCAGATAGAGAGATAGAGAATGGGAACATCAGGACCCCCCCAACCCCCCCCCATCACTGCAAACAAATTCCACATGCAGTTGCCACCTTGTACATGTGCTATGCTATGTAGGTACTGGGGAGTCAAAGTTGGGTCATTAGGCTTTGTAGGCAAGTGCCTTAACTGCTGAACCATCTCTCTGGCCCCAGGACATTTTAAACCTGAGGATTAACAGAAGGAAAGAGACACTCAGGAAGGAAAGACATCCCTAAAATCATGGGTGTGGGCTTCAGTAAGAGCGAGATGCTTGTCATTGTTTTACAACAGTCATATATAGGAATTTGGTAAGTTGTGAAAGTATTGTCATCAAAGAGAACTGTTAAGGAATCTCAGATTACAGGAGCACCTGGAAGGATTACAATTGATGAGGCAAACTCACAGATCCAGAGGTGTAGGTTTATTTACTGCAAAATGAGTTCGTAGTTTTGGTTGAGAGCCTCAGAAAATGTCTGGGAACATAAATGAAGCTCTATTTGACGTCACACACAGTCAGACCTGAAGGCCTAGCTCACTGCTGCTTTAACATAAAATATTCATGTATGGGAGGAACCTTATGTCCATGCCAGCAACCTTCCCAGCAAATATTGTTGTTACTTCTCAGATGGTGACAGGCTTCAAATTCAACCACTTCTCCATGGTGAGTGAATCCTTTCCCTTCTCTTGTCCCTGTAATTTTCCCTGACCCTCTGTCCAGCCTCAACATGGCATTTCTGAGTAGGCTAGAAAGTTCAGGGAGCATCGTATCCCATGCTGGGGTGCAGAGCGCCTGTCTTAAGCTGCATTTTGGCGAGGTGGTGTCAGCTGTAGCAGGGATGGAGACAGCTTCATGCTGCCATCCACAACCCTTCCACTTTGGGGACCTTTAGTCTGGCAAAACGAGATCCATTGCTTGGCTACAGAAAAGAATTTTGGGATGGAGCAATAGGAAACAGAATCAGAGTTTATTAAAAGATTTTTTTGTTTTGTTTTGTTTTTCAAGGTAAGGTCTCACTCTGATCCAGGCTGACGTGGAATTAACTATGTAGTCTCAGGGTGGCCTCGAACTCATAGCGATCCTCCTATGTCTGCCTCCCGAGTGCTGGGATTAAAGGCATACACCACCACGCCCGGCTTTTGAAAGGTTTTTTTTTTTGGCTTTTCGAGGTAGGGTCTCACTCTAGCTCAGGCTGACCTGGAATTCACTATGGAGTCTCAGGGTGGCCTCGAACTCACGGCGATCCTCCTACCTCTGCCTCCCGAGTGCTGGGATTAAAGGCGTGCGCCACCATGCCTGGCTTGAAAGGTATTTTTAATACAGATCAAACACATGGCTTAATGTAAAAAAGATGTGCTCAGGGAAGAACGAGGCATATTGGAGTATGGGCTTGGGCTTCTAGGAGAGATTATGCCTTTTTGTCTTTACAGTGCTTGTATATATGACGTATAAAACATAATGTGTGTGTATATGTAGCTTTCTAAGTGGCATTGTTCAGGAAGTGTAAATGAAACAAGGTTAAAGGATTTTCTTTTGTAAACAAGGTGGTATTGGGGGGTTATGAGAAGTATTGTTTACATATAGAAATGAGAAGGGAGGGAGAAAGGGAAAGAGGAGCGTTTAGAGGGAGAGACTAAAAGTCAAGGTTGGGGCTGGAGAGGTGGCTTAGTGGTTAAGGAGCTTGCCTGCAAAGCCAAAGGACCTCGGTTCAATTCCCCAGGACCCACGTAAGCCAGATGCACAAGATGGCACATGCATCTGGAGTGCATTGAAAGCCCTGGTGCGCCCATTCTCCCTCTCTCTCTCTCTCTCTCTCTCTCTCTCTCTCTCTTCCTCTTTCACTCTCTCAAATAAATAATTTTTTTTAAAAAGTCAAGGTTACAAATCATTTGGTCCTAAGTAAGAAGTTCATTCATTGGCTTAAACATCTTTGGGATGTTTTTAGGAAACACATTGTCTCTACGGGTGATCTTGGTTTTACCCACAGCGTGTGACATTTCCCGAGTGCTGGCAGGAACCCAGATCTCAGGATGAAAGACCTCTTCTCCTCCCCATGTCTCCTTTCCTGTGTCCCTTTCATTTTCTTTCTGTTCTGCTGTAGTGTTGTGCTATGTGATTGTGGAGCTCAGAGATGGGCCTGTTCTCGCCCCTTTTCCTGCCACCCTCGCTGCTCCCTGTAGGAAACTGGTTTTTTTTTTTTTTCACAATCCCCGCAGTCAGGTTTCCTGGGCTTGACCTGGTCACCTGCCTTTCCCTGGAGCCAGATACCTGTTGTTTTGTCATCCATCATTCCTCCCTCTGAAGAATTTCTTTTTTAAACTAGCCATTGTTTCAGGGATTCTGTACTAAACTAAACTCAAGCTTATTCACCAGTGACCACGAGTTTTGATCTTGGCCTTGATCTTCTCTGAGTTTTTGACATGTTGTCTCTGGAGGAGGCTATGCAGAGACATCATTTCACCTTTATAGCTTACAGTCTACTTGGTGTACACAAAACCATTTGATTCCTTTTTTAATTATGTTTTATTTATTTATTTATTTGAGAGAGAAAGAGGCCATTAGAGAGCATGGGTACGGCAGGGCCTCTAGCCACTGCAAAGGAACTCCAGATACATGCACCACCTTGTGCATCTGAAACTTGGGTCCTTAGGCTTTGCAGGCAAGTACCTTAACTGCTAAGCCATCTCTCCCGCCCCACTTCTTTCTTTTCAGCTCCAAGAATCCCAGGGAAGGCTTCAGAATGGAAGCCAGTGTACTGCAGCATTTGCTGGCTACAGACTCCACCATTCTGGGCTTCCTTCCGATGGATAGAATGCCCTGCTTTCTAGTTTGGTAGCAATGACTTTTGCACTAATGATAGCAAAGGCTTATCCTCATGCTCAGTTGAAGATACTACATGGAAAAAATATAAATAGTTATTTCCATGAAGATAGTCCTTAGGGACAGAAAACAGAAAGAAAACTTCCTGAACCCATAACTACTCCCTTAGGGATGAAGTGGGAGGCTTTGAGAAGAGCCCTCGGCTTCACAGTTGTCACGTGGCTTTTCCTGGGGACAGTCCTGGGGAACGAATGCTGCAATGTCTATTTGCCTTAGATGGTGAGTTTGCTGGCAAACTGAAGACTCTGCCAAAGTCCAGTTGATAAATCAGTGAGTTTGCTGGGGCTGTTTGTGGAATCTGGGGTGTCTCTCAAGTAGATGCCTCAGCAGGAAGTCCCACACTCAGCCAAGCTGACCTCCCACCCACTGTAGACCTACTAAGACCACATGCAACTGTGTTGGGGTCTATTAGCCGACTCCCCTCCTTCCAGGAAGGAGTGTTACCAGTCTCATTACGGCAGGCCTGGCTTTCAGCTGTAGTATTCAGCCTGTCTCTCTGGTTAGACTGTGTAGCTAAGGACTTCTGTACTTCACATCGCCAGCTCTGCTTCCTGATAACAATGATCATGTTGATAATTGTTTCCTTGAGTTCTTGTCTTGCAACCCAGGAAGGACAAGGGCAGACACGGCAGGAGGGGAAATTAAACAAGATCTTATTTTAGAATTAAATCATAAAGCTTTCACACTGGGAGGGATCCTGAACAGATAACTGCTTTGGGACTTGGGTCAGGGGTTCTTGAATCCTTAGGGATGTAAATTAGGCATCAAGTTGGGGGTGGATTGGGTTGGTCACTTTAAATGTACACGGGGGATCTTGATAGGTTGGTGGTGAGTTACCAAAAGAACATGGATTCTTACCAAAAAGGAGTTCTGAGAGGGAGGAAGAACCAAAGTTCTAAGAAGCGGGAAAAAAAAATTAAATAAAAAAGACCATAGGCTCGTGGTCAGCTGAACTCTCTTAGTGGGTCAGGGTCTTTTTGGATCTCAGTTCCCAGACTCTGTTCTCCGGGTTTACCACTAGTAATATGCAATTTATTATTAATTATTATTATTAATCTCCATGTTCAGAGGCTCTGTCAGGACCTACAGATGTCTGCTTCTTCTTTTTGGGTTTGTAAGCCTACCTGCTACCTACAAAACATGGTCTGCCTTCCTCGTATTTCCTATTGGTGATGTGCCTGAAGGAAACAGTGTGCATCGTGAGCAGCAAGCAGCTTCTTTATGTGGATGTAGATGCCGTAAACTGCAAAGTGTTTATGTAACTGAGAAAAGCGTTGTCGGCGGGCTGAGCTTTAAGTAGGGCGATACTTCTTCTGAATTTATGCACTTCTCAGCAGGGTCAGATTTAACCCAAACACATATAATTCTTGGTTAAAATAAATGCACTGTTACCTGTGGCACCAATATGCTTCTCCTCCCGGAAATAAATTTCCATCCCATTTTCAAGGCCCAAACGAGCCTTTTCTTATTTCCCTGTGCTGTCTCTCCCTCCACTGAATGCCATTGGCACAAAATCTGACTTATTTCCTCCATATTTTTCTCTATTCACTAAACTGAAAATCTGGCATTAGTGTTATAGGCATGGCTCTGAGCCCAGAGGATACCCATTGAGATGCCAAGGTTCTTCTGTTCCAGAGGAAAGGATTGGACACATGGTTAGTGATAGCAATAAAGACAATGTACTAAGAAAGTATGTTAGACCATCAATGCAGACACTTGAATAGGCACTGCTGGCCAAGCTGAAGCACCTTTGAATTATAACTCTATTATCTAGTACTTTCCTGCCTCCCTCTAATCCCACCTCCCTGCTTAGGCAAAGGCAGAGCAGCAGGTTAGCTGGACGGACTATCCCCTTAGAGGCCCTGAAGAATACGAGGCCTTTTTTATCTTCCACTCTCTCTCCCTCCACTGCCTCCATGCTTCTCACATAGCCTGGGCCCCAGTCACACCCTTACCCATCACCCCCCCCCCATAAACTCATACAAAGGGATACCTCAGATATCTGACCTCTCTGTCTCTCTGTCTGTCTCTCTCTCCATATGGAGATATATATATATATATATATCGCCTGTGGTATGGCACTACAACTACCTAGTTCTACAATGCATTTATCTCGGTGCCTCTCATAGAACCAGCCTATTCTCCCACTGTTTTCCTTCTGGACAAAATCTATCAGAAAGAGAATGCGGACGCAGGAAGGGTGGCAGCGGTAATGACACCTCGCCAGCAGCATGGAGAGCCTTGATCGGTGGTTTACGTAGCAACATATCCTGCTGGGGTGGGGGGGGCGGGCGCCCAGGCACACTCTCTCTCTCTCTGGCATGCTCTTTTTCTCTCTATTTCCTAACCAGCAGTTCGGAAGGTTTCCAGCCTTCCTACCGCCTTTGCTGTCTTTCCTATGTTAATCTTGATCCTCCCCGCCCCCCTCCAACATTTTTTTTCCCCTTTTCTCCTACCTCATTAGAATGTAGTGTCCAACCTTGAGTTTGTCACTTCTTGACTGTGATATTGATCAAAGCATTAGCATGCCGGTTTTCATTTTCTTTGTTTTCAAAGAAGATAATAACAGGGCCCTGTAAGGCTTTTGAAGGGAATAGGCAGGATGAAGGGTGTCAGTGGACTGAGGAAACGGCACTTGCAGGACAGTGAGGTGTTAGCAGCTCGCCCAGCTCAGCCGGCGCTCTCAGCCGGGATCCCGCCAGCCCACCAGGCTCTCACTAGTGCACACAATAAAACAAAAATTCAAGTGTTGAAAAACGACGAAGAGTCACTGGAAAGTTGCCTAGAGCCACACTTTGCAGAAAGTTAACATCAAGGCATGAGTTGGTGGGGGCGGGGGACGCACATTTAAGAAGCATTTGAAGAGAGAAAGAGAAACAGAATAGCAGAGCTTACACAGAAACAGAATTGAATATTGACTCAACAGCAGTAGCCTTGGGCATAATCCGATACAATTTGCCAGTATCCATCCTGTCCCCGCCCACTCCAGGGAATGGAAACAACCTTAGAGAGTAAGGTCCCAGATATTCTCATCTGAATATCTGCCTATTACAGAAAACAGTGGTTCAGACATTTGTGAAAGCAAGGGGTGAGGATGGGTATGTCTGTTCATAGCAGGTACCGGTTCAGCAGTCAAGACAACCAACAGGAGCATGAGATGCCTCTGATATCCACCGCCCACCAGCCTCCTCTCTCCACTCACCCACTGCCCCTTTCCTTCCGTCCTGGCTCCTCACACATCCCTCCTGCGCATGAAGGGGCATTTTGCCCCCGTTCCAGGCAGGGCTGAGTGCAGAAGCGTCACTGAAGTTTCTAGGTTCTTACGTTGCAGGACAGGGAGCTGTACCAGAGACACATGGTAAGGTGATCGGAAAAAAGGTACTTTGTTAACAAAGAGCAAGGCGCTCGCTAGAGTGGGGGTGAGCTAGGGAGGTAGAAAAGACATGCACCCCAGAAGCCTCGGGCCAGGAGCCTCCTTTATAGTTGGTTTGCACAGTGCCTGCCTTCCAGCTTTTGCTCCTCGTAAGGACATAGGAGGAGCACCGCAGCTCCTTTAGTTTTCCTTTCCCGGCCTTGGGGTCAGTGTTGCCGATTTCAAGAGAGCTGCCTTTCCTGCTGCCCCCTCTTTACAGCTATGCTCAGAATGAGATCATCCTTATTTACTGTAAGGTTCAGGAGTGACCAAGACCACGGAGACCACTCTGAGGCAAAGACGGAAGCTTTTGCTTTTATTCGGGGGTGGTGTGTGTGGGGGACACTAGCTGCCAGGACTGACTCTCAAGAGCGGAGCACAATCGACTGAGATTACAGACAGTGGACTTTGTAGAGCTCTTCAGTTGGGGGATGGTGAGGAAGGGATAAGTGAAAGAAAGGTTTCTTTAGGGGAGATCTAAGCTAGCCAGGGTGTGGCACCACAGCAGTGACATGATGCCCTGGGAGGTAAGAGGGCAGGACACCTCGACCTGGGGCATTGTTAGGCATGGAAGGGATAAAGGCTGGGCGGTTTTGTGAGGAATGCGGATGAGCCACTTCCTTGTGTCTGTCACCATCTTGCTGTCTTTGGTGACTCCACTTTGTCCTGACCTAACATTTACCTTTAAAGAAGTTAACTAGGTCCTCGTGTCTCAGAGCTTAGGTGAGGAATGCCTCTCCCTTCCAGCTCTACCTGTGGGTCAGATGAGGATGTGACAATCCAAACCTTACCTCCCTCAAGGACATTCTACGCACAAATCCAGAACACCCTAACAGCTGACCATAAAATTCAGATCTAGGAAAGGTAGGTTTGAGTCACCTGGAGCTGCAGATGGCTTAATAGCCCTTCCCTTAAAGTTCCAGACCCCCTCCCCGCTTTGCTAAAAGGCTTACAAGCACCTCTCTTCTACTACTTTGTGGTTCAGCCCCCCTTCCTTTCACACCAAGCTCCATCACTCCTGGGCGCTTGGCATTAAATAAAACTTTAGGCCCAGGAAGTGGTTTGTCTTTGTCTTTCTGACCATTTGGCTTATCTTGAAAGCATAGAAGGCATTTTCCTCTGTCATAACTCTCTTGTGTAATTCCTCTGTAACCCTGCAGAGTCGCACTGATTAAACCCAACCTCTGGGTCTCTATGGTCTCTGATCAAGGAGACAGGCAATGGCTGCCTCCTGGGACAAGCCAGAGGCAGCTTGGGGAAGGCAGTGTGAGTTGCCTCTCCAAGATGCGCAGCAAATGCCAGGAGGCTCTTGTTTTTGGCCTGATACATTTAGGCTGTCAGCCATTCCTGGATAGTTGTTGTTATGAAGAATAAAACAGATCTTTAAAGAAGATGTTGAACAAAATTCAAAGAATATAATCTTTGTCAAAAAAAAAAAATCTGATGCTTTCACAGCCTAATGCTGCCTCATTTGTGTGAAGGGACATTTTCAGATAAGAATATGTTTTGACTTTAAAATCTCAGAATAAAAAAAAAAAATGTGTGCTGAGCATGGTGGTGCACGCCTTTAATCCCAGCACTCGGGAAGCATAGGTAGGAGGATCATCGTGAGTTTGAGGCCACCCTGAGACTCCATCGTGAATTCCAGGCCAGCCTGGGCTAGAGTGAAACCCTACCTCGAAAATTGCTGCATCAGTGACCACATTGTCTTGACTAATTTCAAAATCAGGTGTGTGTTAAGGTGGGACATTTGGAAGAATATGTTATTTGGTATTGACACACACACACACACACACACACACAAAACTGAGATCACATATAAAAAACTCATTATAAGGTTGTTCAACACTATCCTATTTCAAAATTTGGGCTGGAGAGATGGCTTAGCAGTTAAGTGCTTGCCTGTGAAGCTCTCAAATAAATAAATAAAAATAAATAAAAATTCAAAATATAGGAAAATTGTCCCTTAGAGGTATTGTTTGTGGGATTGGAGAGATGACTTAGCAAGTAAGGTGTTTGAAACCAAAGGACCCATGCTCGATTCTCCAGGATCCACCTAAGCCAGATATACAAGGTGGCATATGCATTTGGAGTTAATTTACAGTGGCTAAAGGCTCTGGCATGCCCATTTGAAAACACACACACACACAAAAGTATTGTTTGTTTTCTATGAAATTTACATTTATGCCTGGAAGGAATTGATTTTATTATTTATTTATTTTAATTACACATAATATGTTACTTCTCTGAAACCCAATGAGCATGTGACTATGACTATGTCAAACTTGTAATAAGAACAAGGTGTCCGCATCTGTTTGTTGTGCTCTTGGGACCTTCCTGTCATCCCCACTTACTTGCTGGTTGAGGAAGGCGAAAGGGAAAGGGTTGCCACAGCCTGTTTTGTGGTAACCACTGGAGGGAAGAGTCACAGGTTGGACCCGACTTACTGAGACTGACCGTTCTACGTTGAACAAACCTTGGAGGTACAGAACTGAAGCTCACTGGTGGAGCCACATCTGTGTTAGGGGGTCATGTAGTTTGCCTACTGTTGTAGTTAACTTCTCCTTGCTGGCACAAAGCGCCTGACCAGAAAGAGGCAGCTGATGGGAGGGAAGTTGTTTATTTTGGCTTGCAGTTTCAAGGGGAAGCTCCATGATGGCAGGGGAATACATGGCACGAACAGAAGCTGGACATCACCTCCTGGACAACATCAAGGAGACAACAGCATCATGAGAATGAGCTGGACTGTAACTGGCTACAATACCCATCAGCCAGCCCTCAACAACACACCCCCATTGTTAAGGTTCCAAGTCTCAAATTGCCACCAGCTGGGGACTTAGCATTCAGAACACACACGTTTATTGGGAACACCTAATCAAACCACCTCAGCAAACCTTAGCCATGGTCATGTAAGGATAAGAATGTAGGTTAAGGGCCACTTGCTCAGCCTTAGGCCATTATTAGTTGATCATTCTAACATTCGTACCTGGACTAATAGTCTCACATCACTGAGGCAAACCTCTCAGAGGATATTGCTACCTTAGCAGGTCTATATCATATCATATCATATCATATCATATCATATCATATCATATCATATCATATCATATCACTCCTAAAACCTGCAAGTGCTACCAGATGGCACCTGTAACCTATAGAAAATGCTTCCTCATCTTGCTGTGAGTGCATTCATTTATGCATCTTTTTGCAATGTGTTTGTTAATGTTCATGTTTCCTCTTCCATCGTTACATCCTTTGTGGTAACCTGAGTCTCTTCTTGAGCCACAGTGCTCTCACATTTGTTTTGGAATCATTTTCTTAGCTACTTTAAAGCCATTATTTTATGTCTACAAAGGCAGAGCAAGGATCTTTCACAGTGTAATGGTGTCCTCTGTGACAGTGAAAATTAAGGACTTGTCTAGGATTGTAAAAGGATGATGTGTGGGGGGGAGAGGCACATTTCAGTCACTGCTGTATGGCTGGGAGGGGTTGTTTGAATCCTGCTCTGACTGCTAAGCTGAAAGCAGATACAGTTGCCAGCAGAGGGGACCAAGGCAGGGCTCACTTGGCAGGGAAACTTGCCCTCTGAGAGCTTCGACCTGCTTTCTTCTAGTGATAATTGCCCAAGTCACAGAGGTGTTCCTCCTGCAATGCCTTGGGGAGTATCAAGGCAGCCCTGTCTTCTATTGTCTTCCCACCAGGTATAATTTTAAGCTTTGAAAATATTTAATTTATATTAATTTATTTCAGAGAGAGAGATGCAGATTGAGAGAGAATGGGCGTGCCAGGACCTCCAGTTGGTGCAAACAAACTCCATATGCATGCGCCACCTTGCTCATCTGGCTTACATGGGTCTTGGGGAATCAAACCTAGGTCCTTTGGCTTTGCAGGCAAGGGTCTTAACTGTTCAGCCAGCTCTCCAGCCCTAATACGAAGTTTTTAATCCAGAAGCTATTCCTCTGTGTAGCCCTGAGAGCCTGCCATCAGCTTAGATAGAGAACAGTACTATTACATAGAATATTAAATGCATGAATTTGAGTGGAACCGATTTCTAGTGCCAAAACACAATTTCTGGAGCTGGGACGATGGGATAGTGTGTAAGAATACTTGCTGTGTAAGCATCGGGACCTGAGTTCATTCCCCAGACCCTCCATAAAAGCCAGGCATGGCTGCACACATCTGTAACCCCGGGGCTACGGAAAGCAGAGACAGGGCAATGAGTGGAGCTTGCTGGGAAGACAGTCTAGCCAGAATGTGAACTCCAGCCTCAGTGATCGATCCTGTCTCAAGGAAGTAAGTCAGAAGAGCAATAAAGGAGGATACCAGGCATCGTCTTCTGGTCTCCACGTGTTTGTGCACAGGGGCAGCATATATGTATAAACACATGCATATAGTTCATACATACACACGCAACCAACACCACCAACCATAATAGAACATAAGAAAATGCACCAGCGGATGAAGAGACTGGAAGAGGAACAAGAAGTTAGACTTTCACTGGGTGTTGTAGTGCATGCCTTTAATCCCAGCACTCAGGAGGCAGAGGTAGGAAAATTGCCATAAGTTCGAGGCCACCCTAAGACTACATAGTGAATTCCAAGTCAGCCTGAGCTAGCATGAGACTCAACCTCAAAAAATAATTTAAAAAAACACACCAGGTTGGACTTTCAGCAGACCTCTCTGATGCATGTAGTATGCAATTTTGTTCCAAAGATTTGCAATTGGGGAATATCCCTCCCTGCTTTTTTTTTTTTTTTTTTTCCATTCAGATGGTGGCTGGCAGCCCAGCATAGATGACCCAGGACCTGAACACTTTTATTCACCTAGAAACATGATTTGAAATCAGCTGCCAGTTAATAGGATAACAGATTCTGCCTCGTTTCTATTTTTGCACTTATCATTCAGAGACACATTTTTTCATAAGGGGCCTCGATATGTAAAACATATGAACTCAAACCATATGGAGTGGAAGAAGAATCGGATATTTGGTGTAGGGAGTAGATTTACAACTGGATTTGTTAAGCAATCAGCCCCCTGCTGTCTCTACCTTTCCACAGTTTCCTGCTCGGCTGTTCTTCCCCCATTCTCTTCAGTTGAGATGGGAGCGCCGCCTGGGCCCCAGCACGGCAGCCCTGGTGGATTTGCTGAGCATCTTTCTGCCTATGCCTTTCATGGTTACCTCAGTGTGGGGATCCGCTGTGGTGGCTAAAGACCCCTGGAAATCGAGCTGCCTCTCTTTCCTTTTACAGGAAAAAAAACAAGGCAGTTTGAATGCAATGGATTTTGTAAGAACCTAGCCATAGAATCATCACTCCAATCCTTTTGTGTAACCTCTCCTTGCTTTCTCTTGAGAAGAAATCATGTTGTTCAGAAGTGGGAGGCCCCTGCCCCCCTCCAAACCAGGCCATTGCAAAAGGCACATTCCTCTCCAGTGAGGACCTTTAACTTCTCCTTTTGGCTGATCAGTGACCTGTTTGTCTTAACCCTTCTCTCACCAGTCTTTTGATTACAAGGAAATTCATTTCCTTGCCAACTGGCTTCTATGTAAGTTTGGGCAAGGGGAAGCACTGTGGGATAAAAGAGGGAGGCAAGGGACGGTATTTATCTCTCTTTCTGTCTCCTTTTGCCTTGGAAAATGTTTCCTTCAATATCCATGTCTCTCCTTTGTCCTTAAAACCCAGTCCAGCCAGAGTTCCAGGTCCTTCTTCATAGTCTTCACTCCTAGCCTCTGCTTTTCTTCTAGGTCCTGCCTCACACTGGTGACCTTCTCTGAGTAGACATGGCTTCTGACAGCTGCCATTGCTTCATGTAGATTCAAGGCACTTTCATATCTATGTGGCCAATTTCCTGTGTTGTTTCTTGTTTACATAAACATGATTAGATATGCCTAAGAGCCATTTGTATTTGTTTTCTATTGTATGGTGTATTTTTTCCCCAATAAACCCAATATGAACTCTGTATTACATCATCTATTCACCCCAGACAGAGCACTGAGAACAAAATGGGAGAAATGATTCCACCAAGTCCAGCTTAGTGAACCAGTCAGTTTATTGGAGTCATGGGAGTGACTCAAAAGCAGCTGCCTGGTCACAACCCCAGCGTGCATGGGCAATGACTCATGCAAGCTGCATCTCTGGAGGTCCCTGCATAACTTGCAGGCATTTCAGATGATCAGAGTCATCTCTAAGCAGGAATTGTTACTGCTCATATAACCTTGCTTGGGGGAGAGGAAGTCAGGGAGTCTTGTGAATTTTGTAAGTTTCATAAGCTTCCTGAGCCTTGTAAATTTTGTTTGCTTCTTGAATTTTGTGAGTTTTATTTACTTTTACTTCTTATAAGCCTCCTTCCAGTAGGGAATGTTTTAATGAAGAGAAGATAGCTACACAACACATTTATATTATTCAGTAGATTTTTCTAATTAATTTTAACGAACTCTGTATTAATATATAGTAATATTTGTCCTTTTTTGTTGTTTTGTTTTGTTTTTTGAGGTAGGGTCTCACTCTGGCCCAGGCTGAACTGGAATTCACTATACAGTCTCAGGGTGGCCTCTAACTCATAGCAATCCTCCTATCTCTGCCTCCCAAATGCTTGTATTAAAGGCGTGTGCTACCACGCCTGGTGAATATTAATCTTTTGTCTATAAATTGATATTTTATCTGGTTTTGAATTTTCTTCTTTTTATTTTAACTTTGCTGAAGGTGTGCTCTAGATATTTTTTTTCCTTTGGCATGCACAGGGTTTCTAAAAATTGTTTTATGAAATTGAAACTATCACTAATTTTGATGCTGCTTTTAGAATTCCTAAATTAATCACAGTTAAAATGTCTTACCCTATTTTAGTATTTTCATGGTTTCATGTTTTAAAATATGTAACTGATTCTGGGAAGATATTCAAATGAATCACAATATATGCAGTTTCATTTCTCTTTCTTTTTGTAATGGTTACCTACTTATGCTAATGCAATTTTCTGAGTAGATCACTGTATTACTTCACTTTCTATTGCTCTAACAACTTGGACCTGGACCTGAGTAATTTCCGAAGAGAGGACAGTTGTTTAGCTTATAGTTCTGGGATTTTGACTACATGGCACTGTCAGCTGGCTCCATGAGGGTCACGGTAGAAGGCATTACAATGATGAAAGAATACAGAAGAGATGACATGAGACATAAGCTGGTTCTTCTTAAGGTCGTGTTTACTCAACAATATTAGTGGCGCAGTGGGGGCTGGAGAGATGGCTTAGCAGTTAAGGTGCTTGCCTGTGAAGCCTAAGGACCCATGTTCGGCTTTCCAGATCCCATATAAGCCAGACACACAAAAGGTAAAGCAAGTTCAAGGTCACACATGCTTACTAGGTGGTGCAAGTGTCTGGAGTTCAAGTGCAGTGGCTGAGGTCCTGGCATGCCAATTAACTTTCTCTCTCTCTTTCTGACTCTGTGTGTGTCTCTCTCTTTCTCTAAAATTAAAATAAAATAATGGTGCAGTGAGTTTCATTACGGTATTTCCATACATTTTTATGCATGTCTTTGGTCAAATTCTCCCTTCCTACTTCCCTCCCTTATTCATTCTCCTTCTCTCCTCTTTCTTCAAACTGCTTCCCATTCCTCAGAACCCAGCATCTGTTTTTCATACCTTTTTTTTCTATACATGAGAGGAAGCATATAATACTCATTTTTTTATATCTAGCTAATTTTGGTTAATATGGTAACCTCTGATTCCATCCATTTTCCTGCAAGTGACATGATCTTGCTGTCCATTGTGACTAAAGCTTCACTGTTGTATAATTTACTTTCCTTGTTGTGACAAAATACCTGACCAGAGGCCAGTTGAGGGTGGAAGGGTTTATTTTGGCTTACAGTTTGGGTGGATACAGTCCATCACGGCAAGGAAGATGCAGTGGCAGGAGCATGAAGCAGCTGGTCATGCGATGGAACGATGGAAAATTACAAAATTCCTGGGAAAGAAGGCCTGAGGCTGCTATGGCAACCCCTTCCTGCCCAAGGACATGAGCCCCCCCCCACACATGTACTTGGTTTTAGAATTTCTCCCTTGTATGTCTCCTCCCTATCTCCTCGTGTGAATTGCAGCCACTAACTTCCACATATTTGCCTCTGTAATGCCTACTTGCGTGCTGGCTTCCATTTTTACTGAAACTGTAAGTTGGAAGAACACACAGTGCCCGGGGCTGGAGACGTTCAGGAGGTATCCTGAATCTCCCCTTTTCCACCCAGATTGGTGTTGGGTCAATCTCCGGAGGGGCATTTCTATAACAGTCACATTGTATCTGTAGTCAGGAAGCAGAGCGAGGAATGTGTTGAATCTTTAGCGCTCAGTCGTCTTTCTCCTTTTTATTCAGTCTAGGACCCTAGCCCATGGGATCCCATTAGGATAGGTCTCCCCATTTCAATTAACCTAATCTAGAAAACTCCTCATAGACATACCTAGAGGTTTCTTTCCTAGATCATTCTAGATCCAGTCAAATGATCGACTGTCTATCTATATCTATATCTAAATCTCTATCCATATCTATATATGGTGCAGTTTAACAATGTGTGTGTCTGTTGGAGGGTACCTAGGCTGACTCTACAACCTGCCCATTTTGAATATGGCAAACCAGGGCCACATGTGTAGGTACCTCTGTGGTTGGCTGACTTCATCTCCTTTGGATATATACCCAGAAGAGTGGTATAACTGAGTTATAAGGTAGACCTGCATTTAGTTCTTTTGAAAAAAAATCTTTAAGCTTTTTGTAATACTTATTTATTTACTTGAGAGAGAGAAAAGAGAAAGAATATGGGGACACCACAGCCTCTTACCCCCGCAAAAAACACTGTACACACCTACCACTTTAGGTGTCTAGCTTTTTATGAACACTGGGTGTGGTGGTTTGATTCAGGTGTCCCCCATAAACTTAGGTGTTCTGAATGCTAGGTTCCCAGCTGATGGATATTTGGGAATTAATGCCTCCTGGAGGGAGTGTATTGTTGGGGTGGGCTTATGGGCTTTATAGCCAGTTTCCCCATGCCAGTGTTTGGCACACCCTCCTGTTGCTGTGTCCCACCTTATGTTAGCCAGGGGGTGATGTCCACCCTCTGCTCATGCCATCGTTTTCCCCTGCCATCATGGAGCTTCCCCTCGAGCCTGTAAGCCAAAATAAATCTCTTTTTCCCAGAAGCTACTCTTGTTGGGTGATTTCTACCAGCAATGTGAACCGGACTGCAACACTGGGACTTCAGGTTTTGTAAGTAAACACCTTTAACCACTGAGCAATCTCTCTACCCCAGGCCTTTAAACTGTTTTTTTTTTTTTTTTTCATGGTGGCTGTAATAATTTATATTCCCACCAATAGTGAGTAAATGTTCATTTTCTCTGCATCCTACATCCTCGGGGTTGTTTGTTGTGTATTGTCATGGGAATAAATGCAGGGATCCCAAGAAAATAAAATATTAGCCACTTTTAAGATTGATGTCTCAGAACCTAATTGCCCTCTGCTAGACCCCACACTGGCACCCTAAGGATTAGGTTTCTAGCACGTGATCCCTTAAAGGACACTTTCAAATCATATCTAATGCATAGCAATCCTCTCCTCAACTGTTTAAGATGACATCTTTGTGGTATCACAATTTATTATATGTATTTGGCCTATTTTTAGTTTATCTGTTTTCCCTTTTTATTTATGTGAATGAGATTGATTGACCTTTCTTAGCATATGCTGTGACATTTCTCCATATAAACACACACACACACACACACACACACACACACACACACACACACACACAGATAGATAGATAGATAGATAGATAGATAGATAGATAGATAGATAGATAGGGAGATAGGGAGATAGAGAGAGAGTGACATTCTGTCATGTGGATAATCCTGAATGTCTACCTATTTGCCAGTTGTAGGATATTTGAATTAATAATTCAAATTATAGTGTAAAAAATTAGGTATTAGTATGAACTTAAGTTTTCTTTTAGGTAAACACCTACAAATGAGATTGCTAGTCAGGTCTGCACATTTCACTTTTTGTTTGTTTTGTTTTAAGATAGCATCTCATGCCTCAAACTGGCCTTGAACTCTCTATGTAGCAAAAGCTTGCCTCAAATTCCTGATGCTTCTGTTCCCACCTCTGACTCCACATTTCACTTTCCTTTTTAAAAATAATACAAAACTCTTTCCAAAGAGGTTGCATTCCCACAGCTATATATCAAAATTCATACAAAAATAAATCTAAGGTTCCAAGCACCAGGAATGAGATTCAAGCTCCTATAAATCTCCATATAGTCAGCTGAGATGGGCCTGATATGCAGGAAGGAAGAACTCAGAACCAGCCAGGGCTCAGTGCTGGCGGCTTGAGAAAGAGAGAGCTGGGGAGCAACCATTAGAGCCCAGAGCTGCCAGCATTCGGGCATAAGAGATGATAGCCATCATTAGTTTTGTCCAACAAGGTACAAGGTAAGTGAAGCTGCTTAGAAATAATTGGGTCCTCTGGACCAATTGCAACTCTGACTTGTTGATCAAGGATGTTGAGCATGGAAAGAGCTGTCCGTTAGCAGACATGGTTGCTCTTTGAGACTTTTTCTGTGGACACAAAATTTTTGATATGTGAGATTTTCTACCAGTGGCGGCTTGCTTCTTGACCCCTTTTCAAAGAAGCTTAGTGCCCTCTGACTTCCCCTACTATTCTTTGTAACCCTTCCTCTGGACAGCTCTTTTCCAATTTGTAGAGGAACAAGGCTGGCCCAGCCGGAACATCACTACAAGGGGCTACCCATGAGCTTTACATCTGACACTCACTTTTAGAATTCATATACTTATCGAAGAATGAAAAATGACTACGCTTTGTCAACAAGATAAATATCCTCTGCTCTTCCTAGATGTTGGTTAATTTATTTTTACTATACAAGTTCTAGAAACACTTAAGTAATGGAAAAATGGTGATCACAAGGAAATCATGGATGAACAGCCAAGACTTCCAAGTGTCCACAGGCAAAAGGAAATCCCTCCTGTCTTGGATGGTCAGCAATTAGGCATGTGGCTCTGCTCTGACAGACAGACTGAAGATAATCAAAATCGCATCCCTTTGTAGGTTTCCCAGCCAGTTGGTAGCATATAAAAATTCAAACTCCATTTTCCCCTCAGAGCAATTAAAGCTGTTAAAGTTTATCTTTAGTAAAAAGAAGAAGAAGAAAAAAAAAAAACCCTACATTTTCCCCACCATAAGAAAAACATCTGTTTGATTTAAAAGCTTCAAGCTCTGTACCCTAAAGATAAGTTGAGATCTAGAGTAAAAAAGGAATGCTTAAAGTAATGAAGCATAAACATCCACACATAAAAGGTAATCAAAAGCTGGCCTAGAAAGCTTTTATTCAGGAAATATGCCTTTTTTTTTTTTTTTTTTTTTTTTTTTTGCAGGTCCCAGGAACAGCAGGAGATAAGAATTTCCTGAAAGACAGGCTGGTGCTGCGGGTCTTTCTGACAGCTCTGAAGGATGGGCAGTCCGGACGCCTGCAGAGTTCAGGATGCTTGTGGACCGCTCACACAGTGTGGCCACAGAGTTATTCCTGGGCTCACACTAATGCTTGATATTTAAAACATTTTCCTTGGGGGCCATCTGGTTTGCTGTCTGGTTTTTTTTTTTTTTTGCTTTGGCAAAAACACTCAAGAACTTATGGGAAGAAGGGTTTATTTTGACTCACAGTTTCAGGGTCCGTGGTCATCTGCCTACATTGCTTGGGATTTGAGCCGAGGCAGAACAGCACGTGATGATGTCCCAGTGGACAGAAGGATGAGCCAAGAAGAGACTGTGGCAAGATACACCGTTCTAACATAGACCTCTGAGTGACGTACTTCCTCTCATGAGGCTCCAGCTCTTAATAGCCATTACGAGCTCATCAGTGGACTAATCCATTAACGAAATTAATGCCCTTGACATCTAACTATTTCTCAATGATTCTATCTAACAGGTGGGGACAAAGCCTTAAACGCATATTCTGAAGTGTGTGTTGGGGGGGAGGTCACTTCATATCCAGACCCCAATGCTCTCTGTCGGGCAGAAGCATGAGTATGAATGCTATAAGCAGGAAGGAGGGAAAGAAGATGCTGCATTTTTCCAAGAGAGAGGAAAGGAAGTGCCAACTTTTTAAACCAAATTCAAGGCAAAGCTAAGGTGCTATTTTGTTACTTCGTTTCTGTCCACCGGGTTTCTAGTTCCAGAGAAACGGACTCTGGAGAAAGATGGAGAGAGCTGAGGTAGAGCGGCTGTAGGTCCGCCCCAACTCTCATCACAGTATTGTGCATCGTGGCCTTTGCCTTTCAAATATTTTTATTTATTTATGAGAGAGAGACAGAGACAGAGAGAGACACAGAGAGAGAATGGGCACGCCGGGACCTTCAGCCACTGCAAATGAACTCTAGAGTCATGCACCACCTTGTGCATCTGGCTTACAAGAGTCCTGGGGAATCAAACCTTGTTCTTTGGCTTTGCAGGCCTTAACCGCTAAGCCATCTCACCAGCCCTACCTTTTAAATTAACAGATTTTATTTTTAAGAGTATTTCTAGGTTCATACACCATGTTCAAACCGCATCCCACACCACAGTGGTGCTTTTGTTATAGTTGATGAACTGTCATTGACACGTCATTATCACACACCCAAAGTCCCTGGTTTCCCTTAGGGTCCACTTGAGTACCGTGCACTCTCTAAATTTTGTTAATTATATACCCTCAGTTATTATATCCTTAAGAAAAGTTTGACCACCCTAAAAATTTCTGTGCTCTACTGATTCATCCATTCCAGTCTCTAAATGCTGGCATCCACTCATCATTTCACCACCTCCACAGTTCTTCCCTTTCCAAAGACCCTTTGTAGTTGGGGTAATACAGTAGCCACCCTTTTCAGGTTAACTTTCTTCACTTCATTGTTTTCCCTTAGATTGCATCCATATATCATTGCCTTTGAAGGCACCCTCTCCTAAAGTGGCGCCACATGTTCCTGTAGCCAACAGTGAATTTCATTTGAGAAGAAATATTTTTAGACAACGTGCTACAGTGACATAGTAAACGAATGTGTGGTCAGGGAGGAGCATGATACATGGATCAAGAACACCCCTTTTCTTTACGATTTGGTCATGATCCATGCTTTGGAATGACCCAGATTAACTGCACAGTAGTTTCCAGATATAATCGGGCCTGATGGGGAAGATTTCAGCATTCATCGGCTTATCCTGGGGACACACACATGAGATGAACCAAAGCACCTTGCCACAGCCAGGGTCCCGTTCCCTAATGGTGATGCTCAATTGGAAGCATCCCACTGCGACAGTGAGAAAGGAAAAATTGGAGGTTTTGGATCTTTCAGCGCCCCTTGGTTGATGCTCGCCCTGCTGAGGTGAGACGCCGGCTTTACCCCCAGTGAGGTCGCTCCTGCCATAGGACCAGCTGAAAAGACTGCCTCGTGGGACCTGAGAAACCTGAAACTTGAGGTGCGTTTCTTTGAGTCACAGAAAGATGATGTATTCCCTGTTCGGCGGCCACCTCATAATGAGTCGGCTACAGGTTCCAGGGGTGCTGATCCTAACCGAGTGTGAACTGCCTCCAGAAGATGCAGAAGCCAGCCCACTAGTGATGTTTACTCAAGCTGGTCACACTGTCAAGATACCTGATTTCTCCTGGAACCCCATGGACCCTTGGGCTATCTGCTCTGTGTCAGAAGACAATGCCATGCATGCGTGACAGATAGCAGAGAGAACATTCATAATTATGGAGACTCCAAAAGAAGAGTGGGTCCGGAGGGACAAAGATCTTAAGCATGTCTGCACTTGTGTGTATGGACTCCATTTTTTTTCCCTTCAGAACCCTGACATTGACTTCATGATAGTTTTGAGACACAGTCATTGTTCAGCTATTCCTTTCTAACAGAATACCACCAGCAATGCTATTAGCCTAAACACTGGGTGTTTCCTAAGTCCTAACTGGGGAATTTAATCAACAAAGCCACAGATTTATATTTAAATTTTCTGGGCTGGAGAGATGGCTTAGCAGTTAAAGCGTTTGCCTGCAAAGCCAAAGGACCCAGGTTCGACTCCCCAGGACCCATGTTAGCCAGATGCACAAGTATCTGGAGTTTGTTTGCAGTGGCTGGAAGCCCTGGCATGCCCATTCTCTCTCTCTCCCTCTTTCTCTGTCAAATAAATAAATAAAAATAAAATATTTTTAAATTTTCTTTAGGAATTTTCTAGTAAGAAACTCAGGTCTATTAGCTGCCAAAATGTTTATGTCATGTGTGATTAGTTTGCTCCCTAAGCTACAGTGAGTAAGGAATAGAGCTGAGTGAGGTATTTGAGCCATGAAGTATAAATATTGTAAGATGTCATGTTGATCCAGCAATTAGACTACTTTGTCTTCCTTGTACCTGCCTTCTCAGGATGGATATTTTTCTATAAAGACCAGTCTTCTCTCGGATTCTCCACTTAAGACTACATGTTCCTCTTTTCTCATGTATTTTGCTCATTAGTCTATTTCTTGAGCTATATACATATTATATTATTTCCTTTCCTTTTCATGAAATGGGTTTTTTTTTTAAACTTGGGGCCACCAAGTTGTAAAAGCGTATATTTTTGCCTCACCACAGGTGAACTGTCAAGTTGATCAAAGTGAATTAATAGTTTGTATTTATTTTTAAAATTAAATTAATCCTTGATGAGAATTGTATTTTGGGGGGTTAGTCCTTGAACATTAGTGTATTACAATCTACATTTTGGGTGACCCATTTCACCATCAGGCCTGTTACTCTTATAATTAACTGTGTAAGTACTTATAATAAAACAATTTGCTTTTTACATAATTAAATAAAAATATATAATAATAATAATATTTGTGTTTGGTTGTGCATGTATGTAATCTTGGCACTCTGGAAGCTGAGGCAGGAGGAATGGGAGTACACAGTCAATCTTGGGCCACTGTACATAGTAAAACTTTATCTTAAAGAAATAAAACCAAAACAAAGCTATTGTTTATTCAATGTCCATCCTTCCCAGCTGGATTGGAAGTTTACTTCTGCTTTATTTGCTGACCCTTACCATTGAGCACACTGCCTTGCAAGCAGCAGGAATGGAACAGATATTATCAGATGAGCAATTGCTAAGTGTCTATTAAAGAGAGAGGCTGGAGCAGTTATGGGAAACTGTCTCTGGTGGCATACATCTAACAGTATTAGGGCCACCATGGAGCCAGTTAATGTGCAGGTGGGGCTGCAAGGAAAAGTCAAAAGAGTGGATGTTAGTGAATATCTCTTAACTCTTAGAATGTCTCATGTAACTACTTTAAAGAGACAGTGGTGTGTGCTTTTGGCACATTTAAGCTATGCCCTCTCAATTGGCACCTTTCCTTCACCTGCCTTCTAGATCGTACCAGAAACAGAACAAGCCATGAGCTCTTAGAACATTCTAAATTCAGAGGCTGGTGAGATGGTTCAGTGATTAAATGTACTTGCTCCACAAGCCTGCTGACCAGAACTTGGATCCCCGTCACCCATGTAAGTCCAGATGTGCAGGGCTATATGCGTCTCTAACCCCAACACGCCTCCTGTAAAGGAAGGAGAAGATTCAGGAGAATCCTGCAGCTCCTGGGCCAGATAGCCTGGTCTTCTCAGAGTCTAACAACAAAAAGAGAAATCTCGTTTCAAACAAGGTGAAGGAGAAGACCAACACCCAGAGGTTATCATCTGACCTCTACATGAGTGCTGTGACACACACACACACACACACACACACACACACACACACACACACACACACCACATACATTCATACATATAGACGTTCATACACATCCCCACAAATAATGACTGTAAATTCACCTCTCTGTATGAGCTCTTGAAGTATTTACTTCAAATATTCTGATTAAATTTTCTTTTCTAGACCTGTAATTACCCCTCAATCAATCATGTGATACACTGTTCAGACTAATTGCTAATTAACGGAGCCTGATTTTCAATTACAGGTCTCCTAGCAGAATTGCTCCGCTGTGGAGGGAGAAAGAGATGAAAATGGTAGGGAGAAAACGAAAACATATACTGTATGTTCTCTCACAAGTGGAAAGTTATATATAAACTGTTCCGAAGGGCACTACAATGGAGGTCCTTATGCATTAGTGAATGTGCAATATTCAAGTGAACTCTGATGTAAACTGTGGGATCTGGGTGATGACAATGAGTCAGTGTGAGTTAGTAGTTACAACAAATGCACCATGGTGGTGTGGTATTTAGTTTGAATGGATTTTGTGTGTGCCTGTAGTAGGGGCATGTATTAGGAACCTCTATATTTCTTCTTTAATTTTGTCATGAACTTAAAACTACTTTTAAAAATAATCATGGGCTGGAAAAATTGCTCAGTGGTTAAGGTACTTGCCTGAAAAAGCCTTAGCCTGGGTTTGAGTTCCCAGTACCCACATAAAGCCAAATGCACAAGGTGGCACATACATCTGGTGTTCATGGTGGGAAGAGACCCTGACATGTCCATTCTCTCTCTCTCTCATAAATAAATAAATAAATAAATAAATAAATAAATAAATAAATAAATAAGTAAATAAAATTAAAAGTCATGCTACTCTTGCACCAGTAGGAACACTTTGCCTGGCTGGTCATTTTGTAGCTTAGAGGACCCACTGCAGGCTGGTTAATATTGTTGATGGCTTCTTTCCTCCAGCAAATTGCATAGCACTTTCCCAGAACAATGACAATCAGCAAGGAGTTGGTTCAGTTCCAGCCTGGCTTCTCAGTGTCCTTCCTGCAGCCAACACATGTTGTATCTCCAGCACTAGGGTCTTACCACTTAGTTCTGCTGGGCCACCAAGAGCATTAGAAATAGGCTGCACTGTTTTGGGAGCCCCAGGGGTCAAGCTCACTGGTTGGTATCCCACTACTTGATATCGCCGTATTTTCTGATTGCTTAAATCTATCTTTCATCTTTGTGTCTGGACTCTGTTCGGGTTTACTCGTTGTACAAAATAACAGGTTCCATAATGAAATTTTCACATGTTGATATGCTGTACTTTGGTCACATTGAATTCCCTGACCCCATTACCTCTTCTTGTCTGACCCTCGTGATTTCCATAGCAGTTGGACCAATCAGCATTCTTAGCAACAGTGAATAAGGAAGGGTTCTCTTTTCCCTGCATCCTCTTCAGTGCTCGTTATATTTTTTGTTTCCGTGTATGTGTGTGTGTGTGTGTGTGTGTGTGTGTGTGTGTGTGTGTACGTGTATCTGCACACATGTATTCATGCCATGGCATATACATTTGGAGGTCATAGGTCAACCTTCAGTGTCAGTCCTTATTTTCCACCGAGTTTGAGGCACGTCCTGTCATTGTTTACCACGGACTCACCAGGCCACGAGCTTCCCGAGATTCTCGGTCTCTGCCTCCCATCTCAGCCGCGGAGCTCCGGCATGACGGACGCATGTGCTTCCACATTCCCACTACCCAGCTTGCATGGCAAGTGCCTAATCCACCGAACCACCTCTCCAGCCCTGTCTTTTAAGAAATTTTGTGTTCCTTGCAGATAGCCATTCCAATTTATATTTTCCCATGAGCGCATCTATAGGCCACACAAAGCCCTGGACTTATCCACTGTCACCTCTCGGTGGTCTCTGGTCTAGATCCACACTGGGGACTGTGGGGCAGTCCTGCAGATCTGTGCTCACGAGATGGGGTCATTTATTCTCAATTTATATCCTGTTTCTGTGTTGATAACGTTTGAACTTTGTTTGAACTAAAGTCAGCACTTGGGTTAAAAGAGTATTGGGATGTACTGAGCTGGGACCAGGAGATATGGATATTTTATTAAGTTACTGTGTGATTGGTACCAAGCCCCTTGCTTGGATTGGATCCTGGTCACTGTATTTTGGAAATAGAAATCTGAATTTGGGTTGATGACATTGCAGAGCTGCTGAGATGACGGACTGAGCCTTGATTTTGTGTGCCAGGAGGCTTGAAGAAAGTTACACAGTGTTGCAGTCAGGTTCGCATTGCTGGTAGAAATCACCCAACCAAGAGCAGCTTGTGGGGAAAAACAAGGTTTATTTTGGCTTACAGGCTAGAAGGGAAGCTCCAAGATGGCAGAGAGAAACAATGGATGAGCAGAGGGTGGACATCACCCCCTGGTCCACATCAGGTGAACAATAGTAACAGAGAGTGTGCCAAACACTGGCAAGGGAAACTGGCTCTAACACCCATAAGCCCACGCCCAGCCATACACTGCCTCTAGGAGGCGTTAATTCCCTGATCTCCATCAGCTGGGAACCTAGCATTCAGAACACTTAAGTTTATGGGGCACACCTGAATCAAACCACCATAGCACACACAGTGATTGCTGGAGTGGATTGGGAGGTGAAAGTGCTGAGTGCAGCTAGGCAATGGCCCAGTAACTCCCTCCTCTCTGCTTTCAACGGCTGTGCTTCCATTTCCCCAAAGAGCACACTCCTGTTCTCTTGTAGCTCTCTGTGTGACCATTGTGAGAAGTGGTTCTGTATTTTATTTCTTGAGTTTGAAACTTTTCTTGAGGTTCTTATCATTGGAAAAATCGCCTTTCCCAGCCACATTTGCTCTGAGGGGAGAAAAGTGAAATATAATTAACTTTTTAATTGAAGCATTAAATGAAAGAGGTGCTCTAATTATTCATTATTACTGTATGCAGTGTTCCCAAAAGTTATCAACTTACTTCGTTTGAGGAATAAGGGATTTCAAATGAGCACTGTGGGCATATTGAAATTAAAATATTTATTTAGAAATATTACCACAGTAGTATGAGATTAGGACACAGAAAGTGTCAGACTAAGTTTGTGGTCTCATTTCTATTCCAAAGACCAAGTCAGAACCGTAAGCCAGGGAAAACCATTTTTTTTCCCCATTCGTTTGTTTGCTGGTTAAATATTGAGTACCTGCTATGTATCTGACTTGATCCTCAGGGCTGCTGACATATTAAATGAGACAGCTATGATCCTTCCCTCATTTCAGCCTCGTGAAAGACAAGAGGACAGTGGAGGGATTACATCCTTGCATGTGTTTTTCCCAAGCAAACACCTGACTCCTCAATCCTGATGTTTATAGAGTCAACAGAGAAGGCAGCAGAGAGCATTTGGAGAGATGGCTTTCCATCAGAGGCATGCTTGGGTCCAGTTATGCCCACAGTGGGAAAGCCCTTCCCTTTAGTGGCTAGGATGGAAGGACAGTATGTTTGCTTTAAGGCGGCTACACTCAACTCTGCAGGCCAGGGGCTGAGCCGCTCCATCCAGCGCTGGACGAATGTGTGTAAAACCAGCTGATGGAGCTGTACCTGGGGCTGGCTCTCTACTCTGCTCGGGCGCAGCCCACGTGATGACATCGTTTTAGTATGATGCGGGGGGAGGGGGAGAATTCCCTGGCTCCTACACTGGCAGAGGTCACTCTATTCACTGCCTGTTGTAGCTCAGAATCCTGGATCAAGAAACCTGAGCACAGACACGTGTTGGGACAGAAATAGCCTAATAGCAAGGGTGTGTCTGCATTGATTCCATGTGAATCCAGCTCTTGGTGCTCTGCCAAGCCATATGGATTTCCTTATTCTCTTTGAGAACTAGCATCAGGCTTCATACAACTTCTTTCTTCTTTAAAGCACCAATCCTAATCCCTGTGTGTCCGGGATGGTCTTGAATGTAGTGTTGTGACTGGCTTTAAGCGAGAACAAACTCCACCTCTGACACTTACAAGCTCTCTGATCTCAGACACCAGGTTCCTTAAGAACACAGAGGTGGTGTCTTCTGTACAGGGGATGTCCTGAGCGTCAGCAAGGAAGAACAAGAACGGGGCTGCGCTCGGGGGAACGCCACCTGGCTGCCCTGCCTCGCTCCACGTTGCTCAGCCTAGGTGGCTTTTTGGGCACCAGACTGTACTTTCTTCCTCCTTCTTGCCTTCCTCCTCCTCCCCCTTCCTCAAATCTCGGCTCAAATTGCTACATCAGTCTAAATGATTTGCTCTTTCTTACACTTCTAGAATATTCCTGTAATAGCTCTGTCCTGGCAGCAGTTATTCAGCTCTGCATAGCATCATGGCATAGCAAATCGGGCTCAGAAATTCTTTGGCAGCAGTGAACAGAAAAATCCGAATAGCTTAAATAGGAAAACGTAATAAAGGACTTCTTAGGAGGGGGCCGGGATTTCTCCTGGGGCCTGTGTCAGCTATACGAGGCTTCCCATCTTTCTTTATTTTTTTTCTTCATCACATATAACACTGCACATTACCCTCCCCCTTGACAGTTCTTTAACTTTCTGGCTCCTTCTTATTATTCAAATCACATTCCTTCTTTTTGTCCTCAGGAAGGTCAACCTTGGCCATCCTCTCTGCACTGACCCCTCCCCATGCTGTCTCTCATCCATCACATCAGCACCCTGCGTCCACTTCCAGACATACTCTTGACTGCCGGACGGCATCCACAGGCTCACGAATGAGAAGTGGGTTGAGGAGGTAGAGCCTCGCACACCTGAGGACCCGGGTTCTGTCCCCAAGCACAAGAAAACATACAAGCCAAACACCTCACGATGTCCTCCGCCCTCCGCCACACTCACTCCTCTCCTCAGTCTAATCCCCTCACAGACAAGGACACTGTCATCTTTCTTTAATAATGGTTCTGAAAACATGAAAGAAAGGATGCCTTGCACAATGGGTGTACAACGAATGAGTGATTTTGCCATATTTTCCAATTTCTTTTTACTTTTAAATTTACTTTTTTTAGACACAAATAGTTTTGTATTTATGGGGCTCAGCATGACTGCTTCATGTGTAAGTTGTAGAAGTATTTGATCCATGAACATTCTGTCATCTCGCGAACTTAGATGTTTTTGTGGTGAGAACTTTAAAAACTGTTCTTTTGTTGGGCTTGGTGGCACATGCCTTTAATCCCAGTACTTGGGAGGAAGAGGTAGGAGGATCGCCGTAAGTTTGAGGCCAGCCTGAAACTACACAGTAAATTCCAGGTCAGCCTGGGCTACAGCGAGACCTTACCTTGAAAAACAAAAAAAAACCTGTTCTTTCAGCAGCTTTGCAATGTAAATCCTTATTATCTGTGGTCACAATGCTGTATAATAATTCACTTAGATAATTTACTCCAACTTAACTGAAAATGTGCACCCTGAGCTTAACATCTTCTACTCTGCCTCCCCTCTGCCTCCTCTAGACTCCAACAGCCACCTAACTACTCTGTGTTTCCATCAGGTCGTGTTTTAGACACTGCACTGAAGATCATGCAGAACAGTTCTTGTTCTGTGACTGGCTTATTTCGCTTAGCATAACATCCTCCATTTGCATCCGTTTGTGGTCACACATGGCAGCGTTTCCTTCTGCATGGTTGGATGGTGTTTCCCTGCGCATCGCCTTCTCTTTATCCACTCAGGCGCTGAGGGACACCTACGTTGCTCCCACATCATAGACTGACTGGGTTTTCCTCGCAAACCATCCAACCCTGCTCTGTGGAATTTGACAAGCGGATGCCTCTCAGCTTGTGCTTGTCAGGATGCTGGTAGCTTTTAGGTTGTTTCTGTGTTTTCTTCTCTTGAAAATTGTATGGGCCTCAAATGCTTTGGCCCATGGGTAGTATAAGTGTCAGGAATCCCTATGAAGGTACTGAGAGTGAAGACTGTTAGACAAAGTCACATAGGTTTCAAAGTGTGCCTATCTTTGTGTTTTAATTCCCTTTTCCAGTACCTCCCAGGCTCAGCCAGAGTCTCTGACTTTGGACTATTTGAGGCCTGCAAACTTAGGAAAGATGTCTCCTCTCACTGGCCCAGTTTAATCTCTGGCTTCTAGAACATGAACAGTCCCATACTTCAAGTGCACAGCATGCCCACATTCCCTTTCTAGAAACTTCCAAAACCTCAGGCCCTCCAGGCTGACACCCACCTGCAGCATGGAATAGATCAGACACCAGATCAGCACATGAAGGATAATGAAGGATAGCTACATCTATGAAATTCATGAGAAAAAGTAGCTTGTAGTATTAATTAGACCCCCCCCCCGCCCAGCCTGTTGAGAATCCAGAATGGTTAAGTTTTGAAACACTTATACAGATTTAATAAGGAAATGACTTTCAAAATTAATGCTGGGATTCTGGTCTGTGACTAGAATAAATGGCTTCTAATAAAATGCTTTGAAATAGATACAATTTAAGGGAGAGTTAAACACATACTCACTAGTAAGCATGTTTCTAAGGAACATTTGTGGTTTTTAGGGGAAAGAGGGTTTGGTCTGAAAGTAATTGTGATTGATGCCAGTTGCTAAATTTTTGTTTATTTATTTATTGGGTAAATATTGGCTAATTCACTACGATTCTATCAGCATCATGTTTATTCTGCAATGGCCATTATGTCCCACACCAAGCTGTGGGTATTCATCTTTATTACTCAAGCTCTTTTTGTCATTAACACTGGGCGCTTGCATCAGAAAAGTTCCCAGCCCTTGTCCAGTGGACCATCTGACCGGGTATTTAATACATGGTTTTGCAGAGGTCCACTGGTGGATTTCTGTGGCACATTCTGCCATATCTCCGACCATGAATGACCCCCCAAAGGCTTGGGTGTACCTTGGTCTAGAGCTGGACCACATCACCCAACACCAGAGATGGCCAATCATACACTAACTCTCCTCTTGGCTTCCTCTCACTCTCAATTACAGAGAGGTTGGTGGCTTCCTGTGCCAGGATGGATGGCAACTGAGTGTCAAGGGTCCAGGATCCAAGACCAAGTGCAGAAGTTGTTCTGATATGCCTAGAGCCCAGTCATTCCACCGCTTCCTTGGCCCACTTCTAGGCATGCCCCAGCCCTATGTGGTGCTCCTGCTGAGACCCGGGAAAGCTCATTTCTAAAGCATCAATGACTGTGCTCTGACATGGGGAAGGCAGGTGTAATAGTGAAGTTGACAACAGCCAAGATGAAGAAACCACCCCACCACGACCTTGCTACTATGTTGAACAGGATGACCAGTATTTTCAGACATTTCTTTCATCTTCACAACACCTTGAGCAGGGTACTATCATCCAGCATCATTTTGCTAAAGAGGACACCCAGGTAGAGAGTTTACTAACCTTCTCAGAGCTTTCATATAGAGAAAGAAATGAACCCAGCAAAGACCCAGACCCCTTTTGTTTCTCTTTTTTTATTTTTTTAAATTTATTTGAGAGTGTGAGTGAAAGAGACAAAGAGAGAGAGAGAGAGAGAGAGAGAGAGAGAGAGAGAGAGAGAGAAAGAGAGAGGCAGATAGCTAGATAGAGAGAAAGAGAGAGGGAGGACAGGCACACCAGGACCTCTAACAGTGCACACAAACTCTAAATGCATGGGTTGCCTTGTGCTTCTGGCTTTACGTGGGTACTGCAGAATCAAACCTGTGTCCTTAGGCCTTACAGGCAAGCCCCTTAAACTGCTGAGCCATCTCTCCATCCCTTGTTTCCCTTTGTGATTGCATGTGCAAATTATACAAAGTAAGTGGCATCTTTATGACATGTCCATCCATACATGGAATATACTTCGATAACCTCCCTTTCGCATTTCTACCTCCACATATTTTCTTTTTCCTTTTATGTTCTTATCCTCAGGGATTCTTCATGAGAGAAATCATGTGATAGTTGTTTTGTGAGGCTCATTTATTTTGCTTAACATATTGATCTCCGTTCCATCCACTTTTCTGCAAATGATATAATTTCGTTCTTATTTTTGGCTAAATAATATTTCATCAGATATCTATACCATATCCATCTACCCATTGATGGACACCTGGGTTGATTGCACATTCCACATTTTGCTATTCAGTGCTGCAATGAATATGATTATGTGGTTATTTATTGTTGGCAGACTTGGATCCCTTTTAGATATTCAAAATCTTTTAAGAAACTGTCTATTGACAATCGCTGAGAGAGGGAGAGATCCCTAATCCTGATCTCCTCCTACCACCTTCTTTGATCCACCCTCCCATGTTTCCCCTGAGCCCCTCCTCCTTTCCAATTAGTTCCTCTTATATTTTGATGTCATTTGTTTGGCCCTCATATTATGCAGGTTTTGAGCAATGATCACTTTGTGTCTGGGTGGCAGCATTGTAAGAACTTATCCTTTGGCTCTGACATCCTTTCCGCCACCTCTTCTGCAATGGTCCCCGAGCCTTGGAGGGTGTGACAGAGATGTCTCAGTGCCAAACACTCCACTGTCACTTACTTCTGCTCAGCCCTTTGAAAAGTTTTGAGTCTCCCCATCAGTCACAGCCATGTGGAAACAGAAGCAGCAAACAAGAACTAAGCCTTAATATTTGGAAGTACACATAAATATTTAGAGGGCAATTGGGAGGGCCTAGTAGGATACCCAGATTCTTAATAATAAACTATCCAGGTTTACTTTGTGCCTGAAAGTTCACTAAAATGATTTGCCTTTTTCCCCCTTACTTAGAAACACATTTGTGAACTGAAGCGTCCAGCTTGGAAATTAGGCAAAGCTGTATAAGCTGCAATGGCATTTCAGCTGGTGTGACAGGATGGTGTGCCGAGGTCGAGCTGACTAAACATGCACCTATCCTCACTGCTGGGTCCCTCTGGCTCTTCTCAAAGGCTCAGCCTTCCCGGCTGCCAGTGTTTGCCTCCTCGGGGCCCCGAGAGTCCCATCAGTGGTCATTCTAATTTACAAAGGAGCTTTGGAAGTCGAACTGCATCGGTTTATTGTCTACGCTATAGCCACGATGGGCATGGGGAAGAAAATTCACCCGCAACACTGTCCAGTATCATTCCATTGTGCCCACAAGTATGGCCGTTTCGTCCAATCTCACATAATTAAGCAGCTGCGCTGGGAAGATGGCTCAGCGGTTAAGAGCACTAGCCACTTACGCACAAGAGCCTCTCAGACCAGAGACCACCAAACTCAACTCCAGAGAACGCGCACAAGGAGCTGGCATGGTCACACAGGTCTGTAAGTCCAGTCTGCAGGGAAGTGGGGCAAGACCAAAAAAAAAAAAAAAAAAAAAAAATGACTAAGGTTACTTATTTGCCAGGGCACAGCCCTGAATCTAGGTAGTCTTCCCTAAATTTCCTATCCAGAAGTGGGCAAACTTTCCTACTCAGAAGTGAGCAAACTGCCTCTAGGGGCAGAGTGTGGGAGGAGAGAGAGCTAGCTCCAGGTACCCTCATCTCGGGAATGGGCTAGCTGCCTCGGGGGGGGGGGGGGAGGGAAGAAAAGAAAATGAAAAGAAGTTTCAGCTATTAGCAAACCCTCTGCATCCGTTGTCACTGCCATTCTGGTGTCACTGCGGCCATAGGTTCCTGTGAACACAGGCACTCACTGGCATTTTTAATGAATAGCCAGATGGGAACGAGTTGTACATCACATGCGCAAAGGGTTAGGGACGTTCGATTTTGGATAATCCATAAACATTTGTTAAAGAAAGGGATTGAGGGGTATCAACTGCCGGGCTCTGCTGATAGAGAACACACACACACACACACACACACACACACACACACTCACACACACACACACTGATGACAAGAGCAATCACGTTTCAGCCCACTTGTCTTCAGCAGACCTGAGGGACCGTGGTTACTGATCTCACTGGCAGCGCTACGATCAGCACTTCCTATGTATGTGTGTCTGCTCTGAATGCAGCGTCCCACCGGGCCTCTGAGGACAGGGGCATCGAGCGTGTCTTAAGATCAGTCAGCATCTCTAAGCACTGCTTGTCAGTGTTGGTCACCTGTGCTCTTCAGCCCAGAGGTCCACCAAGGCACAGGGAGCCCAGTCACATGGCTGTAAGTGGGTGGGTGACATGGTGGCAAGAATAACTTTAGGGCAAGCTACAAGTACAGAATTTTGTGGCTCATGGCAATAACATCGCAAAAGTTATTTCTAAGGTCCATAAGAAATATTCCCACAGTTCTTTCTCATAGTCCACTCCCGTATTTCATTCTCATAGTTCATTTCCAGTTTGTTCTTAGGGCTCTTCCTCGCACTGGGGCTCAGTGACAGGCTGATGGAGATCTGTCTCAATGAAATACAGGGATGAACAATAAGAGGATCTCCAATGATCTCCTCTGGCCCCCACATGCATCTGCATACACACATACATGCGCCACGCATCACACGCTTCCTCTGCATGGCCTTTACACATGCACGCACAAAAAAATAAACAGTTGTTTTTTAAGTGTTTTATATTATGCAGCTAAGGATTTTAGGGGGCACGGCTGACTTTTTATGGGACTACTTAGCACACATCGCTACTTTCCTCATTTTGAGTGAGAAAAAAAAAAGTCCCCCAAAACACAAAGTCACAGTCTGCCGTGTTCTGTTTAGATTTGGGTAGGTTACCTGGAACACAGATGTCATCCTTCCCCAACACAGAGCAGGACAACCCTGAAAGCTCTGTGTTGAGACTGAGTGACATCTATGTGACTTGTATGTGGGTGGGAAGGTCACGCGCCTGAGAATTTCCCAGAGCTCTTCTCCTGGGCTGTGAACATATGGTACGGAAGTCTCAAGATAATCCCAGTGAGGAGAACCTCCAGTGAAGTGGGGGGCAGGGGAGAGGGAACACAGGAGTCTAACCTGATGGGAATATGACTGATTTGCAATACGCCCATATAATAAAGCCCACAATGAAAACAAGGATCTACTTTTTCTAAGAAACAGCCTTGTTGAGGCGAACCACAGGTTCCTTCCATGGCTTGAGGCAGAATATCTAGTGTGGGGAGTCCTCTCTGACTCCCACTGCGAATACACCCTAGTATTCTTATGCCATCCCGCGCTTGCATATTTCATCAACCCTGTAAGACAGGAGGCAGCATCATTGCATGGAAGAGGTCACTGAGGAGTCTGTGTTGGCTGGGAACCATAGGCAGAGAGAGTCAAGTCCACACACAGGAGCTGTCCTGAGGCCAAAGGCCCTGCTGAAAGACTGGCCTATCTGGCTTGTGTAAGGGGGTGATATCTGTACTTGGCAATGTCTGCACAAGGGTGTTTGGTCTTTTATTTTTTAATTAACTAGAAATTTTGTATGGACACATCATATGTTGCTGCCATCATTTCCCTGAACTTTTAAATCTAACATAGATATCAGATAATCTAAAATTATATGATACGATTTAACATGACATAGATTATGTATAAATCAGATTATAAATGTCTATATCTATCATGAGGAGCCAGGAGATAGTGTTGGTAAGAACCCCACCTGGGATCACATGTGGGGCAAAGAAAAGTCAGAACATAAGCATCCTCTGCTTCATGACATTTTTCCCCATAGCATTAATATTTCGGTGTTCCTCTCTCCTGTCCACAATTCTATTCTCTGAGTCTTTGGTCCATTTTCAGTGTGGCTACCTGTGAGTGGAGATGGACCCTTACTTCCTGTGGGTGCCCCATACTCTGGCTTTGAGAGTTCCATTAGAATTTGGAAACTGGGCTGGAGAGATGGCTTAGCGGTTAAGCGCTTGCCTGTGAAGCCTAAGGACCCCGGTTCGAGGCTCGGTTCCCCAGGTCCCACGTTAGCCAGATGCACAAGGGGGCACACGTGTCTGGAGTTCGTTTGCAGTGGCTGGAAGCCCTGGCGCGCCCATTCTCTCTCTCTCCCTCTATCTGTCTTTCTCTCTGTGTCTGTCGCTCTCAAATAAATAAATAAAAAAAAAAATGAACAAAAAAAAAAAAGAATTTGGAAACTGACTTCTCATATCTCTCCAAACACCGCAAAGCAGTTCTTCCTCTACTCCACCTGCAACGTGAGCAGAGGACAGGCCAGCAGGGGAGCAGGAGTAAGAAGGAGGCAGGTCGTGTGCAAGCACGAGACAGGACCGTTGAAATCACAATCACGGTGGTGAGGGGAGCTAGGGAGGAAGTGCTATCGCATCTTCAAGTTTTTAATGCACGAAACTTTTACATCAATTTCTAATCGTCGTCAACTAATGACACTGGATCCATAGAGTGCAGAAAAGCAGGATGTGGCCCTGGGCCAGATTCAGTCTGTATGCCATCAGTTTGTCGTGTTTCGTCCCATTTGGCAAACGCTGAGGCATTATCTCTGAGATTAGGGAAAAGGGAGGCTGTGTGTATAAAGACCAAAAAAAAAAAAAAAAAAAAGTAAATTAATATCAATTGCTTGGCTCATTTGTTGCGACAGGGTATGTTTTTGGGTGACTAGACAGTTTTGTCTATCTTCCTTATTGGGAAAGTACCTACATTAATGTATGGAAAACAAATAATTTTTAACCTCTCTCACACTTTTTGATGCATTATATTTCATTTCTAGGTGGCGGACTAAATTAATGCATGAAGCTTTGATGAATGTACAAATATTTACCCAAAATGCAAACACAGCAGAAAATAAAGGCAGAGATAATAAATCATCCCTTCTTTAAGCAAACACATCTCTAGATCTGGTTTGTGAAGGTCCAGCCCATCTATTATTCATCATGCGCCATAATGACATAGCCTGGTGTGTGCTTTTACCCCTTGGAGGGAAAAGGCCACTTAAAGGAGTGAATGTGTGGAAGTGCGGGGCGTTCAGGATGGTGAATCCACCTTTGCTTATTTTGGCGAGAGAAGCGGGATTCCCTGGGTGTGCCTAGCCTTGGATTTGTTGCTCTAGGAAAGAATGGCTGCTGAGCAAATGCTCAAGGAGTTCCAGAGGTGGCCCTGTGCACACAGGGGTCGTGATGGAGCGAGAACGCACACACATTTTCACATCAAGTAGCGGGGGGGGGGGGGTGTCTGGTTGGGAGCTCCCACCATCACCTGTCACCCACTTCCTCATCGGCCTCTAGCAATCTTCCAGCTTTTCTCTGGATGGTGTGTGCCTAAGGAAAGTCTTGTTGGAGAAGAGACAGCAAACCACACTGTTCATTTAGGCATACCATGCAAAACGGTGCCCCAGGGCCACAAGCTGCAGTGTGGACACATGCTACATCTTCGGCATCTAGGATGGTCGAATGACAGGAACTCACTTGTTTTGCCTTGTTCCAAGCTGTGTTTGTAAAGAGCAGGCCTGTGCCGTGTCGTGAGGGCTGTCATTCATAACAGGAAAGCCCAGGGCCCCGTCCTCAGAGATTTCCTTGGTCGCTGTCTAGACTCGGGAAGTCTCAAAGTTGAATTTGAGCACTCAAACTTGCTACACTGGTCGTGAGACCAGGGAAGGCCTGGGAAGCTTTAGAGCTTTTGTTTCTTGCTCTATATACCAGGAGTGACTTAAAAACAAGCAAGTGGGCTGGAGAAATGGCTTAGCGGTTAAGCACTTGCCTGTGAAGCCTAAGGACCCCGGTTCAAGGCTCGATTCCCCAGGACCCATGTTAGCCAGATGCACAAGGGGGCGCACGTGCCTGGAAGTTCGTTTGCAGTGGCTGGAAGCCCTGGTATGCCCATTCTCTCCCTCTCTCTCTCTCTGACTCTTTCTCTCTTTGTCTGTTGCTCTCAAATAAATAAAAAATAATAAATAAAAAGTAATTAAAAAAAATAAAATAAAAATAAGCAAGTAAGCAAGCCTCCACACACACGCACACAGATGGATAAAAGCATCTCCGCACACACGTGCACCTGTACCCATGCAAAAGATCACTCATGCTAGGGTCTGGGCAGCCCGCTTCTAACAAGGTCCTGGGTCATTCTTGTGTCCTCTGAAGTATGAGAATGCTGTGCTTTCTGGGAGTCGCTAGGTGCTCAGAGCTCAACAGTTTTCCTCCTTTAAAGAAAGCCCCAGGGCTGGAGAGATGGCTTAGCAGTTAAGCGCTTGCCTGTGAAGCCTAAGGACCCCGGTTCAAGGCTCGGTTCCCCAGGTCCCACGTTAGCCAGATGCACAAGGGGGCGCACGTGTCTGGAGTTTGTTTGCAGAGGCTGGAAGCCCTGGCGCGCCCATTCTCTCTCTCTCTCCCTCTATGTGTCTTTCTCTCTGTGTCTGACGCTCTCAAATAAATAAATAAAAAATTAAAGAAAAAAAAAAAAAAGAAAGCCCCAACCACTGCGTGCACTGCCCAGACCTGTAAAGCTTGCTTCATGCACCTGCTACAAGCAAGGTTCTGACACTGGCTCTCCTGACCTGACCCCTTCCCTGTAGGAAGAATTATGTCTGAAGGTGGAAGGAGTTGATCCCAAAGGTGCAAAGGTAGAGTCAATTTAAGAACTGGCAACCTTATCCTGATATTCACTTCACCCTTTGACTTGATCTTGACCAGCCTGGTCAAGAATATCATATACTCAGGCCAAAGTCAGTACACATGCGTGTGTGTGTGTCTGACCAGAGTGGATTAGTTTTTCTCTTCACATTCTACAAATTGACCAGATATGGGGTTCTCTATGAGACTGTTTTGGTCACGAATCTGCACTCTGCAAAGCTAGAATTAGAGTAGGTAACTAAATGATTTTGTTTTCCACTCAGTTGCCTCTGTTTCAACAGCACCCCTAGTAAGATACTCCCCCTTTACCCTCCTGCGCATAATCTAGGTATGCCTGTCAGTCAAGGGCCTGGCCCAGGCTGGCCTCTCTGACCCAGCCAGGACTTGGAGACTCTCTCACTGTGATGGCTTCCTGGGCTAAAAATTGTCACAAGGATTTGAAGGCGTCCTTCCCCTCATAGCCTTGTCCTGGGTAGACTGTCTTTCCTCTGGTTTACCACCTGAGGCCTGAAATATCTTGGTTATTCCTTTTATGAGACTTAATTGTTAAACATCCTCAATGACCTTCTAATATGTCCCTTTTTCCTGGGTTTTGTCCCTTGCAACATCAAATTTTATGGCTACAAGGCTGTCGCTTCTAATCCAGTGGCGCCAACTTCATCCGGGACTCCTTTCTCTTCTTTCCAAGGACTTCCTGCACAATCAGTGTCTGTTTTACACAGGGTTATAGTTGTTTGCAACAGTGACTTTTTAAAATATCTTTAAAAAAATTATTTATTTACTTGCGGCTGGGAATGGTGGCGCATGCCTTTAATCCCAGCACTCGGGAGGCAGAGCTGGGAGGATCATGAGTTCAAGGCCACCCTGAGACTACAGAGTGAATTACAAGTCAGCCTGGACTAGAATGAGATTCTACCACAAAAAAATTATTTGAGAAGGAGAGAGAGAAAGAAAGAATGAAAGAGAGAGAGAGAGAGAAAGAAAGAGAGAGAGAGAGAGAGAGAGAGAAAGAGAGAGAGAGAGAAAGAAAGAGAGAGAGAGACAGACAGAGAGAGAGAGAGAAAGAAAGAGAGAGAGAGAGAGAGAGAGAGAGAGAGAGAGAGAGAGGATGGTCATACTAGGGCCTCTAGCCACTGCAAACAAAATCCAGACCACATGTAGCTGGCCTACCTGGGTACTGGGGAATTGAACTTGGGTCAGTAGGCTTTCAGGCAAGAGCCCTTAACCACTCAACCACCTCGTTGACCCTGTAACAGTGACTTTGGCCTGGTAGAAGGCGGGGTGGGAGGCACATCATGCTGCCTCCATGTCCAAGCCCTCGCGTCCTGCCGTGCCCTCACCGTGACACTGCGGACCAGGCGCGTTTGCCCCCAGGGACTCCTTCTCTTCACATGTCATGGCTCTTCCTCTTGCTCCAATGTTCTAAATATTCTATTTTTGTCATTCTTTTAAACCCTGCTAGCCTTGCCATTAACATAGGACCTATCTCTCTCCTCTCTGCTTGGAGAACATTCTCACATCCACTCCCTCACACCATGCAGGTATCTCCTCACATGGCTTCTTTTATTTTTCATCAAGTCATTTATGTATTTATTTATTTTGGGGGGAAGAGACAGAGATGAGAGAGAGAGAGACAGAGAGAGAGAGAGAGAGGGAGGGAGAGAATGGGCACGCCAGGGCCTCTAGCGACTCTAAACAAACTCCCGATGCATGCACCACCTTGTGCATCTGGCTTATGTGGGTCCTGGGGAAATGAACCTGGGTCCTTAAGCTTTGCAGGCAAGTGCCTTAACCACTAAGACATCTCTCCATCCCCAAAAAGGGATTCCTTATCTCATGTTTATCTGAATTCTCTATTCAATATTGTCCTTCCTTGTCCACAAGGACCAGGCTCCACCTGGATATTACCTTTTGTTTTCAAGATCAGGGAGTCTCATAGCACTTGGGTGCAGTGATGCAGAAACACTCACAATAGTCAGGAATCCCAGTTACCAAGTTACAAAAAACACAGTTGAACCAGACTCATGTGACAGTTGTTCATTTAACTGAAGAATTCAGATATATTGGTGCAGTATGTGTGTGTGTGTGTGTGTGGCTTGATCCAAGATTTAATCTACACAATCCTTTATATCCTTGCCATCTCTTAACTCTGTTTTATTCTGTATTGGATTTATTCTCATTCTCCATCTTCCTGAATCAAGCTCTAAGGGAGACAAGAACATTTTTTTTTTTTTTGGTGACATTCTCAAGCCATTCTTTCACTGTACCTGATGAATCTGACTGGGCCATGTGCTTATCTCTGAAGACAGGGGTGTGCAGGACTCTGCCTTGTCAGGCCCAGTCTGCTTAAAGTGTGTCTCGCTTGCTTTACTCATCTGTTTCCTGCCTCACCAACTCGGGTAACCGAGCATAGGTGGGTGGATGGCCGTTGCTGTCTGTGGCATCTGTCTCACATCAGCACCGAAGGACTTAGCCCTAGGGCAGCAGGGAGAGCTGTTCATTGTCAGTCCTCAGCGCTTCAGGAAGTGTGCATGGCTCTAGAGAGCTGCCTTGTAACAGGGTTCCCCTGCACGAGCTCCCTCGTAGGGAACAGCCGGCATCAAGGACAGAGGGACAAGTCTGCTGTCTGTACTGGAACCTGAAGCACGTCAAAGGGTCTTTCCTGCTCCCAAGCTCCCAGTGGGATTTGAGGATTTTAGTGACAATGGCACCACAGCCCCAGCTCTCCTTTTGCCTCATGCTGTGCCCTTTCTTTAATGTTGCAGGCTTCGATCCCGGGAGTAATTACCAATGACATCCACACGTGCAAGTCTATCTTACCTGGCCTGTAAAATATTACACTAGAAAGATCTAGTGGAATATCTCATTTTCTCCATCCCTCCCTAATATCTTAAAATATTTTTATTTACTTATTTATTTATGAGAGAGAGATAGAGAGAGAAGAGCATGGCCTCTTGCCACTGCAAACAAACTCTAGACACATGGGACATCGTTTTGCATATGTGGCTTTATATGAGTACTGGGGAATTGAACCTGGGCTGGCAGGCTTGATAGGCAAACGCTTTTAACCACTGAGCCATCTCCTCGACCCTCCCCCCACCCAGTTTGGATCAGGCACTATTATAATTTCATTATATTATACTTATATTTATTAGCCCATTACTACTTTATAATGTCCTAAAATAGTTACACATTATTCCTGTTCATTTAATTGAAAGCATTAGCTTTGGTGAGGATGAAAAGTAATTGCTGAAGTTCACAAGTGGACCTAGGACACAACCTCAGGCTGTTGCCCTCACCTTCCTCACTGCTCACATCCTGTGGCTGTTTTCTGTCCATCTTTGTATCCAAGGCTGGAAACAAACTCTCCTTCTTCTCTGTTCTCCTGTGACTGAGGACTGTTACGTGACTCACTATGTTGTTGGGGATGACGTGTGTGTGTGTGTGTGTGTGTGTGTGTGTGTGTGTGTGTGTGTGTGTATGTGTGCATGTGTGTGTGCATGCATGTGTGTGAGTGTGTGTGTATGTGTGTGTGCTCTTGTCCAGGAGTGCCTCCAGAGTACATGGACATTCTCTTCATCATTAACAGATACAGAACTCAGAAAATATGTGTTGGGCCAATGAATCAGCAGAGGGTATGGCTGAGTATGAACCCTATTCATTTGGAGAAGACTTGGGAAGAGGATTAAAAACTCCTCTGGACAGTCCAAAGGAGGCCTCAGTGTTGAGTGGTTAAAACAGCACGGGATCCATGGGCTCCTGCCTGGAACTGTTGACATCTGCACGTCCACCCACTAGGAAGCTTGCATTTTTTCTGCAGTAGATTTTGATACAGAGCTAGGCCTTGACTTTATTGTCACAGATAAGAAATTGCCTTCCCTTGCTAGTAAGAAGCAGCTGAAAGCCTCGGGTATGGATAACTTGAACACAGAGAAAGAAAAATCTGAAATTGAAGTAATGTATTTGCTGTTCCTATTGCAGGTGGAATTTCTTTTTAAAAAAATGTTTTATTGATTTGTTTGAGACAGAGAAACAGAGAGGGCCAAACAGAGAGAGAATGGTTACACCAGGGCCTCTAGCTACTGCACATGAACTCCAGCCACATGTCTTACCTTGTACATCTGATGTTATGTGGGTACTGAGGAATCGAACTCAGGTCCTTAGTTTTTGCAGGCAAGTGCCTTAACCACTGAGCCATCTCTTCAGCCTGGCAGGTGGTATTTCTAATGTGACCTCCATGCGTGCCCTGCTTTCTTCAATACAGCGAGCTGTTTTTCTTGATGTTGTTACCGTACAGCACGGTCGACTTTATTGTCGGAATTATCTAGGAAGGCTTGACCCAATCACGAGCCTTTGACAGTAGAGAGATTTCTCTAGATTGCAATTAGGGGAGCTAGGAAAGAAAGCAAGGGGAAGCTTTAGCATTCAGGAAGGACTGGACATGTCCTTGCTTGCTTGGAGATGAGTGGGCCATGCTGAAGGAAGGCAGGAAGCCTCTGGAAGCCCATGCAATCTATTGTGAAGTTGGAGAATCTGAAGTCCACAGAGAAAGTGGCTAGGTAGTGGCTGGGAATAGACTTCCTTACCCTGTGTATTCCAAATCTAGGCACTGGGGACATTAGGAAGCATAGCTGGTTAAGAGACTAGGTTCCCCGTGCAACCACATCTGATCTTGGATCTTGGCTCTGTCATTGCCTCTCTCATTTAATAAAACTGTTGCAATTTTCAAAGACCCAAGATCCTCAATAGGAAATATCAAACGTAGGTTTGACCTTTCTAGGGAGCTGATGCGTGTGAAACGGCGTGGTTTCAGGCTGGAGAGATGTCTCAGCAGCTAGGAGCACTTTCTCTGTAAGCATGAGGACTTGAAGAGACCTAACGGACTGTGTGAGTTCAACACCCACCCCCCAATCCATGTAAACAGCCGGGCACGGCCATGTAGGTGTGAAGCACTAGGGCTGTGGAGAGCAGAGATGGGAGAATTACCAGAGCTTGTAAAACAAACAAACAATGAAAAACATCAAGCTTTGGAATCAGTGAGAGACCCTACCTCAAGTGAGGACAAGCAGAGGGGCTATCCAGTGTTTCTTCCACTCACATAAACATTCATTTGCTCTAGTCACACACACATGTGCACACACACACACACACACACACAACCACATGGGTTTCACAAATATAAGTAACGAGTCCTATTATTGCTATCATCAGTAATGATACCAAACTGTTTCCCTTTTCAATTTATTAATCAAACAGTTTATAAGCAAGCAAGTTATCAAAGGCTCTTCCAGCAGAAAAAGTCTTTGTCTTTTGGAGTGAAGGTTAAGAATATTAATATCCAGCTACCAGGCGTGGTGGCGCACGCCTTTAATCCCAGCACACAGGAGGCAGAGGTAGGAGGATCGCTGTGAGTTTGAAGCCACCCTGAGACTCCATAGTGAATTCCAGGTCAGCCTGGGCTAGAGTGAGATCAATGTCCAGTCTAGTGCAAGTCTTTTTTTTTTTTTTCTCTTTCTACTTTTCTTTGACTGTAGATTTTATTCTCCTATAAAAGGAGGCCAATATAATGTTGTAAGATTAAATAAACTAAACGAGGGGCCGCACTTAACATGATACCTGCTGCAGAGTAAGTGTCTAGTAACTAGTAAGGTGGCAGTGGTAGTGGTCATTGCTGCCCTCACTTCCACGGCCAGCATCTCTGTCTTCCTGTTCCATGACCGAACATGGTGGTCTTTCTTTTCTTCCATTTTAAAATGCGATCATTCTTTTTTTCTGGTAACTCATTCTCAGAAATGACATGGGAATTCAATTAGGTAATGGGAGAGGAAAGTAGACCATTCTGTATAAAAGCAGAAGATATTATTGACTTGGGAATACATAGATTCCCACCTATCAACCACAGTCCTTCAGGTAGCCAGTGCCAGGCCATCCTGCTGCCTCTAACTGTCCTTCAAACCCTGCCTGAGCTGCGTAGAAGCCAGGGCGACTTGGGCTCCTGACATCAGTCGTCTATTCTGGAACATAGAGGAGGACAGGGCATGCCTTCTGCTCAGATTCATAATTGCACATTGTCCATAAAATCTGATCTTCTTAAATGGGGGAGAACAGAGATCTAGTGCATTAGGTATGGAAAACTAAATCAATTCTTTCTTCTAACTCCAAATGAGGACACAGCTGTCCTTGAAAGCAGGGAGATACTGTTACTGACACGCCTTTGTCTTCTTTAGGCTGAAGGTGTTTTATCACACTCTTCTGTGTACCCAAATTCATCGCCAAGCCAAGGAACATCGCACTATTTCAGTCAGATGAAAGACTAACTTCCATATCCCCTTGCAAAGCTGATTCTAAATTTCATAGCCTGAATACTTTTAGTATTTAAAACCAATTTATTATTCAAAAGCAGAGCAGAACATTACTAGAATGGATTATAGAGGATCATAAATACAATCTATAAACTTATCATCACATAATGAATATACCAATTCACGTGGAATTGAGTAATAGGCTTATGAAAGGAGAAAATTAAAATGGACTCAGACCAGAACACAGTGGCTTCCTATGTGAATGGTCCACTGATTGTACAGTGCCCTGTCGGAAAGAGCTGGCCTCTAGATGCCAGTGGCAGGGAGCACGCACCATCACTCAGTGATTTTCCTAGCAAGAACTGGTGGTCTACGAGATCCAAAATCCATTCTCTGGCATGCCAACCTTTTTGCTTGCCATGTCGCCATGGTCTACAGCCAGAAGCAATTTTCTTATTACAAACCAAAAACAAAAGAAGTGTTTAGATGAAAGGGCCAATTGTCAGTTTTGCCTGACCACACAAAGCCACACGTCTCTAAAGTCTCACTGCACACAGTTTGATTTTTGAGACACACGTTCTATAAAAGCATTTAGAATACCAGTGGTGGTTTAATTCCTAAGGTGTGTGTGTTGGGGAGCGGGTGTTGATACCTCACATGAGATAACATGAGAACTACCATGTCATAAAACCTTAAGACAATTTCCAAGAAAAGACAACCTAGCCTTGCCACTTGGCAAGTATATGCTGAAAAAGAGCCCCAAAGCCTTCTGCTTGGCAGATCAAAATAACAGTTGCTTTATATTCTTGTTTTCGACATGCAGCCTCTAGGATCTTATAACCATAGGTCTCTAACACTTAAACAAAGTTATAAAACTGAGAACAAGAGCTCTATCAAATTACTGCCTCGCACTTCCTTTATTTTACAAAGGTTGAAACTGAAGACAAGGTACAAGCAATATTTTGCTTAAGGTTAAACCTTGGTCTTATGAGCTCAGATCTCTTTTCAAAAAGCTCTTACACAGTTGTCCCTTGGTTTACCACCATGCGTAAGGCCCCTGAACATTCTGAGTCCCACTTTTCCTACTTCAAAAATTGGATGATATTTTTTTGCCATTTTAATTTCATAAGGAAATTAGGAGGGTCCATGCCGATAAGGAATAAGGTAGAACTTCATTAAAATATAGGCAGTCATGTTAAAAATAAGAAATTATTAAATAGGGTTATTCCTTTAGCAAATGGGAACATGGCAGGGGAGAAGTCATGTCTTATCCACTCCATTATTTATATATAGAAGGCCAGTGACTACTGTGTGAGTGGATGTGCAAATTTAATCAATGTAGAACCCTGGGGATCAGCACAAGATTCTTATGTGCAGAGAGTTACCAAGCACAACACTCAGAAGCAGCACTTGGAGGAAGGTGGTTTCCATGGTAATCTCAGACCATTCATGAGGCACCTTAGGAAAAGCTGCTATCCAACATTAGAGGATGTTTAACTCGGCAGCTAGTTTGTAGCTTATCCAAGATTCTCCCCAAGCATCCCTGACCAGTGTCCACTTATCCTGAAGCTTACAAAACCCCCATTTAAGATGCTCTTAACTATTCTCACAGTGGCATAAAGGGATCAATCACTGTTTCTTTTGTTGATGTATTTGTTCGTATTTACTTTCTGTTTTTTAAAATAATTTTATTTATTTATGAGAGAGAGATAGAGAGAGAAAGAGAGAGAATGGATACTCTAGAGCCTCCAGCCACTGAAAACAAACTCTAGACATATGTGCCACCTTGTGCATCTGGCTTACCTGGGTTCTGGTGAATCCAACTGAGGTCCTTTGGCTTTGCAGGCAAATGGCTTAACTGCTAAGCCATCTCTAGAGCCCTTGTTTGTATTTTAAACAGAGTTATAGGCTGGATAAATGTCTCAGCAGTTAAAGGCACTGGTTTTCAAAGGCTACCCGCTTGGGTTTGATTCCCTAGTACACACATAAAAGCTAGGTGTGCAAAGTGTCATAAGCATTCGGAATTTGCGGTGGCAAGAAGCCCTGGCATGCCCATGCACTCTCTCTCTCCTCTTTCTCTTCTCCTCCCAAGTTCTCCTTAATTCAAAATAAAAACAAATAAAAATTATTTTAAAAACCTGACTATGGCAGTAGGACAATAAAGCCACATATAGAACTACAGCTAATGATATCCTGATATTACAAGCTTCCAAATTTCTCTCCATAAGTGTTTGAGAATCTGACCAGCTACTAAAGCAATGACTTTGGCCTAATACTGCCATTTCTCTTTTTTCAGAAACGTGCAGTGTAAGTATTAGTCCTTAGACAAGTTACAATAAAGACCAAGGAACTCTTCAAATCTTCCAGCTAATACTGATTTTTAATGAGGGTAAATCAAAATGCCATCAGTCTTCATTACATGAATTGAGCTGCTGACCTGGAAAAATTTAATCACTGGCTATCTGTTTCCATAACATATTTCCCCCCACTAGTGATCTCAAATTCTCCCACAGGAACCCCACCCTTCAAGTTAAGACCTGGTAGTCCCTTAAAAACTTAAGTCCCCTGAAGAAATAATACTTGAAGTTGTCCTCAATCACACATAATTTATGGTATCAATCAGCTTTTCATTACTGTCATGAGATGCCTGAAACAAGTTAAATTTATTGTATTTCTTTTTTTTTTTTTTTAAAAAAGAAGGCATATCCATTTCAGCTGTGGGGGGGGGGGGGTCAAAGTTCAAACATTAGACTGTCAGCTCTGGTGATGTGTGGCCCTTACATGAATCACTTCATGGCAGCTAGCCACAGGGAGACATACATGTAGCATGATTACATCTCAAACCAGGGAAGAGATTGTTGTGCGGGGCTGGTTCAGGTCTTTACATCCAGTGTCTCGTGAGAACCATTGAGAAGTTGTATGAGGAATACCTGAACCCTAAATTGTTTCTTGGGGTATGCCTTCACTGACCCAAGGACTTCCCATTAGCACCTGCCTCGTAAAGTTTTCAACTATCCAATCCTGCTGCCTGTCCAGGTTTCCAATACGAAACTTTAGGAAACAATAATACGGACTCTACAAATCATAGTCCTTTATCGGATGCCTTGTTAGTGTCTACTCACTGAGAAAGCAGTCCAGAGAAGAAGCTGACCCATTGCAAGTTTTCTGGATTTATCATTATAACTGAGGACCTCATATTTACTGATGGCCAAGCTTTAACAATGGTAATACTCACTATCTTGTTTAATCCTCATAGGCAAAGAGGTGATATTTCTGTTCCCTTTTTATGAATGAAGAAAAACTGAAGCTGAAAATGGGAAGTCACATGGCCACAGTCCCATAGCAAGAAAGTGCTCTACATGCTGGAGAGGTGGCTCTGTGGGCTAAAACACTCCACGTTCAAGCACGGGGGCCTGAGGAGGCCTGAACCCTCCTGCGTTCAATTCCTCAGCACCCAGGGTAGCAGCTGGGCATGGCCATCCATGTCTGTAAGCCCATTCCGGCGGGAAGCAGAGGCTAGAGAGCTGCTGGGGCTCACTAAAATAGCAAGCTCTGGAATCAGTGAGAGCCTTCGTCTTAAGGAAAATGCAAATGAGCAATGGAGGGAAGTCTCCTGACGTTTTCCCCTGGCTTCTGCATATATGTGTGCATACATCACGTGCACACACCACACGGATCACATACACACAAACCTACACAAAAGAGGGAAGGAAGGAAGAAAAGAAGGAAAGAAAGAAAGATGGAAGGAAGGAAGGACAAAATGAGGGAAGCAAGCACAAAAGGAAGCAAGGGAGGAAGGAACTGTAGCAGGAATCCCTGGCATCGTTCATCCCACTGTGTTGCTAACTACCTCAGGGCTTGGTGCCTCTGCAAGTTTTATGAGTTCTTTAATAGTGCGGCTCTGGGGCTAGGCGATCCTCAGACTGCGCCCTCCAAGGTTCAAATCCATCTGGCTGATTCACCGTTTGTAGTTCCCTTGCTCTGCCGCAGAGCTGGAGGCTTGGTGTGTTCTTTCGCTCCTCACCATGCCTTTTATAGGCTGTCCCTCTAATGGGGACAAACTCGCCAGGACCCAACTGTGACCAACTTCTACCATTCTTTCATTTCTGACGGCACATGTGAATGCCCCAAGGCCTCATCTCACACCTCCTACCCGGGTTAGATGTTCTCACCCTGCCCCAGTGCTTGGGGAGGATGATGGGAAACTCCTCAGGACAACCTCCGTGTGCGACACTGTCCTAGTCTGGTTACAAGACAGTATTTATGTCTCATGCTAGGCCCATAAACTCTGGACTGGTGAGGCTACACCTGTCCTGTTCAGCAGATGTTCCATAAACATTGTCCTCACGAACAGCTATGACGCGGGGCGGGCGTGCAGCTTCCTTGCTTCATCAGCAACGGCTCAGATGAGGAGGAACACTTCTTTTGAGAATATAAGCTGACGTGGTGCTGCTTCTGGAAAATCGACACTAAATCCTTTTATGGCTCAGGGGCGAGATTCGGAGCAGCAGAACTCCCTGGGGGCATGGCTCACGGAGACTGGAGCGAGGATGAAGGGTTCGAGACACCGGCAGAGACGAGTTTCTGGTTTATCATCCTTTCTGAGGTGGTCCTTGAGGTGGGACTGGTTTATGACGGGGGAGGCTTCTCTCACGTCCTGCTCCGTCTGCTCTGCTCTTCAGCATATTGGTTTGGATGCTATCTGTACACTTCTTCTCCACCACTGGGATGGTCATGGACTTTATAGTAACTTCATAAATAAGAACTTTCGTTTACATTTTAAAATATTTGTATTAATTTTATTTATTTTACATAAACATTTTGTCATTAAAGTATGTTATGTACTTTGACTATATTCATCCCCACTGCCCTCTCTTTTCCCACATCCTGTTAGAACATTTCCTTCTCCCAAGTAGTCATCTTCCTTTCATGTTATATATATATAAAACATTTTATATATGTTAGATACATGTTATATATTTTTTTCTCTTGGTCAATATATGGGGAGAAGACACATTTCTCTTTCTTTTTAAAAGATATTTTAATTATATATTTGAAAAGAGGGAGGGGAAGAGAGAAAGAGACAGAGAGGAAGACAGAATAGGTGCTCCAGGGCCTCTAGCCACTGTAAACAAACTGCAGATGCATGCACCATCTGGCTTTACAAATGGGTACTGGGGAATTGAACCAGGATCCTTAGGCGTTGTAGGCAAATGCCTCAACCATGGAGCCATTTCTCTGGTCCCTATTTGTCTTTCTGAGTCTAGCTTATTTTACTTAACATGATGGTCCTCAGTTCTATCCATTTTCCTGAAAATGACATTATATTCTTTATGGCTAGAGAAAACTCCACTGTGCTATATACATACACATATATTTTATATATACATATATATATCACAAATTCTTTATTTATTTGTTAATGAGCATTTAGTCTGATTCCATAACTCTCCTATTGTGAATATAACTGCAATAAACAGGGATTTATAAGTATCTCTGTTATATGCTCACTAGACTTCTTTAGTGATCCACATTGATTTCTGTAGAGGCTGTACTAATTCACATTCCTGCCAGCAGAGAATAAAGTTCCACACAATATTCACTAACAGTTGCTGCTTTCTTAATTACAGCCAGTGAATGATATTTTTAACAGCCCTATTTTATAAATAAGAACATCAACACACAGAAAGATCATACCAGTCATAACCAATAATAAGCAGACCTGGGACTTGAACCTGTATTCTCCAGACAATTTTGACATCAGTGAAACTTGGAGAAGCCTTCACGCAGGAATCCTTTGATACACCTTGCTCAAAGTATCGCAGACTAGCATCGTCTTTGAACTAATCTTTATGCTTCCCTTTCTGTTTTCATTTTACATCTGGCTAAAGGATAACAAGAGCCAGCACACACTTACCTGCATAAACATGTCACAAGTCTTGCAGCCTTTTCATTTGGCAGGAAAAACAGTGAGACTCTTATCAGGAATCTACTTTCCAAGTTAGTTCTGTCTCCTACAAAAGATACAACCCTGTAGAGGCCTTTGAAAAACTACAATGCTTAGTTGCCCTGACAGAACTTACCAGTGCTTAGAGAAGGATCAAACCATCTGGGGAACCCTCATCTCTCTCCAACTAGATTTTTGTCATGAGCTGGGGAACTTTAAAAAAATTCCAGAGAAGCGGCTGGGAAAACAGAATGACATGAGTGGACAATTTCTAGGAATAATTTTTCCCCAAACCTGTCCTGTTTTGTTTCATTATGTTCTGAATGGCCCTGCATCTCTCAAATGCCAACACACATGTCCTGAGGAGAAAGTAATAAGAGTATTTCGAAGCTGGCCAGAAATGGGTTTGGATCATTCATTCTGTTCTCCCACCTCCAGGGACACGTGATAGGTGCTGATCGTTGGCACACCATGAATTCCAGTACAAATGCTTATTTCAGGATTACAATGACATTGGCGAGTACAATGAAGGATTGTGTTTTATATGATTCTTGATTTGGGGTGAAAGGAGATATTTAGTTATAGTCATAGTTGAGAGCAAAGCAAGACAGAAAAAGAAAGGGCTTGACCTTGGCTCACTTGATAGTCAGGTAGTGAAAATGGTGACTAATAACCATGGCAACACATGGTTTTATCACTGCCTGTGTCATAGGCCCCACAGGCTGGGTGCTTTCAATACCACATCTTCATTCCCATGACGGGCTCGGTAAGGAGGCTTGATCACTTACCTCTTCCCCTGGACCCACACCCAGGTCATCACCCGCACAGCAAAAGCTTTTCCACATACCACTTGGCACATGCACCCAGAGAAATGCTGCATTTCTTTTGCTTGCTTTTTTGGTATGGGTTTGTTTGCCAAGGATGGCTGGGTGAATTGAGGTAAGCAAGCTAAAACTGGATGGAGTCCCAAGTGTAGATGGGTGGTGTGTGATAATAAAAATTTGCCCATTAGAAAGCCAGTCTTTAACCTGCAGTACCACAACATTTTCAAAAAATCTTTGGATGAAGTTTTCTCTCCTCATGGCACAAAGGGACTGTTAGCTGTGAATTAAGGGAACGCACATGTAAGGGCAGAAGGCCATGCTGACATTTCACTGGAATTGAGTACCTACTCAGCTTACCAAGTAATGTAATTAAAATACAGAAAGCACATGCCATTTGTTTTTATATAGAAGACTTTCAGAAGCACACCAGTTAGACATTGTTTAAGTCCTCTCTACTTCTTTATGTGAGGAGAGGGGCCATTAAAAGTTTACACTTAGCCTCAAGTTATGCTCCAGATTTGTTAAATAAACACAGTTTGAAAGCATGAAGGAAGGCGGTGAGAGGGGCATTTTAGAATTAATGGAAAGTAATAAACAGAACTGTCCAAGAGATAACTACGGAGAGTAAGTGATGGCCCCATGGAGGAAAATAACAGGAGTTGATTTAGGTGGTATGAGTAACAAGATATTTCTCTGAAAAGGACCTGTCATTTCACTAGCCCATGCTCTATGCTCTACTCTGTGTATCCTCTCTCTATCTATCTATACATATGTATATATCCACAATAGAACTGTATGCATCAATGTGTGTATGTAATAAACATCTGCTAATGATTATAAAACCTGTAGAGGTAAGCCAGCACACTCCTCTACTTCCAGTTTCAGGATGTTTATGCTGCTCAGATGGCCATATTGTCTTTACTACTGGTGTAGAAAATTGCCACAAAGATGGGACCCAGGAGGCAGTCCTGATCGCCTTCTAACCAGCTCTAGTTTATTTAAGTTGTGGCCTCAGTTGAGAGAACCCAAAGAGAAGATTTAATAGAGTTGGAGAAATGAGGCTCCTCACATGAATGAGCGAACTAACATATTTTCTTAGATATTATGAGGCAAATGATAGCTGTGATTTTTCACATTGTTACAGAGGAAGAAGGGAAGGAAAAGATTCGTAGAAGGTTGTCAGTGTGTTAAAAATAGAGTAACGAATCATCAGGCCTCTTTTGTAAGTACAAAGTGGTTTTAAGTGCATAAAGTTGGAACGTGGCAGAAAAGAAGAAGCCTTGCCCTCTTAGAATTGGGGGGGAAATGGGATATAAATATTACACAGACAGACAACGCATGTGTGGTGGTTTGATGCAGGTGTCCCCCATAAACTTAGGTGTTCTGAATGGTAGGTTCCCAGCTGATGGAGACTTGGGAATTAATGCCTTTTGTCAGCAGTGTATTGTTGGGAGCTGGTTTATGAGTCTTACATCCAGTTTCCCCTTGCCAGTGTTTGGCACACTGTCCTGTTGCTATTGTCCACCTTATGTTGGCTAAGGGATGATGTCCACCCTCTGCTCATGCCATCATTTCCCCCTGCCATCATAGAGCTTCCTATTGAGTCTATAAGCCAAAATAAACTTTTTTTTTTTTTTGCCACAAGCTGCTTTTGGCCAGGTGCTTTCTGCCAGCAATGCAAAACTGACTGCAACAGTAAAGTTGGTACTGAGGAGTGGGGTTGCTGCTGGACACCTGACTGGGGCTTTGGCTTTTTGGAGCTGATTTTCAAGAGGAATGGAGAAGGAGTTGAAACCTTGGTCTAAGAGATGCCTTGCAGTGATATAAGTACAGCTTGATGGACTATTCTGGTCAGAGTTGAAACACCTGAATGCCTTAAGAACTATGGACTGTGAGATTTGGCTTGTGAGGGTGAGAAAGAGCTTTGCCTGGACTTGGCTAGAAGCATCTTGTGTATAAGGCTTGCTGTTATGGTCATGTCCTGAGAACTTGTGCAGGTTGCTTTGTGTAGAAATGGACTGATGTGAACAAGGGGATATGGCACAGAAATGAAATCTTTGGGCTCAAACTTCTGCCCATTCAGTTGCAATTATATGAAAGATTACAACTATTGAGATTGGGCTAGCTGACCTGCACTGGGGCAACAGGAAGAATGTAGACTCTTTTGAAGGGGCCTGAGTGCTCAAGGAGTGTCCTGTTCTTCAAAGTCTGCTTTATTATCCCCCTGTATTGACAAATTGGCACCCTACCTGGTACTGTGGAGTGTAAGAAATGCAGGAAAGAGAAGGTCATTGAATTTGCAACATGGTCTTGTGTTTTGGAATGGCTATGGCAGTGTGAAGCAGGTTCCCTGGAGGCCTACACGGGAACCTAGAGGACCCGTGGGATGAACTGTAGGTTACAGTGGAGACCCAGTGGAGATGTCAGGACCACAAGATGGCTGCCAAGGAGAGCTACTGGCCCCGGATGAAGTTTACCAGGACCATGAGTAGTCTTGCTAGAGGGGTGGAATTGGAACTCCAGAGACTTTTTGCTGGTTAGAACTATCACATTTTGAGATTTGTCACTGACTGGAGTAGTTGGACTTGGAGCTACAGGTTTTGATGTTTTCCCTGATTAAATCTTGTATTGGCTGATTTTTTTTTTTTTTTTTTTTTTTGCTATTCCCAATGCCATATTTTGCAGTGTGAATGTTTATTCTTTGCCATTATGTTTTCTTTGGTGCTTTTTAAAAATATTATGGCTCAGTTAAAAGATCTCAGACTATGGGAATATTTGAACATCATTGGAATTGATAAAAACTATGGGAACTTTGGGAACTTTTAAAGTTGGATGAATGCATTGCATTTTACATCATGTATGGTTATCAGTTTATGAGGGCCAGGGGTGGAATGTGGTGGTTTGATTCAGGTGTCCCCCATAAACTTTGGTGTTCTGAATGCTAGGTTCCCAGATGATAGAGATTTGGGAAATAATGTCTCCTGGAGGCAGTGTATTGTTGGGGGCGGGCTCATGGGTGTTATAGCCAGTGTTCCCTTGCCAGTGTTTGGCACACTCCCCTGTTGCTCTCATCTACCTGATGTTGGCCAGGGGGTGATGTCCATCCTCTGCTCATGCCATTGTTTCCCCTGCCATCATGGAGCTTCCCCTTGAGCCCGTAAGCCAAAATAAACCTTTTATTTCCTACAAGCTGCTCTTGGTCGGGTGACTTCTACCAGCAACGTGAACCCAACTGCAACAGCATGTTATTGTTGGATATGGTGTACTGATACGGGGTGAGTGAGGCAACTATCCACTATTCTCTTCCAAGTCAGTCAGAAGAGACTTTGAGGCTCACACAACTCCTACGGCCTCGCATCACCATGACAGGGAGCCACAGAGAGTCCGTTGCAGAAGGAAGCGGCTGAGTCGTCTCTTCCCCACAGTGCTCCCCACATTGCTTACATCTGTCCTCCTCTGTCTGCCCAGTTATGGCTGCTTCCACTCAGCTGGCTTCCTCCCTGGGCTCGCCATTTCCTGACTGTCACGGACCTGACCTGACATCTCTTTTGCCACCATCCTTTCTCATCCAGAAATCAATTTAAAAGTGGTTTCTCTAGTGCGATTCTTTCTAGTTCTCCGTGGAAATGCTAGTATAAAGAGATGAAAACATGTTACTCCAATGAAAAGACATCAAGGGCTGGAGAGATGGTTCAGTGGTTAAAAGTGCTTACTTGCAAATCCTGACAGCCTGGGGTTCAATTCCCAAGTACGAACGTTAAAGCCAGAGTGGTGCATGCCCCTGGAGTCCTTTTACAGTGGCAGGAAGCCATGGCATACCCATACTCACTCTCTATGTCTGCCTCTTTCTGTCTCTCACAAATAAACAAGTCAATAAAATATTTGTTGAAAAAGAAAAAAAGAAAGGAGGGCTGGAGAGATTACTCAGTGGTTAAGGTGCTTGCCTGCAAAGTCTAATGACCTGAGTTCCATTTCCAAGTACTCACTTCAAGTCAGACACACAAAGTGGTTCTTGTTTCTAGAATTCGTTTGCAGTGACTAGAGGCCCTGGCATACCAATTTTCTCTCTCTTTCTTCTTGCAAATAAAATACATATTAAAAAAAGAAAAAGAAATGAAGGAGAGCTCTCATAGGTAGATGGAATTTCCACTGAGTAGCAGTAGGAAGAGCAGGGCTGGCAAGGCCTTAGCAGAGTTTGTACACGTGATGTGGGAAAGACAGGGTCCATGACGCCAGCAGCTACAAGCCATGGCTCCTGGGGCGGTGACTCTACATGCAACAAGTGTCTACTTTTTTGTTTTGCTGACTTTGATTTTTCTTTAAGTGGTATCTCACCCTGTAGCCCAGGCTGGTCTTGAACTGGTCAACTTCCTGTCTTGCTATCCTGAACGACAGCAAGAGAGGAATCTGTATATGTTGGGCTATTTTAATACTGTGGCAGGGCTGGAGAGATGGCTTAGCGGTTAAGCGCTTGCCTGTGAAGCCTAAGGACCCCGGTTCGAGGCTCGGTTCCCCAGGTCCCACGTTAGCCAGATGCACAAGGGGGTGCACGCGTCTGGAGTTCGTTTGCAGAGGCTGGAAGCCCTGGCGTGCCCATTCTCTCTCTCTCCCTCTATCTGTCTTTCTCTCTGTGTCTGTCGCTCTCAAATAAAATAAATAAATAAAAATTAATACTGTGGCAGGAGACAAGCGTTCAGCTCTTTCTTGGCCCCTCATTAATATAACACACAACTTTGAAACATCCTTCTACCAAGGTGGAAGCATTCTTTTCACCAGCTAATTCTGTGTATGTGACATGCTCATACCCATGGGATGCTAGCCGGTGAGATCCCAGCAGTGGCTTCTGGAGCACTTGAATAGATGGCTCTGCCTTCTTGCCCCCTGTCCACTGCCATGAGGAGGAACATCAAAGTTGGTCATGTTCCAGTTGCTTGTTTCCCCAAGTGTTGGCAGATGGGATCTATCCCAGAAAGGGTCGCATGTGTCGCTGACAAGGCCTAACATTCTGCAGCTGTTGGATGGAATGGCTTATAGTTAGGTCCATTTGGCAGAGGGTGTGATTTAACTCTGTGGTACTTTCTTTGTAAATTTTCTGTCTGGAAGACCTATCCATTGCTGCCCATGGGAATTTAAAGGCCCTGATTATTGCTTCACAGATGTGGTTATCTATGTCCTTTTTGATTAATATTTGCCTTACATAGCTGGGTGCTCTGACATGAGGCGTGTGCATAATACACCCTGATATCCACACATAAGAGTATTACTGCCTGGTGCCAGATTGACGCCTTTATCATTATATGATGAGCCTTGCTTTGTCTTTTTGCTTTTGACTTAGTTTATTCAATCTGATAGTAGATAATGGTAATAGTAACTTCTATTTTCTTTTGCTTCCATATTCATGAGGTGTCTTATTCAATTCCTTCATTTTCATAGTGTGTATGTTCTTAGAGTTGACTTCAGTTTGTGTAAGCAACACATACTGTGATTTTTATTTCTATCAATGCATTCACTTTATGTCCCTTACTTGTATGACATGAAGGGATTTAGTGGCAGGCCAGTTTTTACTACCATCATTGTAAATTTTTCCATGTTATACTTCATTTCTTTTTCTCTCTCTGCTTTTAGGGGAACTGATTTTTCTCTAGTGGTGTGCTTTGTTTACTAGCTTGTTCTTTGTTATTTTGTTTGTTGTCTTGCAACTCAGGTGTTTTTGATATAGTGAGCCCTATTAAACACATATTTAAATTATTTATTTATTTGTGAGCAGAGAGAGACAAAGAGAAGAGAGAGAATGGGTGCATCAGGGCCTCCCATCTCTGCAAACAAACTCCAGATGCATGCAGCACTTTGTACATCTGGTTTTACATGGGTACTGGGGAGTTGAACCCAAGTTGTTAGGCTTTGTAGAGAAGCACCTTCATCACGGAGCTATCTCTCCAACCCTAAATACATCTTTTTATTATAACAAGCAATTTTAACAGAGTAATGACTAAGCAAGGATAAGAATAGAATCAAAGAGGAATTATAATAGTCATACACTAGACCTCCATTCTTCCCTACACTTAGCATTTCACCATCCCATTTTTTACAAAATATATTTAATATATTTATTTGACAGAGAAAAAAGAGGCAGAGAAAGTGTGAAAGAGAGACAGAGAGAGGAAGTGAATGGGTATACCAGGGCCTCTAGCCACTGCAAACGAATTCCAGATGCATGTGCCCCCTTGTGCCCCTGGCTTATGTGGGTCCTAGGGGATCAAACCAGGATCATTTGGCTTTGCAGGCAAATGCCTTAATGGCTAAACCATCTCTGCAACCCCACCATCCCATTTTATATCTGTCTCCACTGCTTATAATTTATCATTTTAATATATTTATTACTAAATTGGCAGTAGTAATAGATTTGTCTTTTGTCTTAATACTGAAGACATGAATGATTTATACAACATATTTATAATATTAGATAATTCTATGTTGGTCTTCTTAATTATTTTTTTTCCAGTGAGTTTTATACCTTCTCATGTTTTCTATCAATGCTTCCTTCTTTCATTTCATTTACTTTATCATTTCTATCTCACATACAATATTTCTGGTGGATACATAATCTCAGTCTTCTGAGCATAGTTTTATCTTTCATTCATTTCTGGATGGCATTGCTAGATGACATTTTTCTCTTCGGGTTTCTGGAAATTTCTTTCCTGGTCTGCAAGTCCTCTGTTGAACCCTCTTTTGTCAGGCAACTTGGAACACTCCCATCTGTTATTAAAAAAAATGGGGGGACCCTAAGAATCTTCTTGTATCTTTTACCTTTGGCAGCTTAATTATAAGATGTTTTGGCAGATTTTAGTGACTTGTCCCTGCATGGAAACCTCTGATCTTCCTGTATCTAGATATTTTTCTTTCCATTGAAACATTTTCTAGTGATTTCTTCCAGTAAGATTTCCAACCTTCTGTCATGCTCAAGCCCCTATTGAACCTCAATTTTCAGGATATTTGTTACTTAAATACTTCCTTTAAGCATTTTCTTTCTTTCTTTCTTTTATTTATTTATTTATTTTTTTGTTCCTTTTTCTTCCTCTTTGCATGTTCCAATAGTCTGTCTCTGAGTTATCTAATTCTTTCTTCTGCCTGATCTGTCAGTGCCTTCGACCGTTTTCCGGGCTGACTGCGCTCGCTGCTCTGATTCTTTCTTCTCTGTGACATGCCCTGCTGTTGTCAACTTCGACTGCTCTGAACTGGCCTGAGCTCATTCTGTAACTCAGGCCCCGGCAAAAAAGCTCCAGACACGTGCATCCCCTTGCGTATCTGGCTTACATGGGTATTAAGGAATCGAACCTGGGTCCTTTGGCTTCACAGGCAAGCACCTTAACTGCTAAGCTATCTCTCCAGCCCTGAAAATCTTGTTTCTATGTCTCTATAAGTCCTGGTTAAAAGATTTAATATGCCAGGGGTGGTGGTGCACCCCTTTAATCCCAGCACTCGGCAGGCAGAGGTAAGAGGATCACCATGAGTTCGAGGTCACCCTGAGACTACATAGTTAATTCCAGGCCAGCCTGAGCCAGAGTGAGACCCTACCTTGAAAAACCAAAAAAAAAAAAAAAATTAAAAAAAAAATTTTTCTGTATTCATTCTAGCCTGTTGATTTTCCGTAAATCAACAGTTTTAAATTCCTATCTGAAAATTCTACCATACTAATTACTGTATAGTCAATGTCTTGTATTTTATTTGACTTTTGGATGAGTTCATGTGTTCCTGAAAACTCCTGATGATTTGGGGCACATGCAGCCCCCTGGGCACTTGCCTACCTCATCTGGCTTTGTTTATGCCCATCTTTCCAGAAATTCCTTCTTTTTCTTTTAATTACTTATGGCTTCTGGGAGCAGCAATATCCACTCATGCAGGATGCTTCTATTCAGACTCTCTTTCTGTTTTTCTTTTTTCATTTATATTTTAAATTAGCTTTCAAAGTGATGTGCTTCCATAGTGCTTATTCATATATCCTTAGTTTCGGCTAGTCCTCCCCTTTCACCTCACTTTGCTTCCATTACCCACCATGATTACTTAATAAACCTGTCTCTGGCATTCTTCCCTTCTACTTTCCTACTGCATGGGCTCTACTGTCCTCCATCTTAATGCCTCTCCCCACCCATGGCCTCTTTCTAGAGGAGGGAGGGTGGGCGTGTGAGAGAGAAACAGATAGAGAGAGCATAGGTATGCCAGGACCTCCAGCCACTGCAAATGAACTCCAGAAGTCTGTGGCACTTTGTGCCTCTGGCTTTATGTTGGTACCTGGGAATGGAACACAGCTCCATAAGCTTTGCAGGCAAGTGCCATAACTGCTGACCCATCTCTCTTCCATGGAGTCTTTCTAGATTCATGGAATTTATAGATCTTTACTCCATCTTAAATGCAAATCTAAGAACTCAAAGCTAGGATCAACACATAAGAGAGAGCATGCTACATTGGTCTCTCTTAGCTTAGGTTACCTCACTTAGTGCAATACAGTCCAGTCTCATCCATTATACTGGAAATTTCAGTTTCATTTTCTTTATGAGTGAAGACATTCAAGTATGTATATAAGGAACACTTTCATTATCTGGTCATCAGCTATGTACATCTAAACTGATTCCGTTTCCTTGCTACTGTGAATGAATATGGAGACACGGGAGGCTCTGAGGTAGGATACAGAACACTTTGAGTTCATGCTCAGGAGGACCGTAGCTGAGTCCTGTGATGGCTCAGTGGTTTGCTCTGTGGAGAATCTCCATTCTGACTCTCACAGGGGCTGAGCCAGCTTACACTCCCTCCAACACAACAGTGAAGCACGATTCCCCTTTCCCTACATCCTTGCCACCGTCAGTGGCTAGAGATTTTGAAAACTTTTAAAAATATTTACTGGCCATTTGCATTTCTTCTTTTCAAAATTCTCTGTTCAGTTCCATAGCTGATTGGGTTGGTTGTTTTCTTGCTTTAGTTCTTTGTGTCTTCTAGACGTTAATACACTGGACCTGGGTGGAATCACCCCTTTGGTATATCGTCAGTGCTCTTACCTGAGGCAAATAGGTGCCTACTCACATCTATCTAGGGAAAAAGAAATCATGCAACATACCTATATCCCACAGCCACAGAAGCCCACTCAGTCCCAAAGGCACACAAGCCCCATGCCATGGCTACTGATGGTGCAGACCACAGCGCAAGTCCATTCCACTGAGGATCAAATGGATCATTTGGGGGGTTGGGAATGGAGACAGTTAGTTGGCCACCAGAGCTGGTGCCAATCTGTGCCACATCTGACAGTCTCTCACAGACTAAGGGAACTTGGAAGCGTGTGAGCGTGTGTTTGTGTGAGTGTGTAAAACAGTTATTCCAGAGCTAGCAATGACGCAAGCCGAAGTTGGAGTCTAAGCCACCAGCACACCGTCCCCATCTGATGCTAGGCACGTGGGTGAGCTCTGTCTGTGTGTGTGCCTGTGGTTTCTCTTGCTGCTGGCTTCGTATTGCTAGGGCCGGCACTGAGAACCTTGTCAGAACTCCCCGCAAGCTTTCTTTTCCTGCTCCCATTGGGTAGGCTCTTGAGCTCCGCTCTGCCTCTTATGGTTGGGGTTGGGGTGATGGAGGCAACTGCTTTATCTCATGGTCAACTAGTTCAAGTGACCATTGGCATTAGCCTTGCAATAGTAGGCTGTGTGTTATGCTGGGCAGTGAGTTTCATTGTATTGATCCTGGCTCTAGGTTTTTTTTTTTTTTTTTTTTTAAGAAAAAGGGAGGGAGGGAAAGAGAGAGAGAGAGGGAGAGAGAGAGATGGAGGGAGGGAGGGAGGGAGGGAATGGGTGTGCCAGGGCCTCCAGCCACTGCAAAAAATACCCTCCAGATGCATGCACTCCCTTGTGCATTTGGCTTACATGGGTCCTGGAGAGCTGAACTGGGATCCTTTGGCTCTCAAATGCCTTAACCACTAAGCCATTTCTCCAGCCCCTGATTCTAAGTTTTAAGTATAAGGTCTGAACTTCATTCTCTGCATCAAGGGAAGGAAAGAGTTAAAACCCCATCCTACCCAGGTCAGAAATACTGACCAATGAAATAGCTTTCTTTTTGCTCCCATGTTTGCTTGGTATACTTGGCCTTTTAAAATTAATTCAAACTGCTCCCAGTTTTGGCTGGAGCATCTGTTCTATCTTACAGAGAGACAATACAGGGGAGACTAAGGATACATCAAGAAGAGAGAGCTGACTGCCTATCACGAGATGGGTCACCTCCATCTTATCTGACCGGGCCCAGAAATCATTACAGAGGAAGCTGGTTACCTGAATATTGCTCTCATGGCTAGCTTGAGAACCATTTCTAGGGAATTTGCAACAGACACTGTGGTCGCTCAAGCCTCATCAAACAAAGATCCAGAGGCTACAGAGTAAGAAACACTAAGTCAGATCCCTATCTCGCCCACCAAAGCTTAGGACCATTTTGGAGGAGGGGGTGCAGAAAGATTGTAAAAGCCTCAGGGTGGGTGGGCACACTCTGGGCACAGTGTCCTCCCTTTGTACCCCCCCCCAATCCCCAGAGACAGTTGAGGCATATTGCTCTCCACAGTAAGGCATATTGCCCTCCACAATAAATATCAATAACCACAGTAGAATTGGGGCAGGGATTAGAGGGGCTACGAGTATAAACTTTTTATCCCCAAAATTAAATTTTTAACTTGGCCTTTTTTTGATCATTTGAATACTAGGACTAAGTTTTATCATTTTTATATTTTTTGTTCTGTTTTTCTGAGGCAAACCCAACAGACTGCCTTTTTAAAGATGGGGGGGGGGGAGTGAGAATTGTCATGCCAGGGCCTCCAGCCACTGCAATCGAACTCCAGACACGTGCGCCCCCTTGTGCATGTGTGACCTCTGCACTTGTGTCACTGTGCATCTGGCTTGCGTGGGACCTGGAGAGTAGAACATGAGTCCTTAGGGTTTGCAGGCCAGCACCTTCATCACTACACCATCTCTCTAGCCCCTAATTTGTTTGTCTTTTAGAGTCTCTTTTTAAAAATGCTCCCATATGTTTCATGGTGGTTTGGTGTGTTTTAATTGCTCACTTGGATTCTAGGATTGCTCTGTGTTTTTCTTCACCCAGTCTATGATTGTGATCTCTCAACTTCTCTCCCCATGTACTACTTCAATATTGTCCCTCTCATCCCAAACTGTACCCTACTTTCTCTCTTTTTTAATCCCCTGCTCTTTAAACTATGTAACGACAAGCTTCCAAAACCCTAACAACCTCTAAATCTTTTTCAAAAGTTGACTTTAATCTCCATCCTAAACCTATCTACTTCCCTCTCATTTCTACCAAACAAATTCATAGTATTCCCTATACTACCCTTGATCATTCATCTATCAATACTTACTGAAGGCAAAGGGACCGGTTGCTAATTAGCCAAGACGACATCTGCACAGCAGGAATATCCACCACCTTTCACCGCTCCTGCTGTTCATATTCTCCACCTCCTAAAGGTCTCATCACCTCCCCGAACAGCACCGCCCACTGGTATTATCCAAATTCATGAGTCTGTGGAGACTTTTGACATTCAAACCACCACCGCAGCGAAGGAGGGTCCCAGCACACACTACAGGTAGAAGGATGAGGCTCACTGAGTTAGGATGGTTAGGCCGAAGTGGTTGAACTGCGTGCACTTCATGGTCAGTATAGAGTGACTCAGCATTGTTTCAGCGTTGCTTGTTTGGAGGTCAGTCCATGACTGCACACAGGGACAGAACCCAGGAGAGTGCTGTACTTAGCTAGGTGTGGGCTGAAAGCCTGATGCCATGGATATGAGTGTGAACTTGTGAGAGGAGAATGCCTAGGGCAGTCTGATTGGCTAAATGTGGAAAGAAAGGGGGGAAATAATAATATTTCCAACCTGTGTGATGTGGTGAAGATGATGACTCCCCTGGGAGATGTGCAAGGGAATTGGAGCTACAATGTGAGGAGAAGAGAGAGATGACACACATTTGCCTTTGGACATAGGATTATCTGCCTCTGTGCTGTGGACACCTTGTCATTTGTAACCATCATTATTAGCACAGCAACAGTCAGCCCTTGGAAAGAAATTGGTGTTGAAATTCTATCCATCCCAGCTTGAAACTAAGTGTACTGAAGCACCCTACACTTCCCCTTAACCTTCTTTAAAGAAATCCTTCAGTGGTGACAGATGCATTTTGTAGGAGAGACTCCCTCAACTTCTTCAACTCATTGAGTGGAAGAAGCTGGTAGCGGGGGTTGTGGAGAAAGATGGGGTGCCTGGACAGTCGCCGGCATTTTCACTCTCCCCCTTCAAAAGGCTTCAACTCTAAAAAAACCAAGTGTGACAGGATCATGTGTCCCCAGGAGCTGAAAATAAACTTCTCCCTATCTTTCTGGTCATATTAGACGTGGCATAATTGGTAATTAGAGTCAATACCATGAATATTAATGGACATATTGAACTTAAAATGCAGGATTCGTGCCAAAATTATTAGACAATTAATTATGCAAGTACTTCTTCCAGATGCCCTAAATTTTAATCATATTAACATTTTGTTTATACAAAGTCTAATTCCTACATACAAATTGATGTTGAGAATTGTCTCCTCATATTAGTCATTGGAGCAAAAGCCTTCTTGCTCATCACATTTCACTGTGGAAATATGTTGGGACATTTCCTTTTTGGAAGAAACAAGATGACAAGGGTGCCACCTTCAGTGTCAGATGACAGCTGGATTGACAGAGTACTGGGAAGCAGGCTTGCCCCGTCACTGGCAATGGGGCTGCGTCGTGTGGTTCCCGGGAGTGTCCACCACGTATGGAGATGGGTGGTGAGAAGAAAAGAAACTTCTGCTGAAACCACTGCATGGACAGCAAGAAAGACCAGTGAGAACCCAAGACTTGTGTGCAGTTTCCACGCTCCATGGCTCTCCTGAGCCACCAAGGGGTTAGGGTTGGCTGAGAAACATGAAACACTCCTGAGAGGGGTGTGAAAGGAGAGGGTGGGATTGGGCCATGGATTATCAAATCTTGCTCCTGTCACTTTTGTCGAAAGTTACTTGCATTTGTTTTCGTTGGCCCTCCAGAGTCTCCTCTTGTCCTGTGTTGTCACGTTTCCTGCACAGCACTTCACGCTCCTCAGAGGGGTTGGATGCCACACTTCCCATTACTTTCCCCTGGAGGTCCCTTCTTCCAGTCCTTTTTCCCTTTATGATATAGTTAGTGGTCTGCCCTGTGATGCCCTAGAAATCTGAGGTGTCGTCCCCTCGGCTCCATCTCTCTCAGCTCCTCTCATGGCTATTTTACTGTAGGCATTCCAGACAGTTTTCCCCATGGTGTACGAAGCACAGCAGTGCCATGACTATTGCCCACTCCCACCGAGAAATCGACACGGTGCTGAAGAGCAGGTCTTCAGCCTTCCAGGGACCCATGTTTGACTCCTGAGCTCTGACATGTATAAGCTGATATTGAACCATTTAGCTAAAAGGAAAATATGGTGTTTTTATTATTTTGAAAAATTTTTTCCTTTCTGGGGGCCTGGAGAGATAGCTTAGTGGTTAAGGCACTTACCTGTAAAGCCAAAGAAACCAGGTTTGATTCCCGATGACCCATGTAAGCCAGATGCACAAGGTAGTATGTGCATCTGGAGTTCATTTGCAGTGGGTGAAGGGCCTGGTGTGCCCATTATATCTCGGTCTCTGCCTCTGTATCTCTCTCTTGAATAAATAGAAATGTTTTTTAAAAATTGTCTCTTTAAATTCCTATACAAAGTATTGGTTTCATTGTAACATTTTCAAATAATTTGCCTTGCTGGCCCTCCTTCCTCGTTCTTCTCCCCCATCGCTCCACCCCATCCCCCCACAGACTTCGACTTCTAGTGGCCTTCTTTCTGCTTCCACGTCACACGTGTTCTATTACCTCCTTCCTCGATATCCCTCTTTCCTCTCTCATGGTGTCCTTGCGACTTTCATGACCTATAACCACACCATATACGCATATGAACACTAAAAGCTAGGGCACACTTAATACAAGAACATACATGGCATATAGCTTGAGTCTAAGTCACCTTGAACATAACAATCTCCAGAACCATCCATTTTCCTGCAAATTTCATAATTTCAATTTTTATGGCTGCACAAAATTCCATTGCATCACACTTTTCTCATCTGTTAACCTGTTGATCCGTTACCTGTTGATGAACATCTAGGGTATTTCTATTTCCTTCCTATTGTAAATTGAGTAGCAGTAAACATGGTCGTGCAAATATTAGATATAGAGTCTTGTGGTATATTGGTGTAGCTGGGTCAGATGGTATTTTTTTTTTTGTTCATTTTAATTTATTTATTTAAGAGTGACAGAGAGAGAAAGAAAGAAGTACAGAGAGAGAGAGAGAGAGAGAGAGAGAGAATGGTGCCAGAGCTTCCAGCCACTGCAAACGAACTCCAGACGCGTGCGCCCCCTTGTGCATCTGACTAACGTGGATCCTGGGGAACCGAGCCTCGAACCGGGGTCCTTAGGCTTCACAGACAAGTGCTTAACCACTAAACTATCTCTCCAGCCTGGTAGTTTTATTTTTAATTTAACTTTTGAATATATTTATTTACTTACTTCTTATTTATATATTTGAGGGAGAGATTACAGTCAACCAGAACCTCTTGCCTCTGAAAATAAACTCCAGGTGCCTGCACCACTTTGTGCATCTGAGTCTTTATGTAAATACTGAGAAATCAAAGCGCCTTTAACCACTGAGACATTTCCTAGCCTTATTTTTAATTTTAAAGGAAACCTTTGGTCTGGGAAGATTGCTCAGTGGTTAAAGGTGCTTGCTTGCAAATCCTGGCAGCTTAGGTTCAGTACCTCAGTGCCCACTTGGAACAGACAGAGTGGTGCAAGCATCAGGAGTTCTCCATTCCTCCCTTTCTTCACAAATAAACCAATTTTTTAAAAAGAACCTTCATACTGATTCCTATAATAGTCACATTAGCTTATACCCTACTACAGTTAGTGAGGATTCCTCTTTCTCTATACCTTTGCTAGTATCTATTGTCCGTGTGTATGTGTGTGTGTGCTGTAACTGTGTGATATGCATGTTCACACATGTGTGGGTACACATGTGTATGAAGAGTGTATGCACATGAAGAGACCAGATGTTAACATCAGGTGTCTTCCTTGATTGTTCACCAGCCTATTTTTCTGAGACAAGGACTCTTACTGAATCTGGTTTGAATCCCTGGTTTGGCTAGCCTCGCAGGCCAGCTCGTCTCAGGACGCTTCCCGCGTTCGCATTCCCGCTGCTGGTGTTACAGGCACACGTTGCCGCTTAAGAACCCGCGTGCTCATTTCCCCAAATGTCACGGGGCCCACAATCAAAAGAACAGTACCCCCTCTGCAGCTAACAGTGAGACTTCCGCTGAACCATCATATCTGGTACTGTTGTCTACTTTTCCTCTGAACACGAACCTAAGTGGAAACACCCCTCCCCCGCCCCACCCAGGAGAACTCACATGAAATAAAACAAAGAAAAACAATAGGAAATGGAGGGGGTCTGTATACCAGATGCTACATGCATCTGAACACATGTGTAAAACACATTCAATGAACAACACATAAGCTCAAGAAAATACTCCATCATGACAACTTCTCAACACCAGAAAACAGAGGTACTGAAATGACTTAAACTCCAGAAAAAGGTGTCTTAGTCCCACTTTTTGAAGAGGTTCAAAGCTGAATGTAGTACTCAAATAAACAGAGGAGGAATGTAATCCAAGACATGCAAAAGAAAGCTGTAAAATCTATTCAAAACAGAGTAAAAAGTTACTAAAATGAAAGGGTCCATGTGTTGGAGGGAACAAAATAAATATGAAGGGAAAATTCAGCAAGGATATAAAGACTGCAAAAGAACCACATAGAAATTCTGGAAAGAAAGACTTAAATAAATAACACAGCAAACAGCATCATCCATAGACAAAACCAAGCAGTAGAATGAATGTCACAAATGGAGACAATGGTCATGGCAAGAATTTCCTCTCTTTCTTCATATATGTGTATATATATATATATATCATATCAAATATGATCAAATCTTCCAATAAGTCTGGAACCACTCAAGTAACTAAACCTAAAAACTCATGGAACAGAAAAAAAAAACTGAGATAAAATTTAATGGCTTAGACAATCAATGAATTTATAGTTGAGAATGAAATAGACTTAGGCCCAAACACAGGAAACATTCAGAATTCCAAATAAAAATGACCAGAGAAGAACTTCTCCATGAAATAACATAGTTAAAATGTCAAAAATAATAGAAAAAGAATAAAAAGCACAGTGCAAAAAAAAATATAATAATACTAATAAAAGCTGTAAAGGAAAATGTCAACTAACATCCATAGGCCAAAACATCATGGTAACACTTGATCTGTCGATGGCAACCTTAAAAGCTAAGAATGCATGGAACGATGTGTGAAAAGCTTTGATTGCAAGCAAGATTGCTTTACCCCAAAAAGTTTCCTCTTGGAATCCTTGAAGACTGCTATGTGGTCTGCTGGGGAAGAAAAGTCATCAATATCCTTAACCAGCAATGAACTCTGCAAACTATACAACCAGCCTTGCACACAAGTTGAGCCCACTGCTGTAATCATGGCGTGGCCGTTACGAAGGTAAGCATCTGCTTTGTGACTGGGTTTGAAGCCCACTCTGCAGGAGGGCACGAATGCCTGGTACTGAAAACCCAACCAAAACCCTGTGACTTGGAAGCTCATAGGTGCTAGCAGGGAGAACTCCCCTGGTTTTCAGCTAAATGGATGCGGTATGCCTGTCGCTTATGTTTATATAGTAATGTTCTCACTTGTGGTCAGAGAAGCTTCTTTTTGACTACTGGGGAGGCTAAAAGAAACTCATCAAAGTGCTGGGAAGAAACAACAGTTAATCACTAAAGATGCTTCTCTCACATTTGCCGAGGCTCAGGGGACATGGTGAGAGAGGGGACAGAAAGAATGGGTGAAACCAGAGGACTGGGAGGATCGCATAGGAATGTTGTATTCTGGACAGGAGGTGGACTTCGCATTTGCGACCTCACAGTGGCTGTGGTTCCCTGCACAATGCTGGGTCCATCCACATGCCAATCATGAATGATGCAGGAAGGCAAAAAGAGGAAGAAAGATATAAAACTAGTGAAAAGGTCCGGTTGGAGGTGGGATAGGGTTCAGTGGAAGGAATGTGGGATGTAAAGAGAACAACAGAGAGTTAGGAGGGAGACTGTGATCAAACTACGTTATTTGCATACATTAAAAAGTCAATAAAATGATTTTAAAAGGCAAGCCTTAGCCAGACGTGGTGATGTGTGGCATTAATCTCAGCGTTCTAGAGGCAAGGTAAGAGAGTAACTTTGAGTTCAAGGCCAAGCTGAGACTACATAGTGAATTCCAAGTTAGCGTGGGCTAGAGGGAGGCCTTACCTCAAAAAAAAAAAAACAAAAAAACAAAAAAAAAAAAACCAAGGCTTAAAGTAGAATATGAAGAATCAAACCAATCTTTGCAAAGATTAACAATGTTGACCAGCTCTCTAGCCAGGCTAATATAAAGAGAAAACCCAAATGAATACAGTTGGATATGAAATGGGAGTTGTTACAGTGGCCTGCAATGAATTCACTAAATCATCAGTGCACACTGAAACTTGTATTCTAACAAACTGGGAAATTGAGCAGAAATGTATAAATTTTTAAGTGTGTATGACTGGCCTTTTTTTTTTTTTTAAGTCGGATGATGTAAACCATCTGAACAGACCCACACCAAGGAATGAAATTGAAGCACAAATTTAAAACGTCTCCCCACAGAGAAAAGCCCCCGACCAAAGCAGACACATTTACCTCGGAATTATACAAGAGAAATCAGTTACCAACATTTCTCAAGCCGTTGCAGAGAGTAGAAAGGAAAGGAACACTAGCAAATTCATTTCATGAAACCAGTATTACCCTGATACATCAGCAGGAAGACAACATCCTGGTCTTTCTGATGAGCAGGGATCCTCAACAAAATAGTTGCAAAGTGAGTTGAAGATCATATTTAGAAGAACATTCCACAAAATTCCCTGAGTCTTTGTGGGCATGCTTTAAGTCTACTTTAGTGTTGAGCTCTCAAAAGCTTCTGGATTTCTGCTTTGGCATGTGTTGAGTATCCCCCGTGTCCATCTCTATCATCCTGGTACAGGTTGTTAAGCTTGCTGTGGAAGCAGCACTCTTGCTCATCTCTCCAATTCCTACATTTTGTGGAAGAGGGGGCAGAAAGAATGAAGGAGCCACTGGGTGGGAGGGAATATTCAGAGGCATTGCCCCCTCCACAATGACTGAGGGCTGCTCTCATGACTCATAATCCAAAACTCCATGGTGAATAAACAGCACTGCCAACTGAGAAGGGCCCTCAGTGAAGTGGCGGCAGAGAGGAGGAAATGATGGTACCAACACATGATGTGCCCAGACAAAGTTTCTACTTAATGAAAAAAATAGTCAATAAAAATAAAAAGATCATTCATCACAACCGAGTTGCTTTTCTCCACAAGGACGCAAGGTTGGTTCAACATGTGCAAACTGGTAAATGTATTCAATACATTAAAATATTTAAAGACAGAAACCACATGATCATCTTGATAGATGCAAAAAAAGGCATTTGAGGGCTGGAGAGATGGCTTAGCAGCAAAGGTGCATGCCTGCGAAGCCTAAGAATCCCAGTTCAATTCGCTAGGTCCCACGTAAACCAGATGCACATGGTGGCACATGCATCTGGAGTTTGTTTGCAGTGGCTGGAAGTCCTGGTGTGCCCATTCTCACTCTCTCTCAAATAAATAAATAAATATTGTTTAAAAATCAAGGCATTTGACAAAGTTCCATTCATGTTCATGATAAAAGTCCTGAAGAAACTAGGACTAGATGGAGCATGCATTAACATAATAAAAGCTTTATCTGAGAAACCTTTTCCCAACTATACTAAGCAGGGAAACCTCAGTCTCCTCTAAAATCTAGAACAAGACATTAGTGTTTTCTCTCTCTCTCTCTCTCTCTCTCTCTCTCTCTCTCTCTCTCTCTCCCTCTCTCTCTCTCTCAATATAGCACTCCAAGTCTTAGCTATGGCACTGGGACAATAGAAAAGTATAGAGATTAAAGTTGGAAAGGAAGACATTGAACTATCTCTATTTATAGATGTCATTATTTTATATTTAAAAGACCACTTGGATCACATGTACACACACAAATGAATCTGATAAACCCTTTCTCAAAAGAGTAAAATGTGAAGGAATAAATCTAATCAAGTAAGACTGTGATAAGGAAAACACTTGAAACACTTAAAAATAAGTCAGACAGGGCTGGAGAGATGGCGTAGCGGTTAAGCGCTTGCCTGTGAAGCCTAAGGACCCCGGTTCGAGGCTCAGTTCCCCAGGTCCCACGTTAGCCAGATGCCCAAGGGGGTGCACGCATCTGGAGTTCGTTTCCAGTGGCGGGAGGCCCTGGCACACTCATTCTTTCTCTCTCCCTCTCTCTCTCTCTCTCTGTCGCTCTCAAATAAATAAATAAATAATTAAAAAAAAAGTCAAACAAAACAATCCTAAAATTCATATTGAAACACAGAAAGAACCAGCCAGCAACATTCCGACTATTCTGCAGAGCCACAGTGCAAAGACAGTGTGGAACTGACGCAAAATGGGCATGGAGACCAACGGAAAATAATAGAAAACTTAGAGACAAACCCACATAGCTATGGACACCTAATTATTTATTTTTATATTTATTTATTGATGAGAGAAATAGAGAAAGAGACAGAGAGAGGAGGAGGAAGAGAGAGAACGGGCATGTGAAGGCCTCGAGTCACTACAAAGGAGCGCCAGACGCATGTCACCTTGTGCATTTGGCTTACGTGGGTTCTGGGGAATTCAATCTGGGTCCTTAGGCTTCGTAGCCAAGTGCCTTAACCATTAAGCCATCTCTCCAGCCCCTGGACATCTAATTTTTGATGAAGATATCAAAAACATATACAAGGGGGAAAAAAGCCATTTTCAATAAATTGTCCTGACAAAACTGGTATTTGCCTCTGCAGAAGAATGAAATGAATCCATCTCATTCACTCCGTACAAAAATCAATCCAAACTGGATCAAAGATCTTCATTTAAAATTAAAAGTGCTGAAACCGCTAAAGGGAAAACACTTTAGGAATCGGCAAAAAAAGTTTCTGACTAGAATTCCAGTAGCACAGGAAATAGCTTCAAGAATTGACAAATGGGAGACCATGAAAGTAACAAACTTCTGCACAGCAAAGTAAACTACAAACAGAGTGAGGAGACAATGTAAAGAACGGGAGAAAACTTTTTCCAGCCATACTTCAGATAAGTGATTAATTTCTAGGTAATATATTTTAAAACTATAAAAATTAAACACTAACCAACCCCCCCCCCCGGCCATTAATAAATGAGCAAATGAACTTAACACACATTTCTCAAAATAAAAAAAAAACACAAATGCTTAATAAATATTTCTAAGAGTTTCAATCAGAGAAATGCAAATTTAAACTACTTTGAGATCCCACCTCACCCCAGTCTTAAAGGTACCATCAAGATAACAAACGCTGATGAGGACGTGGGGGGAAAAGGAACTCTTCTACCTGCTCTTGGTGGGAGGGGAAACTAGAACAACCATTATGGAAATTCGCGTGGAGGTTTCTCACAAAGCTGACAACATATACACCGTATAACCCAGCTATACAGCCCTGAACATCTACCCAAGGCCCTGTACCTCCTCCCACAGAAATGCTGCACATTCGAGATGAGCGATGATCTTTTTCACAATAACAAGGAAACAGAATCAGCCTCGTCGCCTATGAACAGATGAATGGATAATGAAAACGTGGCTCGTATACATGGAATGCTATTCAACCATAAAGAAAACTTACAAAATTTCAAGAAGATTGATAGAACTGGGAAACATTATATCAAGTGAGGGAACCCAGGCTCAGTAACACAAATATTGTTTATTTTCTTATATGTGGAACTTAGCCTCTGTTAAATGTGTTGCCTGGGTGGAAGTAAATGTGGGTAAAGGACAAAAACCTAGAAAGAGGCTCCCAAGACTGAGTAAGAGAGACCTTTCTAAGCGAGCCGCGTGGAGAGCGCAGAAGAATACATGAGACATGAAGGGCCAAAGGGGCAGGTTGGGTGGCAAGAGGTTGTCACATGGAAAGGGAGCGGAGTGATAAGCCCTGGGGTCAAATCTTCCTTTCAGGTTTGGTGTGTTTCAGCCACGAATCCGTCTTGTCCTGGGATTTTTTTTGTGGCGATTCTTTTTTTTTTTTTAATTATTTATTTATTTATTTGAGGGTGACACAGAGAGAGAGAAAGAGACAGATAGAAAGTGTCTCCAGGGTCTCCAGCCACTGCAAACGAACTCCAGACGCGTGCGCCCCCTTGTGCATCTGGCTAACGTGGGTCCTGGGGAACCGAGCCTCGAACTGGGGTCCTTAGGCTTCACAGGCAAGCGCTTAACTGCTAAGCCATCTCTCCAGCCCTGGAGACACTTTTAATTACTGCTTCTAGCCCCTTACTTGGTATAGGTATGTTTATTTTTTTTTTAACTTTTAGATTTATTTTTTGTAGGTCATATGAGTTTAGAACTTCAGCCATTTCTCCTTAGGTTTCCAAGCCTTTCGTAGTATCAGTTTACAAAGTATTTTCTAATAATCCTCTGTATTTCACTGGAGTAGTAACAACTCGCTTTTCATCTCCCACTTTATTAATGTGGGTTTTTCTCTTTATGTTAGTTTGGCTAGGAATTGGCCAATCTTGTTAACCTTTACAAAGAACCAACTGTTTGAGTGACCTTGTGTATTGGTCCCTTAGTCTATATTTTATTAATGGTCTTGTAATGAGATGGGTATGAACAGCACACGGGAGATCATATACAATACCTTTTCATTTGTCACAGTGCCCAGCACATGACTGGGCATTGTTTTTGCTGACCTCATGATTTCATTCAGTATCTGGGTGCTGGAGCATTTTTTTTTTTATTTCTTCGGTGGTACTTGGAATGCTGCGGCAACTGTTACACTGAGCTCGTCACTTATTTTTTCTTGTTTTGACGTGAGTGCTTTGAAAGTAAATTCTAGATATGATATATCTTTATGACACAGGCTCCAAAGCTGCTAAAGGAAATATGGAGCCTGATCTTAATGGCATCATAGCTGGAGTTAGATATGCTTTCATTCTGACTCACACCGTTTCTGAAAATGCGATGTTTAGTCTCCTTAGCTCTCAGGGAAAGAGATGTGTGACAGATAAGAGACGAGGGGGAGCCAGGAGCTGTTGCCTTATTTTTATGAGCCTTCATAGCCATGGGTGTGTACACACGTGCGCACACCAAGGAATATTTATTGCGGGGCTCGCTGTTCTAGGTGTTAAAATGAAAACGAGAAGGAAGAAATAAGAATGAGGCTACTAGGGCTGGAGAGATGGTTTAGCGGTTAAGCGCTCGCCTGTGAAGCCTAAGGACCCCGGTTCGAGGCTCGGTTCCCCAGGTCCCACGTTAGCCAGATGCACAAGGGGGTGCACGCGTCTGGAGTTCGTTTGCAGAGGCTGGAAGCCCTGGTGCGCCCATTCTCTCTGTCTCCCTCTACCTGTCTTTCTGTCTGTGTCTGTCGCTCTCAAATTAAAAAAAAAAAAAAAAAAGAATGAGGCTACTAGACTAGTGACCAAGGGAAAAATCCTCCAAATGATTAGTGCTTTACCATTAACACATTGCTATGCACGCTCTGTGGAGAGCTTTGAATCTGTTGAGATCTTTGCAATTTACAAAGAGTTTTTATAGCTCTTATATCATTTGATTTACTCCGCAGCAACAATGGCTGGGGTCAAATCAATAGCTGCAAGAAATACTCTCTGAACTCTTTAGAGCAAGCATTGGCACGTGCTCTCAAATTTATATTGGTAGAGCCCAGGTGAGATCCTTCCTATGTTACAGGCAAAAATAAAAAAGTAAGGCCCAAAAGGATTATGTAACTTGTTTTAGGTCACACATCTCACAAAGTTCTCACTGCAGTATCAGTGTTATATCACGGGACTGTGTGGGTCCATGGTTTGCCACTGGTCCACTACCGTGTCAGGTTCTTGGGAAGTGGTCAGGAAATAATCAAGTGCCCTGTTCCATGGATTCCTTACATTTTACCTGCCAAACACTTGGGCACCCTGAGAGGCTTATTTGTTCAAGGTTCTACTGAACTAAAAACTACACATACCCTGAACTCTTAGCGACATCAATACTAACTATTTTAGATAGCTATTGAAAACTGCCACACAGCACAGTGAGTTGCAGACAAATGATCCCTTTAGTGGGCTGAATTAATAGGTCAGGACTATTGGCTATAGTTTAAAGTCTTTGTTCCTACTAACTGGATAAATTGAAAATTATCTTTTCTCATTTATAAATTAATCATGACTGATCTTGTTTCTATGAATATCAAACATAGTTTGAATGTGAAAAAGTATTTTAGAGCCTCACTTTTTTTATTCATGAAGTCATCCAAAAGTTTGCGACTATTCTAGATGGGAAGCTTTAATTGAGCCTCACTTACAAAATTTTCATTTTCTGGTGATTATATACCATCTCCATGAATTCTCTCAGTTAAAATCTCCATAACCATTTATTTCAAGGATTTTGTTCATGTCTCTTCCACCCTACCCAAACAAATCAGTAGGCCAATCAAAGTTTTTGAGAAAAGATTGGCAGGCTTTGGAGTAAGAGAAAAGAAAAACATGGGTCAGCAAAGGCCTTATTATTTGTTCATCTGCCCGTAAGCTCAGTGAGTGCTCAAGACTTGCTGAGTCATTTTTCATGTTTCAGAAATAACAGCCACCTGCATGGGACCCACATGTGATCAGAAATGCTCTCACTTGACCTTTAGCATAAGAATAGGAAGGAGATGGGAAGAAAGGAGAGTGTGGACTATCTGAGCTCACATAGATGGACTCTTTTTTGTTGTTGTTTATTTTTATTTATTTATTTGAGAGCAAGAGAGAGAGAGAGAGAGAGAGAGAGAGAGAGAGAGAGAGAGAGGGAGGGAGGGAGGGAGAGAATGGGCACACCAGGGCCTCCAGCCACCACAAACGAACTCCAGACACGTGCGTCCCCTTGTGCATCTGGCTAACATGGATCCTGGGGAATCGAGCCTCATACCAGGGTCCTTAGGCTTCACAGGCAAGCACTTAACCACTAAACCATCTCTCTAGCCCTGGACTCTTTTTTTTTTTTAAAACCAATGGCTGATGGATTAACTAGTGAGTCAGATGTCTAGCTCGCTGTTATATCTTTACAAGGCTTCATGGAGGTGGTTCTACTGTGCCTCACTGTACCCAGCTGTTGAAAGCTTGTATTGTCCTTGGAGTGACCTACTACCAACACTCCTGGATAATGCTGAGAGCAGTGCTGGCTTACCCAGAACAGCACCTATTGGATTTCCTGAGGTCTTGAGGGTATTGTGTGTATGCATAAAGAATGTTCTGACTGTATTTAAAAATATTATTGCATTGCTTCTGTTTTACTGAAAACATTCATATTTTCATAAAGCTCCGTATTATAGGAGTGTTTACTGATTCCTATCAGAAGGAAAACCAAACTGCCAGTTCATAAATCATTTTCTTATTTTTTCAGACATAACTGCCACTTTTGCTGACACTGATTACAAATCTATTCATTCTTCTTGATTCGCATGGATATGTTTAGATTTCAGGTAGGATAAGTTTTCATACTCTTTGAAATCCTTATGAAGAAGCCCAGGTTAGCCAAACTTTTGAAACAGAAGTGCTTGTGGTTGTTGTGGGAAACTTTTTCACTAGATGTGAGCAAACATTCATTCACCCCCAAGTAGGGCTCAGAAGACAGACCAAAGTAACAACTGCACTGCAGATCACTTTTGGTGAGCCAATGAGTTTATTGGGGTTACTTACAGAGTACAACCGAAGAGCTACTTTCAGGCCTGTGGGTGACTCAAAGGCAGCTGAGTCACTGCAAAGTCCTCACCCCGTTCTGGATGGTGATTGCGTGGAAACTGCATCATGGTGTCTCTCTTCCAGCTCACTTTTCATTTCCTCCACAACCTAGCTTCTCTCAAGATCGCGTCCAGGTAAGGAGAGGGCAGGAAGGACGAGTGCCTGAGTGCTGTGACCCTCTCCTCATACATCTACTGGGGAGCATCGCAGCTCACCACCATTCGGCCTGCTTAGCACAGATGGTTGGATTCTAAAGTTTGTCATTGCTCCGTGTTGCGCCCCTCCCGCCAGCAGGAAGAACTACAACAACAGGATTCTTCTCAAGCACACTTTATTGGGAGCTCCAAACTGAAAGAGAGAAGGACCCCGACCCTACGGAGCGCCAAGCTTATATATACTTATGGTCATGTGATTGTATAGCGTCATCTGATTGGCTTAAATCTCATCAGATGATTTTGCATCACCCAATCGGGATGGGTGAGCAACCATATTAGAATAACATCATGTGCTCATGCGCAGACAATTAGGATACAAAAGCAGTAAACAAGCTGACATGGCAAAGCCTGACGAAGCCAGCATGGCTTCCCACAGCTCTGCACTCATGACATTCTCTGTTCCAAGATGACGTCATGGCGTGCCCAGAGGAAATACAACGTACAATAGTGGTCAACAAAGAAGCTACGTGTCCAGGCACCACTTTATTTTCAGCTGTGTCACCATCCTACGGTCTCCCTGAATATAGTGTGTGTGTGTGTGTGTGTGTGTGTGTGTGTGTGTCTGTGCATGCAATATGTAAGTATGGCTATTTGTATGCCATGGGGTGTGTGTGTGTGTGTGTGTGTGTGTGTGTGTGTGTGTGCATGTCTGTGCATGCAATATGTAAGTATGGCTATTTGTATGCCATGGTGTGTGGGGGGGTGGGGGGGTCAGAGGCGACCTCAGGGTGTTGGTCCTTTCCCTCCAACTTATTGGAAACAGGGCGTCTCTTGTTGTTTGCTACTGGAGAGGTCAGAGTAGGTGGCCTGCAAGCTTTGGGATTCTCCTGTTTCTGCCACCCATTGCTACAAGCACATTGGGATTACAGACGAGTGTGTCACTTGCATCTGACATTATGTAGGTTCTTGTAATCTAAAATCCAAGTCACTGGTCGTGAGTATCAAGCACTTTTAACTAAGGATCCATTTTCTCAGTCCCCCCCACACACCACTGATGTTTTAACCATAGTATAATCTTTTTGTGACTAGTGAGTTTAGTCACAGCAGATGCTACATTAGAGCCAGAGAGACCCAGTCTGTGTAAGATAGGCAAGAGTGAACTCTCTCTAGTAGTTCAGGCAAGTGTGGTTTAGAAAACAGAGTGTGCGGGCAGACTGTGCGTACCGTTCCGAGATGGGATTGACGGACTGCCTTGGGTGAAGTGAGTTTCTTCAAGAACTGTTGGCGTTGGCGGTGGCTTTGTTACTTGGAATGGTCTCTACCAGTGTACACTAGGGGCCTGAGGCACTTGCTTTCTATTCAGACTGGAGCAGGTCCTTGCATTGTATGGAGAGAGATAAGGGGAAGACGCAGAGCTTCTCCTTTCTGCTGTCAAACCCAGTCTGGTCAGAGTGAAGGTCAGGATAGGTCGAGGAACTTGGGGTTGGGCCCACATAAGTGTGTTGGCAGCAGTACCTACTGTGCTCTCTGCTGCCAGTGTGGGCATATCTTCCCAGAGAGAGTACCTCATAATTACCTTCTCAGGCAAACATAGAGACAAGATGACAGTCATGACTTTTCTCCTCTTTTTTTTAAAAAAATATTTTATTTATTTTCAAGCAGAAAGAGAGAGAAGAGAGGCAGACACAGAGAGAATGGGCACACCAGGCCCTCTAGCCACTGCAAACGAACTCCAGATGCATGTGCCTCTTGTGTATCTGGCTAATGTGGGTCCTGGAAAATCAAACCTGGGTCCTTTGGCTTCGCAGGGAAATGTCTTAACTGCTAAGCCATCTCTCCTGCCCATCCTCTGGCGGTTTTCTACAGTACGTGTGACAAATCAAGCAGGAATGGACCATGGCTGGAGCTGCCCAAAAGTCACCTCAGCTGTCATGGTCAAGGAAGATGTAAAGAATGTAGCATGGTCCTATCACTATGGATCGTCTCTCTGCATTCATGTAAATGACATCTCAGATAGAATGTCAACCAGTACTGAAATGTGGGTCACAGCAGCCCCATCACACCCATGGTGCACCTCGTTCCCTGCCCTGCTCATGCATGCAAGTAGAAGTGGATTGTGTGTGTGTGGTGGGAACCATGGTGTGAATGGTTTAATTCCCAGAACCACCTTACAGCGAACCCTTGGAGCGCAGCACTCCTGGTTCCCCTGAAGGTAGCAGCACCGTCGCTGGGTGGGCACCAGCCAGTGTCCTGAACCATTTGGTTTGGGAGGCTGCAGCTTGCTGAATTATCTGAGGGACCTCATAGATGGGAACTTGCAAAGGTTCTGACCCCTAGAGCCATCCAGATGCAGATGACACGGCCCTGTGAAAGACGGCTCCTGGCTGCAGCACCCAGAGGTACGCTGGGGCGGGATACGAATTCCTTTTGCAAAACGAGGCTGCTATACCAATCTTGAATACTTTCTTAGTAAGGCTATCAGGATTTGGTGCAATGTCTACTATTTCCAGTATCTATTCTGACACTTTGTTGGGACTCTCTCAACTTTGTGAAGGAGAGACTTACCTTCTGGTTGTGAAGGCAAGGCAGCAAATACCATGTATTTTGTTCCTCATCCTATACAGCTATTGCAAGCCTCTAGATAGTAAAATATTCCGGTTTTTCTCATATATATGTTTCTAGCATTCTCCCATGAGGACCATTATAGTTACTCACTCATTGCTGGGACCAAACACCCAACCAGAGGCAGCTGAATGGGAAGAAAGGGTTTATTTTGGCTTCCAGTCACAAGGGGGCGCTGCATGATGGCAAGAAAGGTGGATCTCACTCCCCACGACTGTAAGTAGAAAACATAAAAAAGGGAGTGAGCTGAGTCCTAGAAAGGGGTAGCTGGTATAATATCCATAATCCAGCACCACACCTCATCCATATCCAGCAAGGCTCTACCCCATAAATTGCCACCTGTGGGGAAAAAAGTATGCAGAACACATGAGTTTTTGGGGCACATATGATGCAAGCCACCATAAGGACGTGATCCAATACACCCAGTATGAATAGCTTATACCTGCTCCGTTGGGGAGTGGGCACAGGAATGCCACACTGCTACTCCCTTAACATTATTTTTTCCTAGACCATTTTCAGGCTTCAAAGTAGCAGTTTTTTAAAATTTTTTTAAAAAATTTGACACTTGTACTATGCATTTTGACCTCACTCTTTTCAATTACCCTCTATCATGCCCTGTCCAAAAAAACCTTCTTTCCATCTAATCCCTATCCTCCTTTCATGGCTTGCTTTCATTTCTTTTTTTTTTTTTTTCTGACCCACTGAGCTAAATTGATGTCACTTGCCTAAGTGAGAGGTCATCCACTGGTGAATGGGCAATCCACCAGTGGGCATGTGGGGGCGAGGGAGCGTGTGCCAGCTCACATGTGGCAGTGGCAGTGTAGCAGGTGGGGTAAGGGTGGGGAGAGCTGGAGGGAGGCGTGCAGTGGGAGATTCAGATGCACACTCACATGTGGAGCAGTGGCACGCACCCTGGGCGGGTAATTATTTTAACAGGTCTTTTCTGTTGAAACGGTAGAGTGCCCCGTTGACTGACATTTCCATCACAACTACAGAAATCATGATCAACGTTTATTTTAGAGGTTTCTACTTAGAACTCAACAGAGTCAAAACACCTAAGTGGACTGCTTTCTCATAGATGCTCATTTATTTTTTTTCTTTGACCTCGTCTATTCAACATCTATGATGTAGCAGGTACCCCATTACGCACTAGGAAACAAAACCATAAGGTAAGGTAAGGGGTCTTCACTCTGGCAGTCCTGTTCTGTGAGGTTATTTGTGAATGTGGAAGCTATAGGCAGATCATTCTGCATGGTCTATAAGCGGAGAGCACTTTCTCCAAGTTCAGCAACAACAAAAGGATGTTAATTTTTCCCACTCTTATTTAACATAATGTTGAAAATTTTACACAGAGCAATGAGACAATAGAATGAAATTAAAGGCATCCAGTAGGGAAAAGAAGTGAGGTCTTCTTTTTCCCATTTGTGGATGACATCATTTGATATATTAAAGTGGCCAGGAAGAAGGAACGGCACATGCCTACAATTTTCACTGAAAGTGAAAGAATGAAGTTTGAAGTCTTTCTGGACTACACAGAAATGTTAAGGCCACCCTGAGATACACGATACAAAATAACCCAGTCACCACCAAAACTTGAAAAAAAGGGGGGGGGGGGCTGGGAAGTACCTCAGTGGTAGAGTGCTTGCTATTGTGCGCAATGTCTTGGGTTTAATACCCAGGACTGCAAAACAAAAGCAGCAGCCAATACCCCAAAGATGCCACCAAAATCTTTTTAGAACCCATAAGCCAATTTAGTAAAAGTGCAAGACACAGTGTCAATATGAAACAATCAGTAACACTTGGGGGAGCACTGGGGGCCTCAAGCATGACAGCCAAACACACCAAAGCTAAGCCACGGCCCCAGCCAACAGTAGCATCTGTATCTATCAGCGATGGACGTGCTGAGAAAGCAATCACATCTAAACCATCTGCACAAAAACACTCCCGAATAAATTTAATCTGAGAGACATTCACAATATGTTTTCAAACACATAAAAAATATTTCCCATGTTAATGGATGGCAAGAATTAATATCATTAATATCCATGCTAGTGAGGTGAATTTATATATTTGATTACAGTTCCATCAAAACACCAAGTAAGGGCTGGAGAGATGGCATAGTGGTTAAGCACTTGCCTGTGAAGCCTAAGGACCCCAGCTCGAGGCTCAATTCCCCAGGACCCATGTTAGCCAGATGCACAAGGGGGCGCACATGTCTGGAGTTCATTTGCAGTGGCTGGAGGCCCTGGCACTCCCATTCTCTCTCTCGCTCTCTCTATCTGCCTCTTTTTCTCTCTGTCACTCTCAAATAAATAAATAAAAATCTTTAAAAAAAATTTTTAAAAAACACCAAGTAAATTCTTCACAAAAAATAAAATCAGTCCAAAATGCATAGGGAGCCAACAAAGGCCTTTGATAGGCAAACCATCTTTCTTGAATAAAAATAAGCTGGCCTCATCACGGGATCTGACATTAAGATACCTTTACAAAGTTAACCAAATCAATGACACAGAGACTGGCAGCCAGCGGGTGGTGTAAGTGCAGAGCCCCCCCCCCCCACCACCAGATGGTGACCTCTTGGAAGCTGCATTGTGGAGTGACCCTCTAGAAAACCTTCTCTCTCTCTACTCTGGTTTCTCCTAAGACCACTTGTAGCTGGGAAGAGAACACGGTGAAGGAATAGCTGGACCCCAGGGGAGGGTTTTGTAACTTGTCCTCCATCTGCTACGGAGTGTCAGCAGTGACATTGCCATGGACCTAGACCAGGATTTCCATGAGTTGCTCTGTGTGAAAGTTTCCATAGCTACGGGGCCAAAGAATGCTGTATGCCAACACGGCATCATATTATGCCCAGAGGAGGGAAACGACGTACAACAGTGGCTTATTTCACTTAAGACAACGAATGACAAATTGTTTCATCCATTTTCCTATGAATGACATAATTTTGTTTTGTTTGTAACTTTGTACTGACAACTTGCGTACATACACACAGTATACTGTGATCATCGCCCTCTCAGAGCAGTCCCCATTTCCTTCTCTTACCCACCCTCCGCTGAATCCCTTATTTCCAATGGTGTCAGCTCTATTTTGAAGTCATCATTTTTCCCTCCTATTATGCAGGTCCTGTGTAGGAAGCATAAGCCACTGGGGGTGGCCACTTCATGATTTTGGGGCTTTTTTGTTTAGTTTTATTTATGTATGAGAGAGAGAGAGAGAGAGAGAGAGAGAGAGCGCACATCAGGGCCTCCAGCCACTGCAAACGAACTCCAGACGTGTGAGCCCCCTTGTGCATCTGGCTAACGTGGGTCCTGGGGAATTGAGCCTTGAATGGGGGTCCTTAGGCTTCACAGACACACACTTAACTGTTAAGCTGTCTCTCCAGCCCCCATTTTGGGCATTTTTATGGCTTAATTTAAAACTAGAAATTCTACAAACCTCTCTTTTATCCATGATTTTTTTTTTTTTTTTTTTGCCTGAGATCTAGCGTGATTCTATTACTTTGTTACTGTGAACGGTACCACTGTAAAGATTGGTACACTGGCATTGTTAATGTACACTGATTCTGATTCCTTCAGATATCTACTTAGAAGTGTAATGACTAGATTGTATGGTAGTGCTGTCTTTAGTTTTTTTTTGAGGAACTTGACTTTTAATTTCCATAATGACTGGACTAATTCACATTCTCACCAGCACTGAACAAGGATTGATTTTGCCCACATCCCTGACAGTCTTTGTTACTTTTTGTGTTCCTGATCATCATTCTAAACGCAGTGAGATGGAATCTTAATGCGGTTTTGATTTGCATTTCCCTGGTGGATAAAGATATCGAACATCTCCTCGTGTATTTATCAGCAGCCATTTGCATTATTTGAGAATTTCCCAGTTCATTTGCTGATTTATTCGCTGGTTTGTTTGTTCCTTTGTTGATTTTTTTTTTTATTTCAATACATATTCTAGTCATTCATGTCCTGTCAAGTGAGCAGTCAGCAAAGATCTTCTCTCATCCTATAGGGCATCTTTTCATTCTGTAAGTTATTTCTTTTCTGTGCAGCTTTAAGTTTGATATGGTTTCATTTGTCCATTGTTGCCAGTAGCTCCTGGAATATTAGAGTCCTTGCCTATGCCTATTTATTGAAGCATTTCCCATTGTTCTCTAGTGGTTTCAAAGGTGTAGGTCTTTCACTAAGGTCTCTGATCCACTTTGAGTTGACTTTTAGTAGCGTATTAGAGCTAGAAAACTCATTTTGGTATTTTTAATGTGGTTATTGAGGTTTCTCAAGGGTGAGAACAGGATAAAGAGGGTTCTTAGGCAGGTAAGGAGAAGAGCTCTGGGCATCATTAGCCATCTGTCCTAGCCAGAAGCCAGGGCATCATTAGTGACTTAAGCTGTCTTTTCCCTCTTTACTCACTTCTTTTAACTATATTAACCAGGTAAGGAACACAGCTCCGTGGAAACCTCTGTGACCAGACACCTCATTGGTCTCTAGAAATACATATCAAAGTTCTAACCCAGTCACTAAGAGGAAGGGCTGCAGAAACATCTCATAGAAATTCTAAACTACACAGTTTACCTCTTCTTACGGGTCTCAGCCTGGTCATCAAGATAAGGAGATGCATAAACATTAAATAGGAATTTAAAGTTGTACTAAACATGCCCCCCCTTTTTTATTATTTGAGAGCGACAGACACAGAGAGAGAGGCAGAGCGAGAGAGACAGAGTCAGAGAGACAGAGAGAGAATGGGCGCTCCAAGGCCTCCAGCCACTGCAGACAAACTCCAGACGCGTGTATCCCCTTGTGCATTTGGCTAACGTGGGTCCCGGGGAATCGAGCCTTGAACCAGGGTCCTTAGGGTTCACAGGCAAGTGCTTAACTGCTATGCCATCTCTCCAGCCCTGTTTTGTTTTGTTTTGTTTTGTTTTGTTTTAATCCCTAGCTCTCTTCTGCTTTTCCATTGTAAAGCTCGCAGTGCGTGCGAACATTCCCCAGGCCCAGCCAAGGAGACAGAAAGAGAAACATGACAAGTTCTCTGATTAGAAAAGAGACACGTGGACTTGTGGATGGGACTGATGACCAGGTCAGGACTAGACTTTTCTGTATCTCAGCCAGTCATTTAAAAATATTTTTATATTTTTGCAAGTGTGTATGTATGGGTGCATGCATGCCAGCATCTCTTGTTACTATAAACCAATGCCAGATGGATGTGCCACTTTGCGTATCTGACTTTATGTGGGTACTGGAGCTTTTAAACAGTGAGCCATTTTCCAAGTCTCCACAATCTGTCCATTTTAAAGATAAACTTCTTTCCCTAGCCAGAGAGCCTTGGAAAACTCCTACACAAAGCCACCCACTGGCAACCTGCTCCCGTCCCCTCTCTGCTCATGCAGAACTTGTGCCCTTTTGCTTGCTTTTCTTCAGGAAACCCGGCTTGCCTCTCCTGCTTTAATGTTCTTTCTCATCACTCTTCGTGGTCGGGAGACAAAGAGCTAGATCCCCCAAGATGTAACACCTACTCCAGCCTCATTTTGTTGTAGCAGCATTCCGGTGATCATGACATGAAATCAACTGGGGGAGGGGCTATCAGGAATGAGTAGAGAAAATGCCACACATAGACATAATGTCACATTATGCAGCCGCAAAAAATGAAATCCTGTCATGTGTGGCAACATAGATTGAAGTGGAAGACATTATGTTAAGTGAAATAAACTAGACATAGAGAAATACTGCATCCTTAGCTAAAACCATGACTTCAAGAATAGTGATGACTAGATTTATATGAGGTGCAATGAAGATAAGAATATAGGGAATTGTAAGGTAACTATTAGAATAGTTAAATAGAATGAATAATTTCTAAATTCTAAAGTGCAACAGGGAAATATAGGCTACAGTTTCTCATATATTTTGAAAGAATCAGACTAAAAGATGTGTGAAGCCTTTCAACACAAATAAATAATAAATTGCTTAAGAGAAGGAAATGCTATGACTTGATTATATATTATAGGCATATGTTGATTTAACATATTCTACTCCCTAAGTACACATAAATGTTGTCTATCAATTTAAAAATTACCATTGTATGGTGAGTTTAAGCATGAGGTCACATGTTACAACTTCAATAAGGAATATATGCTAAACTATTCAAATCCATAAAACGAAATGAATGAAGTGTATGATTCCACTCATAGGAAATAAGCAAAGATATCTAAACAATAAACAGTAGAAAAAGAGCTTTCTTTAGCCTTTGGAGAGGTGGAAATGGGGGTTAGTGCTTAGCAGCTATAGAGATTTTGCAAGATGAGAATAGTGTAGGAACGCACTACACAGCAATATAAATAAGGTTAGCCCTATTATAATGCTTAAAACAATCTACATGGTAAATTTTCCACTAAAATAAAAACTTAAAAATAAATCTGCAAGATTAGATAGGTGAACATTGTAGACAGAGTGAATACAGTCTTCCACAAACAATGTGGTAGGAAAGCTCTTCATCTATTAGAAGAGCTTAAAGAACAGGGACGGTAGCTTGAAATGACATCCAGGAAATGATAGGAGCTTTATGAGTAGCTTTGAATTCATGATAATAAATTTTTACTACATACTAAATTCAACTTGCATATAATCTTGGCATTCCATCACTGTAAAATAAGACTGAGGACCAAAAAAAAGATACCAGCATCCTATCTTGTAAACTTGGTGATTATTTTTTGCCTATAGGAAACTCCTCGGAATCACCTGCGGCCCTCAATATGTAACTCATGATGCCATCACCATGGGAACTAAATAATTTCCGATATAGTTGACCATAAAACAATGTGTTTTAAGTTAGTTTGTTTTATGTGCATTCAAGGTGTTAAATGAATATATATGATATAGTTGACTGTTGACTCAGAGTTTCAAAAACTTATTATGGTAACTATTCAAGTACTCAGCCAATTAAATTTTCTGTCAGGAATCTGCCTAGCATGCTGGGGAGATGAGAGATGGCTAAGTGGTCAAATGAGCTTGTTCTTCAAGCCTGATACTCACAGTTCCAATGCCTAGTATCCACATAAAGCAACATATGAAGCGGTACATCTGTCTCCACTGTAGGCCCCATGTGCTTTTAGCTATGGAAGGCAGAGCCAGGAGAAGCTTGAAGCTCACAGGCCAGGTAGTTTGAACTTCCCAGCAGTAAACAAGAGAGTCCCTGTGTGGTAGTTTGAATGCAATGGTTTCAATACATGGCCCCACAGTCTCGGGTGTTCTATGAAAACCGAGCTTGTGGCGTGTGAGCCCCCAGCAGGCAAATTCCTGCTACAAAGAGGTGTGCCACTGTGGGCAGATCCTGGAGCCCAGCCCTAAGGCGTGCCTGGGGCAGACCCTCAGCAGATCTTCATTCTAGCTCAAAGGTGTGTGGAGAGCAGTTTGAGTGCCTGCCATTCACATGCTTGTAGTGTTGTCTGTTGGTGATGTCCCTCTCCTTGAATGTATGAAAGGGAGCCAGCTTCTTCTATCATTGCTGGTGTCCCCTGAACCATGCAAGCCTGAAAAAAAAAAAAGAAAGAAAATCTCTGCCTCCCATAAGCTGTGTTGGTTGGACGTTTGCCTCAGCACAAGGAGCTCACTGCAACACCATGTCTCAAGCAAGGTGGATGGAGAGTACCAACTTCCCAGGGTTGACCTCTAAACACCACACATATGCCATGGTATGCATGCACATGTGTTGCACACATGGGCACACACACACATATATATGTCTCTATCCAGTGTGGTACTGATTTTTTTTAATTATAATTATTTACAAAATGCTTTATAATGGATTATGCATTAGCCACACCCTCTCCTAACCACTAGTTTTCAGCCTTGTATATTTGGGGCGATGAATAAACAATGTTGGTCACGGCAATTCTTCCTTTGGCATATATGAAAGGACGCATCAATATCAGGATATAAGTGCTCATCCCTGTCACTCTGACTATAATCAAACTTAGACAGCATCCCGTGTCCAGAGCTCCGCATGACTGACAAGGGGCTTCATTAGAAATGCATCATAGCTAGGCTTCTCCTATCTAGTTAGACTTCCAGTCTCTCTCTTCTGAAAATGTCAATCCCCAGAGATCGCCCTAATGAACATCTTGCATGTGACTGTCAATTTGCAGAGTCATGCGCACAGCTTGCAATGAAACATAAAAATTCAGTCTTTCATAGGTTGTTATGAAATTTCTAAATTCTAAATTTTCTAACTTCCCCTATTTTCAAAATCTAGTTCCATATTCTTTTTTAAAAAAAAATTATTTATTTATTTATTTATTTGAGAGACAGAAAGAGGGACAGAGGGAAAGATAGAGAGAGAGAGAGAGTAAACAGCTGGGCATGACCACACACATCTGTAACCCCAGTCCTATGGGAGCAAGGACCAGGAAATTAAAACATAGAAAAAGAACAAGCAAGAACACTACAAATTAAAGAAGCAGTCACTCAAATGAACACCACTATAGAAAGCATCACCAATAGAAAAGACCATGCAAAAGATCAAATTTCAGAGATGGAGGACAAAACACAGAGACGGTTAAAGGAAAAATAAAACAAGGGCTGGAGACATGGCTTAGCAGTTAAGGCACTTGCCTGAGAAGCCTAAGGACCCAGGTTTGATTCTCCAGGTCCCACATAAGCCAGATGCACAAGGTAGTGCATGTGTCTGGAATTCATCTGCAGTGACTGGATGCCCTGGCATGCCGATTCTCTCTCTCTCTCTCTCTCTCCATCACTCCCTCCTCTCTGTCTCACATAAAAATAAATAAAAAATTTTAGATCAAATAACATGAATAATACTTCCAGGAAGTCTGTAACACATTCAGGAGATCAAACCTTAGGATCCAGGGGCAGATAAAGGAGCTGAGATAAGAATTAAAGAAATTGAAGGATTACTTTATGAAATTTTAGCACAAAATCTCCCAAGCCCAGAGAGAAGTTGACATGCAAACACAAAAGGCATTTAGAGTGTCAAACATATGACCAGAAAAGAACCTGCTTATGAGACATCGTAGTTAAGATATCAAAAATACAAAGTAAAGAAATAATACTAAAATCCGTGAGGGGAAAACACTAACTCATATATAAAGGTAAGAACATCAGAATAAACACTGATTTATTACCAGTAATCCTAAATGCTAGAAATGCATATAATGATATATTTCAAGCCCTGGAAGTAAACAATTTTTAAGCAAGAGCGTTATACCTAGCTAAATCATCTTTCAAAATTGAAAAAAAAAAAAAAAAAGGACATTTCAAGGTAAACACAAATCAAGGCAGTCCATGACAAGCAAACCACTGCTACAGAACATTCTTAGAGGGACAAGGAAGAAGGAGAGCATCACATGTCCACAAGATTACGTGTGAGTGAAAAAAAGGAACAGAGGAACAAATCTGACCCAGAAATGAGTCAACTACGTTCAACATAGAAAGCCAGCAACCCTCAAAACTAACCAGGACGTCGCCTAAGAAAAGCTGCTCTCCACAGTGCTGCTGTATGTAAAGGACTTCAATTCACTAACAATGAGACTCAAACTTATTTTTCAAAAAAGGGCCAGCTATCTGTTTTCTCAAACAAAGTCAACTAGCTAGCAAAGACACCTACAAACTGAACATCAAAGGATGGGATAAAAACCTACCAACCAAATAGAAACTGCAGCTAAGTGGCCATACCTATTCTTTTCTTTTAATACTTGTAATTTTTATTTATTTATTATTAGAGAGAGAGAGAGAGAGAAAAAAAAAATGGGTCTGCCAGATGCATGTGCCACCCTGTGCATCTGGCTTATGTGGGATCTGGTAAATTGAACCTGGGTCCTTAGGCTTTGCAGGCATGCACCTTAACTGCTAAGCCATCTCCCTAGCCCTGGTCAAGTATCTGGTCAGGTATTTCTTGACAGCAAGGAGAAAGTACTTAATACATATATGCAAATTAAAAACATTAAAAATATTTTAAATGGATTAGAAGTAAATTCAACTGAGAATGTGAAAGAAATCTTCAATTAGGCTATAAAACATTGCAGAGAGAATCTGAATATAAATAACTGGAAAGATATCCTGTATTAATGGATTGAAAGAATTAATATTGTTAAGATGTCCATACCACATAAAGTGATTTATAGATTTAATGTAGTTTTTATGAAAATACCAAATATTTCACATAAATAGAAACTGATCAAGGATAACCATAAAAATGAAATCCTTCCACTTACAATAACTGTCATGAGCCTGAAAGATTTTATGTTATGTGAAATTGGACATAAAAGACAAATACCTCATGTTATCATTTATTTGTAGAAGGTAAAAAAGTTATACAAGCAGTGAGCAGTATAGTCCTTATCAATGAAGGCAGTGGGTAAGACTTTAGGACAAATGGCTATCAGTTACAAGGAACAGTTCATTAATAGAAATAACTTCGAATATTTTATAGCACAGTATAATAAAGCTACTAACAATTAATGTCACTCTTCAAAATGGCAACAAAGACTTCTGAATGTTTCCAATGCAAGGAATGTTCTAGGTGATGAATATTGCCCTATCAGATAGTTATATACTTACTGAAATATCACACTGTCCCAGAAACTTTCTTTTGAAAGGGGGAAACATTATAAAATTTGTTTGGAATGATAAGATGCTGAATAGTAAAGTCAATCTTAAGTAAAAGGAAGACAGTGGACATACCACTTGACTTCAAATATAGTAGGAAGCAAAAAGAAATGAGTCCACACACTTATAACATAACTCAGCACCTTGCCCATCTTCTGACTCTGGCATTCTTTCCACCCTCTCTTCCACCATGCTCCCTGGGTCATGGAGGAAATGCTATAAATGTCCCATTTAGGGCTGAACTCTTACTGGTTACTTCTGGCCACTTTGACTAGTTACCAGTCAGTATCTGCTTTAACCACTGCCCACCGCCAAGGCAGAGAGCAGCAGTAATCCATGCACATAACCATATTTGCAAGGCATTTTGACAACATGTCATTTAGCAAAACAATAGTAGGAAGTTTCCTGCTAGGGCCTGTGACCTCCCTAAGCATGGGCTTTAACTTTTCTTTTTATTTGCTTGTTTGTAAGCAGAGAGGGAGAGAGAGAAAGAATGAATGGGTGTGCCAGGGCATCTTGCCACTGTAAAGGAACTCCAGATGTAAGTACCACTCTGTGCCTCTGGCTTTATGTAGGGAATGGAACCCAGGCCATTGGGCTTTGTAAATAAGCACCTTTGACCACTGAGCCATCTCTCTAGTCCAGCCATGGACTTTTGAACTAGTTTATAGTACCAGGCATAAATTCTTTCTTGTGGAGCAGGCCATAAGTGCAATAAGAATGTGATTGGTTACCTGTGTGCCAGTCATGCCACTATTGCTCCAGTGACCTTATCTTGCATGGCAGATTGATATTATAACACACAGCTTCCTGGGCAAGACCACTGATGACTTTTCAGCCCTCTTATCTAGAAGAGTACCTTCTTGTATTATGAAAGCTAGCCAATAGGGAGGAAGCTTCCTGCCCAATGCCAACTTCATTTCTCTATGCTCTGTGACTGAACTGTCACAGCAATAGGGACTTATTATCTAGTTTTGATGGGCAACCAAGAGCAGTGGCAATAGTCTGTGCTGTTTGGGGGTCTTCTGGGATCTCCCTGACTAACTCACAGGGAGATAACAGTTTTCATCATTCACAAGGAGCATTAAAATGGTATTTACTTTTAAGCCTGAATTGCTTGAGTCAGTCAACTCTTGGTTATGAAGTTCAGAAATAAGGTTATCCATATGTGATCACAATAGAAATGGCCTCAAATGCTCAAAGGTATCATTATACATGGTTGAATTAAAAAAAGCAATCTGCCAACTATTTTAGAAGATGTGCATTAAAGTGTGGTTTTCATACCCAGGAACTATAAATTTTAATCTGAAAATGTGGTCATTATTCATAGCTAAATATTCAGATTCAGGGCATTATATAATTCTTTTATATTTGTCTCATTTATTTTATGAGACTCTGTAATGTTATATTTCTACCTATAGTTTAAGAACTTCATTTTCCACACAGCTTTTGGCAGTGTTCTGCTTCTATTTTAAATCTTTGGGAACATTCTTAATATTCTTTCCTAATTATTTTATCAATTATACTGCCTCTTTTTATAGCTTCAATTAAATAATTGGTTTTGTAATTATAAGAAGTGTTTACAATAAAGTCTTAATGAAAGATCAACACAGAATAAACAACTCTAATAGTACTTAATAGAGTCTAACCGTTCTGAACAAGGCTTAATTCCAGCCATAAGAATAGATGCATGTATCTTGTCTGTTTCATTTCCTTCTATGGTTTTAAAAATAACTATTTTTACACCAATTATAGTTTATTCCATCATTGGATTGAGTAGCTTATTTCCATTTAAATATTATTTCTGATTAACATTACATTATTGATTTGAAATTTTTCTGCTTTTTTTTTGGTGGGGGGGAGGGTTTGAGGTAGGGTCTCACTCTAGCCCAGGCTGACCTGGAATTCACTCTTTAGTCTCAGGGTGGTCTTGAACTCATGGCGACCCTCCTACCTCTGCCTCCTGAGTGCTAGGATCAAAGGCGTGTGCCACTATGGCTGGCTTTTTCTGCCTTTTTAATGAAAGAATTTTACTACAAATTTCTCTCAGAGCATTGCTCTCATGTTTCTAAGATTCAACATATTTTGTCTATCTTTGAATTTACCTTAAAATTACTTATAATTTATTTGTGTTTTTAATTCATTGATCTTTTAGAATGTGCCATTTGATTTTTACATTTTTATATTTCTCAGATTTTTCTTTTGCTTTTATTGATCAGTATTTTTTTTTTAAATCTACTTGAGAGACAGAAAGAGAGACAGAGAATGGGCATGCCAGGGCCACCAGCCACTTCAAACAAACCCCAGATGCATGTGTCACTTTGTGCATCTGGCTTACATGGGTCCTGAGGAATTGAACCTAGGTCCTTTGGCTTTGCAGGCAAACACGTTAATGTTAACCGCTGACATCTCCCTAGCCCAGTCCTTTGATTTTAGTGATGTTTATATTATGACCCAGAATGCAGTCTACCTTGGAAAAGTACTCAGTGTGCATTTGGGAAGAATATGGGCTGTGCTGTTGTGGGGAGTGTTCTGTTCCCTTGGTCAATGATGTCGTTATGTTATCTGTTTATTTTCTATCAATTTCTAAGCACTTATGGAAATAGATATTAGAATCTTGAATTATTGTAGTTGAATTATCTTTATTTCTCTTGGAACTTCTGTGTGTTCTTCATCTTTGTTAAGTGTGCACATGTGATAATTTTAGTATTGTTGTAAGAATCTACTCTTTGTCACAATAAGCTGTCTTTAGAATTTTTTAAAGAATATTTTTATTAATTCATTTGCAAGGAGAGAATGAGAATAAGAATATGGGCAGCTAGTGTCTCTAACTGCTTCAAATGGACTCCAGATCCACTTTGTGCGTCTGGCTCGATGTGAGTACTGGGGAATTATCAACCCTCAGCCATTAGGCTTTGCAGGCAAGTGTATTAACTGCTGAGCCATCTCTCCAGACCCGTCTTTAAGTTTTAATTGCTTTGAAGTCTATCTGCCTAACTTTAGTACGGCTACTCCAGATTTCATATACTTTTTGTTTTTATGTTTATGTCACTTTTATCTTGTTCTCTGGATTCAAATGACTGTCTCATAGATAATAAATAATGGGAATATCAGGTTTTTATTCATGTATATATTTTGACAACCCCTGGTTTTAATTGTTTAGCATTTTAGAGTTTAAGTTATTTACTTTTGTTGTCTGTATCTGGTTGCCTTTATTTTCCCATCTCTCCTCTCTTTTTGCATTAAGTGAATATTTTCCACATACATTTTAATTTATGTAATGTTTTTCTCCTGGCTTTATGGGGGTACTGGGGAATCAAACCCAAGGCATTGGGCTTTGCAAGCAAGCATCTTTAACTGCTGAGCCATCACTCCAGCCACACGTTTTTCTATTTTACTATTCTGATATTTTCTTGCAGACAAGTGGCATTAAGTGGGAAGCACTTGCTTTATTTTCCCTATGAGGCCACATAATCCACAGAAAATGTCAGAATTAGAGAAGATAGGGATATGGTGAGCTCTTCTAAGAATATTTGTTCTAAGTTGACTTCAGTGTCAAAAAAAAGTCACGGAAAGTAAATGAACTTTTTTACATGACTTTAAAAATGAAGACGCCTAACATCTACGAACACTAACATCCTCCCGAGTCTCCAAATGAACTTTTGAATCTTCTCATAAAGAACAACCCCCCTGCCAAGCCCTTCCTGAACTACAAGGCAGAACTCTTAGGGGGGATGTGGATATCACTAGATGCGACATTTGATGATGGAGTGACTGCATGAGAGCTTAGATGTGGCAAATGATAGAAAAGACAAGGGAAAATGGCATAAGACGCTGAAGACAAAGCTTGTCCACCCCAGACCGGATACTCCAAGTTCTGCCTGAGACAGGGAACTTAGCAGACCAACTCATCCCTCCCTTCTTAAAGTTGGCTCAAATCTTGCAGCATCGCCCAATTTTGGTTTTTGGTAGCTTTTGGTTAAGCACCGTTCACTCTGGGGAGGAGGTCCAGTAATTCTCTAGATCTTGCAAATCTTGGATCTTTCTCTTCCAGGACTCTGCAGTGGCTCTGGATTTCTACAGGATGTGCGCAGGGGTAAGGAGGTGTGTGTGTGGGAGGGGGACGCTCTAGTGTGATTCCTATCCACAAGGGATCTTCTTCACAGGGTGACACTTCATGCCACAGGAAACGGTACCAACATCTCACACACGGATCTCCCTCACAGAACTCACGGCACATGGAAACCGAGTGTTGCGTAAACTTCTCTTTGTTCAAATCAAGAGGGTCCAGGTCTCCACTTGTTTAAAAACCACAACTCTATGGCTGTTGTTACCTGAGTTGGACTCGCTCAGTGGGCTTACATCACAGATGGGCAACTGACTGTCGCTTAGGTTGGAAACAGGACCCCCCCTGGGCAAGCTGGCACGGGAAGTGCTCCCAGGCCCAAGACAGCTGCGGGCCCACGCTGCTGCCGCCGCACCCAGGGCTCGTCCCCTGGCACGCGGCGCCCAGAGCCAGCCAGCAGCCCCTTCCGGCAGCACCACCCGGTCTACCCGGGCCCGTGGCGGCCGCTCCGCTCCCGCTGCCCCGGCCCCAGCGCCGGACCCCAGCCCCTGGCACCTGCAAGCCCTCTTCCACCTGCCGCTTATCCCCACATGCCTGCTCCCACGCGGTGCTGGGACACGTGCCCTGCCCTTTAGCGTCCCCAGTCCTGCAAGGGTCCTGTTCCACCCTGGCACCGACCTTCACCAGCCAGACACCCCAGGCCCATTCCCAAGGCTGAAGGAAGGTGGGAGCTAGGTGGAGCGCGCACGCGCAGAAGAGACCTGGTCCCAGCGCTCCCCTGTGACGTCATCTGCCACAAAACTACATTTCCCACAAGTCTGTGCGAGAGGGAGCCTCGGGAGCCTGGAGAGGGTCATTGGTGGATTTGGTTGTCAGCGGTACCTTTGTCTCCACCCAGGGGCAACTAGGAAGACCTGGGTTTCTTTATTTTTATTATTATTATTTACTGGAGGGAAAGAGAATGGGCGCACCAGGGCCTCTAGCCTCTGCAAACGAACTCCAGATGCATGCTCCATCATGTGCATCTGGCTTACGTGGGACCTAGAGAATCGAACCTGGGTCCTTAGGCTTCTCAGGCAAGTACCTTAACTACTAAGCCATCTCTCCAGCCCCTGGGCTTCTCTCTCCCTCCCTCCCTCTCTCTCTCTCTTTCTCTCTCTCTCTCTCTCTCTCTCTCTCTCTCTCTCTCTCTCTCTCGTCCTTTTTATTTACAACTTCCATAATCGCAAACAGCATTCCATGGTGATTCCCTCCCTTTCCCCACTTCCCCCTTTGAAATTCCACTCTCCATTATATCCCCTCCCCCCTCAATCAGTCTCTCTTTTATTTTGATGTCATCATCTTTTCCTCCTATTGTGATGGTTTTGTGTAGGTAGTGTCAGGCACTGTGAGGTCATGGATATCTAGGCCATTTTGTGTTTGGAGGAGCACGTTGTAAGGAGTCCTACCCTGCTTTTGGCTCTTAATTTCTGGATCAGTAGAGAATACAAATGTTCACATGAGAATACATGCAGAGCATCTGAAAATAACTGCTATTCACTTAATAGTTCGGATCATATGAGGGTCACAGAGCCCAAACTACCTATGATTGGATCTTATGTAAGCACACCTTCTCTGGTCAATTTCCAGTATCTTCTATGATCATTTCCTCCAACCATGGAAAAGTCACAATGACTGTTGTATTGAAGATACTTAAAAGAAGAAACTAAAGTGGTGACTCACTGTTGACTGTTAAAAAAGATGCCTCAGGGGCCTGGGGTGATGGCTTAGGCGTTAAAGTGCTTGCCTGTAAAGTCGAAGGAACCAGGTTCGATTCCCCAGTACCCCCGTGAGCCAGATGCACAAGGTGGCGCGTGCATCTGGAGTTTGTTTGCAGTGGCTGGAGGAGAGGGAAAAGGACAGAAGGAAAGAAGCAGGGAGGAGGGAAGGAAGAAAGCGGGGGAGCAAAGGGGGGCTTAGGGAACACCAACAACCAATCCATTGCATGCTTCAAGGATTCTCAGAGGAAGACGACAGGGGAAGAGACACCAAAGGGTTTCTTTTTGTGAGGAAATATGACAGAAAATTTTATAAATTTGAGGGAAGAGAAAGTCAGGCTTGATAAATTCAAGGAGCTTTATAGTAAAACCCATTGTAATCAAAGTGTCAAATGTCACAAAAAGAGAATATCAAAAGTTGCAAGGGCAAGAAGACTTCCCGTGTGATTCAGCTCCTTTGAAATTGCAAGTGAGAGAGGAACAAGTACTGATAGAAAGGAATAGTGCTGTTTAAACCACATTTTTATACAAACAGGTTAGGCATTGCCAATCAATCTTTCCAGTTAATGGTGGACTCTTCTTAAAATGCAAGCCAGATGCTAGTCAAGGAGCACACTCTAAAGTGGCATTTTCTTTTCTCCCTCTCTCTCTCTCTCTCTTCCTCTCTCTCTCTCTCTCTCTCTCTCTCTCTCTCTCTCTCTCTCTCTTTTGAGGTAGGGTCTAACTCTAGCCCAGGTTGACCTGGAATTCACTCTATTCTCAGGGTGGCCTGGAACTTACAATGATCCTCCTACCTCTGCCTCCCAAGTGCTGGGATTAAAAGCGTGCATCACCACGCCAGGCTAAAGTGGGATTTTCTAAAGATAAGCGGGCTTGCTATGCCAAGTCATTTCATGAGACACACAGCCAAGAGAATGATTATGTGAAAGTGTTTCATAACTTTATTAGACATGTAGACTAAAAAACAAACGGATAACTAAAATTTCTAAACCAGTGAACAAAGAATGTACACTATTTTTGAATTATTCGTTATGAAGACAATTACTATTCTTTAGTCTTCAAAAATGTCATGATGAAAGTAGGTAATTTTCTGTAGCAAATGTGAAATGATAGAGTAATATAAAGCATATAAAGTGCAAATAAAAATAACACACACATGCATACAAGTAGCGAACACTGTGTATGTGAATCCCAACTTTCTCACTCTGTACTAAGCTTCCCACCAGCCCACAATCTCTGTAGTCACGTAGGTCTTTTCCAGTTGCTCCTGCTCAGAAAAAAGACTCAATTTCTGAGTTTCTCCTGGAACCCAGGGATTTTTTTTCTCCAGGATAAAAAAAAAGTAGAAGCTATCTCTAATCATTCTCCTTTCTCCCCTGAATACTTTAAAAATTAAATTATTTATTTGTGTGTGGGGGGGGGCAGCAACATACTGCAACCTGATGCTGCAAACGAAAGCGAACCTGGCTTTATAGAGGTGGCTGAGGAATTAAACCCAGGCTGGCAGGCTTTGCAAGCAAGTATCTTTAACCACTGGGCAACTCCCTAGCCCTCCCCTGAATACTTTTGTTAAACTTTAAATCCTCTCAGGATCTTTTAGAAGGCTGTTGCTAGGTTTATTTACCTCCTGGGATATCTTCTAGCTCCAAGGTTATGTGTTATCTAAATAAATAAGCTAGTTTCTCCAGGATCTCAAAAATCTATAAATCTCAAATAATTTAGACAGTTCTTATATGCTACCTAGAATTCAGGGTTTCATAAAATCATAAAATTTCAGAATGATAATGCCTGTCAGGCTGTTTTCTACTTACAACTTATGGAGGTAAGAAATGGAACTCGGAGGAATTCCCCCAAAATCTCAAGGCCAATTTTAGACGACTGAGCATCGACTTTGTACTCTGCTGGTCCAGCACTCACTCGGTTCTCTCTCACATAACCGAAAGCAAAACAGTTCATCCCTGGGCCTACAGGTGCTTCCTTAATTAAACACCAAAATTCTGCAGTTCTCTCTGGGCTATGCATCCACTCAGTATCTTGGAAAGTCAAAATACTTCCTTAGCCCTTTAAGGTGATAGTGTTCCTCTGCTCTAAACTGGGCCCTTTCAAAGACAACCCCCTAGTGGACGTGACAAATATAACCTACAAATGGATGGCTAAGGATTTTCTGGCGGGAATTTGAAAGTCACATCTCACCAGCTCTGAGCCATAGAAAAATTCCATTCGTTTTCCCCATTCTTATTTGCTATGTAATTAAGTAGGAACGAAAATCATACTCAGGTTTGCCTGCAAGAGGACAACAGCGGCTATGACAGGCAGAATACAGTGTCTTCAGTGGTGATTGAAGGAAGTTGCCACTTAGATTGGGTGAACTCTAGTCTCCTGAGTGTAACGATCAGCTAGGAGGGTCCCACTCGTGCCATTTACTTAATCCAGTCACATGCCCTTGGGATGAAAGCATTCTTTTTTTTAAATTGTTTTTGTTCATTTATATTTATTTATTTGAGAGTGACAGAGAGATAAAGAGGCAGATAGAGAGAGAGAGAATGGGCACGCCAGGGCTTCCAGCCGCTGCAAATGAACTCCAGACGTGTGCGCCCCCTTGTGCATCTGGCTAACGTGGGACCTGGGGAACCGAGCCTCGAACCGGGGTCCTTAGGCTTCACAGGCAAGCGCTTAACCACTAAGCCATCTCTCCAGCCCGAGAGCATTCTTTTTAAACATATATTTAACATTATAATATTGTGTATTAAATAAAGTATTTTCATCTTTTACTTTTGTCTGTGTCTTTTCTTGGCTAAGTCTTCATTTTAGTTTACAAAACATCACAAGCTACACTTGTGATATGAAGTGCTTGTAAACATCACAGTTAAAGGACGTGACCATTCATCTACAGCTACCTACACAGGCTTTACATGCAGCTGTGGTATTGATAATGTTCTTAGTTTTTAAAATTTACTTATTAGAGACAGAGAGAGGGAGAGAGAATGGGTGTCCCTGGGCCTCTAGCCACTGCAAATTAATTCCAGACACATGCACCACCTTATGCATCTGGCTTATGTGGGACCCGGAGAATCCAACCTGGGTCCTTAGTCTTCACAGGTAAGTGCCTTAACCGTCAAGCCATCTCTCCAGCTCTTGATAAATTTTTAAGTCATCTTCCTTGACAAGCTGTTGAAAAGTATTTGCTTCAGTGATTTCTATACATCCTGAAACACACAGACTTTGAGAAACAAGTTGATGGGAAGATGGGGGGTGACACCCCACCAACTACTAGAACCTCTGAGGGATACACCAGGAATAGTTGCAGAGCAGCTATCTTATGATGACAGAAAAACATTTGTTTCAGTAGCAACAATATAAATGAAACATTAGAAAGCAGAGTAGAAGAGAGAGAGAGAGATCTGTTCCAGCTGGGGAGGATCCAGTGCCAAAGTTGGTTGAAACTTCATCTTTACTCTCGGTATGAAATAATTTATGAGAGAGGAGGGGCACAACTGTACTGGCAAAGGGAAGGGCAGGGACCAAAGGAAAAATCAAAGAGACAAAGCAGACTCAGTAAGGACACCTAACGCTGGGTGACTCCCTGAGTAGGTTTACAGTGCAGTCGGCCAGAAATCTTGGAGAAATCTGCGTATCACGTATGTGCAGAGAAAATTATCTTTTCGACAATCCAATTTGGTATCAGTATAGGAGGGCAAGAGGCTCCCTTCTTGACACTGCCTTCATGTTGGGCAGCGTGCAGGCGACCCCATTTACTGGGAGTGGGATAAGGAAGTCAGCCCTGGGACTTTGTGTCCAGTTGGTGAACCTAGCACTTGGAAGAGCCCAGTAGTTGCTACCACAGGCCTGAGCAGATCCTGAACAGATCCTGAGCCGGAGGAAGGCATGCGCCCCAATCTGTTCCATCTAGCATCTCCTGAGCTGGAAACAGCAGACTTGAGTAAGCGAATCCACCTCCACAACAGGGCATCCAGGTACAACATAGGCACATGCAGCTCACCCTCCACTGTGATTCCGCCCAGAATCCCACAGGGCTCAATCAAATGCTGATGACTAGGTTTTTCAAAATACAAAGAGGAGGAAAAAGTAAAAATGATAGAAAACATAGAAACATTAAAATATCAAACAGTCTGGTCTTTGAAATTCAAGAGGGGCTTGCAAATACTATGGGGATAGAAAGCTTGTTGGAAGAAAACATTAGAAAATTTTCCAACCTGGAGACAGATATAAATAATCTAGATTCAGGAAGGTCAGAGGTTGTCAGCCAAGTTTAACCCATTCAATGATACCCTGAACTTTTATAGTCGAGTTATCAAAGGTAAAAGATAAAGAGAAAATTATCGAGGTCCCAAGACAAAAATTAAATATAACAGATGAGAATATCCCAACTTATATAAAAGTAGACTGCTCAGCAGAAAGCTTACAGGCCAGGAGCAAATGGCATACACTTTCACACAACTGAGGATGAAAACGTCATCCAAGAATACTGTAAGAAGCGAAACCATCCTTTAGAAATGGAGAAATTATGTTACATAATTATATATGCTATGTAATTATGTGTTGTGTATATATTACATAATTAAATTCTCCAAACTGAAGGAAAGAGGAATTAATGAGCAAGAGATAAAATATGAGATTGTATGAAACTTACTGGAAAAAATAGACAGACCAACAAAATGGTATAATATTGTAAATGTAGTATGTACAGCATTCATGCCTTTACTGTAAAGACAAAAGACAAAACAATAACTACAGTAAAATGCCAAAAGACAGTCTACAGGAAGATGTAGATGGGATGGTAAAAATGCTAAAGTGGGGGCTGGAGAGATGGCTAAGTGGTTAAGGTGCTTCTCTGCAAAGCCTGACAACCCTAGTTCAATTCCCTAATACCCACAAAGAGGCCAGATGCACAAAGGGGCACATGCATCTGGAGGTCATCTGCAATGTCTGGCGGACCTGGTGCACCCATTCTCTCTGTCCGTCTCTCTTCTCTCTCTCTCTCTACTTGCATATAACTCAGTAAAAATATTTTTTTTAATGTAGGGCTGTATTGCTTTGCAGTTAAGGCACTTTCCTGCAAAACTTAAGGACCGAGATTGGATTCCAGAATAGTCATGTAAGCAAGATGCACATGATGGCACATGTGTCTGGAGTACATTTGTAGTGGTTGGAGCATGCCCATATTCTCTCTCTCTCTCTCTCTCTCTCTCTTCCTCTTTCCCTCTCTCTCTGCTTCTTTCTCAAATAAATAAATAAATAAAATACTACAGTGTGGGGAAAAATAGAGTACAAGTGCATGATTTTATTATACTTTCTCTTTGGTTCTGCTTTTCTGTTTATAATTAAACTTAGTTGCTACTATTTCAAAATTGCTTTCTATTTTCAAAAGCTGTATTGAATTTGGAATGGAGAGATGTCTTAGTGGCTAAGGCATTTGACTGCAAAGTCAAAGGACCCAGGTTTGGTTCTTCAGGACCCACATAAGCCAGATGACCAAGGTGATGCATGCATTTGGAATTCACTTGCAGTGCCTTGCCCATTCCCTCTCTCTGTCAAATGAATAAATAAATAAAATATTAGAAAACACTCTTTATTTGGGTTAGAAAACACGTTCATGCTTTCAGCAAGAAACATACTTCACTATCAATGATGGACATGACCATATCGAAAGGTTATTAAAAGGCATACCCAGAAAATAGAATCAGGGAACAAGCAGGTGTTGCCATTCTAAAACCATAAAAAAATAGACTTCAAACCAAACCTAGAAAAAAGAGATAAAGAAGTTACTCAAAAAACTAAACCAGGTATCTACAGACCCAGAGGCCCACAACACCTCATCACTGAAGCAAACCAAAAATAAACCCAACATGGCTCAGGGTAATTTTGAGGGTGAGGGGGCGGAAAGAATGTCAGAGCCACGTGTTGGGTCATGATATGCAGAGACATTTATCCTACCCATAACTGTGGGCTAACCCCAGAATGTATAACCCATATGCCTCAACAAGGAGGGGCCGGGGGGAGGGGGTAGGACATGGATGAGCCTAACAATGGTACCAAATTGACTGTATTCACTGAGTACAAAACTAATTAATAATTATAAACAAAACTAAAGCTATAACAATGATATGACCTAAATATCCCACTTTTGGTTATATATCCAAGGGACTCTAAGTCCTGCCATAGATGTACATCCATGTTTAGTGCTATATTATTCATAATAGCCAAGAAATGGAACCAGGCTAGATATGCATCAAGTGAGGAGTGGATAAAGGAATTGTGGTACATTTACACAGTGAAGTTTTACTTGGCCATAAACAAAAATGAAATTATGGCACTTTTAAGAAAATGAATGAATCTGTAAGTCACTATGCTAAACAAAATAAGCCAGACTCAGGAAGATGCTTGAGTGCGCACACGCGTGCGTGTGTGTGTGTATGTATGTGCATGCACACAGAAAGGAGACAGGGAAGAAAGGAGGCTAGTGAATGGGAGTGAAAGAGGGCTTTGGGTAAAGAAGAGAATATAGTGGGTGAATATAGTCAAGGTATATGATACACTTGAAAAGAGATGTTTTCCTGTAGCATCAGGAAGACCCCAGGACTGGCCACGGGCTCTGCCACCCACCTCCATAGCTGATGCCTCCCCGCAGGTCTTCCACCCTTAGCGGCAGCCGACAAAAGCTAATGGCGTTCTTCACCATCACGCGTCCTTCAAGCCTCATCACCGTTCACAGATCACATGCTGTACCCTTCTGTCTTGTACCTCAACCCACTGTACAGAATCTAGAAGGTTAGGAGACTGTGTGGGAGCTTTCTTATAAAATCACCATGAATATCCGGTTTTTTTTTTTTCAACATGAAAGACTTCTGACTCAGTAATGGGCAAAATGAGTTGCCATGTTGAATCCTTTGTATGCACAAAGAAATGTATTGACAGTTTAGCTCAAGTAAGCATTTAACCTCCATACGTGTTCCTTATAGAAAACAGTAGTATAACCTAAGATTTCAGTTTAGGGCACAAGGACTCTGAGAGAGAAGGCTTTGGGAGGGGTACATATGGTGAACAGACATGGGAGTACACATGATGAGTAAATGGCCCACGAGGGACAATAATATTGTTTTCAGTACGCTACAATCCTCTATGGAGTTAGAATCAAAACTGATTTTGGTTTCATACGGGCAACATCAGATCAATAAACTCCATTGTAGTGAAGAAGATAAATACCAGCTCTTACAGATGAAACATAGATTATATGCTACAAAAGAAAAAGAAAACGGAGGTAATTGAAGGTCAGTCGAAGAGACTGAGATGATGGCTTTTAATAATGCTCTGCTGAAAACCAATTGGCTAATGTGGAATGGTCACAGGCTACTGACATGTGTTTGTAGTGCCCTCTGCCCAGAATTGGATGGCCATATGCAGCTCTGGACCTCAGGGTTGAGCAACTTGGTTTCTTCCTTTGTGCTACCCAGGGGTCAGTTTGTAGTGGATTTTCTGTCTCCACAAGGACTGAGGGATATCCTGCTGCTAAGGTTCCCTCTATATCTCTGTCTTTCAGAGCCACATCCCTCTCCCAACTATGAATGAGGATCCACGTCCTGCTGAAATGAGCCAGAATGAGGTGATCTTCATATCCATCCAGATTGTCCCACGGACAGTATCAAATCTCTGAGCTGATGGATGGTATTAATCGTGAGGTGAGGTGAGGCTCTTCCACTGTCAGGAAGAATAAATCTTCAAGACCTGTTCATTCATCATGAAGCAGTATCATTTTGCTCCTTCCCATTTCTGCTGATCTTTGGAAAGCTTCTTGTTGAGTCTGTATGTTTCAGGGAAAGTAGGTAAACAAATTCTCCCCAGTAATCACTACCATCACAAGTTGTCTTTTACTATGCTATGTTGGAAAAGCCTAATTTGTCGGAAAATAGTTGAGCTCCTCCCCTGAAAAAAATCACTCACTGGATCGCACTGAAGCACTAAGAAGAGAGAAGTTGGACCAAATAAAATATGGCAGTGTAGTCTGTCCTGTGAACCTAAATCTTTGAGGAAGAAGTTCCCATTGTTTTCAAAGTGGTAAGTGGTTGAGGAGGAGAAGGTTCCAAGGGATGAAAGTGTTGATGCGCATTCAAAGATAATTATGTACCCATAAAACAAGTACAAATGGAATGTGGTGCTATTACCTAAATTATCTCTGTAATGAACTAAAGTGTTAATGATATGTTACAAATTCATTAATATAATCAAAAATTGAGAGTGGTAATATTCAAGGATTTTTTTTTCTGAAGTCATTTATGGATAAAGGCAACTAGGTCCCTGGAGAACTATTAAAATTTAGTATCTGTATGAGATATTGGACATCATCACTTTCTGTATGATTTCCTCTATTTGAAAATGTTCTATAAGAGGCGAGTCATTTCTCTCCAAAGGATAGAACCACAAGCCACAAATTTCATAACAATAACTCAATCTACTGATGTTTGCTATCTAACGCTCTCCATTAAGCTAGGCATGCAACTAGGAAGGTGTAAAGTTTCCAGGAAATGAGTGTTAATAAATGCACTAAGTTTGGATGTAAGAAAAAGAGACCAGGACAAATTCCCAGTAATTGAGAAAGCATTGGTATGAGACAGCGTGGAAAATTGCTGCAAAGATAGGAGATTTTGTCTGACTCCTTCTGCTAAGACTCTTGCAGAGAGTAGAGTAATTGCAGCATGCAGAAGCATCTCTCCTCACCCCATATTCCTGCATTTTTGGGTAGAAAGTGACACCCATCCCAACCCAGACTCCCAATTTTTAGGGCTATTATTAAGTTGTAGTTACCTTCCTGATGATGGCACAAACCCCTGACCAGAAGTTTATTGGAGGGAATGGTTTATTTTGACTTACAGTTTTAAGGGGAAGCTCCATGATGGCAGGGGAAAACATGGAATGAGCAGATGCTGGACATGACCTCCTTGCCAACATCAGGTGGATAACAGCAGCAGCAAAGTGCCCCATACTCTAGTAATGGAGAGCTGGCCATAAAACCCCTAAGCCAGACCCCAACAACACATCTCCTCCAGCAAGGCCCCACCTATCAAACTGCCCTCAGCTAGGGATCAAGCATTCAGAACGCATGAGTTTATGGGGGTACACCTAATTCAAACCACTACAAACTCTGTCATCCCTCTCAGATCTTTCAAAAAAAATGTATTAAATTATTAATGAGAGAGAGAGAGAAACAGGCAGAGAAAGAGAATGGGTGTGCCAGGACCTCTAACCACTGCGAACAAACTCCAGATGCATGTGCCACCTTGTGCATGTAGCTTTAGGTGGGTACTAGGGATTCAAACATGGGTCCTTTGGCTTTGCTGGCAAGAGCCTTAATTGCTAAGCCATGTCTCCAACCCCCCTCTCACCTTTTTAAAGCAAATATTTTATATTATGTTTAGTTACAAGACAGGCAGAGAGGGAAAGAGAGAAAGCGAGCATGACAGGGCCTCTTGCCACTGCAAATGAACTCCAGATGCATATGTCATTTTGTGCATGTGGCTTTTCATGGTTACTGGGAAATCGAACCCAAAGCCATCAGGCTTTGCAAACAAGTGCCCTCAACCACTGAGCTATCTACAAAACCCCTACCTTTTGTTTCAATTTAGGATTCCAGAAATATAATATAAAATAAGAAAACAAAACCTTCATGATTGTAGGGCTTTGGGGGGCCTCAGTATAGCAGATGTAAAATGGAAGGCTTGGGGTTTACACCCAAAGAGCTGGGGTGCTAGTACATTCACTGGGTGTTTCCCTTTTTGGCAGTAAATGACATACCTTTAATGAAGATTGTATTCATGGCTATGAATTATCTCTTATGAAAATGAATGTCTATCTGAAAGACTAACCCTGCTGGAAAAATGGCTAGAGATAATAAATGTTAGTACTTATTCTTTCCATGAGACATTTTCTTTTAAATGATAGTGTTTATGCATCACTCTAACATAAAATTTTCAGATTATCTTTGTAACCCAAACTGGTGCACATGCTTGTCCAGGCACTGTGAGGCTCTTCTAGAAGGCACTTGATTCCACGTCAAAACCTTCACTGCCAATTTATTTAAGCAGGTGAACACTGTGCATCTGCCTGTATGCATTATAAGAAATCAGTCACATCGCAGGGAGTTTCCTCAAGGGATAACTCTTGGCATATGTACTTTCGTCTTCAATAATCATAGAATATAGATGCAAAACTTTTAATACTACACAAGTAAAGCCAGTTAGTGTGCTGAAAACATCCCATGTCACACCCTCAAACCGAAGACTTCTACAATAAGCCCATGTACTTCTATGTTATAAGTAGTTATTTTTATGCTGGCAGATGTGCTGATTATGTTGGACATTTGTACAAGTACCTCATTGATTAACTTATTTAAATTCAAAAGAGCTTTAACTGATGGTGTTACCTTTTTTTTTTCTAAAAAACGAATAAAAGAGACAGAGGCTTTATTCACACCATTGAGAAGTTGTAAACATCAATAATATAAGTGAAACCCTCATATCAATTCTATAATTTCCCAAAGGGCTCATGACAAAACTTTGGCATCTATTCTCACTAGACTTTATGTAACCAGTATCAGGAGGGCACTTTGGTAGCAAGGGACTACATTTGCCCACCAAATACTCCATGTGTTCCTCTCTAGATTCCTTTGCAATATCCTAATTCAGGTCAGTGGAATTAAGAGCAAGTGATAAAATTTCTTTCCAGCTTCAGCTCTTAAAATCATCCAGCTTTCTGATTCCTGCCAGATGATTTTCGAGGAGCTAGGTCCCTTGTGGTGCAGCTGTGGTGTGGTGGAAAGCTGACATTGGGCTGTCCTTGACTGAGAAATAAATCGTTGTTTATTAAGCCACTAAGATTTCAGAAGCTTTTCTATTTAAACAGTTAGAGATGATTTCACGGGCAAGTGCCACCAAAAACTTCAGCAAAATAAAACTGATACAAGAAAAAACAATGACTACTTCAAACCAATATTAAATAACTACTAATGGCAAGCACAATATGTTTTTGAATGGCAGTAATGCCATAAAGATGATAGCTATGTTTCAACATAAAAAGTGAAATAGAGAAAAATAATTCTCAATATTTATTTGTTACAACAATGAGTATTTAGAAAATATAAAGGAAAAAGTAATCCCAATTCATTCACAATTCCAAGGATGTAGAGTACTAAGGAATAAGATAACAAATGTGTCAATGGTCAAGCCGGGCATGGTGGTGCACGCCTTTAATCCTAGCACTTGGGAGGCAGAGGTAGGAGGATCGCCGTGAGTTTGAGGCCACCCTGAGACTCCATAGTGAATTCCAGGTCAGCCTGGGCTAGAGTGAGACCCTACTTCGAAAAAAAAAAAAAAAAAAAAAGGCTGTGGTCAAGATGGAATATAATCCCACAAATGTTATTATACAAATGAAAATGGAAATAATTAAGAATACTGTTATTAGTTAGTGTTCCCAAAAGAAAAATAATTCTAGAGGGAAAAATGAAGAAACTTGATGAAGGGATTAAAGTCCGAGAGGAATAAAAGACAGAGGCACAAGTGATGAGGCATACTATGGTTACCAGCAACAGGAAGCTCTTGGCTGATGGAGAATGGATGAGGAGCAACTTGTAAAGCTTGGGGGGAGCTAATCAATGGACGAGCAAGTGGACTGTGAGCACAGGAGCCGGCATGCGATCTCACTCTCCTCATGGTCCACCCACACCCGAAGCTGTGCTTGGGCTTCCCCAGTTAGACGCAGAGGATAAGGAGTCTACCAGTGTACACATGCGCATTAGCATGGAGGGGTCTGCTCAGATATAACATCGTACAGTTTACCTCAACGAGAAGTTGACTTTAAAACGATGCCAGTTATCCCCATACTAATTTATAGTTAATCTTGTTCTAGCTATAATACTAACAAATATTGGAAATTTTAATGAGATAATTCTTACGTCCATCTGGAAAAATAAAGAAGCTAATTAATTAAAAGAATGATTAAAATGGGAAATTAGCTTTTACAGATTATATATATATATGTGTGTATATATATATGCATGTGTGTGTGTGTATATATCATAATTAAGTCCATTTGCATAAATTTAACCATATGTACACTCAAGGAAAATTAACAGAAAGCTCACCACACCCATCTGCATACATCCGTCGGTGTGTCTCAAACAAGAGCTGACCTCAAATCTGCTGAGAGGGCCAGGCTTAAATACTAATATCCTCAGGACTGTTTACTTTATATGAGATATTCTTATTAAATCTGAAGGTGGAGAAGACCTGCATCTGACTCAGAGGAAATCTATGCTCTAGCCTCCAGTGTGGTAAATCAAGCTCCATGACCTTCATCAGCTAGAAGTCCAATGCACTATCCATTGCGCAACAGAGCCTCCAGCTAGGTGATTTTCTTTTGTTTTTCCATTAAAAATTATTTTATTCAAATTATGTTTTCCAAAAGACAGGCTTCTGTGCTGGTCGTCTTTGAATGTTTTCATACCATTGCACAGCCACATTTGCTGGAATGAACATTTCAGATGGATTTGGTGTCATCTGGGCCTGAGAGACAACGAATGATGAAGCGAACTTGTAGAAATTGTCCAATGTCTTTTGTGAACTGGGTGAAGGAGTCGACTGAGGACACAGTAGCGCTGCCTACAGGAGTCTGCCGGGCTCGACTGTCCAGTAATTCCGCCAAAATTCCCATCTGAACAACTTATCCTCTGCCACTTGCTGTGCGGCTATGGGCACCAGCCTCCCTGCCACCTGGCAGCCAAACATGGCAGCTCAGGCGGGCACCTCTAAGCCGGACACCCACAATCCCACGGCCATGTCCTGGTCAAACCCGAGAACCTTCCAGAATTCGCAAGTGGGAACCAGCCTTTCCACTACGTAGTATAAAGGGTCAGCGCAAGAACACCTTCTCTTGGTGATTTTCTTTCACATAGTCCTCTCTGCTCTTATCATGATTCATGATTTCATGTTGTGTCTATATATACATATGTGTGTGTGTGTGTGTGTGTGTGTGTGTGTATGTGTGTGTGTATTTCTCATTTTTCCTGGAAAGCAGTCTATCTGCTGCCCCTTGATATTACCCGTTCTCTCTTCTACCTCCCTGCTCCCAACATTGGCACTGAGTAACTCAATCTGATTGTTTGACAACTGTGAAACTTAGAGTATCCTACCAAGTCCCATGTACAAAGAGAGGCCTAAACCTTGGAGCTAACCTGACCTAAAAGAAACAGGAGTAGGAAAGGCATGCTAGTACACTCTGCTCTATCCAGTGTGTCTGGTGAGGTATTCTCAGCATAGGGCACAGTGCCTGAACACTGATCTTTAATCCAGGGAAAGCTAAGGATAAGTTTATTTAGTTTATGAGAATAAGTTTATTTAGTTCCTCAAAACTGTGTTGATAAGAGTGATCTCCATATCAAAAGAGTAAAGGAAAAGTTCACGAGAAGGAGAAACTAACTTTATAATGCATGTGTGTAGATGGAGGTTCAAACACTCTGTAGATAATGGCAACTGAATGTCAAATCCGGCGTTAAAGCCTAAGTATTCTAGAATGTGACTAACTGGCCCTTTCTGAACACTGCTTCACTGAGTATAAATGATGCCATGGAAGGAAGTGGCAATGGTGGCAGGTTCATGCACCTACAGTTTGTTTCCCGTGGAAAGATGTGGTAAGAGGCCCTGGCATACCTGTGTTTGTTCTCTCTCTCTCTCTGTCTATTTCCCTTTTCTGACTTTATTACAAATAATAATAGTGACAATAATAATAAAGAAATAGAAATTTTGAAGAAAAATGAAAATTATAAGTCAAACAAAAAGGTCCATGGAAATTTCACCAACAGACTAGAACAGGAATTTGGAAGGCAGAATACAAAGCCTTAACACACCAGGAAGAAGAACTGGACCAATTGGTCAAAAACAATGAGAAGTTCAGAAAACATGAATGGAACATAAAAGAAATGTGGGACAATATGAAGAAATTGGATCTCAAATTACGGGTGTAAACAAGGAGAACTTCAGACCAATGCCATAGAAAATATTTTAAATAAAACTCTAGAAGAGCATTTCCAAAATATGAGGGAAGAGATGCCATTCAGGTGCAACTGGCATACAGAACACCCAAAAGATGGAACCAAACGAGCTCACATACTATTACAGTCAAAACACAAATTATCAGGCTATCACCAGCTTCATGGAATTTCGTAGTGTTCCTTCCCTTTCTTTATTATGGAATCATTTGAGGAACGTTTATGTCCATTGTTCAAAGGTCTAGTAGCATTTAATGATGAATCTATCTGGCCCTGTCCTTTTCTTCACCAGGAGACTGTTTAGTAAGTGTATTTTTGCTGAGAAGGTTTCACTCAATTAAAACAAGGAGTGAAGGGCAGGCCCTTGGGAAAAGGAAGCCAAGGTTGGAGAACTTCTCACATTTCACTGAAATTAAGAGACTGAACTCTAACAGCTGAGATATTAAGACTGGGAACATTGACAGCAGGAGAAACCCGTGAGTAACCTCTAGAAGTCATTAGTCTCGGTAGTTTTTCTGAAGTTACAAGAATCCTCTTCCACAGCAATCCAACCTCAGGCCTGTGAGAACCAGGTCTTTTTCAAAATGCAGACCAGCAGGGAAATGGGCTCCATTAGAAGCTAATTTGTACTGGATGCATCTTTAGTAAACAAAGAGGGGGCCCTGTCCTCCTTTGGGGGGCTACACTGCAGACAGAGGAAATTAACTTGTCATCACGGAGAGTAGCCCATCAAATGGAGTATGCCAGCTGTAATCCCAGTAGGAAAGAGCACACTTAAATGAAAATAATTTGAATATTCATGTAAAAATATTTATAAATGTATGGACAGGGTGTGGGGAAAACAGGAACCTGATCTGTCAGGCCAAGTGAGGCAGGAAGAGGCTGGCCATGGAGATGACATCCCAAGAGTCCCTGCTGGGGCCACAAAGCTCCCCTCAAAGGACAGAGCCAGCTTCCCTACAAGGACCGCTCCTCACTCCTCCCACCCTTGCTGACTCCTTGACAGATGTCACTATTAAGTATAGCAAAGTGGAAACCAGGCGCCTCTTACCGCAGCAGTAGGGCAGAAGAGTAGGCGTGGAGCTTTCAGGGAAGGCAGCACAGGATTGTTACTGATAGGAAGCCAGCTCCTGGAACCGCTGGGTAAAAATGTCTTCTACAGAGGCCACGTGGTGTGTAGGCAAATGCCCACCCAGTGAGAGGGATGTGTCAGTCATTCCAGATTTGGCATGCTGTGGGGGGAAATTCATACCAACCCCAGTTCTACGGGGATGGGGTCCCTTGATATTTAAAGAGAGTATTGTAGTCACTTTCCCACTCCTGGGACTTTGTCCAGCCACAAATCAGCCAGTGAGAGTAAAGTTTTAATTCCCCAAGGGGAAGCTTTGTGATGATGCGGGGGACAGCATGGCATGAACAGAGGCTGGACATCACCTCTGCCACAGCAGGCGGGAAACAGTAGCGGGAGACTGAACCAATCACTGCAAGGTTGCACTTGCTATAACATCCCAAAGCTCATCCACAACAACATACCTCCCCCGACAAGCCACTGCCTCCCAAATCGTCATGAGCTAAGGACCAAGTACATAAAACACAAGAGTCTATGGGGGCGTCTGAGCCCATCACAGACGGAGGACAGGAAGGTTGGGATAGGGACATGCTGTTGGCGCTTCAGTCAGCTCTATGAGCTCCCTGGGTAGCTGCAAGCTATCAGTAGTCTATCAGTAGACACCTACACTCGGAAGCAGAAAATCCAAAATTGTCGCCTCTTGCACTTTGATTGTCTGCACTGGTGCTGAAAAGTAGTTTATCTTTAGCAGGTTTTCTCTTCAGCAATGTCTTTTTCCTTTCTTGTTCCTCCCATATTTTTCCCCCCTTTTCCCTATCATGTTCCACCTTCCACCTCGCCACCTGTCCTGAGAGTTATCTTTCTAAAGCAAGGGTCTGCTTGGCCTCCTGCCTCTTCCTTTATATTTGCACACCATTCTGGACAGCAATTTGGCACTGCCCAGCACTTTACAATGCAAATCAAACATGGTAATTGCTTCCATTTGCCACTACGGGATGAGTTTTACCACCTCCGTGGGACATGCGAAGCCCTTCTCTTACTTGCTGTAGATCCTTCTTGTCCTTCCCACCACCATGTCTCACCAGAGCACGGTAGAGGTACCACCCATGGTTCCCGAGACTCCTTGTCCTGTCCCCTCTGAATGCTTTTGCTCACATGATTCCATCCATAGAACTTTTCTTCATTCCCCTTCAGCTGCCCTTGGTTCTGTCGATTCTGTCCGTGAAACTGAGTCTAAATACTACTTCCCCTGTGAAATCTTCACTTAACAACTTGGGGTTTTCTTCACAGTTTTCGTAAATCATTTTCTCCTTCACGTTTGTAATGCTTTCTGCTTTTGCAATCCCAGTTTGGGGTACTACCATATTTCCAGGCTTCTAAACAGGGAGATGAAGACAGGAAATTACTGTCTTCAAGCCATCCTTCTTCCCCTCTTATCTAGTTATCCACCCAGATCTGGATAATCTCTTCTTCTCGGTAGTTACTGGTTTCATTGCTCTCCTTCCCCACCATCCTTCCCCACAGCCAGATTCAGGTGCTTCATCATTTCTCCCTGCACCATTTCAACAGCTTTATAATTGCTTTCCATGTGTTTTGTCTTTCTTTTCTATTTTCCACTATGCCCTCTTCTGTGTAAAACACACATCTAGCACAGTCTCTGCCTGCTTAAAAACCTTTCATCTGAAAGCGAAGGCCCAGTTTCTTGGCTGGAATTCAGCCACAGTCCCAATCCAGCAGCCTTGTTCTTTAACACTCCCTCCTGGTTCTAATCTGGTCTAATCCGCAACACACTAACTTTCTGTCTGTCACCTTAGTGCCTGTGGCGTTTCCCTCTGCTCACACTGTCTTTCAGCCTGATGGGTTCCTTCTCAGCCTTCAGGATCCACTTCTGCTCTTATCTCACTCCCCATTCCTACCTGGCAGTGTGAGCTAAAGTTCTCTGAGGTTCTACAAGGGCGCTGAAGGCCCTGCAGACTGAATGGCTCGAACTCCATGACTATGGAGAAGTGGAATGATGCGTGCCAAGACACAAATCATCTTGGACTATCCTGGCTCCTTAAAAGCCACTTATCACCAGCCTCTGCATCTGACCTTACATCTTTGTGACTGTTCGATCAGACTTTCGGAAGGTACTGTTTAATTTAGCCAACACTAGCTTCTCCCAACCCTAAAGCTAAGAATGCCATGAGTCAGGATCTGAGACCTATAGCAGTGACTTCTCAACTGTGCTGTAACCCGCTTGCCCCATGTCTCGGCTAATGGATTGGTAAACGCCCTTATTTACAACTTCCTTTGTTTTATAACGATAGAAAGTTCACAATCCACTTCTATTTTGCATTGTGCTGTTAGAGGCATTCTAAATCCGTGTTTCTGGACCATCGGTTCTTATATTTAACTCAGAATAAACTGTCTCATTCTCTTGGAGTAAGAGTAGTGTTGTGTGTGTTGGTGGGGGTGTATGTGTTATGCATGTTTGCATGTGTGTGGACACACGTGTGTGCAGGTACATACGTGTGCACATGTGCGTATGGAGGCCAAAAGACAACCTTGTGTGTCATTCAGCTGAGGTTCTATCCAACTGATTTTGAGACAGGGTCTCGCGTTGGCCTGGAGCTTGCTGGGGTGACAGGTGCACAGTATCACACCTGGCACTGTGTGATGTGGTTACTGGGGATCAAGCTCGAGTTCTCAGGCTCACAATGAAAGCACTGTATCCCACTGAGCCGCCTGGTGGTATACCGGAAGAAGGAAGAAGCCCCCAAGTCTGGCTAACAGGGAGGGGCTGTTTGTACCTCCTGTTGTATTGACACACAGTGGCACCATCACGTGTGCATTGCCTGTGGCCAGTTTTGCTACTTTTTTGAACATGAGCCATAAGATGTTTATTATAATGCCCTTGACAGGCAATGTTTCCCAACACCTGGTGTAGTACATTGTGAATGCCCCTAACGTTGTAATACATAATTTCATAATTCATGTAATTTTGAATGAAAAGCAAGTTGCACAATGTTAATCATAGCATAGGAAAATAGTACATGGGTGTGTATAAAATTGCACTCAATTCCAAGCTTGTATTCACAGGCATGCAAATAGTACGAAATACTGTAAGTCAAATGGTAAGATATGCATTCAATATGTTAACACTTCCTGTGGAAAGAGAAAAGAAAAGCTGGGCTACAGATTATCATCTCTGTACTTGGGAGGCTGAGATAGGAGGACTTAGCCCCTCAAATGGCTGTGCAGTTGCTCGGCAGACAAAGAGGCCATAGTCACCTGGCTAGCTTCTGGCTTTGTTGACACCCAACAGAGGTTCACTGACTCCCAGGGTCTCAGGCAGCCACAGGAGAACTCATTACTCTGGGAAAATTGCTTCTTATACACTAATTCACCTTATTGGCAACTGCAGGGACAGGGAACCCCAATACTGCCTTTAAAAATGACCATAAAATATTTAGAACTTGAGATATTACTTGGGGAAAATGCTTCAGGATGCAAAACTTTGTCCAGGAAATGGGATCATTTGTGGCTACTCATTAGGGTAGTGATTCAATACGGTTTCCATTCCAGGATATTTACTTTGCAGTGTCAGTTACCAGCATTAAGTTAAAGTATAAATGAGACTTTCATGGGGAAGGCGAGAGGAGAAAGCTGGCAATCGCTTGTTTCAGGACCTATGGAGACAGATGTTATGTAGGCAGTTCTTGATGTTCAAGCTGGGCCTGCAGGTGGCATAGAATCTGCTTTGTGATGGGTACAGATGCAGCCAGAGTCTTCTCGCCATTCCTCCCTTTCCTTCCCTTCCTCCACACCAGAATAAGGGTTACAGTAATAGCTAAATTATTAAATGCTTCTTTGTGTTAGACGCTGTACTCAACCACTTAAGAGAATTAACTCGCTCACGTGTCCAAGCAAGAAGATGAACTCACCCTGCAACTCATACTGACCTTCGATTTTCAACCCTTGTGCTTCAATTTCTCACATAGCTCAGGTGACAAGCCTCAGCACAACCCCGTGTTTTTTTTTTTAAATATATTTGGAAACATTTTGCAATTTCATAAAATTCCTATGATAAGCATGCTAAGTTTACCTCAGGCTTCCACAAGCTTAATTACTCATGATGACCTCATTTTGTGGGATATTGATCAATAAAGGACAGAAGAATATGTGAAATATAGTCTGAGAAATATTACCATGGTTTTATCACTTGATCAAATTCATTTCATATCAAGATATCTGGAGTATTCCTGGCGTGCTATTAAATAGCTACTTCCTTTAAGTTGAAAAAGCCCCCTCCCCTGAAAGGAGACTCAGTAAACTGACACAACTTACAAAACTCAAGTGACTCTATGAGACTTAGGGGACTCGGTAAGTTCAGAAAGGTACAATATTCATAGGACCCCCTCCTCAGGGCTACATAATAAAAGCAGTGATGGGGCTGGAGAGAGGGCTTCAAAGTTAAGGCATTTGCTTGCAAAGCCTAAGGACCCCCGGCTAGTTTCCCCAGGACCCATGTCAGCCAGATGCACAAGGGGGTGCATGCAACTGGAGTTCATTTGCAGTGCCTAGAGGCCCCAGTGTACCCATTTTTTTCTCTCTTTCTCTCGGCCTCTTTCTCTCAAATAAATTAATAAATAAATTTAAAAAGTAAAAGCAGTGAACACTCGCTGGATGGAGAGTGACTTTTCAATGTAGCCACCTGCAAAGTGTGCTGGGAACTCCAAGATGTGGCTTTATTGAGCATCACCCATGCTGGGTGAGCTTTTAACTCCTGCATCTGCTCCACTTAAGCAACCCCAATAAACTCCCTGGTTCACAAGGACAGAGTTGAGTGGGAAAATTTCTTTGGCTTGTCATCTGCGCCCTGTCTGAGGTGAATAGATGTTTGTTCAGATCTCCCCAAGAGGGGGAAAAAAAATGACAAAAGCAATCCTTTGAACTCCATTCACTGGCGCTTCTTGAGTACCTACGGAATATCGTGTTAGGGAATGTGGAGGAGAAATAGATAAACTAGTGCTTGTATGAAGTGCCGAAGCGTGCAGCATAGGCTGGGATGTAAGTCAAGAAGAAAAATCGCACAAGACCGAGGTGAATTAGTGTTGCTGCTGACGAGGTATCATAAAACAGATGCACAGGGACCGTCGCAGGGAGCCAAAGTCAAAGAGAAAATGCATCCATTTAGAGCAGCCCAAGCAGGCTGCCACCGGGAGACCTGAGGCATCTCTCCCATTGCCTGCCTCTTGCCTCTGTCTGAGCTTATCAAACCACAATTCAATCTACTGTTTCTCTCATGTCTCCCGGCTCAGGAGAGGAACAGAGCAGCCAACAAATTCACAGGTCAGGCTTCACGTATCTTCCCAGCTGGGGTCATGGCATCTTTCTCCTTTACAATATTTGTGTCAATACTCTGTGAACAGTATATATATATATATATATATATATATATATATATATATATATATATATATATATATCTTTTATCGGGTGACCTCCTTTCCTGAATGGTAGTGCCTTGCAAATGCTCATGTAAGATTTCTTCTCATCAGTTCAGAAAGTGCTGTGCTTGCTTCAGCAGCACATATACTAAAATTGGAAAGATACAGAGAAGATTAGCATGGCTCCTGCGCAAGGATGATACCCAAATTCGTGAAGCATTCCATATTTTAAAAAGAAAGTAAAAGAAAAAAAAAAAAGAAGAGATGGGTTCTGGTGTGTCCCAAATAAGAGTGAGTAAGTGCTTCAAAGGAGGACTCGGGATGAGTGCACAAAGAAGGGAAGGTGCATGAGCAAAGCCCGGACACCACTGAGGTGTTCTTATTGGATCCTGGAGCAGAACAAGAAAGGTGCTGTGTCTGCTAAGTTCTTGGTTTGGGTAGATGCACCCTGGCCACACAAGACAGAAATGTGACAGGAAGTCAAGGGAGGGAAAAATAAAACTCTTCCCTCTATTATCTTTGAAACAGTTCTACTGAAAGTCTAAAGTTACTTTATAAAACTGTACTCATTTTTTTTTTTTTTTTTTACTAAGGACCTCTATCTGAGTCTAGGATGGCCTTAAACTCATGATCCTTCTGCATTACCCCCCCCCCCAAATGTTTAATTTACAGGTGTATGCCACCATGGCTTTGCTTAAAGTAATTATTAATTAATCGATAAACTAAACATTCAGTTTCAACTTCTTCTTGTCCCAGGTGTACCAGAGGCCTTGTCAGTCGTGGTGGTTTGAATATAAAATGCCTCCTCATAGACTCTTGTCTTTATTGTGTCCTTAAGTCCCCAGTTGGTGACCCTCTTTGGGAAGTTTGTGGCACCTTTAGGAGGTGGAGCCTTGCTGGAGGAAGTGTGTTGCTGGGGGTGGGACTTGACGTGTTGTAGTCCAGCCATGCTTGGTGGTCTTGAGCTTCCTGCCTGCGGATGTGAAGATGTGCTTCCAGCTCTTGTCATCTTTCCCTGCCATGATCGGAACTTCCCTTCAAATCTGCAAGCCTGTCCTTCTCTTCTTTTTTTTAATATTTTTTAATTTATTTAAAGAGAGAGAGAGAGGGGGGAATGGGTGCACCATGGCCTTCAGCCACTGCAAATGAACTCCAGATGTGTGCGCTTCTTTGTGCATCTGGCTAACATGGGTCCTGGGGAATCAAACCTGGGTCCTTTGACATTTCAGGCAAACGCCTTAACCGCTAAGCCATTCCTCCAGTCCACGTAAGTCCTTCTATAATCTGTTTCTCTTTGAGTGTTTTGTTCCAGTAATGAATAAGTAACTGATATATAAGATTTGTACCATGCCGGGCTTGGTGGCGCACGCCTTTAATCCTAGCACTCAGGGGGCAAAGGTAGGAGGATCACCGTGAGTTCGAGGCTACCCTGAGACTACATAATGAATTCCAGGAGAACCTGAGCTAAGTAAAACTCTACCTCGAAAAACCAAAAAAACACAAAGACATTTGTACCAAGAGTGGGATTGTTGCTGTGACATCCTGACCACATGATTGGGCAGAATATGAGAGGATTTGTAACTCTGGACTGGAGCAACTTTATACTGGTATGGGAAGAAGTTAATGGGCCATTCTAGTGAGGGTGTGAAAGACCAAGCTGCACAGAGAAGTGTGGGATGTTGGAGGCTTGGCTTATAAGGTTTCAGGGCTCTATGGGAGGGAGGATTTCATTAGAAATTGGACTAGAGGAAGTTCATGGGATATTATGTCAAAGAGGCTGGCTATGTTCTGCTATGTCCTGAGAACTTATGTGTGGTGGTTTGATTCAGGTGTCCCCCATAAACTTAGGTGTTCTGAATGCTAGGTTCCCAGCTGATGGAGATTTGGGAATTAATGCCTCCTGGAGGGAGTGTATTGTTGGGGGCAGGCTTATGGGCTTTATAGCCAGTTTCCCCATGCCAGTGTTTGGCACACCCTCCTGTTGCTGTGGTCCATCTTATGTTGGCCAGGAGGTGATGTCCACCTCCTGCTCATGCCAGCATTTTCCCCTGCCATCGTGAAACTTCCCCTTGAGCCTGTAAACCAAAATAAATCTCTTTTTCCCAGAAGCTACTCTTGGTTGGGTGATTTCTACCAGCAATGTGAACCAGGCTGCAACATGTGCAATGTTGCATTTAAAAGTAATGAACTAGTGTGTTTGGCATAGGAAAATACAGAGCAGAAGGATAATATATATACAATATATATATATATAATATACATATATGTATATAAATAAAGTTTGGCAAGGAAGAAATGTGAACAAGTTTCAGGTCCCAGACCCAGAGACGTTAGGTAATTGTTAAAGAGCTTACCACCATTGAGGTTGGTCCAGCTGCTCTGCATTGGAACATTAGGAGGAATGCTTTCAGGACAAAACCCCACCCATTTAAGACCTGGGTTGGTAAGAATGTGAATGATTTTGAACGAAGTAAGGCCTGAAGGAATGCTGAAGGAGATTCCTGATCCACAAAATCCCCAATTTGCAGCAACGCCCACATGGTGCTGGTTTTGGAGGCCCAAAGAATGCAGGAGAGAGATAGTCATTGGTTGTACCGCAGTTCCAGATACCAACTGACAATGGAAGTATGAGGAAAGGTTGAAGTTTCTGGACCTTCAAGGCCCTGTGAGGAAATTGTGTGAAGCCATGAAGATGAACCATAGGTTGTAATGGAGAACCCAGGAGTTTGATCTTGCCAGGATGAAGGACAACCATCCATCCAGGAAAGCTGTTGACTTGAGGTGAACTCTGACAAGAAAAGGGGTTACGGACAAAAGCTGAAGGAGGGGAGATGCCCAAGCCCTATGGAGACAAAGAATTTCATCACAAGTCCCAGGCACTAGACATGGAGCCACAGAATTTGATGTTTGTCCTGCTAGTTTAAATATATATATATAATTTATTTGAGAGAAAGAGGGAGGGAGGGAGGGAGGGAGGGAGGGAGGGAGGGAGAGAGAGAGAGAGAGAGAGAGAGAGAGAGAGAGAGAGAAAGAGAGAGAGAGAGAGAGAGAGAGAGAGAGAAAGAGAGAGAGAATGTGTGTGCCAGGGTCCCTAGACATTGCAAACGACCACCAGATACATGCGTCCCAATGTGCATCTGGCTCACGTGAGTCCTGGAGAATTGAACCAGGATTCATTGGCTTCCCAGGCAAATGCCTTAACCCCTAAGCCATCTCTCCAGCCCTTGTCCTGCTGGTTTTTGATGGAACACATTGGTCCAGTTGTTCCTTACTTTGCTTCCATTCCTCCTTTATGGGATAGGAATGATCTCATCTGCCATTGTGTGTGGCAAGTATGTAATTCAAGGGCTCATGGTTTAGAGACTACCTTGGCTCTCAGATGAGACTTTGGACTTTTTGAACTATAGGAATTTGAGGTTGGACTGAATGCACTGAAACTGGCTAAAGTGTTCAATATGCCACTTCAACCCTTTGCTGTCATTGGTCAGGCTGGTTGTTTTGTGCCTCAGGCCTTTGCTGTCATTGGTCAGGCTGGCTACTTTGAGCTTCAGGCATAGGATCCCCAAAGTGGTATCCTTCAGGATGAGGAAATTCTAGGATGGAAGAAAATCTGGGTTCTGGTTCCTGATCAAAGTCTCTTGAATCCTTAACTCCCCGGTGGAGGACCCTGTTTGGGAAGTTTGTGGAGCCATGCTAGAGAAAGTATGTCACTGGAGGTAGGCCTTGAGGTGTTAGAGTTCAGCCCCAGTCCCTGCTCTTCAGCTTTCTACTTCTGGGCTGATGTGATAATATGACATCAGCTGTCTGTTCTTGGACTATTCCCTGTACCATGATAGAAATTCCCTCTCAAAGCTTACAAGCTTAAAAAAAAAAAAATCATTTTATAAGCTGCTTCTGACTCGGCATTTGGTAGCAGAAATAATAAAGTCACTGATACATCAGGCTAGTAAATACAGGTCATATTAGTTATAACAACTAGGAGAGCCTTGCCCTACAGTGTCTTTGGATTGATAAATGCCACAAGTTTATGGTGAGTATATAAATGAAGGTGTGACATCAATGGTGGGATACACAAGGCAATGGGAATGTTAGGTCTGTTCTCTAAGAGGTGTCTCTCAGGCAGAAAGCTTACTTGCCCTTTCCAAGGTGTTGCACCTACACTCTTAGCAGATACTGGCCTTGGAGACGACCCTGAGGCTATTATCAGCCAATGACTAGTTGTAACTTCCACCCATTGACCTTGGATGCTGCTTGTTTTCTAAGTAGCTTTATTCTTTCCTGCAGGGACACTGATGTTATCCTGCCTGGCTGTCCTCAGATCCTAATGGCTTGCTCTGTATCCTTCCCCACAACTGTGTTTTCACTGCCCATAGGTGCTGAGATTGCCCTGTCCACAGGACATGGAAATTCTCACAGGCAGTGATAGACTGGGTGAGCTCAGTGCATGTGCTTCATGTAGGATGGGCTCTGAGGTACAACCCATGCCTCAGAGCGCTTTGTGGAGTAAGAAATCAAACTCAAAGTCAGCTTATTTATATTTCCTGCCCTGCTTGCTTCTCACTGGAGTGTGTATGTGTGGATATTTCCCTAATTTTGGCTTGGCCCCTGGAGGAACAAGATTTATAACACCAAGGCAGTGTAATGAAAACAACAGGTTTCAGCATCACAAGCCTTTGTCCCAGTACCTACCAGTGTATGTCTTTGGTGACAGTTCCTCACCCCTCACCTCTGTGAAGTAGAAGGAATGGCATCTGCCCCCAGTTGACCGTGGCACTGCCTGAAATGGCACGTGCCTGGCACTGCTTTCCTAGGTTTCTGAGCAGCATCCTTCTCCAGCAGGCTGGGCTCCTTGTCTGAACAAAGGACGCGCCCACAGGCCATGGATAATCTCCCTGTGCGTCTTGGTCAATAGCGCATATTAGCAAGTGCTTAGCCAAGTGCTCTGTCTGTAGTTACTCCTACTTCACCGCCATAAAAAGTAAACAGCAGAATAAATTGCCCATCTGCTGCCATCAATCACAAATACGATCTTCACCCACCGCAACACAAGGCAAATACAGTAATGACAAAATCTATAGCCAGGGAGATGATGGAGTGTGGGCCAGGCTCTCCTCTCCACACAGCCCCACCGCATGATCTATTATTTAAATGCACCGAAAGTGGTTAAAGTGATCAGTATGCCATTTGCTTTAGCTCTCATTGGGGAGACTGGTGGCTTTGAGCCTCGAGCCCTGTAGCCCCCGAGTGGCGTCTTCCAGGATGAGACAGCCTTGGGATAGAAGAAGAGCTAGGCTCCATTTCTTGAGCAGAGACCCTCATACTGTTGAGAGTAGAGATAAGGAACTTTTTCTTCCATAGTGCGGAGAGGGAGTTGGAAGAAGGAACAACACAAGAGAGTGTGATAGTGTGGTGGTGCAGCCTCTAAATGCCAGCTCTACAGAGGCTGGGGCTGGAGGACAGTGGCTTGGATGCCAGCCTAATTGTGACACACACACACACACACACACACACACACACACACACACACACACACAAACATGATAGTAATTCAGCAATTTTAATTTTTCCAAGAACATACACATATGTAAGTTAAAAATAACAATGTTTGGGATGGAGAGGTGGCTTAGCAGTTAAGGCATTTGCCTGCAAAGCCAAAGGACCCAGGTTTGATACCCCAGAACCCACGTTAGCCAAATGCACAAAGGGGTGCATGTGTCTGTAGTTTGCAGTGGTCGGAAGCCCCGGCGACCCCATTCTCTCTCTCTCTCTCTCTCCCTCTTTCTCTGTCAAAAAAATAAATAAAAATAAAGTATTAAAAGGCGTGCACCACCATGCCCAAATAAGAAAAAGGTTTTTTTTTAAAAAAACAAACAAACAATGCTCTATTTTCAAAAAAGAAATTTGACAAATATAGAAAAGCACAAAAAAGTTCAAATAATTTGATTTCATTGGCCCCTGAAGTAGCCACTTTAAAAACATCGACATCACTCTTAGACTCTTAGGCGTTTTCTTATCTGTGAAGGTACTTGCACACACAGAGTCCAAAATGCTATGCTGTTCAGGCATTCCTCCTTAGCTCTCTGTTACTGTCTTTCTCCGTGGCTTCGTTTCTTTATGTGTCTTTCTGTGTATGTGTGTAAGACATATGTGTGGGTACCTACTAGATATATATGTTCTATAAAGCGTAAATCTTATGAATATTGATGTAAGTATAAACAGAAATAACATATGAGCCTGTTAACAACAGATTTGCTAGGCAAGGTGATGTAATGGTAGCACAAAGAAGAGCAAAGAAAAGTTATATATTAGGCCAGCCTGGGCTATGCAATGAATTTGAAACCAATCTGAGCTGGGTAGCACGACCCTGTACCAAACTAAAACAAAAACAAATTAAAAATCATATATGCTAAGCAGCGTTGAAGAGCTTTATGCCATTTTATTTTATGAATACACCCTAGTTGACTTAAGTGCTTCCCTATTGCAGGGCGTTAAGTCATTTTAATTTCACATAATTATGACCAACACTGTAAACACTAGATGATTCATCAAAGCTTTGTCTGATTTTTTATTGTTTATTCATTTGTTTGCTTATGTGAGATGGGGTGAAAGAGAAACAGGCCGATAGAGAAAATAGTCACACCAGGACCTCCAGTCATTGCAAACAACTCCAGATGCCTGTGCCACTGGCTTATGTGAGTACTGGAGATTCGAACCTTGGTCCTCAGTCTTCAAAGGTAAGCACCTTAACTGTTAAGCCATCTCTCCAGCCCACTTAAAAAGTATTTATTTTTTTAGATGAGAGAAATAGAGAAAAAGGCAGAGAGAAAGAGCATGCTGCAGGGCCTCTAGCCACTACAAATAAGCTACAGATACATGAGCTACCTTGTGCATCTGACTTACATGGGCTCTAGGGAGTCAAACCTGGGTCCTTAGGCTTTGCAGACAAGTGCCTTAACCACAAGCAATCCCTCCAGCCCACTGTAAAAAGCAGCCATGGGTTGCTATTCTAAACATGTTCGTGCTTTCCCACCCATGATTCAGGTTGCCCTTCAGAAGGTGTATCAGCCCATGTCACCACCATCACAATTTGCACACATATAAATCTTGAAAAACTGAAAACTTCAGGCTAGAGAGATGGCTGAGTGGTTAAGACACTTGCCTGTGAAGCCTAAGGACTCATGTTCAACTCTCCAGATCCCACATGAGCCAGACGCACAAGGTGACACAGCATGCAAGATCATGCATGTGAACAAGATGCTGCGTGCAGCTGGAGTTAGAATGCTGAGTTCGGAGGCCCTGGCCTGCCAAATTTCTCTCTCTTCTCTTCTCTTCTCTTTCTTTCTTCCTTCCTTCCTTCCTTCCTTCCTTCCTTCCTTCCTTCCTTCCTTCCTTCCTTCCTTCCTTCCTTCCTCCCTCCCTCCCTCCCTCCCTCCCTCCCTCCCTCCCTCCCTCCCTCTCTCTCTCTCTCTCTCTTTCTTTCTTTCTTTCTTTCTTTCTTTCTTTCTTTCTTTCTTTCTTTCTTTGTCTCTCTCTCATAAAAATACAAAAAAAGAAAAGCTGCTAGTTAAATAAAATGCATTTCATTATTTCACCTGGTATTAAATAATTTTACCAACAGAGCAGCCTTGGTTCATTCATGGTTGGAATATACTTGACAGGCAGGAACACAAATCCCAGAAAGTATATCCTGCTAGCCAGAAGCAAGTAACTGTCAAAACAAGGCATAGAAAGATAGCTCATTGTTTCTTAACTCTGAAACCTCAGTGACAAAGGAGTGGTTTGTGTCCAAAATTTACGAAACTGCCATATGGTGGCATCTATGTGTCACGCATTTGAGCTTGCTGAAGAAAAAATTTAAGTCTGAATCTGATAAAAGGGTAATATAAATCTGACCACAAGGATGAGTAAGGTGCTTGTCTATTTGGCTTTCTTTTGAGACAATGTCTCTCTATATAGCCCAGCCTGGCCCAAAATTCAGGTTGATCTTGAACTCATGACCCTCCTGAGATTATAAGTGTGTGCCAACATACCAGGTTTCTTTCATTCTTTTTTTAAATAATTTTTTTGTTTTTACTTTTATTTATTTATTTGAGAATGACAAACAGAGAGAGAAAGAGGCAGAGAGAGAGAGAGAGAGAGAGAGAGAGAGAGAGAGAGAGAGAAAGAGGAGAGTGGGTGTGCCAGGGCTTCCAGCCACTACAAATGAACTCCAGACACGTGTGCCCCCTGAGCATCTGGGTAACGTGGGTCCTGGGGAATCGAGCCTTGAACTGGGGTCCTTAGGCTTCACAGGCAAGTGATTAACAGCTAAGCCATTTCTCCAGCCCTCTTTAATTCTTCTTTTCTCCTGGAAATCAGAGTATATACATGATTGCATGCTTGTGTGTGCATGTGCAGGTGTGTGCATGTGTGTATGAGGTACCTGTGTTTATTTATGAGTGTGTACATGTGTGTATACGTGAGTATGCCTACACTTGCAAGTACATTTGTGTCTGGGTATGTTGAGGTGATCTTGTAACTTCTGAACACAGGAGGAGCCTTTATACTGCTCCCCTGCTTCCTGAGTCTTTAGTCAGAGTTGTGAGCTGAGACCTCCATGTCAGCCGAGATATAGGTGGAACAAACCAGTGTCCCTGGGACTGATTGTACTCCTCCAACATTATTCTTAAAAATGTGTTTTATTTACTTATTCACTTGCCAAAGAGACAAAGAGACAGAAAGAGGAGAGAATAGGTGCACCAGGGCCTCCAGCCACTGCAAATGAACTCCAGACGCGTGCACCACCCCCCTCCCTTGAACATCTGACTTATGTGAGTCCTAGGGAATCAAACCTGGGTCCTTTGGCTTTGCAGGCAAATGCATTCACTGCTCACCCATCTTACCCAGCCTCCTCCCACATTATTCTTAAGCATCTATACTTGTCATTGGAGGAGAACTGTGAACACAGGAAGAAGAGTCTTTTCCTCAAGAAACTTCTGGCTCATTAAAAGGGGCCTGGAAAGCAGCTACGGGAGTGTCACGTTGGATTGCGAAGCGTCCCCCACAGCTCCTGTTAACGCATTGAAGCCCAGGTGATGGTGCTGATTTGGCAGATGGCTGAAACTTGGGGAAGTGGTGCCTATGTGGAGGAAGTGGGCCACTGCGGGGTTGTGGGGTGTTCCTTGGAAGGTTGTGACAAGGCCCCAGTCTGCTCCACTCTCGCTGCTTCCTGTCTGTCATGAAGTGGCTCTCTTCTGCCAACATGCTCTGGCCAAGTGGACAAAGCCAAGTGACCATGGGCTGAACATTATGAAATCACAAGTGAAAGCAAAACCCTTCCTGCTGTTAGTGGTCGCCGTCAGGTACGTTGTCAGCAGAATGAGAACGTAATGGGAGGGCTTGCTTGCACTCCTGGGTAACCAGGAGAGGAATGGTGAAGCGGCAGGAAGGATGCTGACATGGAGCAAATGGAAACAACCAGAAGGGACGTTAGAAGGAGGAAATCTGTACCTCCGCATCGTGCGAGACCCCCTGGGCTCCTAAGGAGCTTGAGTGTCTCCTGGGGAATGCAGCAAGCTCTTCCACGGCCACAGTACTGCCAGCAAATAAACACGCTAGGTTTTAAAAATACTTTAAACAAGCCCAACTTTGCTGATTGACACTGAAGATTATTATTGATTAATTGATTGATTTGATGGAGAAAGGAGGGGGGAGAGAGTGAATGGGCGTGCCAGGGCCTCCAGCCACTGCAAATGAACTCCAGACGCATGCGCCCCCTTGTGAATTTGGCTTATGTGGGTCCTGGGGTATAGAACCTGAGTCCTTTGGCTTTCAAGCAAATGCCTTAACTGCTATGCCATCCCTCTAGCCAGACACTGGAGGTTATATATTGATTAAAATTCATTAACTTGGCCAGTCTTGGTGATATACACCTGAAATTTCAGGACTGGAGAGGCTAGGGCCAGAGGCTCAGGAGTTCAATCCTGGGCTACATACGAACACACTGTCTCACAAATTCATAAATTACTCAATAGTGATGTTACTATTTTAATCTAAGCGTGTTGATGTCTCCCAACATACATTTGCGGATACTCCAGAAAGCATGACAGGAATAACAGACATTTTTGAAATGAATATCTGTAAAAAATAATAATAATAATACTCATCTCTAAGTTTGCATTGGAACCCTGATAAATCTCTCTTCCTGCTAGTACTTGGTGCCCGTCTTGGAGAAGAGGAGAGAGAGAGGTGTGGGTTCAGACTGGCCCTCTGCTCTTGTGCTATGAATGGGGTTTCCCGCTCAGCTCCTGCCGCACTGGGCAAGTTTAGTGAGCCCCGCATGGAAAGAAGAGATGCATTGGAGGTCTCACAGGTGAGTCTGAAATTCTACCTGTTACTTCTCATAAGACTCCAGTGACACTTGTAAGCCTTCTGGCAATTTGGACTCACAAGCTCTCCACCCAACAAAGCTCCTTCTGTGGCCCCTGCTGGTGCTCATTCCCCTACAGCTCTCTCTTCTCCCTCACAGGATCACTTTTTACCCTGCCACCGTGCCCTGTAGAGCTCTCAGAACAGGGATACTGTAGTGTGTAAAGTTAGGGGCTGGAGAGATGGCTTAGTGGTTAACGTGTTTGCCTGCCAAGCCTAAGGACCCCGGTTCGATTCTTCTGGAGTTCTTTTGCAGTGGCTGGTGGCTCCGGAGTGCCCATTTTCTCAGTTTCTTTCTCCTCCCCTCTCTCTCTGTCTCTAATAAATAAATAAATAAAAATAAATCTTCAAAAACATTAGTTGTTTCTCATGAACTCACGTGTTCTGAATTCTTGACTCCCAGCTGACGGTAAATTGGGAGGTGGGCCTCTGCTGGAGGAGGCGTGTTGCTGGGTGAGGACTGTGGAGGTTTATTAGCCCTCACTAGCTAGCGCTTGACATGCTCTCCTGCTGCTGTTGTCCGCCTGATGTTGGCCAGGAGGTGATGTCGCGACTCCGCTCTTGCCCTGTCTTCTCTGCTATCAATGGAGCATCCGCTCAAGTCTGTAAGCCAAATAAACAATTCCCTCCCTGCCCAAAGTTGCATTTGCCTGGGTGTTTGGTGCCAGCATTGAGGAGGAAACTGCAACAAGGCACCATGCTAGAGTCAGGGCCTAGGCATTAACCCAGCCACATGGCTCTTTGGCATACGCAGAAAGACCTGACTTGGGCCACAAAGGATGGAGCTCTGCCCCTAAGATAACCGCAAAGTTTGGATTTTTCTGACCATTAAGGCAACAACTTCAGCAAGGAGCCTGGCCAACTTGTAACACTGCAGAAGCTCAGCGCAGAACCCCAGCATCCTGCCCGCTGCTGTCCCCCGGGGGCTTTCACACACTGCACATTTCTATTGAATGGGTGATGATCGGGAAGGTGGACGAACGCATCCGCCCTCCAGCTGGAGCTCTGGGACCTCTGGGAAGTGCCTTGGTGCTCCGCGCTCCAGGTTGAGCGCCCGGGAGCCGTTCCAGCTGCTTTAACAAGCGTCTCGACGTGGCACAGCAGGACGGAGCTCCCTGCGGAGGGCATGACTTGGGATGACAGAAGTGATTCACTTGCTGGAGGAAGCCATCATCTTCTAAATTTGAAGTCTAATTTGAAAGATTGAAGGGCTCTTAAAACCATGAAGCACTCCCAATAATTTCCAGCGGGGGCTCCACTCAACCTCCCGAGCCAGACACACCTCTGCCAGGCTACAGCGTTTAAACACCAGAACGAGGGCATAATTCAAACGGCTCCTGGACAAGTAGGGAAATCAGAGGTGGGGCGTTTGGTACCCTTGGAAAAATGAATCACACAGGTGACAATGAGTAATTCTCTCTGCTCCCCAGTTCCTACGGGTAAAGAGGAAACTGCTGGAACTCCCAACTGAGGGCTCTAAGTCTCAAAGCCCTGCGTTTTGGACATAATGGCACCATCATGGCCCTGGCTTATGGGCTGGCCACTCCTCAGTGGGAGGTGACCCTCTGTCAGAACACACGCTGGGCTAGCGTTCATAGGCACAGTGACACAGAACCCTCCCCCGCCGCCGTTCACAAGCCATGTCTCTTTGGAAAACTGCTTCCTGTCTTCATGAAACATTGCCTGTATCCATCAGCTGTGCACGCGCATACTGATCTCTTACCGCGGGGAGGATGGATTTATCTCCCATTTTCAAAGAGTTGACACATGGAAGTCTCTCAGAGCCTTTGTTGTCCTTGTGGCTCAAAGACCTCTGTCATGGGAAGGGTTTGCTGCCGCTCAGAATATTGCCAAAGACACTCATCTCACAGGATTCCCACGCGCCCTCTGCCACCCTGCCCCAGGCCAGAGCACCACAAGGAGAAGAAAGGGAACCCCTCCACTTGGCCCTGGCCTGGCCGGCCCATTCCGAGCACTGTAAACTCTCATTGAGGATTTATCAACGACCTGCTGTCTGGTACAGTGAACCACAGAGATGCAAGGCTTCAGCAAGGCACCAGCGTCCTCTGTCTTGCCGGAAGAAATCTGTCTTCCCCGGGGTTGCTTGAACTCCTTGTGATGAGCTGAAAGATCGCTGATTTCAATCTATTCTCTTTCTTACTTTTGAATACTGAAATTTCACAGCAACACAGGCAAACTATTTTCAATTCGTATTAAATTTGCTTAATATATTTTTTTTTTTAAAAAAAGAAATTTAAAGAAGAGTAATCAACCCATCAGGGCTTACTTATTTTCATAATGTGTGCCGCCTGAGCCTATTCCGGCACTCTCCATCTCCTTCAGCACAACTAAAGCCACCGTCCCCAAGCCCACACGAACAGAAGCTCCCCTTGCAACAAAATAATAACCACTGGGAAGTGTCCTCGGTCTTCAGCTTTCCTTCTCACATTCATATAATGAGGACACATTTCATCAGAGCAAACACAGTGTCTGGGATGGTTCTTCCTCCAGGGTTGCCCTTAGTCCTCCAGAGAGCATGGTGCTCCGAGACGATCGCACCCGTCACATTGTCAATACCTGCAGGTCTGAAGACGTGGACCTCGCCAAGGCAGCCTGCCAACATGCCGTGCATACGTGGGGAGAAGAAAGGCAGGAAGAGCTCACCCCAGCGAGCTCCCTTTTCAATTCAGCTTCTTCTGGGGTCTCTGAGCACGAAGAAAGGAAGAGGCTCACGTGCGAGGACTCGGGGCTACCGCCACCCTTCTTCCTCCCTCAGCTCTTGCCCTTTTGTCTTTGCATGCCTTGGTGCTTACAGCCTTCTACCTGGGGAGTCTGGGTCTTCTCCCCATTGTGCCTGCTAGAGCCTGATCTCGAAGCCAGGCCTTGTCATGGTGGTGCAGGCCTGTCATCTTAAGCCGGGAGGTTGAAGGGGGAGGATGACTAGCTTGAGGTCAGCCTGGGCTATTTAGCAAGACCCTAACTCCAAAACATAAATAAAATAAAATAAAAAAGCTCTTCCTCTAAATGTCTTCCCTGTCTCCTGCCCCCATGACCCTCCTGGGGCATCCGTCTCATTTCTGATAGCAAGTCATTAATACATTTCATTATTTATCAATGCGGTTGATCTGTGTGGCACTTTGGCCCCAGTTTCCTAGTGTCCTTGTATATATCAGAGGTGTCCCATCACCAGCAATGGGCTTCGGGAACTTCAATTTCAATTCAAGTCAAATCTGTGAAGAGAACAGGAATATTCGCCACATGGGATCCTTATGGGAGTTAAGCAAACAATCTACTCAGGCAGATATACTCCGTATTTTTGAGATTCACAAGAATATCACTTGTAATATTGTACTAATATTATCTTTAAGAGCCAAAAATTAGGAATAATAGTACAAAAATGCTACCAAAAGAAAACCTATACAAGATCATCATGATAGGAAGAAAAGATCATGACATCAAAATAAAAGAAAGACTGATTGAGAGGGGGAGGGGATATGATGGAGAATGGAGCTTCAAAGGGGAAAGTGGGGGGGGAGAGCACTACCATGGGATATTATTTACAATTATGGAAGTTGTTAATAATAAATAAATCAATGAATTTAAAAAAGAAAAAAGAAAACCAACTAAATGCATTTTTATGATATCCCAAAATGAAATGTATAGCTATTTTTTAAAAAATGAGGGCTGGAGAGATGGTTTATCAGTTAAGACCCTTCCTGCAAAGCCTAAGGACCCATGTTCGACTCTCCAGACCACATGTAAGCCAGAGGCACTAGGTGATACAAACTTGCAAGGTCGCACATGTTCAAGTGCAGTGGCTGGGGCCCTGGCCCACCAAATCTCTCTCTCTCATTAAAAAAAGGCCAGTCTGTTGGATTTGCCTCAGAAAATAAAAAGCAAAACCAAAAAAGCTTCTTCTTCTCCAGTCTTCCTCATGGGACCACATTGAATTGTATCGCACAAGAGAACACACAAATAATGCTAGTTTCCCAGGTCAGGGGTCACCGTGGAGACTTGTTATGGCAGAGATCGTAGAACTCACGCACGCTGCATACAGGTACATGCGGTGTGAGTCTACCATCAAGTTGAATTCATGCTCGTACTTATCAAACACCGCAGAGAAGGCATATCGAAGCACGCCGGTAGAAGGTGATAAAGGGTCAAGATTTCCTCATGCTTGTAAACTCTAAAGCGCTTCTCAAAGGACTGTTCCCCTTTCCATCATGCATGAGCTCCCAGCTACTGGAGGTCATAACAAGAGAAGACATTCTGCATCGTAGGGGGGATCTTTGTTAGCAACCTGGCCCTCTCAGGAGGAGGCTCCTTGCAGGAGACTTTGCAATTTTCACTGGAGTTGCCTGGCATATGCTGAGCTCAGCACCGTGAGGCAGATCCAGACTCTTCGTGTGTCAAAGCCCGGGCAGCCATTGAGTGGACTTGCCCGTCATGAGCTCCTCCGGCAGTCTCTTCCTTGGCTTTGTTCCGAACCTGCATCCTGCTGGCTGGCTTCCGCCCTTGGCAACGCTTATTGGCCGTCACCTGCTTCACTGTCCGCATCCCCTGGAGCCCCTTAGAAGCTTCTGAGCTTGGCGGACATAACCTCAGCGTGTTGTTTAGTCGTTTCCCCCTCAAGGCTGAGAGAAGTTGCTATTGCTGGACGAGAGAAGACCTGTCTGAGGAGAGCTGTGGAATTCTGACCAAGTGTGGGTGAGACTAGAAGGACTGGCCGGGAAATTCGGGGCTCATTCTGCAAGTGTGAGGGAGACATCACATGGGGAGTAGATTTCCTGAAAGGGACATCTGGACTCAGAGCTGCTCTGCCAGCTCCTAGATAGACTCCATGGCTGGAGGATCGGCCACACTTTGAATTTCAGAGCAATGAGTTTGTGTCATGTCAGCCATATTGTGCAGAGAATGTAAAACCAGTTTCTTCTCTGGTTGAACCAGCTTTAGCAACAAATAAGTAGTATTTTTCTACCTAGACTAAGTCACTCAAAAAGGCAAATAGACTTATACCCATAGTACCCCTCCACTAAAGACAATCCCTGCCGCCAGCCATGTTGCCCAAACTGTAGTCTCTAATAGGTATGGATTCCTGTGCATGAAGAAACGATTCTAAGATCTCTTAGGAGGCCCCTTGAAAATACAGTCACCTCATATTTTGGATTAGTATGTCTTTAAATTTTTTGAGCAAAAAGAGTACAAACAGGCTCACAGGAGGTTGACTTCTAGACAATGAGGGCTCATTCCCATAGGCCTGAAATTAGTCTTCCCCACTAGTATACCAGATGATTTCAGTGAACTAGTCTGGTTCTTTCCAGGATTTATTCTCTGGTGGTTTTTGTCTTAGTGGACCTGACTGACCCCTGGGCTTCTTGGATGCTATAAGCACTTTACTACTGTCTCTCCCCCAGCCTTGGGGTTTGTTAGTTGGTATGGTAATGGCATCTATAGGCTGTAGTAAATGTTAATCTCTGGGCTTTTGACCTTGCAAAAGGTGAAAGATGTTCAAAAATTGAGTGAGTCCTTTTGGTTTTATATATTATTTTCCATGCCCCTGAACTTTTCTTACACTGTGCTTTTAAGTTTTTACTTTTTTTTTTTCTTTGCTATTCTGATAGAACAATGATTCTCAGTTCCAGATGACATGAGAATTGTTAGGGGAAGCTTTTAAAAAACAGGGAAAAAAGTTGCTTTGATGTAGGGTTCAGATATTGATTCTATTAAAAACAAGTTTTTAAAAGAAACAAGTTTAGAAAGTTAAGAAGTAGGCAAATTAAGCAATGGAGTCTACTGAGGTTTAGTAATTTGATAATCCTCTTTAATTTGCTTTCCTTAAATTTTCATGGAGAGGGGAATTTATATTATAGTTAATAGTGTTCTCTTTCAGATACTGATGCTGCCTTACAGGAGTTTAGAAGCTGTGGCTACAGGTTATTATTTAAATTTAAAAGTGTTGTGGGTGAATACTGACATATACTAGGTAAACTTTGAAGGGTTGTATTGTAGCATGAAGAACACATTTACATAAAATAAATTCTTAACCAAACATTAATTTTTTTAAAAATCTAATCTCACCAGTACTAGAAATGAAATGTCTTATAGTTCATTTTAAGCAACCATGTGAATTTCAGCAGCTTTGTAAAGCACTGTGCTTAATATAATGGTTATCCACAGGAATGAATGAAAACAATGTACCTTATGGTTATGGTTGTCAACAGAAGATGTTATTTTATTGAGAAAGTGCTCATTAATTGATGTTACTGATGAAAGTAAATTGCAAATATAAATTTTCTTGTCTCTACCCCCCCAAAAAAGAAAGAAAAAGAAAATACCGAGTCACAAGCAGTCTACACCAAAGATCTGATAAGAAGTAGTAGATGAGACTCAGGAATTTACATTTTAATAGACTTCCCAAGTGATGATAGGAACCATAGTCACACACACAAAGAGCTCTTGAGACATTTTGCTTAAAGCCATTAGTTGGCAAATTTGAGGATCTTTTTTTGGGGGGGGGTGTTGTATTAAGAAAGGGAGAGCTGACATGATATCTGATTAATCAGTGTTTCATAACTTTGTCCTGAGTCTGTGAGAAAAACTGAAAGATCCTCCACATCCTGTAGGAATCCCACGAGGCTCCAGGTAGACCTTTCTAAAATACGGCTTCTAATACACAGTGCACACTCAAACCTATTATTATAATTTCAACCTTTGGGGACTGGAGAGATGGCTCAGCTACTAAAGTGCTTGCCTGCAAAGACTAATGACCCAGGTTCAATTCCTCAGTACCCACATAAAGCCAGATGCACACAGCGGTGAATGTCCCGCCCCCCCGACCCCGCTTGCAAATAAAAAAAAAAAAAAAAACTCTAACCTATGAATTGCTCTAGAATTTTCACCTTTGGGTATTCTTTCCTACATCAGTTATTTTCTCATTGTTGGGACAAAAATATCTGGCCAGGAGCAGCTTATGAAAAGAAAGAGTTTGTTTCAGCTTAGCTTTCCAAACAGATATTTCCATCATGGCAGGAGTAGAAGCCAGTGTCATTTCATCACATCAGCAGAGGGGAGCTAGAAAACCAGTGTGGCTGGGCCATAACACCTCAAGATCCTCCCACAGTGACCCACTTCCTCCATCATCAAGGTTCTGCCTCCTAAAGCATTCTCAGCCTTCCCCAGCAGCACCGTGAGTATCCAAACACATGAATCTGTGGAGGACATTCTGCATTCACACCGCCATATCCTTCAAGTGCTTTCTTCTTACTCCATTTATTCCCCGCCGTTTAGAGATGGGCAATTTATTGTATTCTAATATGGACATGTAGACACCAAACACAGCACTTGTTCCAAAAGGGCATAAGAAACAGTTTATTCTGAGCCAAGCATGGATGACCATGGCACCTGGAACATGAATTCAGATTTATCCGCATAACATGTTCCATCAAGGAAGTTATGTAATGTAGACACGAAATTATGGTTATGTAAATTTTTATAGTCTGAGGAAAAAAAAAGTCACATATCGATGTCTTTACCAAATACATTGGTGGGGACAGCAAGTTACAGAAAGGTGAGGGAAAACTCCGCAGTAGGTTTCAGATGTAGTCGAATGACGTTGTTACTTTTTGGGAATGGTGAAAAACAGGGATCTGATGTTAGGTCAGGTACAGGCTGCTAAATCCAAGATAATTTTGACTTCCAATTTGCACCATCCCAACTCTCCACAATCAGGAAGTGCTAATCAGGCAGTCAGCAGAATCTTCAACACAGATGTGGCTTTTTCAGGAAACTTCAGTTCATAGACCCAAGATAGGGAAAAAAAAAAAAAAGTGTATGTTCAGAACTTACAGAACCATGAAATGCCAGCCTACAAAGTGGGTATCATGGTGTCTGATGGTGGAGAAATGATTTTTCCCCTACATTCCCTATTAGTATGAATGCATCGCAGAGAATTCTTCACACACACAAATCTGCCCCACCCGTCTGATTGACTCAGCCTAGTGTGTTCCAGGCTTAGGCAACCAAATCCGTTTGAGTTGCACATAAACTACTGAAGTAGGGCCCGAGTGGAGGTTTCACGGTGAGTACGGGGAGCGGGGGAAGTTCCTGGGATATGCTGAGGTGGCTTTCTGAAGTCAGGCAGGCCTGGCTTCAAACCCTGACCACTTGCTTATTTACAACATGCCTGCAATGCCTCCCTGTCCTTGACATGTTGTGGGAACGTGGGAAGGACCTTGACTCACGAGAATCCTCGCAGGAATGAATCCTACTGCTGCATCCTACAAGCCCCGCTGCGGCTGCTACTGGCTGGAGCTCCTGAGTTTCAGGCTCGCAGTCGGGTCCCGAGAAGGAGAAACACAGACTTCTGAGCCTGCTTGGAACCCTTGTCATCAGAGAAGTGGAGTTCTGTCTTTGTGTGGCCATGAATCCCTGGGAAGACTTCTGGGACCCTGAGGTCACTCTGTTCTCTTTGAGCAGTACCAACATGGCTTCATGAGCGTGTTTCACACAAGGTCTCTTGCTGTCGCTGGAAAGGATGCCAGCAGGAAGAAAGAGAATGAGGTGGGTCGTCTGCTCCTCGGTACTATTTGAGACATAGGAATTCCAACATGTCAGCAACCCCCACACAAATTGTATGATGCGGTGACCAGCGACATCTTTTCTGGTGGTGGTCTTTTCACAGAGACGGTCTGTCCATCTCTCCCTGAGCCCATGCAGTATCTACAGTGCTGGGGTGATAACTTCTGCATTCAGCAGCAAATTTAAGCAGGAAGTTACTACAAGACAGAAGTGTGAATGCAAACACTGAAAATCAACCATTTCAGGGATACGATGGAATGCTTCATGGAAATCTAGGCAAAATAGTAAAGGTTTAGAAGTTTTTAAAAAACTGCCTAGACATTTCAAGTAAGATACTCACTGGCTTAGGAATGGAACTGAAATTGGGAGATGGTTACATGAAACACAAAACACAACCTTTTCCATATGACATGTGAAGCGTTTCCTGATATAGCCGGGAAGGATAGGGTTGTTTATTCTTGGAGTTGAAAAAGCAGTGACAGGGCGTGCAAACTGACAATCTGAATCATGCAGATACCAAGCCACTTTTGGTGTCTTGTATGATCTCTACAAGTCACAAAGAAGGCCAAAGGAAACCTGGAAATGACATTGAACTTATATTTCAAAATGAATTATGAGTTACATTGAACTGATTAGTGTGAAGAGTTAAAGATTTTTAGAAGACATTTTCCATTTTCTGGATTTTACATAAAAATCATTCCTGTTGGGGCTGGAGAGATGGCTTAGCGGTTAAGCGCTTGCCTATGAAGCCTAAGGACCCCGGTTCGAGGCTCGGTTCCCCAGGTCCCACGTTAGCCAGATGCACAAGGGGGTGCACGCGTCTGGAGTTCGTTTGCAGAGGCTGGAAGCCCTGGCGCGCCCATTCTCTCTCTCTCCCTCTATCTGTCTTTCTCTCTGTGTCTGTCGCTCTCAAATAAATAAATAAATAAATAAATTAAAAATTAAAAAAAAATCATTCCTGTGTCTATCAGTTGAGAGGAGGGATAGAATTGTCTGGGGGAGAAAGGGGACAAACGGAGGGGAGAGGAGATGGGGTGGAAGAGAGTATTTCCAATATACCAAACATGTCTATAGGAATGCTTTTTAAGTAAAATTAACAATAACAAAGAGAACTTATTTCACTAGAGTTAGTGCCCACATAAAGCCAGATGCACAGATGCAGTGGCTAGAGGCCCTGGCGTGCCCATTCTCTCTCCCTTTCTCTCTCTCTCTCTTTCTCTGTCTCTCTCTAACTCTCCCTTTCTCTTTCTCTGCCTCTTTCTCTCTCTCCTTCTCCCTCAAATAAAATAAAATAAAATAAAATAGCCAGGCATGACGGGGCACACCTTTAATCCCAGCACTCGGGAGGCAGAGGTAGGAGGATCACCGAGAGTTTGAGACCAACCTGAGACTACATAGTGAATTCCAGGTCAGCCTGGGCTACAGTGAGACCCCACCTTGAAAAACCAATATATATGATATATTACACACACATACACATTAAAATATATTTAAAAACCACAGACAGGAATTACTCTCTCCAGACCCTTCCTGTTTCATAAGGGCTGTGCTCCCCACCTCCTCCTCTTAGATAAATTTTATCTATAGATAAATTTTTACTCTGTTTGGCCTTCAAAAAAATGAATTATTATGTTTAGCTGTGTGAATAATTTTTCAGGAATGTGTCCCAATGTTGTCAAAGCCTATGAAATATTTTTTGCAGCTGTAGTAAGAATTGAGAGAAGTCCATGTTTAAAAACTAAAATTATCAAAAATTTTTGTCTGCTATGTGCCATTTGGCAGACATGGCTTCCAACAACACCATGGAAACTGGAAGCACTACAGGTAAACTTTCACCTTTCAATTTGCAGAAAAATGAGCCAAAAGGAAAAACAAAGTCTGTGATCAATCCGGACATCACATTTGTAAGTTAATCCTATTTATTAGTTCATATGAAAACACGTGATAAGAGATTCTATTTTCTGAGGGGCCCGCATGTCCTGTCCCTCACGGGCCCCTCCTGCTGCCTCGTCTCCAAGTTTATCCTCTTGGGCCTTAGGCCACACAGGAGCCGAGATGTCCAAGAGGTGTGCTGGGAAGCCAGTAGGGATCCTAGAATTTTGTGTGTGTGTGTGTGATTTCTTCTGATTTCTGCCATTAGGGAGTCAATGGTTCCGTGAATCCCAGGAGGAGGTTTATAGATCCACTGAACATCTAGACAAAATGGCTATGAATATTACAGAGTAATTAGTTCCAGTCTCTCATATCAATCACTGAAAGAAACACCCTAACAGTGTATGTAGAATACGCCACACGGGGTGTTATGCCACGCCAGCACAGAGACTCAAATGAATCAAAGCTTTCCCTTTTTGAATTAGGCCCCGTCAAGCCAGGGTAGAAAGTGGCAAGGCAGCTCAGTGAGTTCCGCAGTGGGAGCACCCAGGCCCACGGACGCTCGACTCTCCCAGAACGCCACCGTGCACCCCGGGCTCTGCCCAGGGTCCCAGCCTGGCCTTTGCCAGGGTGCTGGTTCTGGTTTGGGGGAATCCTGAAACCTCAGTCTAAGAACCGTCTTCTCTTCTTATTCGTAGGCACAATCCTCTTAATCTCAACTCATTAAAATGCTTTATGGCTTCGGGATGTGGAAAGTTGGCATCAAAAATATTTTGAGGCTAAAAAAAAAATGTATCAGTGTAAAGACCTAGCTGTGGCAACTGTGTTTTAAAAGAAACTTGCAAAGCATTTGCCATCCACTAAATTTGCACCCTTGTACATATATATATATATGTGTGTGTGTGTGTGTGTATGTGTGTGTGTATACATATATTCCACTTTAAGAATAGCTGTGCAAATTGCACTCTGACAAAAGAGGCAGGAGCTTTTTTATTTTAGAGAGAGAGAGAATTGGCATGCCAGGGTCTCAACCACTGTAATTTAACTCCAGACACTTAGGTCACCTATTAGGCATGTGTGGTGGCCTTGTGTTTGCCTCACCTTTGTGTATCTGCCTTACCTGGGATCTGGAGAGTTGAACATGGGTCCTTAGGTTTTGCAGGTGCCATCTTACCTGCTAAGCCGTTTGTCCAGCCTGGCAGAAGCTTTTAATAAAGAAATTGCATTTATGCAGCTGGAGAGACAGCTAAGTGGTTAAAGGCACTTGCTTGCAATGTCTGATGGCCTGGGTTTAACTCCCCAATACCCACCTAAAGCCAGATATACAAAGTGGCACATGTGTCTGGAATTCCTTTGCAGTGGCAAGAGGCACTTGCAGGTCCAGTCTCTCTCCCCTTCTCTCATTCTCACACTAATAAATAAATGAATAAATTTTAAAAAGTGCAATTATAGGAACGTTGTTATTTTCAAGCTCATGTTGAATATTGTTATTTCCTACAAAGTTTTATTATTCTTCTTTCTTTCTTTATTTATTTATTTTGATTTTTCAAGATAGGGTTTCACTCTAGCCCAAGCTGACCTGAAATTCACTATGTAGTCTCAGGGTGGCCTCGAACTCATGGTGATCCTCCTACCTCTGCCTCTCAAGTGCTGGGATTAAAGGTGTGTGACACCATGCCCAGACAATTATTATTTTTAAATGTAAGCTTTTGTATTTTAATGCCTTTATCTGCAGTTTTCTCTCTTATTTGAATAAAATATAGTATGCCATTTATCCATAATGCTATCAGTACACTTTATACTGCTTTTTTGAATGACGGCCCTGCAAATAATATGACTAGCCATGCAGGCTGTCATGAGTTGCCCACCTCCTGCCCACTTCAAGCCCAATACAAAGGGTCAAGCATTAAAATTTGATGACTCTTGAACTTCAACTGAGAGCTAGGAATGGTCTGAGAAATGGGTCCAGGACTACGGGAATCATGTCTACAGAAGAGCTAACTTTCTATAGGCACAGTCACCAGGGGATGGCAGCTTACCTTTGCAGCATGAGCTCGGGCTGGTGGTATCTGTGGGATACTATGAGAAAATTGCCAAGTGTGGATGTGATAAGCCCCTTAGGACCCGCTTCCCAAAGCCTCCTACAGCCGCCTGCATGTCTCTAGCCTGCCTCTCATCTAGACTTCTGTGGAAGGTTCCATTTTCCATACATCCCTTCAACTAGAAAGCCTGGAGCTAAAAGCCTCACATTTTCCAAAGAAGTACCCTTCAGTGGGGATTATGACAGTGGTGCCCGCTGCCTCACTGGGACCAGCACTGGACCTGCACAGGACCTGGGTGAGGATCAGACACAGTGGTTCCAGGGTGTGTCCTCCACACATCACATGACAGAGTGACTCCACGGTCACCACAGCTAAGGAATGACCAGCACATGTCATGTCTTGAGTAATAGTCACACATGGCTTCACATCAAATGCTGTGAGAAATTATAGTAAGCTTTTGGCATCACTTTTTTTTTTTAAATTAATTAATTTATTTTTATTTGACAGAGAAAGAGGGAGAGAGAGAATGGGCATGTCCAGGCCTCCAGCCATTGCAAATGAACTCCAGATGCATGCACCTCCTTGTGCATCTGGCTAACATGGGTCCTGGATCCTTTGGCTTTGTAAGCAAATGCCTTAACTGCTAAGCCATCCCTTCATCTCTTGGCATCACGCTTCATTTTAAAAATGAGAAGACTAATGGCCTAGAGGGCATAGCCAACAGATAAAACCATAAGGGGATCTGAGAAGGAGCTCAGACTTCCCTTCTCTTACTTAGGGTGTTCTTTCAAATGATTCAAAGTTTTTAATTATTTATTTATTTTTATGAGAGAGAGAGAGAGAGACAGAATTGGCACCCCAGGGTTGCAATTGAACTTCAGATGCCATCTTGTGCGCATGTGCAACCTTGCATGCTTTCATCATCTTGTGTGCCTGGCTTACGTGGGATCTGGAGAGTTGAACATGGGTCCTTAAGTTTCACAGGCAAGTGCCTTAACCGCTAAGCCATCTGTCCAGCCTGATTCCAAATTTTAAAAAGAAAACTTCTAATTAAAAAAAAAATAGTATGAAACTATAAAGGGACTGATAATTCTGACGGACTGGGCACATCTCAAGAAAAGCAGCAAGGAAGGGAAGGAGAGAGGAGGAAATCAGCAAGAATAAAAGGCCGGGCATGGTAGAACTCTTGTAATGCCAGCACGCAGGAGGACTGTGAGTTCAATGTAGGCTATGCTACATAATATGATGCTATCAAAAACAAAGTCTGATCATTGTGGAGGGGTGTGTGTGTGTGTGTGTGTGTGTGTGTGTGTGTGTGTGTATCTGAGACTTGAGCTGTGCACATCCAGCAGTGGGGCGTGCAGCCAGAGTCGTCCTACTGTTCTGGATCTCTGTGCTAGTTTGCTTTGAAGCTGGCCAGCAGGAGAAGCTCAGAGGGGTGAGCCCGCGTGCATGTCAGCTCTGGATGGGGCGACATGTTGTGGGGCAGGAAGTACGGATGTGAATCCCCCATGCTTTCCCAGTAGCTCCGGAGAGATTCCAGTCACAGGTTCCAGAACCAGAAATAAATTGTTCTAGATTGTCATGTTTTATTAGCTAGTGATAATTTTTGCCTTGAACATCAAAATGCTAGGCTGTCACAGGCTTAGTGACATTTTCTGGGTTCAAAGATGAAGAGGATCACACACACACAAAGTCAGAATTATTCATAAAATGGTTAATCATTTGGGAAATTTTTCATATTTTACAGACCTCCATGAAGTTTTAGACAGGTAAGTAGCATGAGAAGACATACATTGAAGGTAGTTTTCAATTTTTGCTTTTGCTTTCTTGTGCCTGGCACATAAAGCTTGGGTTCCATCAGAGTCGTCTTTAGAGACATGGAAAGCAGTTTGCTCCTGTTCTAAGCAGACCTATGCTTCTGTCTGCATACCATTATAATTGTTTTAGAGTTTTTTACTACTTTTCTTATACAGACAAATCTGTGGTCTTACTTTTTCTCTTCTTTCTACTTCCTACATAACCATGTTGAATTTCATAAAACCTCTACCTTACACTTGCCATATGGCCTGGGAGTTATTTGATCTCTCAGAAATTTAATTTCCTGGGGCTGGAGAGATGGCTTAGTGGTTAAGGCACTTGCCTGTGAAGCCTAAAGAACTGGGTTCGATTCCCTAGTACCCACACAAGCCAGATACAAAGGTGGCACATGCATCCGGAGTTAGTTTGCAGTGGCTGGAGGCCCTGGTGCACCAGTTCTCTCTCTCTCTCTCTCACACAAATAAAAATATTTTAAAGAGAAATCTAATTTCCTCAGGAGAGAGTGGTGGCGTCATAGTGCTCTCACAGTGAGACACCATGAGTATCATCTGCACTCAGTTGTCCTTTCCTGTCCTGGGGACTTTGCTGAGCGTCTTCCTGAAGGGCAGCGGTCCAGCCTCCATGCCCATCTCCTTGGAATCATTCTTTCACCTGCTGTGCAGTATTTACTTTCAACAATTCACCCTGCTGCTGGGTAAGTCACGATGTCTAGTTGCAATAATAAAACTCTGGTTTTATGGGTTGTTGGCGCTTGCTCAATTAATTTCCTGTGATTTTTAGCCAATTAGAGAATAAGAGCTCTCCAATTAGAGATCTTTAACCAATTAGAAGAGAAGACTGCCATTTTTATTATCATTCCTTGCTTCATCTTGGCTCTTGGCGCAGTGGCTGGGCATGCTTGAAGGATGTTCTTGGTGGCTGCCTGGCTGAGAAATCCAGTGAGTAGAAGGCAGTCTTGAGGCTAATGAGGACGGTGGCAGTTTTCTTCCCTGTCAGAGCAAGGTGAGGTGGCCCTTCCTGCTGCTCTTGGATGTCTTGTGTGGCTCATGACATGGTCTGGCCATGATCTGTGGTGGGTAGCTTCCAGGCAGCTGCACTGAGACCTATGTTCCAGCTGTTGTGGGTCATTCCCCGACTGCGGAGCTTGGGGTCGGGAAGGGGAGCGGAGCGGGCTGCCCGCGTGGCTGGGGGCGCAGCCCCCGGCGTCCAGCGCGAACCCACGAGAGACCGTCACAAGCCAGCTGTGATGGCGCGTGCCTCTAACCCCGACTCGTGCATGGCCGAGGGAGGACAATCAAGAGGTGCAGGCCGGCCAGGGCTCATAACAAGTTCAGGGCTAACCTGAGCTATTTTGGGAGATCCTGTCTTCCAAACAGACAAAGAACAACACAGAAGCCTGAAACCATGAAGCCTAATTAGCAATGCCCTGACATGTTCAGACCACAAGTAGTGAAACTCACTCCAGGGCCTTTATTTAGCACCCTGTGAAATGTTTCTCATTTCCTCTTGGAGGTCAGGCACCTGCTTCTCATAATCCACTTATGTTTTTAATTTTTCCTCTCTGTGGATGGCTTTGGAGGAATAATCTTCAACAAACCTGACCAGCTGCCTCCCTTTCCTGCCGTCTTGCTCTCAGCCAAACGTTCGCAGGGCGTCTTCTGAACCATCTCCTCTCCTCTCTCACTGCACTGCGAACCAGGAGAGAGCTTTCCCAAGACCATTTTAGCTGCTTGGGTTCATACAAGACTTTTCATTGTATATTTTTCCAATTAAATTAATCAAATTGAAAAGTCCCTTTGTATAATAAGATATCTCTACTTCCCCTAACTGCTTACTGACTTTCAACTACAAAGACACCTTTTCTTCCTCTTTTATTTGACATCAAACACACTTTGGTAAGCACTTTAATTATCCTAATATGAAAGCCTGCCACTGGTTTCCCACACATGAAAATGTTTGAAACCTGCTGTGTGTGTGTGTGTATGTGTGTGTGTATTTGTAATTTTTTTAAGCTCTAGCAAAAGAACCTTATCTTTTTTCCCCTCTAAAGTCCCTTTTAACATCCTCAGCGTAACTGAGTGAAGATAGCCACGTTCTTGGCTTAGTATAGTTCTGTATAATTACCTTCAGGTGCAAAAGAATTTTTAAGGCTTCTCATTCTTTTTCCACTGTATTGAAGTCAATGGAAGTGATTTATTATTGAAAGCCCTGCTGCGTGGCTGGGTTGGTGGGAGGGAGTTGACATTTGGGATATTGTGTAATGTATAATGAGGCTGAAATGAGTGGTTCTGATCCCGTCAGCATGACGGGCAATTTCCCTTGTAAGGCAAAATGCTTGCAAATTAAGTTGCACATCTTCATGAAGGCAGGGAATGGCATAAACTGTGGAAATATTGATTTTGATTCCGCATTTCTTAGAAATTGTTTGGGATGTGTATTCAGAAACATATTTTCTCCGTGACAGAACCCTATATTTTCTGCCAGAGAGATATTTGAAAGACATCTTTGGTAAGGATTGTGTTGCAGATGTTATGGAAATAAAAATCAATGAGGGCTAATTTCTACTTGTCACATTCTTTGAATATTGCCTGATGGGGCTGAAGACCAGCCACAAAATGAAGGTGCAGATCACTGCTCCCGACTTCTCGTTCTCTCCTCTCCAGCCCCAGCTGCGCAGAACGGTGGCGCCCACAGGGAGACCTAAACGTAAGAGTCGCTCTGCAATGGCAAGTGGGAAGGGCCATTACTTGACCAAGAAGAGGAGAGAATTTTCCCAAGTGGGAGACCTGGCATGTGTAGACTGCTGGCTGTTGATGGAATAGAAGGCCAGTGCCTGCAAAAGCAACATTAGCAACTGGGAGGGCACAATGTAAGATGAAAGAATGTGAATTTGCCTGGAAACCACATTCAAACACAGCCAGTTCTCCATAAGCCATTAAGAAAAAGCCTGAGCTCTCTCTCAGACTCAACATTCCACTCTCCTTTGACAACTGATTTCAGTAGCTGCCTTCCCAATCACTACAGTTAAATGACTCAATGTTGTTGTCCACCAAGTCTGTTCCATCCTCTGACAAAAGAGTTAACTTGCACAAATTCAATTATAATCATTATAAGTGTCAATTATATAGCAGGATGTGGTGGTGCATGCCTTTAATCCCAACATTCGGGAGACAGAGGTAGGAGGATCACTGTGAGCTTGAGGCCACGCAGAGACTACATAATGAATCCCAAGTCAGCCTGGGCTAGAGGGAGGTACCCTACCTCAAAAAAACAAAATAAATAAATAAAGTGTTAATAGTCATTTTTGTTGAGTTGTTTTGCTCCACTTTACAGAACAACTGAGACAACAGATCTGAAATTTTCCCAGCAGGCTCATGTGTTGGCATACTCGCGGCTCTTTCAGAAAGTTGTGGAATTGCTGGAACGCAGGACCTAGCTGGTAGATGCGGGTCACTAGGGCAGCCTTTAATGGTGGTGCCGACCTGGGATTCCAGCCCAGATTACTCTGCTTCAAGCCTTTCCCCTCATGCTCCTGCTGCTACGGACAGAAGCCACACAGCCACCATGACTTCCCCATCATAAAGGACTCTTCCCCCCCCCCCAGGCTGTCAATCAAACCACCCTCTTCCTTCAGGTGGCTTCTGTCAAGGTGTTTTGGCAGAGTGGTGGCATACATGAGTAATGCAACAGCTGGCTTGAAAACTTCTAAGAAGATACATGGATTCAGTCTTTAGGGTCCCAGGCTTCCTAAACGTTCTGGGACATAACAAGTATGTACCCCATGTGAAAAGCCATTCACAACTGCTTCACTTGCAACGGAACACATTGTTGAGTGTCCCCTGTCACTGCTGTCTCTGAATTCAGTCTCCAGCCTTGTCTGGAGGTTCTGCTCACAGAGGCATCCCGGCAAGTGTCTCAAAGTTCTTTCTTTCTTCTGCCTTCAGCTTCATGGTAGCAATAAGCTGCATTGTCAAGAGCTACAAGGGACGGCAGAGGGAGGAGCGATGAAGGTGTCTCTTTCTGTTCGGTGTTTCTGACAGACAGTATTGACTGGTTGCTTCTTGGTAATTGAAGCCCTTATGTTGCTTCAGCAATGCAATTTCTTCCCTTCTGTGCTCTTCACTGGGAAGGGGACAGTAGGGAATGACCCCTCTGGATGGCCCAACATCTCCCACGTACATCCTCAGGGGCTGTGCCTTCACAGCAGCCTCTTCATTTGAACCATCCATGGTGTGGGCTGCTTCTTGCAGGGATTCTGCCTAAAGGGAGCGTGTGATCGGGGTCCAGTTGAAGTATGAGACCCTGGAGGAAAGACTTCCCTACGTGGACATTAAGAGAGAGGAGTTTTTGTCCATGTAACTAAAACTCCAGAGGTCTGTAGCTGGAGCAGGACCTCAAACGAATTCAATACCTGGTCTCCTCAACTCTCTTAGCTCTTGGTTCTCTGTCAGGTTTTCTCTGAACATCCAATTGGCCAGGGAGCTCCTGGCATCATTTGTCACATGAACTCACAGGAAATGAATGTTTGTTTCTTTTTGCCTCTTTATACCCAATGTATTTCTTTCACAGGGCCTCACTGTTCTTGCTCACATCATATACCTTCCTCCCATCTCCATGACCAGACTAATTCCTGTGTCCCTGGGATGGAGCTAACATTTTCATATCTGTAGCCAGGGAGGAGGGGCCTTAGGTTGAGTATCTCAACATCCTAGAAAGTGAGAAGTTCTGAAAAGCAGGGATGTAGAGGAGGGAAAAGGAGCCATGGTTTTCTGCTACAGATCTGAACTTGTCCAGCTATCTTAAGTCAAAGTCAAGTGAAACCCAATGGGATGACCTTCAAGGAGCCGATTCATGGAAAGTAAGTTGACCAAGAAGCCAAGCATGGACTTCTGTAGCAGACAGCGTCAGGTTCGCTGAGATGAACTTCCAGACCAGGCACAGTTATGGACGAAGGGATTTTTTTAAGTTTAAAGATCCAGGGGGAGTTTCATAATGGCAGAAAAAGCTGGCCTCCCTGCACAGGACCAAACACAAAGAGAGAAACACAATCCAAAAACCAAAAGCCACACAGCACAGCACACTTCAGGAATTCCAGCTAGGCACACTTTACATACATATCCTTATATTGAAATCTCAAACTCACCAACGCGCCTTAAGATCTGCCCAATGATACTGCCTCTAGCCAGGTGGCTGCAGATGCAAACTACAAACTAATAAAACACTAAATATATTAGGGGCCATCTATTCAAACTACCACAATTTCTAAGTTGAATGGAAGGAGCTGAATGACATGGTGTGGCTTGGGAAAGCACTTTGCTAAGCAAATTTCCTCCTCCTCTGGTGCTCTCTGTAAGACTTAATAGGCCATAGACCTACATAACATAGGCTCTGTGGAGGAAGGACTTATTGTGCATCTCGCTCACAGAGCAAAGTCCATGGTTTGTCGGCACGTAGACAGAATGTCACCACAGTGACAGGGAGGGTTCTTTGCCTCATGATGGCTGGGAAGTAGAGGGGAAAGGAGCCAGGTATCACCACCAAAGGCATGCCTCAAGGGACCTATTCCCCTGCTTCCTGTAGTTTCCACCACCTCTCAAAGTTGCACAACCAGCTGGGGGACAAGATTCACCCAATAAGCCTGGGGTTGGGATATTCCAGATTCAAACCATAACAGGCCCATCACCTAATTATTAAGATCAAGAAATTCAAATTAATGGCAGATCAGGTGTTTCTTCTACAGCCTTCATGCCAGCCGTGTCTACCCAGAGAAAACTAAGGTTAACAGCAGCCTTTTAATTTCCCAAACAGACATAGCCAAGTCATTGCCCCAACTCTTACCTTGATTTTAATCATCTTTGTCCTTAACAATGACTTCTTAGGATAACAGATGGGTCATGGAGAATGACAGTTGATTATCAGAAACTTAATCAAGTAAGTGACTCCAAATGCAGCTGTTGTACCAGATGTGGTTTCCTTTCTTGTGCAGATTAACACATCTCCTGGTACCTCCATGCAGCCACTAACCTTCCGCATGCTTGCTTCTCCATACCCGCCCATAAGGACCACCAGAAGGACTCTGCTTTCAGTTGGCAAAGCCGGCAGTAAACCCTTCTTGTTTTCACTCAAGGTTATAATAATTCTCTAGCCCTGTGTCATAACTTAGTTCACAAAGCTCTTCACCTGTCCCTTCTTCAGGGATACCTTATACTGAATGGTCTGTTACACTGATGGCATTATGCTAATTTAATCAAGTGATCATGAAGGAGTCACCACCCCAGACTTGTTGGTACAGCACATGTGCATCAGAGGATGGAAAATAAAACCAAACAAGAGTCCAGACCCTTTGACCACAGTAAAATGTCTAAGAATCCAGGGGTGTAGCATGTTCCTTCTAAGGGGAAAGATAAGCTGTTACCCCTGGCCACTCCTACTACCAAGAAAGGAGGACAATGCCTACTGTTCCTGTTTGGATTTTGGAGTCAGCACATTCCTCACTTGGATGTGTTACTCCATCCCATATACCAAGTGATGTGGAAAGCTGCTAGTTTTCAGTGGGGCCCAGAACAAGGAAAAGCTCTGCAACAGGTCCAGGCTGCTGCGCAGGCTGCTCTGCCCATTGGGCCATATGATCCAGCTGATTTCATGCTACTTATGGCGTCAGCGAGAGACAGGGTCTCTTTTTGGAGTGTTTGCGGGTTCCCGTAGGTGAATCCCTTAGGGCTTTGGAACAAGACCCTGCCACCGTCTGCAGACAACCATTCTTGCTTTGAGAGATGTCTCTTGGCCAGCTACTGGCCCTTAGTGAAAAGGGAACATCTGGTTTGGGGCCACCAAGGTACCACATGACCTGAGATGCCCATCCTAAACTGGTTGGTGTCTGGCCCATCAATCCGTAGTTTGATATGTACAGCAGCAGTCCTTCATCAGAAGAAAGTGGTAATTATGTGACTGGACCCAAGCAGGTCCTGGTGGCATGAGGAAGTTAGATGAAGGAGTTTATCAAGTGCCTATGGCTGCTACTCCTGTTCCAATGCAGTCTCCAGGCATGAGTGAATGGCCTCACAGAGTATTCCCTATGCACACATGGCTGATGAGACAATGAGGGTCTGGTTTACGGATGGGTCTGCACATTATGCAAGCACCACGCAGGCGTGAACACTGCACAATGGCAGCCCCTGTCTGAGTCAACCCTGATGGACAGAGGTTGAGGGACATCTGCATAATGGGCCGAGCTTCAGGCAATGCACATGGTTGTGCATTTCACTTGGAAGGACTAAAATGTCACATATGCACTTATATACTGATTAGCTGCAGGAAGTGGTTTAGATGGCTGGTTGGGAATTTGGAAGGAGCACAAACTGGAAAATTTCCTTGCAATTTCCTTGCAGACATACCCAGAGATTTATCTCCTAGGTGATTCTAGATCCAATCAAGTTAATAATTGAAATTAACTATCGCAATCTGCATTTCTACACGTTTAACTTATTGGAATCTTTGCAAGCAGGGTGATTACCTTAGAACAATACAGTACTCTGTCTACCTGTCACAAGCACATGGTGGCATCCTCTGATGGATTTCATCTGGAAGACTTTCCAAGGAACACATGTGTCTGTGGTGTGTTAGAAGTATGGAGGGAGGGTTGGGTAAAGTCACACATGCACTGGAAAGACTGATGATGGAACTTGTAAGACAGAGGAGGGCAACCACTACCTTGTTTTGAGAGAAAATACTCAGCTTTCATTATTTCTTTCTCAATTCAGCATGATTATTTTGCCCACTTAAATCAAAATGCTTCCTCTCCTCAGCTCATGGTGTGATGTGTTTACTTTAAGGACTGAATCTTCAATAAATTCTTAATTTAGCTGCCAAACTTAAAGAATCATTATAGCCAGATGACATCATAAAACCCAGGCTACAATTTTCTTCCAAAGCCATGAACATTTATTGCTACCATGAAATACCCCCAAAATAACTCTGTATTGCAAAAAGTCAAAACCCACCAAGGATTTGCTGGCATGTTGAGTGTGAAATCAGACCTTCTGAGGACAGTTCAGAGATGTAGTACTTCTTCCCCAGAGAAGACATGGTTCTCATTAGCTGGGCGCCACAGCCTCCTACACAGTACTCTAGCCTGGTTCCAGGCCATCCCCAGACCCTTGGCAGATAACAGAATGCAGTGCCAGGAGCGGCCAGAAACCATTAGTTGCTACTTCTGTTTTATAAGCTGGGGTGAGGTGAAGAAAACTACTTGATGATAAACATTCGGTAAGTGGGAAAATCCAAATTTGAGCCCAGAGTTTGTAATGCCATTTTGAAAACCATAGTACTAAGTTTGAATCCCATTACAATCTAGTGAGCAAGGGGGGGGGTTGTAGGATGAGACCATGTCTTCCTAGAAAGGCAGGTACAGATGGTGTAGCTATGGAAAACTTTGAACTCTCTGGGTAGCCAAGGATAACCTTGATGTCCTGATCCCTCCTATCGCTGCTTCCAAAGTGCCGGGAGTATGGTGCCATCAATATATCCAAGCTTCCATTACCCCTTATCACATTCGACACCCCCTCTTTCTCTTCTACATCCCTAATAGTGCCTTTGTTTTTACTTAAATATCTTCTCCATCTTAAATCCCATGTGTGAGAAGGAAAAAAAAAAAAAAAAAAAAAAACATACCCAAGAGAATCAGATTACTGCAGAGATACCTACACGCCCATGTCTATTACAGCACTATTTGCAATAGACAAACTATGGTATCAGCCATATGTCCCTACACAGAGGAATGGAGTAAGAAAATGTCTGTATACACAATGGAGATTTGTTCAGCCATAAAGAACAAAATTACGTTGCTTGCAAGAAGACAGATGGAACTGGAGATCAACATGTATGGTGAAATAAACCAGTGTCATCTACGGCAGACAAGGGAGGCAAATACCAAGCATTCTACTAAACACTGTTAAAAAACGCTGACTCATGCTAAGGAGGAAGGCCATCACTAGACTGTGACTGGCCCAGAAGCGGCTGCGGCTGATCCAGAAGGGATGAGTGAGCTCGACTTACCAGCGTCCAGTTGCTCAGGATGAGCTGGAACCGGAAGGAGAAGCAAGACAACAGAAACTGGCGACAGTGAAGAAAACAGTGGCTGTGGCCGTTTGACACCTGACAGAGCAGCCGGGCAGGCTCACTCACACACTGGTGATCCCGTCTCCCCGCGAGTGACCCCACTCTCCCGTCAGCCATCCCACCACCGCAGACCTCCGCAACTGACTGGTCCTGGCTCCTGAGAGGGCCTTGGCATTGGCAGGCACTGCAGCTCACCCGGGCTGTTGAACGCAGAAGAAGCAAGTACCCCGAGTGACCCAGAGGAGGCCACAGCCAGGTGGAATTCACTAGGCAGCCAGCTATTTGACAGAGACGCCGCTTAATGGTTCCGGAGTAGCTGGGGTAGGATGGAGAAAGGAAGCGAAAGCAGAGAGAGATGCAGAGGAGGAGGAAGAAAAAAGTGGGAGCTGAGACTCAAGCATAAAGGCTGTGGGGAGCCAGAGAGTATCTGCAGGCCTGTGCCACAAGAGGATTTCCAGAGAGCTGTCAAGTTTTGTCCTGCTGCGGGCGCCGTGCCCGGGTACTGAGGCACTGGAGGGCACCATGTGGCGCTTCTGTCATCCGCCCATTGTCTCTGCTCCCTGAGCGAAGTTAAGGCTGCTGGGGACTAGGCTCTCCTTGTCAACCCACGATTTATATGCAGGTATAGCATACATCTCGGCCAGATGAAACAATTAGTCTGTACCTATGTGACTTTCGAGCCCTCCCTCGTGTTTGGTGACGCACACTAGCTTTAACGAAGGACATTGGATTTTTTTCCACCCTGCAGTGTCTTGCCGTGAAACAAACATTTGGGGTTATGAATATATAATAGCACGCAGATTGGAGCCCCAGTTCAAAAGTCTTTCACGTGTTTATTTATTTGTTCACTCATTTATTTTTCTTTCTGTAAAACACTCATTTGCCAGGTAGCAAACAACATGAGGTGATGAGCGTGTGATGTTACACACCCGCGCTGACTTGAACCTCATTCTGTCGCCAGATTCTGGGATTCACGAGACAGTAACTTTGTACCCATCCTTACCAATGCCATTCAGGGAACTTTGCCCTATGCCTGGCAAATCATTTTACTGTCACGTTCCCTGTAGCTTAGTCAAAAGACCCTTGAAAGTAGAGATAAATTCTTTCATTCATTTTGTCCAGCCTAGGTTTTCCCATCTCTATACTTAAGTGGGAGCCATAATTTGGGCATGGAATAATGGGGACTGTTTTCCATGTTACTGAACCCATTCTGGGAAACACTTGGAAGTGAACTTCTGCGTTAGACCTCAGAAGCCCGCAGCTCAGCATGCCACTTACTTACGAAGCAGGCCCGGCTAGGCAGTCTTATTCTGAGCCTTACTTTTCTCCACTGCTAAACGTGGAGGAGTGATGTAAAAGGTGCTGGAAAGCTTCAACCAGCCTGGAAGGAAGAAGCCCGGGGCAACGCTCACTCTAGCGTTACATCTTCAGAAATGTGGCACTAGTTAACGTTAATTAATTAATACTTAGCAGGGTCTTACTATATAACCGTGGCTGCCTCAGAACTCACTACATAGACCAGACCGGGCTGGGATTACAGGTGTGTGCCACTTGGGCCCCCACGTCTCAATCCACTGAAATCTGGGCCTGTTTCTTCTCGAGTGAAAGTAGCCCAGGGAACATTTCTGATTCTTTCTCCGACGAGAACATCTCTTGCAAGAATTTCAAAGGTGCCGGTTGCACCCATTTCCCCAAGCCCTGAAACGAAGAAGCCGAGCCGCCCAGGTCTGTGCCACTCCCGTGATATGACCCTGGGACGGTTGCTGGGTGGTTGAGCCCAGCCCAGGGCACAAACCCCCTGTGGGTGATCTCTGTCTGAGTGCATCTTGCCAGATAACACGAACCGCATTGTTCAGCAGGAAGGCTTCAGGATGCAGTGAGGAACCCATAGTTAGCAAGGTTTTCAGCTCCTGGTGTTATCAGTCACTCTGACTTGGTAAACGGAGGTCTTGCTTTCCTCCTGCCCCCATTTCTGTTTAGTAGTTTCCCCATTTGGTCTGAACTCAGCTGCTCTAAGCAAACCAGAGACCCGGGACCCTCTAAACTCCTTAGAGTTCCTGATTTGTATGAGCCCAATCTTAGCATTAAGGATGGAGGCAAAAATGTTTCCTGATTTTTCTCTTAGTAGAACAGATGGTGACAAGTCTTTATTCACTGGTTGATTCTGAAAATGACCGGAACATTGAAAATCAACCCAACAGGAAGTTTGTTTACATAGCAAAGGGATGGCTCTGGGAGAGAGCACAGGGGGTGATGACCCCATTCCCTCTGGATCAAGAATTGCCCAGCCACCTACAATTTCTAGTTAGCAAATGCAGAAAGACATGGCCAGGTAAATCCTAGCTATTGATTTCTCCCCATCCCATTGAAAGGAAAAACGTCTAGGTTTTTTTGTTTGTTTGTTTGTTTGATGTTCACAATTGGACTTTTAATGCAATTGAAGCCTCCCCGAGGGGCTGAAAACCTTACTAACATCCTGTGTTTGAAGCAAATGCGTGTTCTTCTGCAAAGGGCTGCCCGCCGCACGTTTCTTGTCAAGGTCAATATCTTGCACCCTGACTCCCAGTTGCCAAAACACACGTCGAGAGCAGCGGCGTCAGATCTGACAGTGGAGCATTCACTGTTTGACAGGCCCGCTGCTTTCAGCCATGAACAGCGAGCTCACTGGTTTTATTTTGCACTTTATCTCCCCCCCCCAATCAATAAAGCTATATAACCAGTGTTTAAGATACTACAGTAGACACAGAGACCAGAAGACAGTACATGCTAATCAATTTTTAATTATGGCTTTAATCTTATACGACACCATTTAGTTTTATTGGATATATTAAACCAAAGCTGTCAGATCACAGGATCTACCGCCTGGACCAGAGAGAGAAAAATCTCCTGGGAGTTTTGTGCTGCAGTGTGCGATGTCATTAAGAAGTTCACGAGCGGTTGCATTATGGCGTGTGTTGTGTATATTATGTATGTGCCTGCAAGTGTCACATGTGCCTGGTGGCATCTGAGCCAGTGGCACGCTGGGAGCCAGAGGTGGCATCGGCACCAAAATACCCGATGTCTTCAGTGAAGTGTTGTCTTTGTTTCTTGGAGTCTCGGGTTCTGTGTCAGGAAAATGAGGATAATGTCACCCTGTGCTTTTTAAAGAACACTAAAAAGCAATCCAAACTAAGCTGCAATTGTTGCATTCACCTCCTGCCTCTGGGAGGAAGAAAGACAGAAAGAGAGGCAGTGCCAGGGAGACACGTGCTTGGCGCTCTGCAGTTACCACTCGCACCCTACCCTGAGCCTTCTGCCGGCCCTAGGTGCCAGCAGTGTCCATGGTAGGGTCCCCTCACGCTCACCCTCAGAGCCTGGAGGTGCGTTCATGCAACACCCACAGACTCCCGGGTGTCAGGACAACTCCAGTCAGCACTGACTGACTGAAGCCAGCACGTCAAGAGCACAAGCCTGCGTGGCGTTGTCTCCCTGCGGCCTGGCTTCCCGTTCCCCATGGGTGCTACCGAGTGTGCTTCCTTAGTCACCCTCTTGCATCAACTCAGCCAATGAGCAAAACCAGGCGCGGTAAAGACACCGAGCTAGGAGGCAAGCGGGCTAGCGTGGCACTGAAAAGACGCCTGCTTGCCTGGCAGTGGAATCTGCCTTCGAGGGAACCTGTGTTCCTGTGCAGGAACTCCTTCCTTGAACTTCCAGAACTAGACACCAATGTCACGTGCAGTCAACCATGAACAAAAGAGAAAGCGGGGGGGGGGGGGGGTCGTCTGCGTAAAGCACAAAATGTCGCACTTCGTGAAGGGGGGAACCAATGGCACAAGATGGCATTGACCGTGCTTCGGGATGCGCCAGGCAGGTGCCCCGGCTTCCTGTCGTCCTTTCTAACGTCCCGTTGCCGTAAAGCGGGAGGAACCGGGTCCCCAAACTCGGTCTTCTCTGCAGAGGCTTTCGGCAGTCATTGCTGAGCAGAAGTGAGACTTGCCTGGGAGGCATGAACCCCAGAGGTGTGCGCTGCTGCCTTCCACCCATTGATGCCCCTCGCCCCTGCCCTCACACCTTTGTTCCCAGGAAGGCCCTACGCTCCCACGAGGAAGGAATGGCCTGTTTTCATGCTCATTTACATGCTTAGTTTCATATTGTGTGCTCTTTCTCTTTCTTTCTTTCTTTCTTTCTTTCTTTCTTTCTTTCTTTCTTTCTTTTTATTTTTTTTGAAGCATGATCTCATTGTAGCCCAAGCTGACTTGAAACTCACTCTGTAGCCCAGGCTGGCCTTGAACTCAGGGAGATCCTCTTACCTCAGTGCTGGGATTACAGGTGTGACCTGACTTGCTGGGCTATTTTCACTTTTTTTTTTGGTGACATTTTACATCCTTATTCCAGCTGGGTGTATGTTTGTCTCTCAGTCTTCTCCCCCCATGTATTCCTCACAGGGCACGTTGCAGCCCGTTCGTCTTGGCACTGTCCTGATGTAGTTACCTTCTGCTCCGTGTCTATATTCTTTTCTAAAAATATATTTTTATTTATTTGCAAGGAGAAAGAAAGAGAGAGAGAGAGAGAGAGAGAGAGAGAGAGAGAGAGAGAGAAGGGGCATACCAGGGCCTCTTGCCACTGCAAACAAATTCCAGATGCATGTGCCAGTTTGTGCATCTGGCTTCTTACAAGGGGACTAGGGAACTGAACCCAGGGGCATTAGGCTTTGCAAGCAAGTACAGTTTAAACCCCAAGCAATTTTTGCAGCCCTGGGTCTATGTTCTTTTGAAGGCAGCATGATCAGAGATGAATAACACACCAAGGACACTGTTGCTGGCAACCTATTCAGACAGGGGCAGGGAACATTACAGGACAAAATAGTCCTTGATTGCGACAGAAGCTATGATAATAATGAAACCATCACCTAACAGGAAGTGACTGTGTTAAGGTTGCTGGGCACAGGGGTTTAGGGCACCGTATGAAGAGGACACTGTTGCAGAGAAGTAGCAGCCATGATTCTGTGGGGAGAAGAGTGAGCGATGAAGAGAGAGAGAGAGAGAGAAAATTGCTGGGAGAAACATCCTAAAACAGAGAGAACAGCATTGCTGCGGCCTTACAGCCAAGGTGGAGGTCAACAGGAAGTAAATTCATGAAGAGGGGAAGGAGCCAGACTGCTGATCTAATGGCTGGCTTGGAATGAGGCTTAGATTCCTTATGCCAGGTGATCGTGCTGGGGAACCTATTTCTGCTGTGCGTTAGAGCTGGCACTGGGGACGTAACCCAATGATAGAAAGGTGGTCTAGTCTGCACAAGGCAGTGCATCCCATAACCAGACATGCTCTTGAAAAATAATAACCAGGAACATGTGTCCAAGCTGCAGGTTAGCAGGTCAGGACCTGTCAGAGATGGTAGCATCCTCTGAGCCAATTCTTTATGCTTCTCATCCTTTTAAAATATTTTTTTAGGGCTGGAGAGATGGCTTAGTGGTTAAGGGCTTGCCTGTGAAGCCTAAGGACCCCGGTTTGAGGTTCTATTCCCCAGGACCCACATTAGCCAGATGCACAAGGGGGCGCACACATCTGGAGTTCGTTTGCAGTGGCTGGAAGCCCTGGCACGCCCATTCTCTCTCTCGCTCTCTGCCTCTTTCTCTCTCTGTCGCTCTCAAAAAAATACAAATAAACAAAAATAAAATTTTAATTTTTTTAAATTTTTATTTGAGAGAGAGAGAAAAAGGCAGAGATAGGGAGAGAGAGAGAGAGAAAGAATGGACACTCTAGTGCATCCAGCCACTGCAAATGAACTCCAGACACATGTACCACTTTGTGCATCTGGCTTACATGGGCCCTAGGGAATTGAACATGGGTCCTTTGGCTTTGCAGGCAAGTGCCTTAACTGTTAAGCCAGCTTTCTAAGCCCTTCTCATCCTTTCGACTAAGGTAACATCTCAGCCAAACTTTGGGCTGAGAACTACAGCTTTCACTGTCACAACACCTAACAGAGAGAAGGCCCCTGTCCCAGCCTCAGCTGGGTCACTCCACTGTCCCCACAAAGCCCCTCATTCCAGGCGTGGCTCACACTCATGACCTAGCTTGACTTTATCTGTCGTTTCGTGTCCAAAGCAAGAATCACAGCGCACAAACCTAAGTTCCCTCCAGGGCCAGGTGAGGGGCGGGGTAAGGAACGGGGCGGGGCCTGTGGAGTTTGGGTAGAGAGATCCAGTAGCAAGGACTGGCTGCTGACCCAGCATTGAGGAAACACTAACTCTACACAAAAGGCTGGAACTCAACATTATTCCATGAACTCTTTCAGGGTGTAAATATTGATATTTAGTTCACAGCTTAACACTCTATAGATCAACTATGTCTAGTAGCCCTGTAATAATGCTAACAGGGCTGGGTGCTCTTGCAAATACTTCTGTATGCAAGCCCAACAGACTGGCCTTTTTTTAAAAAAAAATAATTACTTTTATTTATTTATTTGAGAGAGAATGAGAAAGAGACAGACAGAGGGAGAGAGAGAATGGGCACACCAGGGCCTCCAGCCACTGCAGACGAACTCCAGATGCGTGCGCCCCCTTGTGCATCTGGCTTACATGGGTCCTGGGGAATCAAACCAAGGTCCTTTGGCTTTGCAGGCAAATACTTTAACAGCTAAGTCATCTCTCCATCACCCTTTCTTTTTAATGCACAAAAGTGAGTGAGAGAGAGAGAGAGAGAAAAAAAAAAACAAAAACTTGGTGGACCGGGGCCTCCAGCCACTGTAACTGAACTCCAGCTGTGTGCGCCACCGTATCCACACATGTGACCTTGCACTTGCATCGCCTTGTGTGTCGGGCTTAGGTGGGATCTGGAGACTGGAACATGGCTCCTTAGGCTTCACAGGCAAGTGCCTTAAGTGCTGAGCCATCTCTCCAGCCCTTCTGTATGTTTTAAACAAGGGGACCAACCCCATCGCCATTTCCACCCCCATTTTGTAGATGAGAAAACTGAAGTACAGAGAGATCAACTTGCCCGAAGCTACTCACCATGCAAGTGAGATCTGCGGCGGAGCTGTGCACCCGCGAGGCTGTGTCCCTGGGGGCGCTGCGTGTCACAACCAGAATATCTCCAGGTGTTTTTTTTTTTAATTATTTATTTATTTATTTGAGAGCGACAGACACAGAGAAAGACAGATAGAGGGAGAGAGAGAGAATGGGCGCGCCAGGGCTTCCAGCCTCTGCAAACGAACTCCAGACGCGTGCGCCCCCTTGTGCATCTGGCTAACGTGGGACCTGGGGAACCGAGCCTCGAACCGGGGTCCTTAGGCTTCACAGGCAAGCGCTTAACCGCTAAGCCATCTCTCCAGCCCTATCTCCAGGTTTTGAACCCTGACTTCAATTTCACTGTAACTCTCTGCTTCCCAAGAGTGACTCGATCCCCCTGTCCCAATTATCACCTTCCTGAAATGGCCCAAACCACCTGTCTCATTGTCACTCCCCTGAGGTGGTCCAAGGCCCTGAAGCAAGATGAAGTGTCCAGCAATCAAAGCGTTCCCGTGACCCCACCACCTCATAGGTATCCCCTAGTCTAAGGAAAGAAGCTGCTGACCTGACTTTGCCTGGTCAGAGACCTTCTCCAAATGAAGCCTATCTCTACAATTGAGCCAAGTCTTCCTCCGGCTTTTTTGCTAACACTGTGCACTGCAGAGCCAAACACAGACAGCTTCTACCCATGGTGCCCTGAACCCATTTGCCACCTACAAGGAAGATCTGGATCCTTGGCATGATGGCTGTAGCTGGTTGAGGCACATCTCTTGACTGTGAGTGGTTTCGTCTGGGGCATGCAGGCCTCCTTGGGGCAGCTATGGAACATGACTCCATCCATACAGTATTTTAAACTCATTTTTTTGTGAAGTGATTTTTTTAATGTTTTATTTTTATGTATTTGAAAGAGAGGAAGAGGAAGGAGGGAGAGATAAAAAGAGGAAATGAAGGGGGGGGGAGAGAATGGGTATGCCAAGCCATACAGCCACTGTAAACAAACTTGAGACACATGTGCCACGTGCATCTGGCTTATGTGAGTTCTGAGGAATTGAACCTGGATCCTTTGGCTTTGCAGGCAAGCACCTTAACCTCTAAGACATCTCTCCAGCCTCATGTGGTATTTATGTTCTCTAAACAAGTCATCTTGATATTGCCATCAGCCATATCATGATGCTGGAATATAATCTTGGGCTGTACAGTGGCTACAGACACAGGGTTAGAGACCTGAGTTAGTTACCTTTTCATTGTTGTGATTCACTGTTTGAGAAAAATAGCTTAAGGTAGGAAAATTTATTTTAGTTCAGTTTCAGAGTGATGGTCCAAAATGGGCTGACTTTATTGCATTGGTCAAAGCCCCCTCTAAGAATGTCCTCACTCCTCCCTTAAACTGTATCTTTATTCTGCAAGAAGATTGACTCTCAATTCCTTAGTTCCTTTTGTCTCTGAGTTCTTTTCCTGGTAGTGACCAGGCCTCACAACTTGCCTACTCCATCCCTCTGTGACACTGCCTCAGCCCCTTATCCATGCCAATAAGAACAGGGAAGTTTTAAATTTGTTCTCTGCTCAAGATTTATTTCAATCTATGAAATAAACTGACAATAGATAGATAGACGATAAGAGATGTTTATTAAGTTTTATTGATGCCTAAGGCATGGGATTGTTATACTCAAGTAGTAGCAACCAATCCAAACAGATTCTTCTGGGGGGGGGTCGGCCTCTGAGAGAAGAGGCACAGGCTCTGGGAGGCTAGTAGGCACAGTGAGCAAATATTGCCCCAGTTGGCACACCTGTGGTGATCTTTGGCTTGGTCAGGTGCCAGACCCCTATCCCCCCTTCCTGTGGAAGAGATCCCTCTTTGGTAGAATAAGAAGGTATCACATAGAGAAGTCTGTGTGTTTCCTGTTTGCTTTACTCATGTGCACTATCTTTTTTTAACAAGAACACAGTGCTTCAGAAACATTCCTGTGTCTACAGACTTCTGTGCCTTCACTGAATAACCAGTTCATAATATGCCAAGGAGATACGTGCACGGTGGAGCTTTTGCTCTTACGGGAGCCTTTATTAAGTATGCGTGGGCCTGTAGGACTGCGAGGCAGAGTTGAGATAAGGCCCCTTGGTACGGTGTCTGACACGCAGTAGGAACACACAAAGTCCCTCCCCAATCAGCCCTAAGCCTACTGCCTCGGACAGAGGCCAACCCTGGCTGGCATTGCGAGTGCCCGGATCTGCCTGGCAGGCATGGCTCTTCTCATAGAGCCTTGCCAGCTCCAACAATGCTTTTTGGATGTGCCCTTCAGTCTGGAAAATAGCTCTGAGTGCTAAGCATCCCTGCCCAGATTTGGGCAGTTGGTACACAATGCCGAGCTGAATAGAGCTGATTTTGAAAGGAGAGGGTACGATAAGGATGAGTTTCCTCCCTTGGCTCGTTCTGGGGAGAGCCAGGACCCTGTTACTCACCTAACATGCTGGTGGAGCATGGAATGCAGGCGGTGAGGGTAGGGGTGGCATATTTGTGATCAGCACTGCCAAGTCCTCATGGCGGGGCAGTGCCCTGCCCAAACATGCACACACAGTTCACGGTGCTGCGCCCTGGGGAAATCATCCCATGCTCACCACAGCTGGACTTGCACATTGCTCTGACAAAATACCTGACAGGAACAGGTCAGAGGAAAGCACTGGCTTCTGGTTTAGAGGGCACGGTTCATCAATGCAGGCAAGACGTGGCTGCCGGAGAGGCTCTGTCTGTGGCAGTGGGAGCTTGTAGTTGCAGCTTCCTCACAATTTGGTGGATCAAGATGCAGAGAGATTGGAGGAGAAGTACCAAGAAATCACAGTCCTCAAAGCTCTGTCTTCAGTGAACCATTTATAACCATCATCGCCAAGGTTCCATGCACTTCCAAGTTAGCACAACCAACTAGGGACCAAGTGTTCAAACACATATGCCTGGGTAAGACATTTTGCAGCCAAAACATAACTTCTCCCTTGTCATCCAATCAGCCAGTATCTTCCAGGTGTGGGTTCGATGCTAAGAGCAGGGATAAGGGAGAGAATGGCACAGCCTTTATACTTGAGCTGCTCACTGAGGAGAAAGGCACTAAACCGCTAAAGTCAGAACTACATCAATACAATACTCACTGTGGCATGGGAGATAGAGAAGAGGACACCCTGCATGCTATCCTTGAAGTGTTAAAGTCCTCAAAGTTGGGGCTGGAGAGATGGCTTAGTGGTTAGGTATTTGCCTGCAATGCCAATGGATCCCAGTTCGATTCTCCAGGACCCACATAAGCCAGTTGCACAAGGGGATGCATACATATGGAGTTTGTTTGCAGGGATTGGATGCCTTGGCATGCCCATTCTTTCCCTCTCTCCTTCTCTCTCTCAAACAAATAAATAAAATATATTTAAAGTCCTCAAAGAAAACAGCCACACACACGCATGCGCGCGCGGACCCGTGTTCCTGAAGGGCATGATAGATACGCAATGAAAGCCTGTTGAAACAGAACAGAGCCTAATTGGAAAGAAGAGGATGTTCAGTGGAGGAAGGATAGTGAAGGGAGACAAAAGTGGGTGATGAGAAGGAATTATGATCAAGATACATTGTATATATGTGTGGAGGTTGCCACAGACTTTTTTTTTCAGTTTTAATGAAAATAAAGCAAACCAGTTGATTGAAAATGCAAGCGTATAACAAAGGTGACTCCAAATTTAGAAGTCTCGACAAAACAATTGTCAGGTTAAGGATGATTTTCATAAGAAGAAACTTTTATCTCTGAAAATCATTACTCCTCATACCAGTTATGAAGTTAACCTAGGTGTCTATCAACAAAAGAATGAATAAAGAAGACGTGGTTTCCATATGCAGTGGAATTGTCTCCAAGTGTCAAGAAGAATGAAGGTATGTCATTTGCAGGAAAATGGATGCCATGAGGTTATCATATCAAGCAAATTAAGTCAGGCTCAGAAAGATAAATACCATGCATTTTCTCTCACTTGTGGCTCCTAGATTTGATATTGACATGTCAAAGCATGTATGTATATATGTTACAAAAGTAGAAAAGGAACTATCAAGGGATGCAAAGGGGACTAGTGGAAGGGAGAGGGGTAAAAGGAGGTGGGCAGGTTTCCTGGGAAGATACCATTGAGCGCCTCTTCCCCCAGGTAAGGTACCCACAACAACCTCAGGCCATTTCCACCTGTGTTCACAGTGTGTTGGGGAGAAGGGGAAGGGGAACGTGGCTAAAGCACATTGAACACTTGAAAGGAAATGTCCTTATGAAACCCATTACTAAGATGTCATGAATATGTGATCATGAAATCCAGGAAACCGGGGGTTGTACTGACCTTCAGGAGCCTGGTAGCTGACAAACCGAATTGCCATTCCTAATGCAGAGGATTCAAAGCCATGGTGGGATTTATTAAACATTTATATAAATTCTCTTGTTGTAAAACAAAGGAACAATGCTTTTTGAGGAAGCTGTGCCTTCTCTGAGGCCTTTCGTTGTGATTGGCTGGTCAGGTGGCAACAGTCAAGTCATTCTGGAAGCGGCTGTGGTTGAAAAGCATGAGGCAGGGAGGCCAGCAGATCGGCAGTGACCTTCTGGCTGGGCAAGAGCCAAGGTACTTAATTCCCAGGACCTGCATAGGTCACTTGAGTTGGAACTTTGGGCATATATCCAAAAACATGGCTTACTTTGGAGACTGGGATAGTGGCCAAATTGGTGGGCATCCTCTGTGAAGACAAAGTTGTGAAGGAAATCTAGTTTTGTGCTATGATGGGAAGGGAGAGTGTAATATTAAAACAAATCAGAACAGTGAAAGAGCCCCGAAGAATGGTGTAGAATTGGGCAATTAGGACTACATGAATGGATGCATTAGAAATGACAGTAGGAAATTATTCCTTGAATTTGTACATCTTACATAACTTTGCATTTCATACATATTATCTCATTAATGTTCATTGTTGAATAATTTAAAATTGAGTTTGTGAGCATATAAATTTTCACTGAGGTTTCATAACTGTGCCGGGCAATTTTCACATTCCCATGGAGGTCTTTGCAGAGACATTCTAAAGGTCTGTCCTAATCCAGAAAGCCAAGAAATAATATAGAGGGGGTACAATTCCCCCTCCTGCCCGTTCTCTTCCCCACACACCACCAGAGACCCTTTTGCTCCTCCAGATGCCCACAGGTTTCAGTTCCCTGGCCCTTCACAAGCCCCCAACTCTAGTGTTTGGAGCAGTGTGTCCATGTCTCACAGACCCCTCCCTGCCAGATCCTCAGTCACTTTAGAGTGGCTGGCCCCTAGCTAAATGAATGTATGAGTAAACATTAATACATAGTCTTGCTCTCTTCTTCCTAGCTCTTGTCCTGAATGCCACAAGTGTCTTGTTATTAATCAGGATCCCTTTCTATCATACTAGGGTTTTTGCTAATGAGATGACAAGGTAGGACCCCTCCATCACACACATGGGGACAATCATGAGAAGGACCTACTTACCTCTGGGAAAGACTTGGGATGGAGTTGACAATTAGCTCCCCATCACTGCTCACTCCCAGCCCTGTGGGCCTCCCCATCTTGCTGCCTCCTCTGTATCTGTTACGATTATATTTGGTGTGTTCACATTTCTATACTGTGACTAACCAAAGTGACTTGAAGAAGGAAAGATGCTGGGTATGCTGGTGCATGTCTTTAATCCCAGTACTTGAGAGACCGAGATAGGAGGATTGCTGTAAGTTTGAGGCAAGTCTGAGACTACATAGTGAATTCTAGCTTAGCCTGAGCTATAGCAAGGCCCTACCTCTAAAACAACCAACCCCCCCACCCCCGAAAAAAGAAAGATGACCTAGGCATGGGTTTTAGAGGGCTCAGTCTATTCAGTCGTGTGTCCAGTCTACGGACATCTGGGTCATCTGGCGCCATTGCTTTTCAACTTGGAGTGATGCAGAGATGACGCCAGCAGAAAGGGCACAGCTGGGGAAAGCCACCAGAGAGAGCTCTCATGCTGGTGGGCTTCCCCGTTCCTCCCCTTTTGTTCCATCTAGGGTGGTGTCCCCCAACCTCAGGTTGCCAGCTTCCCTCCCAAGCTGTGTCTGGAAATGCTCTCCACACATGTATGCAGAGGCATGCCTGACTAATCCTGTGCACATCTCCATCCATCAAGCCAGCAATTAAAATAACACCATCACATCTATCAAACCTAAGTGGCTTTTTTCCCCCTGAGTTCCGGGAACCATCGTACAAATAAACAAAACCTAAGGAGGAAGTAGAACCCCAATTTATAACTGAAGGGCTCAGAGGGGACAAACTAGCTGGGAATGGTGTCCGAAGTGGGGGGACATTCTGTGTGAATGCACATCTGACTGTCACCCATGGGACCTTACTCTGACTCCAACAAGGCAGTGTGAGAACTGAAGTCAATTATGGGATGCCCAAACTGGTGTCTGCTGGTGAGTTATTTGATATAGAGTGAATGCTCACCCCAATTTCCTCAGAAATGATCAGCGGTGACTGGAGTGATGGGCAGAAGTTTGACTTTTTTCTTTCAATTCGTACATGCCTTCCCAATATTTGCTGTGTTGGGTGACCTTGTTTGTTGGGTGACCTTCTACATGCCTAATCCTCTTGTTCCCAGAAGAAGACATGCTCCTCGGAGTGGTATTGCCGTGCCATCCTTACCTTTCTGCCTCTTCCTGCATTTGATAACGTGACTGACAAAAGCTTAACATCTGCTCCAAATGTCCTCTTGAGTGGAACAGCCACACCGGAGAACACCGTGGTTAGAACACTGTTCCCCTGTGGCCCAGCGGCAGTCCTAGCATAGGTCCCACCAAAGCAGATCTCCAGACAAGAGTTTCGGTGTAAAGGGGGTGTTTGAATGAGATTAGAAAGAGAAGGAGAGGCAGCCAGCTGACAGTGAGTTGTCCACTCTCATCCCTTGCCACGCTGCTCCTGAGCGTCATGTGTAGGTGATGTCCCAGCTGCCCCGTACTTTACACTGCGTAATTCCCCCGGCAAGAGAAAGGCTTCAGGTCAAACAGCGTGAGTCATGGCGCCACAAGTCCGGCTAGAAGCCCCAGAAAGGAGTTAGTTGTGGGGCGAGATGGGTGGGCGCAAGTGGCATCGGCTACGCTTGCTTTTTAAATAAACACCCAGGTGACGATGCTGAACTGCAACCTTGTATGTAGATCTTACTCCCCCTGATCTCCAGTGCCCAGGCTCCCCTTCACGCCGCCCAGAACGCGCAGCAAATCTCCCATCATTCTTTGTATACAGAGCTTCCCAATATAGCGAGGAAGCCCAGAGAGGGGAGGGGGACACCAACGCTGGGCCTGGGAAATACCCCACCCTGGGGCAGGGCTGTGGGACAGTGCTGCTTGCCTCCCCAGCGGCTGTCATCTTTCCAAGGACGCTTTTCGAGTCATGATCTGGGCGCTACATCATCGTGTGTGTGGGAGCACAAGAGCTGTAGGCATCATTTGCCAACTGCGGAGTCCAAGAGGAAACCGGCTGAAGGGACATCCAGCCAGGTAAGACTAGAGACCGCCCACCTCCACACTGCGGGGGGGGGGGGGTAGGTGGACCCTTTCTGGCCTCGCCTGCTGTTCACTGTTCTTTCTCCCGTCCACGTACTAGCCAGGCCCACCCCCGCTTAGCTTCCAAGATCGGATGGGATCGGGAGCTGTCAGGGTGGTATGTCGGCTATTTCTAAAGGCCTCTGCCCGTGATGCCTTAAGCTGATGTATTTCCTGCACTTGCTTGTCATCTCCTTCCGAACTTGCAACCCACACTGTTTAGGTCTGATCTCAAGCGTCATCTCATTAGAGACCTTTCCTCTAGGGAGTGTATAAGGCATATATGGTCTTTGCCCGCGGGCCACATGGACTTCCATGCCTCTTATCCGCTCGCCTCTCCTCACCCCTGCCACCAAGCTGCAAGCCATGATTACTGAGTCTCGGGAATCTGGAACATCCTCCAGCATAGGATAAACATTCAATAATGATTTTTGTTCTTTAAATTTTTTAAAAAATCTGCATAATTTATTTCCTTTTGTAATGTTTATTATTATTGTTATTAACAAGATGTTTCATTGTTGATGTATAGCTACACAAGGAGGAAGCAGTTAAGGAAAGCTTCTGTGGACTATGAACATACAAGCACAATCTCAAGGGCCCACGACAGGGTGTTACATTCTTTCAGTAAAGCAAAATTAGTAAATAGGGCTGGAGAGGTGGCTCAGGTTGAAGGTGCTTATTCCCAAACCTGATGACATAAGTTCAATCCCCTACTACCTACAGAAAGCCAGATGTGTTTGGAGTTCATTTGTAGTGGTAAGAGGCCCTGATGCACCCATCCTCCCTCTCTTTCTCATAAATAAATAAATACTTAAAAAACCCAGTAAATATTACAAATATATGTAAGCTATATATCTCAGTCATTCTCTTTACAAAAATAGCAATTGGAAAAGAAACTTTTGAGCTGGAGAGATGGCTTACCAGTTAAGGCACTTGCCCGAAAAGCCAAAGAACCCAGGTTCATTTCCCCAGGAAAACCAGATGCACAAGGTGGTGCATGCGTCTGAGTTCATTTGCAGTGGCTGGAGAGCCTGGTATGTCTGTTCTGTCTCCTCGGTCTCTTTGCCTCTTTCTCTGTCTCTCTCTCCAATAAATAAATAGGGTTGGAGAGATGGCTTAGTGATTGAGGTGTTTTCCTGCAAAGCTAAAGGACCTCGATTTAATTCCCCAGAACCCACATAAGCCAGATGCACAAGGTGGCACATGCATCTGAAGTTCGTTTGCCGTGGCTGAAGGCCCTGGCGTGCCTATTCTCTCTCTCTTTCTCTCTCTCAAGTAAATAATAAATAAATAAATAAAAATTAGAATTATTTTTTTTAAAAAGATAAAGAAACTCTAGAAATGTGAATGTATTCTTTCTTCCTCAGACCATGACCATGATGTGGAGGGAGGAAAACTAACTTGTCTAAGGAATGTGTTAGTGGAAAGACGCCACAGAGCTATACAGCGGTGTGCTTACCAGACAGCACAGAGGATATGCATGTATAAAAGAACACACTGAGAAGCATCCAGCGAGGGGTGAAATGAGATATGGCCAGTGGAAGGGCCAGGCACACAGCCTCAAAGGTCATAGAGAAGAGTCTCTAGTGCATTCTAAATTCAAAGAAAAGCGATTTGAGTGTTTTAACTCAGTGGGTACGACGACGTGGCATGTTTTACAAAAGATCACTATGGGTGCTCTTTGGAGAAAGCTTATGGTAGGACAAGAGAGGCAGTGCAGCCTGGCAGGGCTGTGCAGGAGGAGGTCAGGGAGGATGGTAGCTATGGCGATGAAAAGATGCGGTCCGACTCGGGACACACAAAGTATTACCTATACGTGTTCTTTTTATTCAGCCGACTTCTTTTCATTTAACAAGAATGCTTTCCCATGGCACTTAATACCCTTTCCACTCACATTCTTTTTAAAAGGTGGCAGAATATCACATCCTCTGTTTCATGAGTCTTTAGAAGGTAGATGCCAGGGTTGTTTTCGGTGTTTCAGTATTAGGGTTAATTTCCCATCAGTACTTGACTTCGCAAACCAAAAGCCTGGCCAAGATAATCGGTTGGAAATGGTATACAGTGGTCTCCAAGGGCCCCTGTGTTTTCTCTACTCCAAGAAGAATCAGAAAAGCAAACAAAAGTCCAGTAACCATTTCCTGGAGCCTTGGGTCTCTTCTTCAGTGGTCCCCCACAGCATCCCTTTTCTGGAAGCAACCCCTTCTCTCCTCACCCCCGATTTCTTGCCTTTTGCCACCCTTTCTTTTTTCCTTGGAATATCTGTTTTGAGTCTTCCAAGATCGTATCAGTTCAGCCTTGTTTGGCCTCATGGTCGCATCATTTTTTCTGCTCCAAGCAGCAGGCTGTCCCCAACTCTCCAGGAAGGCAGAACCTGTGGGAAATAGGGCCTCTCTGGTCACTGGGGGCCGACACTGAGTGACGGACTTGCCTCCACTTTCGGTCTCTTTGTTTCTAGATCCACCATGATGTGAAGAGCTGTGCCGTCACCTCCCCCGCCTCCCCACCAATGGAGCTGCCCTCTTGCTGTCCACTGCGAGGGACTGTGTCCCCCGAACCGTGAGCCACACCAAAACCTCTCCTCACATAATTTGCTTCTGCCAGCTATTTTGTCACAGCAGTGAGAAACCTAAGTAGCATACCAGCTGTGGAGACAGGAGATTGCAATGTCACCGGCACCAGCACTGGCTCCATTCTACTCCACGATCTTAGCTCCGCTATAACACCAGGGCCCTGGCCATCTAGTCCTTGCCATTCAACGAGTATGCACAAGGACCGAAGACAGTAAGACTCTCTAGGCTTGCCAGATTTCAGATACTTCCCAAGGATAAATCCCTCCTTCCCCACACCAGTGTTTAAACATCATCTGGCTCTAGCAGATTTAGTCATTCCTCTGCAGAGAAGAACATTTTTGGATTGGAGTTATTTGGAGTAAAGATAATCATTTCTATTAAGAAAAACCTGGGCTAGTTTTTTACTGTGTCTATGTGTGTATTGCATTCATGCACGTGCATGTTCATATGTGTGTGGGTGCGTGAGTGGAGGGTGTTTGCACATATGTAACATGTGAGTGTTGAAGACAGAGGTCAATGCTGGCTGTCTTTCTCAGCTGCTTTCCACCTATTTTTAAAATATTTTTATTTATTTATTTTACAGACAAAGAGGGAGAAAATGGGCGTGCCTGGGCCTCCAGCCACCGCAAACGAACCCCAGGCGCATGCGCCCCTTGTGCATCTGGCTCACGTGGGGCCTGGGGAATCGAACCTGGGTCCTTTGGCCTTGCAGGCAAATTCCTTAACCGCTAGGCCATCCCTCCAGCCCCCACCTAATTCTTCGAGACAGAGTGTCTCATTGAACCTAAAAGCTCACTCGTGTGGCTGGACTACCTAAGCAGCAAGTTTTAGGGGTCCAGCCATCTTCTCCCCAAGTATGCATCACTGTGTAATTACGTTAGTTGTTGCTGTAACCAAATGCTTGACAATAAACAACTCAAGAAAGGAAGGCTTCACGGTTGCAGGGGTTCTAACCCTTCACGGTGGGAAAGGCTGGGGGCATCAGGAGTGGGAGGCTGGGGGTCACACTGACCCATGGTTAGGAAGCAGCGAATGAGTGGGGACAAATCCTGAAGCCTCCGGGCCCACCCCCAGTGACTCGCTTCCTCAGCAAGTATCCATTTACAGAAGCTTCCACAACCTTCCCAAACAATGCTACCAGCCAGACACCAGGTGCCCGCACACACGAGCCCATGGGGGCCCGTGCAGACCACAAAAGCCACCACACCCTGTATTTTATGTGTGCTGAGGACCAGAAGTTAGTCTTGGGCTGGAGAGATGGCTTAGTAGTTAAGGCACTTGCCTGCTAAGCCTAAGAACCCAGGTTCGATTCCCCAATATCCACGTAAGCCAGTTGCACAAGGAGGCACATGCGCCTGGAGTTGGTTTGCAGTGGCTGGAGGCCCTGGTGTGCCCATTTTCTCTCTATATATCTGCCTTGTTCTATCTCACTCCCAGATCAATAAATAAAATATGTTTTTTAAAAAATAAAATCAGGTTTTTATGCTTATACCTACTGAGTTATCTCCCCAGGCCATGATAGTGTTGTTACTGAAAGCAAAATATTTGCATCCTTCTGCAAACTTGGATTCTAAGGAATTAAAATAGCCAGACAGGAGCCTATTAATAGGGCTCCATGGTAAAATGCTTGCCAAGTATGGACAAGGCCCTGGGTTTTACCCCCAGTACCTCTAAATAAACAATAAATAACTAACTAATGAAGATGGCTCTTCATACTGGTGTCACTCTTGTTGAGCCTTTCTTCTTGGTGTTTAGGACAACACAGTGGATTTGTACTTTATTAAACACTAATAGATCCAGAAACAATTAATAAGCAGAGTGACGAACTGTAGTGCTAAGCTGTAATGATGCTGAACTCTCACGGCATGCCACATAGCATTAAGAATACCACGTACGTGTAGAGGGCTGCAGAGATGGCTCAGTGGTTAAGGCAAAGCCCGATGGCCTGGGATCATTTCCCCAGGACCCATGCAGAAAGTGGTGCATACGTCTGGACTTCATTTGCAGCAGCAAGAGGCCCTGGCACACCCATTCTCCCTCTCCCCCTCCAGCTCCCCCTCCCTCTTTCTCTCTCCTTGCAAATAAATAAATCATTAAAAGAGGGATAGAGAGATGGCTTAGCGATTAAGGTGCTTGCCTGAGAAGATTAAGAACTCATGTTCAACTCTCCAGATCCCACGTAAGCCATATGCACAAGGTGACGCAAACATAAAAGGTCACACATGCACAGAAGGTGGTGCATGCATCTGGAGTTCAAATGCAGTGGCTGGAGGTCCTGACGTGCCAAGTCTCTCCCTCTCTCTCCCTCTCTCATAAAAAAAAAGTTAAAAGCAAAGAATGCCAGGTGTACATTCTCTGACTTCTTAACACAAGATGGGTGTTCTTGTCTTCGTGTTTGCAAGTGAGTTAGAGAGAAGCAGACACAGAACTTTGTAAATGTTAGATCAAGATTGGAAAGCAGAGGGTTACTGCCCTGAGGCTCTTGCTCTAAGATGCCAAGACCAAAGGCAGGGAGGGATGTCTCGTGCCATGGCCGTCACGCCTTGGAGATCCAGGGAGCTGCCAAGAGTCCAGGACGAGCCTCAGTTGGTGGTAGGCATCAGAAGGGACCATATAAATGATCTGTGTGCCTTCTTTCTCACAAGTGGGTAATTTGGTTTCCTTTCTTGTTTCATTTTTTGCTTTTGTTTTTTTAATTTGGAATAACACTATCCAGTTGGTAAAGCCTGCAGGGAGAAGCATTTTATTACTTTTTCTAAATATAATGCGAAAAAGCTGCTGACCCAGAGCTCTGCGGCAGGAACAAACCGTGCAAGGTCTGTCAAGAGGAGGAGAGACACCGCCATGTGGGATTGCCGAACGAGGCTTTCCACAATGGGTTTCGGAGAGAAGTTTATGCCCCCGCTTTGTTTCCCTCCTGATGTGATTGTCCTGTTAGAGGGAAAATGTGCATGTGTGTGTGTGAACTGTGTTTGAACTTCATGGTGTTCTTTGTAAAAGCGAGGATCTGAGCTCAGATTCAAGTCTCCAGATCGCACCTATGGAAGTGTTGGGTGCTCTGCTCTTGGGGACCTGGGCATTTGCTATCTTGGGCTCTTGGCGTCATTCTTACCCAAAGCTGTCTCATTCCAGGCTCTTGGCCGGGGAGGTGGGAAATGGGTCTCTCTTTTGCTCAGTTCTCCCCTCCCCACCACACGTAGCTGTGATGGGCATGTGCTCGGTTCTCAGCTGTCACTGATTAGACAATGTGTGTCCGAGACTCAACTCCTACTCCTTAAGTTGGATTGGGAATGCATGCACACCCTTTAGGGTTGTCATGAGGATTAAAGATAATGTATGTAAAGCATTCATCACATCTCTTGGTATGTGGTAGGCAATTAATTAATGGTGACTATGATAATGTGCCTCAAAAAAATTAAATAGTTACAAGTGGAACTCAAGTTGTTTTCCTGGGGGAGTGAGGTCACGTGTGCGGAACCGTGATGGGGTTTAAGTCATCCGGGCCATCATTTAACTTGCTTATCGATCTTAATCCACCCACTGACGGGGCCTGCTGCCCATGCTGCCCGGGAAGGTGTAATTAAAATTAAAGCAAAGCAAAACCAAACAAGCTCACTAGGGACTACAGAAACCAGGGCTGACAACAAGGTGGAGACACGTTGACAATACAGCCGAGGCTTGTTCCGAGAGTCTCTCTGCACTTTGAAGAAAGAGGGAAACTCTGGCGACTGGGGGAGGGATGCTGAGGAGGAATCAGAGATGGGGGGTGGGGGTGGGAGTCAGATCTGGGAAAAACCTTCCAGATCTTTTCATCCCTCTGTAGCCACATCTGTGGAATCAAGTACAGCCTTAAAATTATCCAAAACAAAAATTATATCTGAGCACACGCCTTTCATCCCAGCACTTCGAAGGCAGAGGTAGGAAGATCACTGTGAGTTTGAGACCCCCCTGAGAATACATAGTGAATTCCAGGTCAGCCTGGGCTAGAGCAAGATGTCCTACCTTGAAACCTCCCGCCAAAAATTACATCTGTACTTAGCACGTTCACATTTTATCCTATTAAAGAACCTACGCTGTGTCTGATACTCCAAATAATGTAAGATTATTTTTATAACACGAGAGGAAAGGGCTGGGAAGTGTGGTTAAGTAGTGGAGCCCTGGTCTACTACACAGAGGCTCCGGATTCCACCCCCAGCCACTAAAAAAATGAATCTTAAACAAAATAAACCTACAAAACGAATGGATGTGGGTAAGGTATATGGAAATGCAAGACCCATTCATATAAGGGACATGAGGATAGAGTTTGTGTTCATGGCAGTGGGGAGATAAGGTGTCCTGGAACCAATACCCAGAGGTTAATGAAGGTAGAGTATTTTAGGATTAGCATTTGACTGTCCTGGGCATTTGAGTGTCCCATCCCACTCCGTTTTAAAGCCTCCCTGACTAAGAATAACCAATGTCCTGCAGGTCCATTAGCTATAAGCAGTACACTATCCTATAGCGCCCCCTGGTGGGATTTTTGGGTATGTTCTTGTCAAATCTCGAAGTGCTGAACTGCCAACATCAGTCTCCCCAACACTGCCCGCCATCCCTCCCCCCTCCCCGGGCTGTGTCAGGTACCCCTCCCTTCTGAATGTGATCATTTTCCCAAAGTTAAACTCTCTGATTTTTTGTTTTTTTTTTTTTTCTGTTCAAGCGCTTAGGAAAGGGGATCCACACAGCTTACAGGTTCCAGTGTGTGTGTGAATGGTGGCTCCTTCCTTCAGCTAAGCGGTCTTCCAAGGGAAGGGTCTTGGCTGTTACCACTGTAATTCTATCCCTGGACGCCCAGCGCTCAGAAGTGGGCCAGAATAAAGAGTAGGCACTTGAGTATTTCCTAAAGGGAGGGAACAAGGGTGGGTAGTGGAGACTCACCTGAGAGTTTTTGTTGTTGTTGTTGTTTTTGGTTTTCCGAGGTAGGGTCTCGCTCTAGCCCAGGCTGACCTGGAACTCACTATGTAAACTCAGGGTGGCCTCGAACTCACGGCGATCCTCCTACCTCTGCCTCCCTAGTGCTGGGATTAAAGGCGTGCGCCACCACGCCCAGCTTGAGAGTTTGTTTTAAGGTTTTGATGATGGCAATTGAGCCCAGGACCTTGCATATACTAAGCGAACACTCTGTTCCCCTGGATCTTGGAAAATCAGGGCCAAGACTCGGATCCCGAAACATCTTCGAATAGTCACCATGCCTGGCCTAGAATCACACGGTGGCTTTAAATGGCCAACAGATAGGGAAACAGAGCCCACCGGCCCGTCTCTGGTCTCTGTCAAACTGTCACTTCTAATGTGAGGCAACATTGTGCCCCCCAACCCCTTTCTATCCCTTGTGGCCACTGTCAAGGGGCTGGTAAATTGGGCAGTAGGAGCCATGTTAATCTTTCATTGTTGTGGGCTGGGCACTTCCTCATATTCACCCCCTATGTCTGCCATCTAGAAACCTCACTAACTATGGTGTTAATAACAGGATGAATGAAGTGCTCAGTCCCCCCACCCACAGAGACTGTAGTCACTTTGGAGAAAGGAACGCTGGGGCCGCTTCGCCGGCTTGGCTAGAGACGGGACGTAACAGGCCAGGGGCATCCTGGTTTTCCAAGATCCGGCGGACAGTAAAAGCAGACAGCCAAGGCCAGCTCCGAGTGGAACGTCATCTGCTGCCGAGGATCTCTGGGATCCTTTCTGCATGCTTCCATGACAGGAGAGCCCCAAGGTGGAGTGTTGTGCTCATTTGGATGAAGTGGCCCTGAGTTCCTGAAAGCCCATGAGAAGACACTCGTATTCTGACCACATCACAATGCAGCTGGACGTCTTGAAATTATCCGTCATTAGGAGGGAAGTTCTAATTGAGGAGAGATGGAGAAAGGCACAGGGCTGACGCTCATTTGCCGTCTAAGCAAATGCATCCGAGACTGATCTAACAGGGAAAGAAAGTGTAACTAATGAAATTAAATTCAAGGAAGAAAGATGAGCTCCACTAATGATTAATATTTGACTTAATAGATCAGCAGGCCATGCTGGATAGAGAAGCTGCCCACAGGGTTCCATCCCAGTGCCCAATTAGAGGGGGAACAACGAGGGGACGATGCCAGCTCCCCCTCCCCGTCAGCCGCAGCTTGTCTCCGGGGAAACACGATTAATTGCTTTGAAATGTCAGTAGCTTGATTTCAAAGTAGCCACCACTTTAGCTGGTTTCTGATCCAGCCCCACCCCTGAAAAATAACTTTCAACTTGAACATCAACTCTTCTGCTCGAAGTTGAATTTGGGGGTTGGCACCAACTACACTCTGTGTACCCATTTCTTTTTTTAATGAAAGGGCAGGTCAGCCTCATTCAACAAAGCAAGGAGACATTGATGGGGACACAGATGAGTCTGCAAGACGATGAGGCAAGGTCTTTGGAGGTAGTAGCCAGGGGAGGAAGCAGAGAACAATAGAGGGGTGGTCTTAGCGACAGCAAAGGCCAAGGGAGGAGAGACCACCACCACATCTTCTTACAGGAAGGCGCTCTGGGCTGCAGCCTTCCGTCCTTTATTAAGTAGGGAAGAAGCAATCCTTTTTTCTTCTTTTTTTTTAAATTATTTATTTATTTATTTATTTATTTATTTGAGAGCGACAGACACAGAGAGAAAGACAGATAGAGGGACAGAGAGGGAATGGGCGTGCCAGGGCTTCCAGCCTCTGCAAATGAACTCCAGATGTGTGCGCCCCCTTGTGCATCTAGCTAACGTGGGACCTGGGGAACCGAGCCTCAAACCGGGGTCCTTAGGCTTCACAGGCAAGCGCTTAACCGCTAAGCCATCTCTCCAGCCCCAATCCCTTCTTCTTCGTCCTTTGAGTTTCATGAAGCTCCAGGTGCGTGACAGGGCCTGGGTTGGCCCAGACGACTAGGCTGCAGGCCCTGTACTTCATGTGAGAACTCAACAAGCTGTTGGGGGTGGGGGGGAAGAGCTGGGAAGCAAAACACCACGCGAACTCAGAGCAAGCACGCACAATGGCACCGTGGTAGAGAGGGTTGCCGTCCCTCCCCCTGGGGCAGACTTCTGTGTGACAGCAGAATAATCCCCCTATTTTGGACTTTGTTGTATTTAGCTCTGCAGTCTTTAAAATAATGTAATCTCTAGGACTCTGTGGCTTCCCAAAATCCTATTGACCTATGAGTCGGATAAGAATTGATCTCATTTGTGTCTGAATGAATGACTGTTGTCTGTGCAAGCAGCAGACTTGGGGGCCAGACGGGTACCCAGCATAATAAACGCAAATGCATGCTTTGTGGTTACAGATTGGCACAAAAGCCAGCCAGCCAGCCTCTCTCATGAGCCTGTGAGGGTCTGGGGGTGAGGGGCACAGATGCCACAAGCCTGCCTCAGCGCTTGTTTGCCAAGCACCTCATGACCTTGCTGGAGTGTGTCCGATCAGCCATTTCCCCTGTGACTAAATATTTGGTCATGGCAGTAGGAGAGAATTCCATCAGTGGACAGCTCTATTTTTAAGGTTCAGATTTTGTTTTCTCTTTTCCACTAGGGATCTGCACTGGCGGGTCTTAGCATCTCTCACCGACAGCTACCCTTGCATAACATTAAGCAGGTATCTGACTCTTGCTGCAAGGCAAGAAATGCAATGTAAAAGGATGAAGTGGGGGCTGGGCTCTTTGGGGTACAAGCCACTTCTGTGTTCCAGGGTTTCTTCTCACCAAATCAAGGTGAGCAACAATCACTGTGGAAAGAGTACGTATGAGTGTGTGTGTGTGTGTGTGTGTGTGTGTGTGTGTGTGTGTGTGCGCGCGCGCGCGCATGGGTTTGTGTGTGTGCATACACACAAAGATGCTATACTGGTCTCCCATCATGCCTGAAGTACCCTTTTCCCATTAAACAAGCTATTTTATTCACTTGCCTTTCTCTCTCTCTCCCTCTCTTTCTTTCTTTCTTTTAAATATTTTATTTATTTATTTGGGAGAGAGAGGGAGAAAGAGACAGAAAGAGAGAGAGAGGGCACACTAGGGCCTCTAGCCACTGCAAACAAAGTCCAGGTGCACGTGCCCCCTCGTGCATCTGGCTCATGTGGGTCCTAGAAAGCCGAACCGGGATCCTTTGGCTTTTCAGGAAAATGCCTTAACCGCTAAGCCATCTCTCCAGCCCCTCTTTCTTTCTTTTTTATATTTATATATTTGTGAGCAGAGAGAGGAAGTCGGAGATTTTGGAGAGAGAGAGAATGGGCACGCCCAGGCCTCTAGCCGCCATAAACAAGCTACAGATGTGTGTGCCACTTTGCACCTCTGCCTTTATGTGAGCACTGGGGAATCACACCGGGGTCCTTAGGCCTTGCAAGCCAGTGCCCTAAGTGCTGAAGGATCTCTTCCACACCACCACCTTTCTTTCTTAGTGCACCTGCTCCCATTCTTTTGTCAGGGACAGTCTGCCCACTTCACCACCCCTGCCCACTCCAAACCTCACGGGACATGCTCTAGTCAGTAGCACAATGCCAGGCCTCCTGAGAGCTGGCACACTTGGCAAACTCTTTCCTCAGCTCACGATTATTCCGTCATGTGTGAAAGTATCTCACGCCCATCCAAGGGGAAGGTGTGAAGGCCGCGGCCGAGTCTTTGCCGCGGTGGCTGCGCAGCCTCCTTAGGGTCGCCACGGACCTTAGGCACGTTATCTGTGGCCCGAGGGATGGATAGAATTGCAAAGGTGAAATTCCTGGCTTCTGAGCGAGGAAGCCCCGCTGGCTGCATGCCCCACAACTCTTGTCCTCTAGGCTAGCGTGGGACATGTGGCTGGGGATCAGCCATTCGTTTTTGTCTCACTGCTTCTTGGAAAATGTGCTTTCAGCCCTGCCAGTAGGAGGACTTCCATTGATAAGATCCCACCCAGGACACAATCTCGTTGGGCTCTCTTAGCGTCTTGTTTCCAGGCATCTCGGGTGGGTGGGGGGCACAGATGACCACTGGTAACTCTCAGAAATCACACTTGAGATGTCTTGAAGGACATGCATTGGAAAGCACATGACCTTGCGCTACAGACCAACATCGGCACACTCAGGGAGGGTCCCTCCTGGCGGCTGGAGCTGCCTTGGCGTTGGGTAGCCAATTCCTCTTCACTGAGTCATTTCCTCCTGCAGAAAGGCGAGTGACTCATACACCTTGCCTGCCTCGGGAGGGTCATGCCAATTACCTGGCTCACAAAACTCCGAAAGTTACAAGATTCACAAGACTCCTCCCTAAGATCATGAAAGCAGTAAAGAGGAGATGTCTTTGGAACAACTGCCTGCTAATTGTGCAATGAGCTCCAAGGATGTAGCTTTTGTGAGTCAACGCCCGTGCTAGACTAGGCTTTGGTGAGACATCCGCCTATGATTGTAGTACTTACCATCTCGTGGCTGGGATAAAGCACTTGACCAAAGTCACTGATGGGAGGAAAGGATTTATTTTGGCTTATAGACTCAAGCGGGGGGGGGGCAGTTCCATATGGGAGGGGACAGCATGGCATGAGCAGAGGCTGGACATCACTTCTGCCACAGCAGGGGGGAAAATAGCAACAGGAGAGTGAGCTGAGCTCTAGCAAGGGAGAGTTGTCTATAACACCCCTAAGCCCACCTCCAATAACACACCTCCTCCAGCAAGTCTCTACCAGCCAAATTGACATCAGCTGGGGACCAGGTATCTGAAACACATGAGTTTATGGGGGAGATCATCTGATTTAAACCACCACACCTATGCTCCTGTAAGTAACCCCAATAAACTCACTGGTTCCCCAAGGTAAACTTGGATGAAATCATTTCTTTGATCTGCCACTGGTGTCCTGCCTGTGGGTGGACAGATGTTTATTCAGGCTCCCTAGGAAAAGTCCTGTAGAGAACACAGAGTGGAAAAGATGAAGCAGAGGACAGCCAAGTGATACTGGGTCCCTGGGCCCTTTCCCACAACTATTTGTTTCTGTGGACCAAAAGGAACAGGAGGTAAGGGCTTAAGGTCGGGCACATTTGAACAAATGACAAGACATGCTTCCCAAGGGAAGGTGAGCTTTCAAAAACAATAAAAGGCATGTAATCTTTGCAACGGCTCTTAGAGAAATGGATGAGCAGGGCGGTCAGCTAGGTGAGGGGGCTACAGCCACGGGCAGAGGTCATGAGGCATTTGCAACATTAGCGCAGAGCATCTCTGCTGTGGGGGCCACCGACCAGGGCGGGGGGCTCCAGGGTCAGCGGAAAGCAACAAACCAAGAAAGTTTTGCCATCTTCAAAAAGCTCAGCTACCATGGGGATGAGAGTCCGTTTCTCCAGTTCACCTCACAGAACACTATGTTCTTCCTGTTTTCAGATAGGGTCTGGCTTAAAAGTCACAAGTTGGGGGAGGGTGCCCACAGCTCTCAGGAAACATTTTGACCTGTGTGTCTAGCCAAGGAAGCCCAGTTCCATATACAGGCCAATGAGAAGAAACACCTTTCATGGACTTTAAAATGTTTACGTATTAATTTATTTGAGAGAATGAAAACGAATACGGGCACACCAGGGCCTCTTGCCGCTGAAAACGAATTCCAGACGTATGTGCCACTTTGTACCTCTGGGGGCATTGTGGAGTCTTCTTCTCCATTCAGTCATTAGTTTGACATCTAAGTTTAGTGGCACCTATGTTTTTTTTTTTTTTTTTTTTTAAGATCCTTTTTCAGAATACTGGATTGAAACCCCACATTTCTCTTTTTTTTAATTTTTTTAATTTTTTTTCTACTTCCACATCTTTTAAAGATGCAAATTAGAGCATTTTGATCTGTCTGCGCATGTAGGAGTTAGGGGTGGAGGGTAACATTGCTTTCCATGGGTCCAAAACAACAGCAGCAGCAAAACTAATTCTAATAGTAAGCAGGAGAGCTGGAGGGATGGCTTAGTGGTTAACGCACTTGCCTGCAAAGCCACAGGACCCAGGTTTGATTCCCCAAGACCCGTGTAAGCCAGATGCACAAGGTGGCACATGCATCTGGAGTTTGTTTGCAGTGGCTAAAGTCTTTCTCTCTCTCAACCAAATAGAAAAGAAAATAATAAAACACTAAAAAATAGAGGTAAGATGGACTCCATCCTAGAATCATTATGTAAGCTAAGTGACAATACAGTGCCTGGCTGATTCCAGCCTCCGGGCATTAAGAAGAGAAAGAAGAACCCAGGGACTGTGCTTCTCACCCACAATCCCAGGGCTCTTGAGGCTGAAGTAGGAGATTCATGATTCGGGGCCAGCTGGGCTACATAATAGGATCTTATCTCAAAAATAAATAAACAACCAAATAAACAAATGAAACGGCAAAGAATCTCCCTGCCTTTAGACTGGGCTGCACTGCTTCTGATTGTCTTATCCCAGTAGCTAGAGCCATTTACATTTTTTTTTTATTCCTGTAGGCATTTAAGTAAAATAGTGCTGAAAAGCTAAATACAAGAGTCTGAGCATTCGATTCAGTGCACTCAAAATTCATATTTTATTATGTAGAACTATATGTAGGCAGAGGGAAAAACATCTATTCTATCCCTATTTGCTTTCAGAGATTACTAAACTTCATTTACATATAAGTCCCTATCACGCTAATTAAGGTGAGCGCCCTCTGTTCTGTTCTACAGGTTGGGGAAACAGACCTGGCCACAAGTGGTCATCAGATTCCTGTTTCCGTGCCCCTGCCCCTTTAAGGAACCAGCAGGCGCTTCGCAGCAGGGTTGTGGGGAGAGGGCCTGGCGATCTATTTGAACAAAGTACCCTTATGGAAAGGGCAGAAGAGCACAGTACGAACTCCAGGGAATTCTGTATTTAAATTGATTCAGCAGCCAGCTTGCATGAAGGGGAGTTGGCGACTGCATTGTGGACAGAAATTACATACCATCCGAAAGTAAATTGTACTGCTGCAGTGAATCTTGGCTATAAATGAAAGTAAGTGGATTTCCCCTTTGGTCATTATTAGCAACCCCTCACCTCTGATGAGCAACTGGGGAGCCGCAGAAGGCCTGGACTCCTGCTTCCCAAGCAGTTAGGAGGGCTCGGTTCTGGCAGTGGGAGAGGGGGAACCTCTGTCTTGTGCTGTCCTAAATCCCGGGGGACATGGTTCCAGTCAACGAGGACTCTGCAGGACACAAACTCATAGTCAGGGAACAATGCCAACAGCAGACGGCAGGTAAGAGAGCTCACTTTCAAGAAGGCACTGAGAGATCTGGAGAATCCAGCAGCGCAGTCTGGAGGTGCGGCTCAGCAGTAGGGCTCTTGCCTAGAATCTACTGGGGAGGGAGCAGGTCTGGGGTGTGACTCAGTGGTTAGCCACTGAGTCTAGGGAGCATCTGTGAGGCCCAGGGTTGCATCCCCAGCCCTGCGAGAAAGCACACGCACATACTTGGTAGCACCTTTCTTTTCTTGCTCTGACCCAGTACTGAGGTGTGTGGCCAGTGTGAACCAAGCCTGCCTTGTCTTCCAAGGGGACCATCGGGCCACAGGCGGACGCAGAGACAAGTCACTGGAGCTGGCATTCTCCGCTCGCTGCTCACGGTTGGTGGTTGGAGGGGACGCCACCAAACCCACCACATGGCAGCAGCTCTCCTCACAAATCAATTCTGTTCCAAATGAGTTTTTCCAGCAGAGCACACAGAGGCTGTTCCTAAATAGCTACTTAATTTCTATATTAGGCCCCATTACTGTTTGCTAAAATAAAGGCTGGTTGAGGAGGCCAAGTGAGCGTGGTTGTGGCATCTGGCGGGGCTTAAGTGCCTTGTGCACTGTGCAAGTCTGGGTTCAGGAAGGAGGACACAGTGTGTGCAAGGAAGGCAGACAGCAGAGTGGAGCTGCTGCACACACACACACACACACACACACACACACACACACACACCCCACACACAAAGCCTATACAACAAGAAAGAAAACAGTAACTTTTATAACCTTGAGGGCTGTCTAGGTGAGACTCTTAAGCTTTAGAAAGACAGATCTTTTCTAGCCAGTCATAGTGGTGCTTGCCACCCCAGCATTTTGGGGGTGGAGATAAGAGTTGGAAGCCAGCCTGGGTTACATAGTGAGTTCTAAGCTAACCTGGACTCGCCTTCATTTGTGGGGTATGTAGAGCATTGTATTTGAATATGAAACGTCTCATGCAGGCTCATGTATTGAAGACTTCATTGCAGCCAATGGACTTTGGTGGGGGGGCTGGAAAATGATTGGTCCATAACGAAGGATTTGTGATTTGGTTGTATTATTGGGAGATAACAGAATCTTTCAGAGGTGGTGCCTGGTTGGAGGAAATATGGGCGTGTCTTTGGGGACTACATCTCCCCCTCTCTGTTACTGTCCACTCTGCTCCTGTCACACACGAGGCGGGAAACCTCTGCCACAGGCTCTCCTGCTATGATGGTCTGCCTTGAATTGTGAAACCAAATGACCGTGTAAATCGAGCCCTCCAAAATCCACAAGCCGAAGTAGGTCTGTCCTCCTTCACTTACTTCTGTCAGCTATGTTGGTCTCAGAGGGAGGAGAGGCATTGTGATCATTGTGTCAGGGCATATAAACAAAGAGATGGAGGGTTCTGAGTTTGACTGAGCCACGCCCCCAGCCCCTCACTGTGGATTCTAGGCAAGTGCTCTACCACTGAGCCACGTCCCCAGCCCCTCACTGTGGATTCTAGACAAGTGCTCTACCTCTGAGCCACGCCCCCAGCCCCTCACTGTGGATTCTAGACAAGGGCTCTAAGTCTGAGCCATCCCCCCAGCCCCTCACTATGGATTCTAAACAAGTGATTTACCACTGAGCCACGCCCCCAGCCCCTCACTGTAGATTCTAGATAAGTCCTCTACCACTGAGTCACACCCCCAGCCCCTCACTGGTAGATTTTAGATAGGTGCTCTATTACTGAACCAGGTCCAGAATTAATACATTTAACAGAATTTTCTGGAAATGATCCTGGTAGTCCCATAGGTATTCCTGTGGCGGGAAATCCAGTACAACCAGATTTCAGGAGTCAGATTGCATCTTTCTGACATGGTGCCCGGCAGTAAAGGTGCACAACGTTGTGTGGAGATGTCTGGGGCATTTGATCTTTCGGATTTGCCCTCCCAGGGGTGGCTACAGCACACAGTTCTGCTGTGTGTTCGGGTCGGAGAGCAGAACCCATGGTTTCCCACACTATATCACAACTTTGGATGTAGACCAGCTCAGAGCAGAACTCCCTAGAGGGTAGCACTGTCTAGCCCCTGCCTCACAAAGCCACCAACACAGGCAATCGAGAAAGCTTGTGACCAAAATAGCCTTGGTATTTGTAAGCAAAAAAAAAATTAAGTGACAGATATTAAATAGTGGCTATTTGACCAAATAATAATAAATATTTTTGGCAGCTTGAGCAGGTAACTGCTGGAGTCTCCACAGCTAAGACTCTGTCAACCTTTCCATTATGAAACCAATTTTTCAGGGTTTACAACTTGCAAGTAAAAATGTGCTGCCGGCAGAAACCTGGCATACAAGGTCTGTCCAGAAAGAGGGACTCAAAAGATTTGTTCACATCAGTTTAGGAGTTGTAAAGGAAAGTCGTCCCTTGTGTGTACATGGGTCTGGTACTGGGACCATCGGTCCAATTCCGGCTACAAGAAAGCTAGCGATGGAGGAGATGGAGAGAGACACCTTCCTGAGTGTTGTGGGTGAGGCAGCTCCTGAAAGCAGAGAATATTCATCCACTCCTTGCTGCGCACTGCAGCTGGGGTGCCATCCTCTCCAGAAAGGGCTTAGGAGTGAGCTGGGGGTCAAGGCCTGGTCCCCAATATCTGGACCAGAGGGCATTTATCACAGCTGGTTTCGGATGGAGACAGAAATGGATGGACCTGATACTATACACTGAGTTCGTTCTTCAGAGTCATTCGGGAGACCCACGTAGAGTAACCCTGCTGTCCCTCACTGGACACTTCCTTTCTACTTCCCACTACTTGATAACAAGTTCAGTCCTAACACTGTTTGCCAGGTCTAGAAATCACACGAAATCTCCTCCTCTAAGACCATCCACTGTGCTAACAGGCCAACAGATCAAACTGTTGATTCTTCAGGGAGCTGGGCACCATCCACATTGAATGTCTGCCGTAGGAGGACAGAGAGAAAGATGGCAGTGGTCTGAGAGGGTCGTAATGCTCTCTAGACACGTTGTGTCCTGGGAAGCCCTGTGGTTGGAACAATGGATATCAGGCTAGCAGACTAAAGACATTCTATTTCTTTTCCTTGCTGGAAATTTGGAAAACATATGAAGAAAAAGATAAGAAAATATTAAGACAAAAACCATCTCGTCTACCCGTCCTCTATATATGCCCAGTGTGAACATTTGTTCAACTTGCAGTCAATCAATCATTTCTGAATGATACAAAATCTAAATGTTTGTAAGACTGGGACTACATTGTATATTTCTACATTCTGACTTATTTTACTTAGCATTATGTTAGGTGCAAGTTCTATCTCATTATATATTATTAGAAAAGGGGCATGTTGCAGTCAGGTTCACATTGCTGGTAGAAATCACCCAACCAAGAGCAGCTTGTGGGAAAGAAAAGGGGTTATTTTGGCTTACAGGCTAGAGGAGAAGCTCCACGATGGCAGGGGGAAACGATGGCATGAGCAGAGGGTGGACACCACCCCCTGGCCAACATAAGGTAGACAATAGCAAGAGGAGAATGTGCCACACACTGGCAAGGGGAAACTGGTTATAACACCCATAAGCCCACCCCCCAAAATACACTGCCTCCAGGAGGCGCTAATCTCCAAATCTCCATCAGCTGGGAATGTAGAATTCAGAACACCTAAGTTTATGGGACACCTGAATCAAACCACCACAGGGCATTTATGGGCTGGAAGTATGCCTCAGAGATTAAGGCCCTTGCTAGCAAAGCTGAAGGACCTAGGTTCGATTCCCCAGTATCCATGTAAACCAGATGTACAAGTAGGCGCATACAGCTGGAATTCTCTTGCAGTGGTTGGAGTCCCTGGCACATCCATTCTCTCCCTTTCTCTCTCTCCTTTGCAAATAAATAAATAAAGTTTACTTTAAAAAGAAAAAGGGTCTTTTAAAAAAATTAGCTCCATAAGACTCCTAAGTAAGGATTTAAATATACTATTGCTGGATATATTACTTTTTGCTATTATAAAAATCCATTGATTCACATCTCCACACATAAATATTTTCTTATTTCTTTGTTTTATTAAAACAGTTTGTGGGAGCTTCCAACAATAACTGTGTTGGAAGATAAACCCTATTGCAAATGATCAAATTCCTTTAGTGCAAAGGCAGACATTGGATTCATCACACCATGCCTCTCTGTTCCCTCTTACCTGCAAAAATGAAATTCTTGGATAGGTTAATGAGGCTGGTGCATTTTTTTTTCTTCTTCAAAATCGTATTTTAGTTCACCTTTCTTGAGTACCTGAGTGCCAGCCACTACATAAACACTCCCAGGTGTTTGGTGTTTCTTTCACAACCTTGTGAAGAAAGCACTGTTTTCTCTGAGTAAGTGTGATTCCCCCCGCCCCCTCCCATAGTTTTCCTTTTTCCCTGCTCACTGGCATCCCAGCATATATCTTCACCCAGCTGCCTTTGGCCATGGCTGACTTGCCTGGCCAACGTGATATGAATGGAGGTGAAAACCTTGAACTCTCTGTGTGGAGTTCTGCCTCACCCCCTTCTGCTCTCACACTCAGTCAGAGAGAAGGCACGCCCCAGCTAGCCACTGGTCTCCGAATAACGAGACCTACTGGATGTGCACCTGCTGAAATCCCACTCTGAAGCCAAGACAGTCAGAACCAACGTGTCGTACATCTGTGGATGAGATCGGGACAATGATTCTTGAAAGCCAGAGACTCCAGAGATGCTTGTTATGCAATGTAATCACAACAAACCCCGATTAAGCAGCTTTGTTTGTTTGTTTGATATAGAATGTGAAATTCAGAAAGATGAAATAGTCTTGCCAAGGTTACGCAGCAGAAATGGGAGATCTTAATTCAAACCTAGGCGGGCCTTAGTTCTCAAGGCGGCATGGCAAGGGGACTTGTGCTCTCAAGCATTGGGGGCATGCAGGCATGGGGTGATTGCCCTCCACATGCTGACTGGAGCTCAAGGTGGTGCCACCGATACTGACAGCAGTCATGGACCCAGACCCTGTGCCCCTCTCGGTAGATATCTGTCACCATGGGCTTGGCTCTGGGCAGAATGTGGGGAAACAGCCTGTGCAGAATGCTCAATTTTAGATTCTAGCTGATCACTTACAGTGCTCCAACTTGAGGTGAGTGATGGAACATCTCTGTCTGAACTTCTTCAGCTAGAAGAAGAGATGACCAGAATACTTTCACAAATGAGGCAGAGGCTGGCCATGTGTGTAAACACATAAAAGAGTGTCTGGTATCCTCCAAGCACCCAGTAAATTCATTATTAGTTCCATTTTCCACCCTCCACAGTCCATGTGGCTTTGGAGTAAGTCTCTGCTAACCTAACTTGCATTGTCTGCTACTGAACAAACGAACAATTCCATGGCTAAGGCATGAGGGTTTCTGGACACCAAGTAAGCCATAATTGTTTAAAATTGCTTTCTTTTGGTGATTACTGATGTTGGACATAGGGATTCGCAGATGGTATTAGTGGGAGACTTTGCCAGCCAGGAAGATGTTTGAAATCACATTTTTAACCCATCCTCAATTTTGTCTTTCCCCCAAATTTCAGAATGAAATAATTACAGAATTCAGAGGGGAAGGGACCTCAGACACAAGCCATTAACTAGTCTGTATCTGCATATGTCTTGTGAGAAAGAGAGAGAGAGAGAAGAGCTAGCTCCCTATAAGCTAATCCAGTTCATCCCATTGATGAGCACTTGTGCATGTTTACAAGTTCTTTATTACAGCAAATGTAAATTTCTCTGTTGTTCCATTAAGTAAGGAGAAGATGGCCCAGGTCGTCTTGATGGCTCTTCTATACCCTCTCCATTCGTCCTCATTTGAGAGTCCTCAGCCAGATGGAATTTGAACAAAGGAACAAATACTCTTGTCAGCTCTGTTAGCAGGAAGAGCACTTGGTCTCCTATTATTGTATCTTCAGATTCAGTGTACTTCAAGACAAAGCCTGATGAGAAAAGACCCAGTGTAGCAAGTCCACCAAGAGCAAAGTTTTGGATAAATATTTCAGATCCTCCCACTATAAATCATTCATTACGGTCACAGAACAAGGTGGGTGAGCTACTTTGTTAATGAAATATTTCCTATAAATATGCTTCCATTATTTTTTTGGTGTTGAATAATATGTGAGCAGAATGGCAGATGATGCAATTCGTGTGCAAATCCTACGATGTGCACGTCTGCCATCACAAAGGGCAACAAGCCTTGACCCTGAGTGGCACTTTCTCGTGCAGACTCATGTGACACTTGACTTTCAGCTGGGCCATTCTCCAGAGTCCCTTGTGTAAGAGGTTTCGTGGAAGCTGGGCAGGCATATACATCTTTGGAACCTGACATTAACTGGTCAGTGGAAAAGTGATGGACATTCAAATATAATTTGGCCTTTAGCTTTTTACTTTTATAAATTAATCCACGTCAGTTTCCAGAAAAGGTCATGAGCCACAATATGTCCTCAAGTGAAACAAATGTGTGTTTTGAGTTGACGGTCCCCCAGCAAGCCTGGGCATCCCTCCCACATCTTGGAAAAGGGACCACCAAGTTCATGGTAGCCTTACATAAAATATGCGCCTCGGGTCAGGCTAATCTAATTTAAATATGTTAGTGTTAGACACTCTTCGCTTGACACCATAAAAACAAATGTACTGGAACCAAGATTAAAATATCAGGATGACATAGGATCATTGTACCTTGAACATGATAAAAATCACATGTGCTCTGGGATCACATGTTTGATTTTACATCTCTCTGTCTCCTGCTCATAACATCCTGGCAATATGCTTCTCTGCTCCATGTTAATTAAGTAAATTTAAATGAGCCAAGGCATCTTGCTCCTCGGTCCTTGACAGAACTCTCGTTCCTTGTTACTGTTCTTTCTTTCTACGCTGCCGTGGCGATTCACGTAGGATCTTGACAAAACTGTTCTTTGGAACTAGCTGTTCGACCCCCCCCGCCAGCCCCCAGTAACGTGCAATGCTGTTATAGTCCGTCAGACTCTTGCTCTGCAGAAAGCTGTGCCAGCCAATGGGCTATCTCACAGCTGCTTAAACTGTGGGTTATGTACCTGAATGCAGCAGGGGGCGCCACCACAAAAATTCTGACAACGGTAACATTTCCTGACATGCGAAAGTCAAGTTAATTGAAATCAAATGAATAATGAATTCAAGCTGTCTGTGGCGGGCCCCTCCTGGGCTGCAGCCGCGTGTCCCCATGACTCTCTCGCTTCTCAGCCCATGACATGCGCACCCCGCCCCGTACATCTGCCACAGCGGACGATGACCAGGAACACTGCCTGAACCCCCCGCCCCCCCGTCCTGATTCAAGACTGTTCTATGTCGTGAGTGCAGTGTGTCCACTGCACATGGTCCTCTGCTCTTGTGAAAGCATCACGGATTCATTGTAGGAAACGGTGACTTGCAATAGTTCCATCCTTCCTTGCCACATGAGCATCAAGTGAGTGTACCTTTAGATTCACGTCATGTTAGAATGTTTGACTTCAAAAATCATTGCGTTCATTATTGACGAGCTTTAGTTTTAAAAACCTTTAAATGAATTATGGGGCTTGGGATTAAGATAGAATTCCCAAAAGTTTCTGAAATGGCTCTAAACATACTTCTGTCACTTTGTACCGTGTGTTTACGTGACGCGGTGTTCCCAGCATTGGCAATGATAAAATAGAAGTGTAGGCCCTGCACGGAATAACATAGGCCTTCCGGGTGAGAGCTCTTTACAGAGCTTGGGAAGGCCACAGTGCTGCCCACTGTGACGCAGAGGTCCACCCAGGGGCTACCAGACAGTGTGCAACAGTAAGCCCGAAGCTCAAGGCAGTAGTGGGTAGTGGATCCTGTTCTTGCTTCCCTTGCTTTTAGTCCCTGTACCACCCTTAGCCACACCTTTCTACGCTGTGACTCGCCATCTGCTTCAGAGCCTTCAGGAGCTCCACTCCGCACCTCCAGTCATCTTGGCCATAGCCTTCAAGGTCCACGTGATGCGACACTGAGCCTCACCCATCCCAACCCCACCCCTCCTCTCGCCTGACGTTCCATGACATCCTTCCATTGCAAGGTCCTCGCCAGGCACATGCCTCTGCCTTTAGCATGCCACCTCGTGCCCAGCTTCACATGCTCATGATTTATTCTCTCAGTGGAGAAACGCCATATTTATTTTGCTAGCTGTAGTCCAACATCCGGGCCTCTGCGCTGTGGTCAGCAAGCTCTTCTGTTGCATGGACGCAGGGAACTCCTAACAACACAATGGCCATTAGCTTGCGAAGCCTCCATTCAAACCAGCACTGTGCAGATCAGCGTTTGATCCTGGACGGTCCCTTTGCTATGCTGACTCTTCTACCTTCTCCAGGGAAGTCCTCTTTGGTGACATCGAAACATCTCCGCAGCCTCCCCTCTCCCGGGTCAGGGACCCAACACGTAGCTCCAGTGAAGCCTACCTTTTCCCTCATAGTGTTCACCACAGTTTCTAATTTCATTGCTATTTTAAGTGACTCTCTCCTGCTAAGAAATGGAGTTCCCGCGACCAGGATCCTACCTGTTTCGTCACTGTGTTTGTCTTCCTTGCCTGGCGGGGACTCTGGTCTGCAAGTAGGTTATAACTAAGCTGAGCGCCAGTTCTTCCCTGTGAAAGTGCCTCAGCTGCCCTCGTACTCAGGATCACGGTGGAGCGTCGCTCTGGCATGTTTTGCCTGTGCTTGTGAATGGTTGCTTTTCCACAGCTCTCTGTATGGAAGGCAGAGCAAAAAGACAGCCTTCCTGGCCTCAGAAATTCCCTCGCAGACGGGAGAGCAGGCAACCCAGGCATTTGAACATGTCTCCTGGAGCTCACCCGATGGACATGCGATCACCAGTGAAGCAGTTAGAAGTGGGGGCAGTAAGACGTGATTAAGCCGGGGCCTTGCGGCCCACTCTGACCACCTCAACCACTCAGGAGGCTAAGGCAAGAAGATTGCAAGTTCAAGATTTGCCTGAGCTGCCGAATGGGTTCAAAGTCAGCCTGGGAAAGTTGGAGAGACACTGTCCTAAAATAAAAAGGAAAAGGCTAAAGAGGTAGCTTAGTGGCTAGGGAGCTTGCCTGCAAAGCCAAAGGACCCAGCTTCAATTCTTCAGGACCCACGTGAGCCAGATGCGCAAGGTGGTGGATGTGTCTGGAGTTTTCTTGCAGAGGCTGAAGGTCCTGGCATGCGCTCTCTCTCTCTCTCTCATCCTCTAGCTTCCTCTCTCTTTCTCTTAAAATAAGTAAATAACAATTAAAAGGAATTTAAAACATCAATAAAAAGTAAAAAGAGGGCTGGCGTTGTAGCTCAGTGGTGGAGTACTTGCCTAGCATGCACGAGAGCCTACAGTCAATCTCCATGCTCTGTGTACACAAAATAAAATGTGAATAAGTCCAAAGGGCTCTGCCTTTATAAATGAGTTGGTGCCATTGCAACAGAAGTGGGTAAATTCTTTTTTTTTTTTTTTTTTGGTTGTTTTGTCAAGGTAGGATGTCACTCTAGCCTAGGCTGACCTAGTATTCACTCTATAGTGTATAGGCTGACCTTGAACTTACTGTAATCCACCTAACTCTGCCTCCCAAGTGCTAGGATTAAAGGCATGTGCCCCACTCCCAGCAAGAGAAGTGGGTAAATTCTTATCGTTCTGGATGAGGAATGAGCTTCCTCTCTCTCTCAATACTCTCTCTCTCTTTCCCTCCTTCCTTCTTCTCTTGTCCCCTTACTCCCTCTCATGGGATGAATTCAACAAGCAGGCCCTCGGCAGAAGCTAGCCCCCTAGACTTGTGCAGCTTAGTTTCCAAGACTGTAAGAACGGAATCTCTGCTCTTTGTACATTACCCTGTCTCCAGTGTCCTCTCACTGGAGCAGAAAAATGGACTGAGGCGCTGTGCACGGTGGCTGGCATGACAGTGACTCTGCCCAGGGCTTCTATTTCAGCTTCTAACTGCCGAGTCTTCCCTTTGACAGTAGCGGGAATTAGCAGAGCAACAGCGATGCATCGAGAAAGAAGGGTCAGTGGGTTCTCTCCGAAAGTCTTTGTCGCTGCGCTGCTTATTTTTAAAAGCAATCCCTGACTTTGTTCCCTGGTCCACTAATGGAGCGTGAGGATGTGTTGCCACAATATGGGCCATCGAGGGGACAAATAAGCTATTTCTGCTAGCTGACACCAAGAGAAACCGTTCTGTATAAGAGGTGCCCGCCCCGGCTCGCACTGCCTGGGCACACGCGCGGCCCAGGCTGGCGGCAGAGTGTGAGCTGTGGGGTCTGAGCAGGCAGCAGCTCCCCCTCCTCCTGTAGCTCTCCATGGGGGGGGTCTCCAAGCCCCCAGTTCCAATCCCAGCTGCGCAGTTAAGGGCCTGATTTTAGTCCGCTCATACTCACAAAGGAATTGTGGAAAATGAAACTCTACTCTCCCAAATAGGCAGGTTAAAAGAATTTGAACATGGAAACCAATTTAATATATAATTCACTTATTCAGTGTCAATAACTTGGGCTGAGCATTGTATCTATGTAGATCCATTGTACCTACAAGGCAAATCCTACTTTGTAGAAATTAGTCCAGATGTCTATGAGGCTAGAGTCCTATTTTTTGTAACCTTATAAGAAGACTTTGAACCAAGTATTAGCTTTGATAGGACAACCCTAACCCTTGCTTGCTCCAGAGGCAGGTGGCATTTGGGCTGGGCAGTCTCCACCATCCCCTCTGCAAACACAGCAAGATTCACCTGCCCCTTGGTGGGTGGCACCTTCCATATCCCAGCTCCTCGGGAGGCTGATGGAAGAGGATTGTAAGTTCAAGGCCAGCCTGAACTACAAAGTGAAGTTAAGACCAGAGTTGGGTAACTTGACTAGATATTGTCTCAAATTACAAATAATAATAATAAAAGAGTAAAAAGAGGGCTGGGAATACAGCTCAGCAGTACAGCACCTGCCTAGAAGCCACCAGTGAGAAGCTGGAGGCGTGGCTCAGAGGTGGCATGCTTGCCTAGCACGTGCAAAGCACTTCGGGCTCAATGCACACTCTCCCAAAAGAATGAACCAGAGATGTGGAAAGCAAAACAAAAATAGAATACTGGTATTTCTCCAGATGTGCCTTGTCAGTAGATATCGCGCAACACACTGGCTTAAGTCAGGTGCCAGATGTCCTGGACTGAAAAACCCATTTCCTCACTTACTTACAACATGACCTTGGGGCAGTCACTTCATTACTCTGTGCCTTCTCTAACATGGGAATAATCTTAGTGCCAATCTCAAAGGGCAAGCGATGTGAGGAGCGGGACACCTTCCAGGGAGTTGGCGGCCAGGGAGGTCCCTGATGACCCCCAAACACCAAGACTACTGGTGGCCCACCAGAACCAGGTGGTAAGACCCGATTGCTGAAGATTCCACATGCGTAGACTTCACGTTACTGAGAAATCCAGCCTGGAGCTGAGCTAGAATCCTCCTCCCTGTCAACTGGTTGTCACAATGCCAAGAAAACTTATGCTGTCGGTTATGGGAGAAAAATCATCAATGATCTTAACCAGAAGTGGACTCCGCAAGCTTTATGGCTGGACAGTCAAGCCAAATGCATCAAGTGATGCCACAGTGGTACCTCTATTATGGGGGAAACCAAACTGCTCTCTGATTGGACTTGAGGCCTCCTCCGTGGAAGGGAATTCTGAAACTTAATTAAAAGCCTCTAGCTGGGGAAGTCCTAAGCTCGAGGCTGGGAAGAGCTACTATTTTCCTGGCTAAATGGATATATTATGCCTGCCAAACTGCCTTCTAAATACTTATATTTATGTCCATATATTAGTGCTACTCTTGCTTTTGACTACGGAAGCTTCTCTTTCAGATGGTGGTGACCACTAGGAAGACTCAAAATTCATCGAAGCTCTGAGATGAAATAAGAGTGGTGTGTTCAGCACGGAAGCATCTCTATCACATTTTCCAAGGTTCAGGGACTGCTGTAGAACAGGCGGTGGAAATAATATGAGGGCCAAAGGAAGGGGAGGAGTGCTGTGTGACACTCTTTTCCACACAGAATGGCCGTGGCACTCATGACCTCACAGTGGCTGACAGTACCTATGTACGGCCTGCGTCATAGGAGGGGGAAAATGATGACATCAAATTACAGGAGACCATTTGGAAAAAAGAATGGATTCAATGTAGGGGGCTTGGGAGGGGGGAAAAGGGAGGGTGATGGGAGAGGATTATGATCATGTTCTATTATTCATGTGTTTGGCCGTTGTCAATAAAAGGGGGAAAAAAAGTGGGGCTAGAGAGATTGCTCAGTGGTTAAGGTGCTTCCCAATAACGCCTTACAACCCAAGTTCGATTTCCCAGTATCCACGTAAAGCCAGAGGTAGGAAGTGGCACATGTGACTGGAGTTTTGTTGGCAGCTGCTAGAGGTCCTGGTACACCCATTCTCTTTGACTGTCTCTCTTCTATCTCTCTCTGCTTGCAAATAAATACATAAAGATGTTTTAGAAAGAGACAGTGGTGTGGACTAAGTGGTGCAATGCATGTGAAGTTTGGAAAGAAGTGTCCGGTGCGTAACAAACACCATGAACGTGCCCTTATTGCTGTTACTATTCTTAACAACAGAGGAAATGTCACTAGAGCTGGAGTCCAGGAAGACCCACGGATCATGTTCTTTTGCTTCTCTGCACACGTGTGTGTGGGGGGGGTATGTATGGTGCATGCATGTGCCTGTACCCTTAGGGCCCCCCGTATGCTCGCCTGGAGCAGAGATCTCTTGCCTACAGTAGCAGAGTGGAATGTCGGCTGCTCAGCTCCTCTGCTTGGTCTTGTCTTGAACCCGAGCCAGGGTCTCTCTCTCCCTCCCCCTTTAATTCCAGAGTTCAGGGCTGTGGTGGGTCTCTGACCTGTGCTTCCTTGCAGGACTGGAGTTACAGGCATGTGAGGTTGAGCTCAAAAGTAATGTGGAATCTGGAGATTTGAACTTGGAGCAGTCTCAGGCCCTCTCAGGCTGTCATGCTTGGGCAGGAAGGGTGTTTAAACTACTAAGCCATCTCTCCAGCCCTAATCTTATTAATTGAATTCAGAGAATAGTATTTAAAAGAATCTCCAATGAGCCTTTTGCAAGGAATAAGCTGGAACCCAGAAGGTTTTTTTTTTTTTTTTTCCCACTCGTACAGCAAGATATTGGCTGATCCTAAAACAAAACCAGATATCCTCATTTCTGCTTTCTAATCCCCTGCTTATATGTCTCACCACCAATCAAATGTGCATGGATTCTAAAACTATACCCTCCTGATAGAAATCTGGGCACAAATCTCACAGCAGGCTCTCCCCACAGGAGGGCAACCTGCTCCAGAGGCGGGCTCAGAGGCAAGCTGGGCTGCCTGGCGAATCTTCCTCGGCCTATCAATCCGCAGTTGTCAAGTCTCCTTCTCGGGCTCCCTGGAAAATGGGCACTTTGTGTTTACGCAGCTTCGAGGCAATTATTTCACAAAAAGAAAATCTCTTGATCATATTCCTTAATGTTTTCTAAGTGAACATTTGGTACTTAGTGGCTAAGCAAATTTACTCTTCTATAATGAACGGAGCAGATGATTGAAAAACATTTAATATAGTGAGGTATGGGTGCCTGCTGTCCAAAGGATTACTTAACTCACAGTTTAAACCCTCATATTCTTTTTGAAAGGTAAACAGATTTCCTTTATACTAGAAAGCTCTGGATTAACTGCTTTGTTCCCATTAAAATCTAATAAAATGTGTGAATTGTATGCGTTTGCTTATGTGCTTGATTTTATGCATATATATATGTATACACACACACACACACACACATATATATATATATATATATATATATATTCCCTTTATTCTCTTCTGTTGCAGACACCTGCAGTTTTGCCAGGATATCCCTCCACCCCCGTGGGACAGAGACTGGTCTCCATTGGTGTGTGCTTGCTGGCCACTGCTGAATGGAGAAGAAATTGATAAATGCCATTGATCTGACAAAGCTCTGGGCCACTGCTGTTATATTTGGGGTTTTGAAGTTGAGTTCATGTAATTGCATCTCAACACCATATTGATAGTAAGTAACAGAAGAGAGAGCTTGACTCTCTTCACAAGCTGGCAAAAAAAAAATATATATATAATAAAAATAAAGAAAATTTATGATGAGAGTATGGGCTGGGAAGACACTAAGCAGCCAGGGCTGAAGAAGATGGGGAGGCTGTAGAGAGAAACGGGAGAGCGTCTGTGCACCTCTGGCACAAAATGGGCTGTCTGTAGGATGCCTTTGCAGTGACTTCAACTTCGGTGTCTTTGCGTTTCAAGTTCCAAATGCCAGGGAGTGGCCCAGTTTGAGGCAGAAGACATCCACTGCATTGGTCTACAAAACCGGGGACGCCGTTGCCACACCAGAGGCATGGTGCCCGGGCCAATGCCTCAAGGAAGGATAGCTTTTAGGTAGGCAGTACCCCCCACCCATAAATTAAAACTAGCTACACCGTGAGCCCCAGGGGCAAGCCCCAGGAATCTGCCTGCGTCCCTCTCCCCAGCACTGGGATTAATAGCATGTGCCACCATCCCGGGGTTTGTTTTTTCTTTCCTTGAAATGGGTTCTGGGGATCTAACTGAGGTCTTCACAATTGTAAGGCAAGTACTTAACCCACTGAGCAATCTCCCCTACCCATCGTATCCGGTTCAAGACACTTTCCTCCGGCAACAGACACTGTTTTCCACCCACAGCCCCTCCGGACTCCACTTCAGCACATGAATGACACTGCTCCCCACTAGCAAGTTAAACACTTTAATTCCTTTACTCCTCAGACACAAGGTAGCTAGATGATTTCCACATCACGTCTCATACCCTTCCCATCCCAAACTCTTGTGATTAATTTTCCTTTTTTCCCCTACTCTTCCCACCCCATACTCTTGTGATAAATTTTCCTTTCTGTGAAGAGAGTCGGGGTCTATTTTCTGTTCTCCAGTGGAGTAAGCCCTGGCTGTCCGCTGCAGTAACCTGCTCATTACTCAAGCCTACATCAACGTCTGTGTACTCTCTCGCTTCCCGGCCCCTCTGTCACTCCTTGAAGGGGATCACTCCCAGTTACAGTTTGGATAGGAAATGTCTTCCCAGAAGGCTCAGGTGTTGAAGGTTCATTCCGGAGCTGGGGGGAGATTGGACCATGAGGACTTTCAGTTCTTCAGGAGACTGATCCTATCGTGGAGTGATGTTTCAATGCAGGATATTTCAATGTAGGGAGTGAGTGAAAATAAGGAGGCGGGAGCTGGCTAGAGGAAGTAGCTTGCAGTGGGGCTTGCCGCTGGAGGTTGGGTCTTGTCTCTAGCTCCTTTCCTCTCTCTCTCCCTCCTGTCCGCCATGTGATGAGCCGCTTTGCCTCACCACATTCTCCATGCCACGGCGGCATAGGAATTTCGGGTCTTGCATGCACGGATAATTTGGGGTGTTCCCAGAGTCTTATCCTATAAAATCCACAGGCTAGAGGATGAAGTTCAGAAAGGATTTATTATAGTTTAAAGTTTTGGGAGGATGAAGAGAAGGAATCACAAGCCTAGAATCTAAGAGAATGCAGTAAGGTGAAGCTCTTACCCAGGGAGGCAAGAGGGGGGTTGAGAAGCCCCCCTTGAGACTCTGATCTGGTTTTTTAATGGGGAGTGACTAAGTGAGGAAGACCACATCAGGCAGTTTACTATGGACAAAGACCAGACTTTCCAGCTTTTCCAGTCATCTTAGTAAAGGATGAGGGTTTCTGTCCTCTAGAAAGGGTGCAAGTTTAATGTGGAGACCTTTCCTGGAGGGTGTAACATCCAGGTTTCTGCAAGTTTAGTGATATGTCCTATCTTAGTCAAGGGATAATAATACTATTCACTTTTGGGGTTCGGTTACCCTGACTGCCTAGCCAATTTGTGTCTCCTATCAACAATGCTGCGCTTCACCACACACATGAGCCCAAAAGTTATGGAGCAACTTGACCATGGACTGAAACCTCTAAAACCACGAATCAAAATAAACCCTGAGGGCTGGAGAGATGGCTAAGCAGTCAAGTCACTTGCCTGTGAAGCCTAAGACCCCAAGTTCGATTCCCCAGTACCCACGTAAGCCAGATACACACGTTGGTGCATGCATCTGGTGTTTGTTTGTAGTGTGTACAAGTCCTGGCATGTCCATTCTCTCTCTCTCTGTCTCCAGTAAATAAATAGATAAAACATATTAAAAATAAATAAACTGGGCTGGAGAGATGGCTTAGCAGTTAAGGCCTTTGCCTGCAAAGCCAAAGGATTCTGGTTTGATTCTCCAGGACCCACATTAGCTAGATGCATAAGGGGGCACATGCATCTGGAGTTCATTTGCAGTAACTGGAGGCCCTGGTATGCGCCCTCTCTCTCTCTCTCTCTCTCTCTCTCTCTCTCTCAGAAAGAAAGAAAGAGAGAGAGAGAATGTATTTTAAAAAATAAGTAAATCTTTGAAATTCTTCAGGTATTGTTTCAAGGAAGCTCGCTAATACACATCCCAAGAAAACCAATTGCTGCTAAATTCTCATTTCCGGACCTGCTCCTGGGAAATTTCAGCCTAAGATACAGTCCCTTTCAAGGAAAATGCCAATCGACATGACTGATGGCTGGTATCCCTCAGTGAACTTGAAACTGCCTCACTGGATGCGGATCTGCCCGTCCTCTGCTTTCCAGCCCATTGCGGCAGGAGAAGCACAAGCTGACTGAATACGGGGTTCCTGTCTTCCTTTTGTTTCTCCCTGTAGAATAAAACAGAAGAGTGAACACTTTGAAGATGCTCAGAGAAAATGTGTTTTTTAATTAAAGAACCAAAGATTAAAAGGCACAACAATTTCTAATTTTCTAAAGGCCAGAGGACTCTCGGCTCTTCATGGCCAGAGATAACCTAAATAGCGTTCAGAGGGCCGTCGCACGCTCCGTCTCTCCTGCCCCCACTCGCAGCGCTCCCTTCCTCTACAAGCCACGGGCTTCTTTTCTGCAAACATCTGGAACTCTCGCCTTCTCTATCACAGAAGCATGCTGCTCACTGGACAGACACAAGGACCAGCGAATAAGAGCCCCTCAGAACAGCCTCCCACTAGTAACAGAATAGAATAGGGTGACCAAAATCTCTAGCTTCCTTGCACCTCGGTTAGGCTTCTAAAGTCCATTTTGCAAAGGACACAGAAGGAATCAACTGGATTGACCCTGTTTCCCATAAACCAAATTACTCCTTTGCACCACACACCCTTTACATTCTCACCATCCTATGCACAGCCACCGCATGCTGAGGCAGGTTAGGGGTAACAGGGCTCCCTGAAAGTAAAAGTGAGGAATGTCCTTGAGTCTGCCCTTGCACTCAGATTTCTCCTTATCACTTACTGCCTAGAGGAATTCTCTACATCTGTTTTTCCTTAACCTTTCTCCCTAGAAAAGAGTTCTCCTGTCCAAGAATCAAGATGCCTAGAAGGATTAAACCTGAATCTGGCCTCGTGGCTGGTTAGCTCAGGCCCCATTCAGATATAGAAACCAAGTCCCAGGTCTGGTTAGCATCTGCCTTTTCATGAGCAAGAGCTCTCTGTGCTCTCTCTCACTTTTTCTTTTTGTAAGAACTTTAAGTTCTATCTATAATATAACAAGCTCTCTCTAAAGTTTACCCTCTGGTCTGTGGATTTCAACCCTTTGAACTCATGAAACAAGAAGCCAGAGACACCCCAAAATTCTAATACGGGATGATCTCCCATATCATTGGTGTATCATACTGGCCCACTGGTGAGGAATTCCAGTTCCTGTATCAAAGTGTTTCCATAGTATATCCCATGATTCCCCAGTGGAGTGAGCCCTGGCTGTCCGCAGTAGAAACCTCCTCATTAGCTCAATCTCTCTTGCTTTTTCTCACTTCCTCACTCCTCTCTCAGTGCTTTTTGGCATGACTTCCTGCCGTGGTTTGGATCTGCATCACAAGATCTGCTTCTGGCTTCATTAAAACCATGGAGAACTGGCTTCTGCCTGTGAGGAAAGTTCATTCAGAGTCTAGGAAATAACTAAGGGAAATTCAATGTCACCACATATTCACCTGTGTTTAAATTGATTTCCTATGTGGACCGTCTTCTATAAGAAGCTTTTCTCTTTTTTTCCCCTTTCCTCTTTCAGTGTGTGTGTGTGTGTGTGTGTGTGTGTATGTGTATGCGTGTGTGCACGCATGTGTCCATCCGTCCATGCAGAACATTATTTTACAAGATGGAAAATATTTTCCCTGCTGTTGTAAATTATTATCGAACAATGGAACCCTTTCTCTAGCCATCATTCCCGTGCCACCTGGCCAGGCTCAGATAAATGGCCTATTGTGGAAGCTCACAGAACTGGATGAATCACGATGTTATCCAGGGAGCATGGCAGCCTGGTTCATGGGTGATGGAAAGTCTGCAAGTGTGGTCCTGTGATGAGCTTCTGGAAGGGACAGCTTTGCCATGATTAAAACTCATCCTGTGGCGGTTTGGATAACTTGGTAGGCACAGGTCCAGATGCACAGGTCTGGGTTTAGACGATAACATTTTTCTCATTGCCTTATTCCAAATTTCTAACTTTCATGAGGAACAAGCCATCCAAAATCCAGTTAGTGGGAAATAAGTGACATAAGTTTCCTAATTTGACTTTTAACTTGTGAGTATCAAGACTGATCCCTTGGCATCCCAGCACTCCCGAGCTAAGGTAGGAGAATCATGAGTAAGATTTAACCTGGACTATCTAGGTAGGCCAGACTGACCTGATAGTGAGATCCTATCTCACAAAACAAGGGCTGTGGATATAATTCAGTGCTAAAATACTTGAATGTGTAAGTTTCTGGGGTCAATAACTGGCACCACATAAAGAAATGTTAATTTACTGAAATCAAACATCAGCCACTGCATTTTTTTTTTCGTAGATGGGACTGACTGAACTTATGAATGTTGGTCCTATTTGGAGGCGATCCTGAATATATTTTGGATATTTTCTAGCACAAAGCTTTGAATCACTTCCTTCCTTAAAGAGTTTGCAGTGATACTTATATCTTAGGGAGAAATTTAAGATTTGACACAAAGCTTATAGGATTCCCCCAGACAAGCATGGTCCCATGCTCAACATTCTGCATGCAGACATGGTGGCTAGGCCCACATCATTTTAGATCCAAGTCCTCCTGGGGTAGATACTATCAGCCACTGATCTCCAACCTGTGGTTGTAACAGGGTAATCACTGTTGTATTATTAGTTGTGTTATTAGTCAGAGTCCTGTGACAGAACATGTGGTTAGGGCTGGGGGCTTAGCCCAGTGGTAGACTGCTTGCCTAGAATGACAAGACCATTGTTTCCAAACCCAGTACCACAAAACAAAATAAAACAAAACAACAAGACATAAGCAACAAAGGGAGACACCATACATTTTGGCTTATGGTCTCAGAGGTTTCATTCCAATCATGGCGGGGAAGGTATGGAGGAGCAAAACAGCTCACCTTTGGGTAGCCAGGAAGCAGAGAGGGAGAATGCATGAACTGGGTAAGGGTCTTCTACTTCTTTATTCTGTCTGTGCCCTCTATCATATGGGATGGTGCCACCCACATTCAGGGCAGGTCTTTCCTCATTGAGTAAAACTCTTTGGAAACATCCTCATAGACATCTGGAGGCCCCTTTGCTAATCTCCCAGGCATTTTCAATCCAATCATGCTGACGATCAGGACTAAGCACCCCCGTAGTCGTGAGTGTGGAAATCCAGCTTGAATCATCTCTCTGATGAGTGGTCTGCGCTGTGGTGGAGATTGTATTTGCTTAGAAAGAACACTGTGCCACGTGCTGGGGAATAGTCAAATCACGGGGAACATTCCATGTCCAGAGAGGGGGGGAGGTGGAAGAAAATATCGCCAACTCACACCAGGTTAGGGTTCACACAATGTGTTTTCTAAACTGTGCTTTTGTGACAGCAGCTCTGGATGTACCAACAGACAGCGGCGACATAGAAAGTACAATCTTGGGAATACCTTTATGGCTTCCATCATAGGACAAACACCCAACCATAAACTGCTTCCAGGAGGAAAGGGTTGATTCCAGGGAAAGCTTCATCACGGTAGAAGAAACTGGCTCACTTCATCATACATCCACAACAGAGAGACAACAGCCAGCACCAACAAGCACAAGCTGATTCCGAACACCTTAGGGCTGCATTCGAGATCTTCCCCCAGTGACACGCCTCCTCCAGTAGGGCTCTGCCGACTACAGACTGAGCAGGAAGCTTAATCCTAATACATGAGGCCATGGGGCCGTTTACATTCAAACCATCACACTCATGTACTCTACAAAAATGGGGAACCTGGTACCTGCTGCCTCTGGTCTGTGTGCCCTCTGCTCACTTGCCTCAAACACTGTGCCCCATCTTGATGTTCCCAAGGAGATGCGGCTCAAGCCCATGGCTGCCTTGTTTAGATTGCATGACTGAGGAACCTCAGAGCAAGAAATGAGTGTCCACAGAAGTGCTTCAGAAACTGCCAAGAAGAAAAGCCACGTCTTGCCACACATGCTTGAACCCCAGTGATGAGAGGGGATGGAGGCAAGAGAATTGCTGGGGCTCCCGGATCAGCCAGTGTTATCGAAAACAGCAACTTCAGCTGCAGTGAGAGATTCTGTCTCAAGAAAATAAAGTAGAAGAGTGATGGAGGAGGGTGCTCAACCTTCTCCTCTGACCTCTGCACACACGTGCTTGGAATGTTCAGACACACACATGCATATAGTACACATATAGTACATCACATCAAGAAGAAATTTTCAAGAAGGAAAATAGCAGTTAGGGTTTGGTAACTATTCTTGTTTTTTTTTTCCTAATTGGATACAATAATGCTGATTTCAAACTACCTCCCTTGATAGCACATCTGTGGGACCTTCAATAGGCTAATCTGAAGATGGACTGAAAACAGAAGTGTGTCCTTTCCCTCCTGCTCCTCCTCCACCTTCTCACCAAACATCTCAGGAACCAGCTCCTGATCCCCAAGTGCAGTCACAGGGAATCCCAGTCTCACAGGTGACATTAGGCATGATGCCCTTCTTTATCGTAATTTCTTTCTCTTAGTGGACTCAGGAAGTGACTCCAGTAACCCCTGCCCCCCTGAAGTCTTACCCTTTCCACATTCTGTAAATTAGTTTTACTCAAGTGCCAACATAATTTTAGCATTAAATAAAGTGCCAAATTACTAGTCTAGCTATTGAAAAATTAGTTATTTGCTTCCTATTTTGTGAACCTTTACAGAAGCAGAGAATATATGGAAAAGTATACAAATTGGAAGTTTGTAGCTAGATTAATTTGCATGGGCTTAACACATCTGTCTACCCAGCTTCTAGGCTAACAAACAGATCATAAGAAACTCCCAGGAATCCTTCCCTGGAGCCTCTCCTACTCTCTACCCTCAGGCGATAAGCTTCCTTGACTCCTCTCACTCTTAATGATTTTTGCCACTCTCGGTCTTCAGGGGATTTTAATCATTAGGGATCACACACACAAATTCCTCCTCTCATGGATATTTGTGTCATTTCTAGAATTTGCCTGTCACAAGTTGTACTGTTTATTCACATTTGATCCAAAGCTTTCGGTACTCACAAGCATGAATTGCTGTCAGTTAAATATCTAAGGCAATGATGGCTGGGTCACAGTGTACTGGGCTTGACTAGATGTTAACAAAGTGTTGTCTAAAGCGATTGTACCCATGCGTATCTCACCAGGTGTGCACGAGAGCTCAGTTTGTTCTACAGACTCACTAACACAGGGTAAATTTAGCCTTTTTTTTTTCTTTTTTAAATATTGCATCAGCAGCAGGTAAGAACATTGTCCACAAGCATAAGGGCCTGAGGGAACCTGAGGCTGCCTGAGTGAGATTTCCTAGGACCTGTGTAAACAGCTGGACATGGCCGTACATGTCCCTAACTCCCGTTCTATGGGGAGCAGAGGTCAGGGAATCACTTGACTTACCAAAATGGCAGCAGTTTTGTACTGAGAGACACCATTTAGAGGAAGCATGCAGAGGAGTGATGGAGAAGGGTCTCCCAGTGTCATTTCTAGGCTTATGCACTTGCAAGGACATCTGCACATACAAGTACGTATACCACACTGCACACATGCACACACACACACATACACATAGCCATACCTCATACCACACACACACACACACACACACACACACACACACACACACAAGAATTTATTATTTTAGAAAAAAAATCACCCCACCCTCTTCCTTCTTTTACCTTTCTTATTTTTAGATTAAATTTGGTGTTAGGGAGGTTTTCAGAGAACACTATTTTGGGATGCATTCCCTTGTACACAAATATACTTGGAGAAAGCTAATGGTTGGTGTTCACTTATTTGATAGAGTAACAAATCATGTCAGTGCTCTCCCTCCTGCAAAAACAAAATGGGGGTCCCATCAAGATACCTGCCTGTGAATGTCATCCATGGCTGATTTGTCAGCCTCTTGCCCACGCTTCCCTTTCAGACACCTGAGACTCGTGATCTATAGAAGCTAGGGAGCTCTCTTCCACCCTTCTTCTGCACTAGCCACCATATAACTTTTGCTATAATTATAATATCCAAGATGGGCTGGTTTATTTTAAATTCTAAAAATAAAGTCTCAGTTATGGATGTGAAAGATCATATATGCGTTTTTCTAAACTGTATGAAAATAAACACAGCGCTATTCACACACATGCTCCTTGAGTCTGGTCCATCTATATCTTCTGCCTGCTTTGGCTGTTGTGGCTCCAGTCACAGCTGGTTATGAGCCAACTCTGTTCACAGAGTCAGGGTAGTCTTCTCTGACACTCAAGCACACTCCAAATCTTAGTACTCCACGACCAGCCTCTGGGACTCGTGATGGAATCTATAGGCTCCAAACAGCTTAGGCATCCCTGCCCTCCAGCTCTGCTGACTATAAACCACAGAGTGCCCCCTATAAACTACATTGCCCCCCACCTCACATATATCAGCTCTTCTCTGAGCTTGCAGCTTTCCTTGGCAGGTACCTCATGGTCCTGGCTTCTCCAACATTCTGGGGTCTCCATTGCAGCTGGCTTTTATCTCCACAGTTTTAAATGATGGCCTCTCAGGAGCACCATGTAGGGAATCCAATCTTGCCTTATGTTGCCCAGCCTCAGTCCCTCTGTGAAACCATAGGGCAACACACCATGACCCTCTCAATCTTTTCTCTTTCCTGCCTACAAAGCCAGTATCATGTGGATGACATTTCCAAGTTCTGCTGAAAGCCTGGGATGAAATCTGTCCTCCTCTTTCCACAACTATGGCAATTTCACTGCGTCTCCCAGGCTGACCTTGGCAAAGCATTCCCCTAGGTTGTTGTAGTGCTCAAGCTGGGAACCCTTTCAGTTTAGGCTCTCTTCTTTCATACGAATTTGAATTTTTCTTAAGACGGTACTTCCGATGGGTGGGGACTTGTCCTCGGCATTCCTTTCCTATTGTCCCAATGCCTTACAGGAAGTTTCTCTTCAATAGTTCTGATTCCTATAACAATGATAGCTGTTTTTTTTTTCTTTATATCACCAGCCTGAATGCTATCCTGTCTTAGAGTTTCCTCTGCCAAACCAACTAGTCTATGACTTTTGCATTCAGATTCATTCAAGTTCTCAGAACTTTGGCATGATACAGCCAGTTTCTGTGCCAGTATGTGACATGAACAGCCAGCTCCTCATAGAGTCCTTGCACACGCCTCTGGAACAGAGCTCTAATTTCTATACATCTCTTGGCATTCCAGCATCCCAAATTCCCACCAAAATGGCCCATTGAATTTCTGCTTACACCATGAGAGGGCTTTTCTCACCAAAGTTTCCATATTCCTTCCACAAATTAGTATGTATATATATGTGTGTGTGTGTGTGTGTGTGTGTGTGTGTGTTTGTTTGTTTTTATTTATTTATTTGACAGAGGAAGAGGGAGAGAGATAGAGAGAGAATGAAAGAATGAATGGGTGTGCCCTACAAGCTAGTTTTAAAAGCCTGAAATGGTCTGGATTCTCATAGCAATGGCCTCCACTCCTGGAACTAATTTTTTTTTCTTTTTTACTTTTTATTTTATTTTATTTTATTTTATTTTATTTTATTTTATTTTATTTTATTTTATTTTTATTAACATTTTCCATAATTATAAAATATATCCCATGGTAATTCCTTCCCTCCCCACCCCCACACTTTCCCATTTGAAATTCCATTCTCCATCATATTACCTCCCCATTACAATCATTGTAATTACATATATACAATATCAACCTATTAAGTACCTGGAACTAATTTTTTATATCGGTTACCTTTCTTGTTGCTGTGATACAAAGTATCCAACAAAAGCAGCTTAAAAAGAAGAGTCTATTTTGGCTTCCAGTTCAAACGGAAACAGGGCAGGCCACGTGGCAGAGGCATGAAACACCAGAATACTTCGCATCCACAGTTAGGAAACAGAGTGACGAATGCTGTTGCTGACCTAGTCTTCTCGTTTGCACGCAGTCCAGAACCCCCGGCCATGAAACGGCGTCGCACATATCTGTCTTCCCACCTCACAAACCAGTACCATGAGCTGGGGGTGAAAGCAATCAAAATGACCCTGAGGGGGGACATTTCATATTGAAGTCTTATCGGACCCGGTGTTGCCTTGGATTGTTTCCTTTCACACAGGCCCCTTTCCCGGCCTTCTTCTGTCAAATCCAAGCTAAAATGAACATCCCGACAGAATCTTTCCATTGAGGGCTAAAGCTGCCTGACTTCTCTTCCAGTTTATGTCAGAGTCAACTAGGGCCTAAGGCTCCAAGTTTAAATCCTGAACAAGGTTTTTGAAGATTTTTGTGAGCCTTTCTCTGCATTTTCTGCCTTGGAGGCAAGGCTTATGATTTTAAACCTTTGGCTCAAAACACTTTTAGACAGTTGTTAAACTGCCGCCTCCACCCAAAGTAGTTCATAACCTACCTTGGAAAATTATACTCATGTAAATTTGTAATAAAGTAAGTATAAAGACAGGACTGCTCTGGTTATATGTGTCATGATCTGTCTTTGAGCTACCACATTTATTCCTGCAACAACCTCATGAAGACTATCTGACTATACCCTGTCCCTTTAGTGGAGAGGAAAGGAGCAAGGAGACTGGAGTTGAAGCTCTGAGAAATGCACCTTAAGACTCATAGAGTCTGATACTAGAGACATTGCAGCTGACAAAACTGCTCCCAGTTGGCAATGCCCATACATTGGCAGACCTTCCCAAAGTTAGCAGTTTCCCCTAGATGTGCCTCTCTCACTGATACCCTGGCTTTCAACTAGTGTTGGAGCAAGTGGCAGAAACATGGATTAGTGAGTAGTCAGGAAGTCACCACTCGCCAGTCCACACATTTGCTCAAAAGCCCTTCTAGGACGCCCATATTCCACAGCAATTATAAAAGATTTGGTAAGGTACAGGCACCTTGGAGCAAGTGAGGCCTACTCAGAACAGGTGGAGTCTTTCCAGTTAGAGCTCAGATGACCATCTGAGTGGAATGAAAAGTAAACTCAAAGCAGTTACCGTGGCATGCAGCAGGACGCAGCTCAGTCATAAACGTAGTCATGCTGTCATCCAACTTTTTCCCTGCTCTTTTTTTGTTTTTCTTTTTCTGAGGTAGGGTCTCACTCTAGCCCAGGCTGACCTGGAATTCGCTATGTAGTCTCAGGGTGGCCTCAAACACACGGCGATTCACCTACCTCTGCCTCCTGAGTGCTGGGATTAAAGGCGTGCACCACCACCCCCAGCTTAGCTTTCCCTCTTTTAAAATGTTTATTATTAATAAATGTTTCATACGGAAACATCATGTGTTGATACGCTCATTTTCTTCATCCTTGTCCCCATTCCAGTGTGGCTGCTCCTCAGTGAGGTTGCCCATATTCCCCATGGGGCTATACTTTATACACTGTGAGAGCAGTAGTTATTTATTTTTTGGGGTGGGGGGTGAATTGGTTTTTTTGACGGGGGCTGCTGCTGTATTAGCAGTGACAGAAAATTTCCAAGAGGTTACCAAGCTCAGATTGTGCCCTTACCCCGTCAGTGGAGAAGACAAAATGGACGAAGCGTGACTCAGCGCCCGAAGGTTAGGCTGGACTCCTGCATCACCCTTGCCTGGCCCCTCCCCTCTCTCTTGGGACGCTTTGTGTCACAGTGTCATGATTACTACCTGCCTGTCATCGTCACCGCTGCTGCTATTAATAACACATGAATAATTCAAACAGCAAACTTGAAGGCACCAGATCCTTTTCTGTCCTGGGGATGCTAATGAAAATAGCTCAGCCTCTGGCAACCCATGGAACTGCTTGGGGAGAAGCTGCTTGGGGAGAAGCTGCTCGAGAAGAGCTATGGGCCTGCTTGCAGGAAGCATCCGGGTCTCCAAAGTGACTGTGTGCTGCATCTCCAAGTGCACGGGGAGACTCCGTCTCACAGTGAAAACCCCCTCATGTGGCAAAAGCCTGCAGGCGGAAGCCACACTGGCAGGTGATGCTAATGTCTCCTTCAAGGCTATCTGCTGGTCTTTGGTCTTTTTTTTTTTTTTTTGATGAAATCTCTACAGAGATGGATGGACTTACAAAGAATTTCTATGAATGTAAACAAAGTGATTAGAACCAATTTGCCCACCAGAGGAAGTTCTAGGAGGCAACACTGGGGTTCTAGGCAGTTTGCTGTGCCCTCTTCCAGTCATCTCTGGGGTGGAAGCAACTAGTAGAAGCCTCTAAAACGAGGGGCCATGCTCATTCTACAACTTGAGCTATTACTGAACTAGAAGGCCCCATGAAGAGCAACAATGGCCAGCTGGTGGCTGGGTGATCTGTCACTTATATTTTCCCTGGTCTGTACAAATTTTAAGACTGAAAGTCCCACACTTAAAAAAAAAAAAACCCTCTCAGATTAGGTAAGCCAAGATGGCGAGCTCAGTAAGCGAGGGTTCATGGATGAGGGGTCTAGATTTAGTCCATGGAAGCCCATGGGTGAGGTGTCTAGATTTAGTCCATGGAAGTCCATGGATGGGGTGTCGAGATTTAGTCCATGGAAGCCCATGGATGAGGTCTCTAGCTTTAGTTCATGGAAGTCTGTGAATGAGGTGTCTAGATTCAGCCCATGGAAGTCCATGGATGAGGTCTCTAGCTTTAGTTCATGGAAGTCTGTGGATGAGGGGTCTAGATTTAGCCCATGGAAGCCCATGGATGAGGGGTCTAGCTTTAGTCCATGGAAGCCCATGGATGAGGTGTCTAGCTTTAGCTCATGGAAGTCTGTGGATGAGGGGTCTAGATTCTGGATGATCATGTGTGTGCACAAGGTGAACCACCATATAGTACTGAGATGACTGTATCGTGTATGAACTTAGGAACTTAAAAATACGAACCTTTCACCAAGAGAATCTCTTATAAGAAGTTACCAGAAACTATACTACGTTTTTAGCCTTTTCCCTAAAATAGAAAGAAAAAAATAACAAATAAAGAAGATCATTGGAGATATATGTCTGTATGTATATTTATATTTGCACAAGATGAGGGCTGGAGAAACAGCTTGGCAGTTAAGGCTCGTGCCTGTGAAGCCTAAGGACTCATATTTGATACTTCAAGGCCATGCATGCACGCAAGGTGGTGCCTGTGTCTGGAGTTGTATTACAGGGGCTGGAGGCTCTATTGAACCAGTTCTCTTTCTCTCTCTCTCTCTCTCTGTCTCTCTCTTGACCTTGACCTTGCTCTTGCTCTCTGACATAAAAAATACAAGTCTGTTGGGCTTGCCTCAAAAAAAAAAGGTTAGAACCATAATCCATTCATGAGCAGAATTTTCCACCTAATAATTGCCTTGTTCTCTGTGAATGAGTCTTTTCCTCTCACCACTGAGGAAACATCCTGCACAGTATGCTTTACTTGAGCCTTTGTCACCCTGACCAATACCCAGGAGAAACAATTCAAAAGCAGAAAGATGTGCTTTGGCTCAAAGTCACAAAGGTTATTATTCAGTCCAAGGTAAGAAAACATCATGGCTAAAAAGTGTGGTTGAGCAGGGCTGCTGCCTTCATGGCATAGCAGAATGAGAGAGAGAGAGAGAGAGAGAGAGAGAGAGAGAGAGAGAGGGACCAGAAACTCCAACCCCCAAGGATCTGCCCTAGTGACTCCAGTTAGGTCAAACCTACTAAAATTTCCAGCACTATGCAGCGTGGGTCTCTAGGTGGGTTGTACTCGGTTCCTGCCTTGTCATGGGCAGGTGGGCTGTCTGCGGTCTCTCCTCTTCCCTTCTCTTAAGTGCTATCAGCTCTAGCTATCCCCTAATAATGTCTCTGTCAACTTTAAAAAGATTCTCAATTTTAGAAAAGTTCAATTGTCTATATTTACGGAAATTGCCAATAGAAAACGTTTTAAATGGCTGGAAAGATGGCTTAGTGTTTACAGTGCTTGCCTGTGAAGCCTTAAGGACCTATGTTCAAGTTCACAGAACCCACGTAAGCCAGAGGCACAAGGTGACGCAGGCTGCACCAGGTTTCCCATGGGCCCACGGTGGTGCATGCACCTGCAATCTGATTGCAGTGGCTGGGGCCATGGCATGCCATTTCGCTCTCTCGCTCCCTTATTCTCTGTCTCTCTGCCTCTCTCTTTCTCTCCCTCTCAAATAAATAAATAAAAGCAAAATATAAAAAAATATCCCTGAGTATATAAGTGGTTGCTGTTGGTGTGGCTTGAGGCATGGCATCAGTACACAGCCCAGGCTGGCCCAGAACTCACAGAGATCCTGTGTCTCAGCCTTCCCCATGCAGGCAATCATGGGTGAACACCACCATGCCCTGCTCTTAAGCACATGCTTTTAGGTACAAAGATTATCTCTTACATAGTTGATGTCATTATCTAAGAACCTGACACATGTCTGGGATAGAAAATCAAAGTGAAATTTTAAAAAAATTGGTTAGGCCAGGTATGGTGGCGCACACCTTTAATCCCAGCACTCAGGAGGCAGAGGTAGGAGGATCACCATGAGTTCGAGACCACCCAGAGACTATTTAGTGAATTTCTGGTCAGCCTGGGCTATAGCGAGACCCTACTTCAAAAAAAAAAAAAAAAAAAAAAGCCCACAAAACCAAACAAAAAACTATGGTTAGGATCACAACTTGTCATCCTCCCAAACCAAGGATCCTAACTTTTCATAGCAATAAATAACTTTGGTTTGAGAGAGACGAGAGGTTGTAATTGGGACTTCTGCCAACCCCACTTATACCAGGAGCTCTGGACCATACACCCAGAAAGAGGACGGTTGGAAAGTCTTAGCCACTGCCCAAAGGACAATGAGGAAGCCTGTCCTTTCTGAGTTAGGCCCTGGGACACATCCTTGCCATTTATTTATATTTATTTATTTATTTTATCTATCTATCTATCTATCTATCTATCTATCTATCTATCTATCTATCTATCTATCTATCTTCATCATCATCATCAGTTTAGAAGGTCTCATGTTGTAGTTTGGACTGGCATTCTAGGCTTTAAAGTCCAGGGTGGCCTTAAGTTCACAACCTTCCTGCCTCAGCCTCCCTAGTTCTGGAATTGCAGGAATGAGTCACATCCCTGGTATACCTCCACTTTACTGTGGTGTCTGCTGTAGCATTAAAAGATACTTTCAGGGCTGGAGAGGTGGCTCAGCAGTTAAAGGTTCTTGCTTGCAAAGCCTGACTGTATCTCGGTTTGATTCCTTAGTACCCAAAACAAGCCAGATATGTTAGTTTGCAGTGCCAAGGGGCCCTAGCAAAAGCTATTTATAGTCATGAAAAGTTAGGATCCTTGGTTTGAGAGGATGTCAAGTTGTGATCCTAACCATAGGGTTTTTTTTGTTTGTTTTTTTGAAGTAGGGTCTCGCTGTAGACCAGGCTGACCTGGAATTCACTATATAGTCTCAGAGTAGTCTCAACACCCATTCGCGTTCTCATTCTCTCTCTCTTTCTCTTTCTCTCTCTCTTCCTTTTTCTCTCTCTCCTTGAAAATAAATAATTATTTTAAAAAGATATTTCCAGATTCTCTAATTGAATATAAGAGCCACATGGAAGAAAAAGGGTAAACATAGACATTTAGGAGAATTGTTGGTGGTCATATGCTCTCCTTTTAGCCAGAGAATAATGAAATCTTCCTCCTGGGGTCTGTGAATTTCTGAGCCCTAGGCTTCTCACTTGGTCCTTAGTGCCATCTATGAATTCCGTCCCACTGAGTGGAGAGTACAAATAACTCCACTGAGGAAGACCCTCAGTGAAATGGGGTTGGAGAAGGGGAAACAAGAGAGTAACATGATGGGAGTATGACCAATATACAATATGCTCATAAAGTAAAATTCTCAATTAATAAAAAGGGAATAAAAAATACTTCCATAACTCTGACATCAGTTGAATTTGTGGTTGCTCCTCCCAAGCTAGCATTCCTCCTTCTTCTCTTTCCTGTCACATTGCCCCCGAGAAATCTACGAAAGAAGAGAAATACTATTACTTTCACTTTTGAGGTTTTTCACCAAACAGTTCTGCTACACTCTCTTCTCCATGGTTCTCCAAGGCAAGCCCCTTGAGCAGCTGGGCCAGCGGATGTCTCTGTAGCAAGCAGCAAACGTGTACCATTAGATTGTCCCTTTGTAATAGTTGAGAACCTGATGCATTCTTCCTGGGGTGACCTTGCTAAGCCTGTCCCCATCCTCACTGAATTGGGTATTCTACCAGAAAGCTGCTTAGTGGTTGGGAAATGGTGTCTAGGAAACTCACTTGCTGCCTGGATTGCGGCTGTGGGCCAAGAGTGGGCTAGGGTCCATTATCCATTCATCCAGCAAAGAAGAATTCAAGTGTGCAAGGTCACTGTATTCATTTACATCTTCTATTCCACTTATTGTCTAAAAGAGATTAACTGAAAATGTATATGTACCTACATGCACACATGTACATACAAATTCTACTTGAGAGAGAGAGGAAAAAAAGAAAAATGCATTTAGAGGCAGAGTCAAAGTTGAGGAGTTGGGGTCATTTCTGGAATTCTGTGCCAATTTGAACACAGGAAGCATGACTGCCATTGGAGAAAAAGATGCAAATAGGGCTGGAGAGATGGCTTAGCGGTTAAGTGCTTGCCTGTGAAGCCTAAGGACCCCGGTTTGAGGCTCGGTTCCCCAGGTCCCACGTTAGCCAGATGCACAAGGGGGCACACGCGTCTGGAGTTCGTTTGCAGAGGCTGGAGGCCCTGGCACGCCCATTCTCTCTCTCTGCCTCTATCTGTCTTTCTCTCTGTGTCTGTCGCTCTCAAATAAATAAATTAATTAATTTAAAAAAAGATGCAAATAATTATATCAGCCCCATTTAGGGTCATTTATTTTTGCAGTGTTTGGGATGGAGTTCATGACTTTGCACATGCTAGACAAGCCTTCTGCCACTGAGCTACACCTTCAAAAGACAACAATAATAACAATAATAAGATGATGATGATTTTTCGCGGTAGGGTCTCACTTTGGCCTGGGCTGACCTGGAATTCACTATGTCACCTCAGGGTGGCCTTGCACTCGTGGCGATCCTCCTACCTCTGCCTCTCAAGTGCTGGGGTTAAAGGCATGTGCCACCATGCCCAGCAAGACAGTAATTTTTACAGATCTTTCAATACATCCTTTACTCAAATTAAATGTGAAAAGCCTGTTTATATCGATGACGTCTGCAGCCCCAATCGTGAGAAATTTTGTTCCAGGTTTTTTTTTAAACTTATTTTGAGCATTTTCATAAATGTGCATATTTTGATCATAATCCCCTCCCATTAATTTCTTTTGTCCCCTTCTCCAAACACCTTCAACTGAATCTCTTCTTTCAGCTACTCCCTCTTCCAGTTTTGTTTTTTTTTTTTTTTGATAAATTATCCTGGTCATACTTCAGCAGCTATAAGATCTAGGTCATAAATATGAATGTTTATTTGCTTCTGGACCTTTGGGCTGCTGTTAAAACAAACATTCTCTGTTCCAAAGTGAACAGCAAAAGAGAGGAAAGCAGATCACAACTATAATTATTAATAAAATTTTGGAGATAAGCAGTTTTATGGGACAGGTCAACAAAGAGCTCACAGACAGAAGCAGAGGTGGAGCCAGCCGGTCCCACCGACGTCTGGAAAGGATCTGGTTGGGCTGTAAAGTGGAGGAGCAGCCAGTCCATCCCATGGACGTCTAGGTAGGATCCTGGCTCTGACTCTTTCACAGTGGCCAGAAGAAGAAGTTAATGCTCATGTGCTCCTCCCAACAGCAGGATACTCAGTAAGACAACATTCTACCTGGCAAAACTCACAAAGGGATCTCACGCTTTGGAGAGATGGCTTACTGGTTAAGGCAACTGCCTACAGAGCCAAAGGACCCAGATTTGACTCCCCAGGACCCATGTAAGCCTGATGTACAAGGTGGCATTTGCATCTGGAGTTCCTTTAAAGTGGCTGAATGCCCTGATGTGCCCATTCTCTCTCTCTCTCTCTCTCTCTCTCTCTCTGCCTCTCCCTCTTTCTTTTGCAAATAAATAAAGATGAAATTTTTTTAAGGGATTTTAAAGCCATTCTGTGTGGTGATGGTACCCAAAGAGAGACAAGAAAAAGGCCTCCTTATTTTTGTGGCGGTCTAGATGGACATCTGCCTAAAGCTGACCCTCACCTTCTCCCCTATGGCACATGGAACTCCTGCTCAGGCACTGTGTCAAGGAGGGGCACGGGCATCAGCAAACCCTCACGAGAATGAACACGATGTGGGGGAAGACTAAAATGCAGTGATAGAAGACGTGACCCTAAAGGAAAATCCAGAGAATCAAATTTAAAAAGTATGGAGGGCATGATGCCTAATGTATTCAACAGGATTCACAAAAACATATAACTATGACACAAAAAGACTTCTATTGGCAAATCAAATGCTGATAATGAAGAGGAACAAAAGCACATTGCAAGAACAGCGGGCCCAAACTTCCAAAATAAAAGCGAGAAGAGAAAATGGGGCTGGAGATGCAACTCAGTGGCGGAGAACTTCAATAGCATGTGCAAGGGCTTGGGTTAAATTCCTAGCCACACAACAGATGTCAAACAACAACAGTAAATCCAGAAGATCCAATGTCTACAGACGCCCTAGATGAGTTAAAAAAAAAAAAAAAAAGGAAGGGTGGATAGGAGGATGTTATCAGACAAGATCAGACATGTTCAGGGTGGTGTGGTTGGGACATGAAAGAAATTATCAAACAAATGAGAGTAGAGCCAGAGGGGCAGGGTTTAAGATCAAAAGGACCCTCCAATGGCCAGTGTCTGAGCCCAGTCTCACAGAACACTGGAGCCTAGCCTACAAGCTCCTAGAGGGACAAAACCCAACTTGTTTGCGAAGCACAGGCGTGAACATGGCATTTCACACTAGTGACCTTCAGTCAGATTCCCAACGCTGTGACAAACTACCTGAGAAAACAATTTAAAAGAAGGGAAGAATCCTTTTATCTTCCTTGCCTCGTGGTTGCAGGGGTTTCAGTCTATGGCTGGACGGCTTCCCTGAGCCTGAGGTAAGTAAGGCAAGGCATCATGGGAGCAGGAGGGCCTGGCACAGCAAAGTTGCTGACCTCCTGGTGGCCAGGAAACAGAGCAAGTAGAAAGCAAGTGTTCAGTGAAGTGTTTCTTTCTTTCACTTCTGTTCAAGCCAGGTCACCCAGACTACTGGATGGTGCTGCCCGTTCAACGGGATCTTTCATCCCTCAGTCGCTGACCCACATCTCTGTATATATACCCAGAAGCATGCTTCACTAATCTCTAAGGTCCTTCTTGAAGGGAACTTGACCCTCCCTCACAGTACCCCACCTCGGTGGCTCTCAGGAACTATGGTACAACATTCCAGCTGTATCTTACATGACTAGTGAGATGCTGTTCAGAAATACAATGTAAAGAGAGAGCTGGCCATGTAGCTCAGTAGCAAAGTGCTTGCCTACAGCGCACAGGACCCTGAGTTCGATGCCCAATATCAGTTAAATTAAAAAAAAAAAAGACAGGTAAGATATAAGCTAGGATTATATATTTGTACAAAATATTTCTGATCACCAATTAATAATGCTTATCCCACTGAGCCTACGCTGGCCTCAGTCTCCTTTGGAGTTCCTGGTTTTCTTTTTCAGAAGACACCTAGGGCGAGGAGGAAAAGTGGCCGCTCCTCACCGGTCAGGCCCAGGAGGGACCACCGAGGAACCTGCAACCTGAGCCGCAGTGCTGTTTCCTGTTTCCATGGCAACCTGCCAGCCAGCACCAGAGTCCTGGAGGCAGACGGAGGACCCTCAGAACACACCAAAGCCCAAGTCCAGAAGCTGCTGAGGGTGCAACTTTACAATAGACTTGAAACGCACCCATCACAGCTAAGGGAATTTTATGAAGGTGGTTGCGGAGAGAATGCAAGATCCACAGAGTGGAAGGGACCGTCCCGAGGCTCTGCCTGCCCCCATCTTTACGATGACTGCTGCTCTCACATCTCATAACCGGCAAACCTAGGGGAGAACACGAGCTGTCCCACTGAGGGGGGCCCTCAGCGGAATGGGGGCAGGGAGGAAGAAAATGATGGTACTAACATGTGATGTGCATACAACTTTCTACTTAATAAAAAAAAAAGTTTGCTTCTTCTAAACTCAACAATAGAAAGATATAAAACAGTTCTATCAAAGATAAAACTATAAACAACCTTTGTTAAATCTAGAAATAGAATTCAGGGCCTTGTTTTTGCTAAGCATGTGCCCATGCTATTCTATGATAAACTGCACCCCAAGCCCAACACTGTTTTCATGGGAAAAGATTTGGGTTGTAGCTCAGTAGTTGTGTTTTCCTAGTATGCACTGGCACCCTGGATTGAATATCCACATAAAATGGAAAAGAGTTTCGGTATTTCTTACCTAAACCTAAATATACACAGGAGTTATATGTTCAGGCACTTTACCCTGGAGAAATAAACAGCTAGATCTGCAGAAAGCAATGCTTGTAAAATGATGTTGATCATAGCTTTGTTTGTGATGACCAGAAAGTAGAAATAGGTCAATAGATAACCAATGAGACAATAGATCAATAACCAGGAAAGACTATTGGCAGTGACAAGTGAGGTAAAAACCACTTTCATAAAACAGTTTTTGTGGTATGGGTTCCTTTTGCGTGAGTTACATAACAGGGAAACCCCATCTGCTGTGGAAATCTGAACAGATGGTCTCCGGCGGGCAGGGCCTGGAGGTGAAGAAAGCCACGGGGCCGTGGTATGATTCCAGACTACAGGGTAGACTTGTGAGGCACAGAGGAGCGTGCACTTACTAAAACTCATGGAAGGATTTCTGCACTTCATGTAAATTTACTACAAACATAGAAAATGGAAACTATAAATACTGAACCTTGAATCAGCACCTGAGGTGTCTACAACTTGCTTTGAAGCCCATCCAAGGATGGATTGATGGCGGGTTGGACGTGTGGATGACCACATAGACATCACGATGTAAGCAAATGCAGTATCATGTTAATTGCTGAATTTAAGTGGTAGGACTGCCAATGTTCCTTGTCAAAGTCTCAATTTTTATGCATATTTGGAGTCATAATAAAAGTTTTGAAACAATGTAATTGGTGTCAAGAATGAAATGTAACACATCAAACACAGAGAGGATGGAAAGAGGGTAGGTGTAAGCGAGCTAACTCCTCATTTCTTATTTTAGCGTCAATAGGCATTGCCTCACTTATGTAAGTCCAAGGTCGGTGCACAGTCACGCTATTTGGAACAATGAGAGTAGAGAACAAAGGAGAGCAAATAGATACTCTTGAAAGAAATCTGAAGCCGGGCAAGGGAGTGTGTTATGCTTTCCTTTCACAATAACATAGTCTTTATCTTTTCATTTTTTTTTTAACCATACAATGCATTACTTAGATAAAAAAAGAACACCCAGGAGATGGCTCTGAGTCCCAGATACATTTCTCAGACAGGGGACCGGAATCCATTGCCCAAAGCTCTCTCCCCACTCTCGGAGGCTGGAGTGATTGATGATGCTCAAAAATGTCACTGCTGGGAGGAATTTGGGTCAGAATGACTTTTATATTGTGTCAAGAGTTTGAGCACCACACTACCTGGTATGTGCAAGGTGTAAGGCCCAGCTATCTGCGTTGGTTCAGATGAATCTCAGAATGCACAGTTCTCAGACAGATGAGAATAGTCTCATCTGTGCTGGGTTTTAGCCATCCATTCACCAACCCATCCATTTGTCCATCCCTCTGCCTCCTCACCCATCCACCACCCACCTCCTCACCCATCCATCTATCCTTTCATGCACATGTTTATCCAACAATTAGTAATTAAACACTGAACAGGAAACTCTCTGTAGGAGTTCAGAAAACTGTTGAGGAAATGACAGTAAGGTCCCTGCTTTCACATAGCTTACTTGCAATGTGTTTGAATGCTATGAAAAAAATATTATCAAGGTTACCTATGTTGGGAACTGATTAGGGGATTGGGAACCTATGGGGACAAGAAAAGGCCTCTTGAAGGTAGTAGCAATTTAGGTAGAACAGGGGGTTATGAAATCAACAATGAAGAAAAGATAAGGGAGTCTATTCAGGTGTGGAAAGTAACAAGAACATTGATAGAAGAAAATGCTTGATGTGGTCATAAAATAAAATTCACGTGGCTAGATTTGCAGAGGTATGAGATCAGGCAGAGATGGAGGCTGAGCTCAGACCTTGTAAATAGCTATGGTAAGAAATCTTAATTTGGTTATCACTTGAATGAGTAGTCACCTAAGAATTTAAACAGGGAAAGGATCTAGCAGAATTTCTTCTGTGAAAAGATGACTCTGGAAGCTTCATGGGCTGGCCTCTGAGGCTGCAGAGAACGCTCTTCCTAAGTCCCCACTGGATTCACTCCATCATTTTTCTCTTAGATTTTCCTGATGAGTTAGGCTTTAATAGCTAAACACCACAGGAGAACACGATCTCTTGTTGAGAGAGGCTGCCATGTCCCTGGTTCTGATTGTCACAGGACAGTCTGGTCAGAAGTGCCAAACCTTACTGCAGCGACCGCTTGCCATCTTTCACTTATAATTACAATTTCCTGGCCAGCTCTGTTAAGTGCTTGCAGCATCACCCCGTAAGCTGGAGGTCACCACAGGCATCAGCCGTTGGTTTAGAACTGAGACAAGGCGGAGCTGAGGATGGGAGCAGTCACTTCAGGAAACTTACCTCTGTCATCAGCCACTACGGAGAAGGCACAGAGTTCCTCCTGTAGCAATCCTACTATTTCTTAATGCTGAGCTATTAGTTAATTTCCACTCCATGTTTCATTTAAAATGTCCAAATTAGAATTGGTTAACACCGTCCCCTGCAGCAAATTTTGCTGAATATATTGAAATAGTAAATACTTAGGTTTGAATCTGAAGGTAACATCATCAAAGACGCTTGTTCATAGGAACCTAGTTTGTGTAAGTATGGGCTGGGCTACTTGGGAAGAAAGTTTACTTATTTTCGGGGTCCAGTGGGGAGGCCAAGGAGCCAGGGAGAGTGTGAAGAATGCACAGAAACAACTCCGTATTTCACTACCACTGCTGTTTAGTTCATTGTGAATTCACTGGGGGAAATACTTATCTTTGACAGCCAGAGAGCCTGTCACCTGCAGGTGATTGATGGTAATTTCTTAACAACAAAACAAAGCAAACATAAAAACAAGCCAGAAACAGTGATAGGGTGAGGGTGTGCTTACCTGCAGGAAGTTTGGGATGTCTTATTTATTTATTTTTTTCATTTCAGATTCTGTGGATTGGGAATGACCTCATCCTCCTGTGGTAAGGGAGATTGGGAAAGAAGCTTCGGAAAACACTGGGTAGATATGTCATGATCAACTAGTGATGCCTGTACAGGCATGGAATGGATGAAGGAAAGTCGCCTAGTGATGTCTGCACAGTCATAGACTTGATGAAGGGAAGTCTAAGGAAATCCAAACAACATTATTCAGCAACAAAGAATTTGACTCCAGCAGGAGAGTAGGTGGAAAAACACCCATCAGTTGTCAATTACAAATTTTATTCAAAATAAGTTTTTTGACTGTGTTGAAAAGTGGTGCAGGACTTCTACTGAGACTGGACAGATGAAGAAGCGTTTTTGTTATAACCTGAATGTTCTCACTGGGTTGCTGGTGGCTCTCTTGTCACCAACAGAAAATCGGCTACATGAAAAGCGAGTAAACTTCAAAGAGCATAAGATACAGAATAACTATTAACAAAACATATTTATTTATTTGTAAGCAGATAGGGGGAAAGGGAGAAGAGAGGTAATAATTATGGGTCACCAGGGTCTCTTGCCACTGCAAACAAATTCCAGGTGCATGTGCCACTTTGTGTATCTATCTGGCTTTATGTCTGTACTTGTGAAATCAAATCAGGACATTTATTAAGCTTTGCAAGAAAGCACATTAACAGCTGAGCCATCTCTCCAGCCCCTGAGACAAATTTTTTGTGGTAACTTAATCAAAACTAGATTCAGCTATTTTCTTCCTTAAGTCAACTGTATCCATTAGTTGCTAACTGCTGAAACAAAAATACCCTACCAGGGGCTGTAGGGATGGCTTAGCGGTTAAGGCATTTGCCTGCAAAGCCAAAGGACCTTGGTTCGGTTCCCCAGAACCCATGTAAGCCATATGTACAAGGGGGGCATGTGTATCTGGAGTTCGTTTGCAGCGGCTGGAGGCCCTGGTGCACCCATTCTTTCTCCCTCTCTCTTTCAAATGAATAAATAAATAAAGTTTTAAAAAATACCCTACCAGAAAAAGCTTCTGGAAGGAAAGAGTTTATGTTGGCTGTCTGTTTTAAGAGGAAGTCTATTCCAGTGGGGTTGGCATGACAGGAGCCCATAGCTGCCATCGTACTCCCTACCAGCAGAGAGAAAGCATAGAAAAGCTTGAGGGTGCCAATCCGGACTAGATTGTAACACCCCCAAGGTTGGCCCCTAGTGACTGGCCTCCTCCACTGCCCAGTGGCTCCATACCCTTCCTAGACACTGCCACCAGCTGGAGACCAGGCACTCAAACACTTTTGAGGGACATCTTTACATATAAACTTCTGCAAAAAAAAAAAAAAAAAAAGAGAGAGACAACTACCCTCAGACTTTAGTTACATTAACCAATTTCTCCCTTTATTTAGTCAATATGATATGAAATCTAAAGGGGTCCGACAGATTTGTAGAAAGAGCCTAGAGGGGAATAACTTTTATGAAAGTCACTTAATATTGTCTGACTTTGAGTGGTCTTATCTGCCAGTGGAAAATAGCAAGCTTATCTGTATTTGTTTAATAGAATTGCTGTCAAAACCAGCTGAGATAATAGATATTAAAGTTCTTTGCAACATGTATGCAGCATTGTAAAAATTAAATTCCAGGTGTATGTGTGTCAGATGTGGCATGGGTGCTTGTGTGTTTGTGATGTGCGCGGTGGGGGCTGGGAGGATGCAAGGTGTGGAGGATGTGGTATGTTACGTGAGGTGTGTGGTATGTGCATGTGTCGTGTAGGCTGTGTGAGTGACATGTGGGCGTCTGTGAGTGACATGGAACTGACTACGGCAGGTTGGATGGAGTCACTCCTAAAACAATTTCAGTTCTCGGAGTTACTGTTGCCTCCTTTGGTTTGCATTTCAAAGTCTCTTACGTCATGGTTTGAGAGAACTTCCCCTTTTCCACACCAATCGCCTTGCTGAGCAACATCGGGAGGTTTCTGAGCAGCAGCAGCAGCAGCCCCAGACACACTGGCTTACAGCTGTGTGCGGACGCACGCACACGCACGCACTTTACCCGCTGAGCAGTCTCCCCAGTGCCCCGAGGCACAGGCAAGGTCTGATGTTCTCCATCATTCTGACTGCTATAATTATTTCCTATTCATCCAGCCTTCCGACGATGATCACTGGCGTCTTCTCTCTGCTCCAACTCCCATTTCTCTGTAGCCTTACTCTGCAGAGGGTCTGAAGTATTAATCAGGGCAATTGAGCTCCCCCCTGGTCTCCCCTTATCTATCTCACTTCCGGTTCTATTCCTACAGTGGCCCTCTCTGGCCCATCCGAAGCTCAAATTTCACCTTTAGTCATCATGTGCTTATTAAGCCCGGCTTCTGAAAGAGAGTTCTCTGTAATTCTCCTTCCTAAGGGGCACAACGTACGCAGTTCTTGGAATAAATTATTTCATTCTCAGAATAAATTTTCAGGAATTTAATGAGAATGCGAAAAGGCACCAGGGAAACTGTACCCAGCAAACGTTAGCTTGTTCTTGGTGGCGTGTGGCACACCATAGTAGCTTCTTGTGGGTCATTGCGGAGGTTTGGATATAAATGTCCCCCGTAACCTCAGGGATTAGATGATTAACCTTCCTGCTTAGTGTGCAGATGACAGAATCTTTGGGAGGTGGAGCCTTGCTGTACGAGCATTGCTGGGGTGGACCTCGGGGTTAAGAGGCCTCGTCCTACTGTGTGTTCATAGCCAGCTGGCTCTGTTACGTCCTCTCTGCTGTGCATGCGATGTGGTAATCCTGCCTCTCTGCCATGATGAAGCTACCTGGAAACCCTAAGCCTGAAATAAACCCTTTCCTCCCACAAGCCGCTTCCGCACAGGTGTTTTGTCTCAGCAACGAGAAGGGGACTGCAATAATCACTGAATCAAAACATGAACAAACTGGTCGTGGAACCGAACGACTCCTAGAGTCTCAGTCTCGGGCGTTTTGGTAAATTTCTCCCATCCCCCCTGCTCCCTCCCTGGTTTCAGTCGCTGTTCTTAGTAACCCAAGAGGCTCTCTGGGATCCAGAAACACAGGGAACACACGTGCTTTTAGACCCGTTTTGCAGTTGAGAACTCCGATACCTAGAAATACGACCTTCATGAAAGCACACAGCCAGTAAGATTCTAGACAGCCTGAAAATACTCACACTGAGAGCTCTGGACCAAGCCTGCCTGGAGGCAAGTTCCAGGTGCACTGCTCCATATCTGGGCACCTTGGCCAGTCATCATACTACTGGAAACATCAGAAGAGGTTCGCCATGTTTTAGGTAAGGCAGTGGGTGCAGTAGTGTCCACCACTTAGGAGTGTTGGACTCACAAATGAGAGTGTCTCCATGCCCTTTGTGGCATGCCATGACCTCAGTGTAGACGTCTGGGGCACCATTCCATTGTAGGAAGTTCTTGCCATGTCTTCCCACACTGTTCATCCCTGTTGTCGCTAGGTGGATCTATCTGGTGACATCACAGGAAATGTTGTCCTTGACTGGAGAGATGGCTTAACGCTTAAGAAACTTGCCTGTGAAACCTAAGGTCCCAGGTTTGACTCTCTAGTACCCACAGAAACCAGGTGGCGCATGTAGCTGGAGTTTATTTGCAGTGGCTGGAGGCCCTGGTGTGCCTCTCTCTCTGTCTCTCTCTTTCTTTCTCTCTCTCTACCTCTCTTTCAAACAAATAAATAAAGTATTTCACAAAGAAATGTTGTCCTTGTTCCTACAGGTTAGCCCCAACATTCTGCATGCTTGGAACCAGCTGACGATGGCCATCAGTCACAATGCCCTTTGATGAATGCAGCTTTGAGTCCTCACAGCGTTATGAGTGCTCCTGAAAATGCGTGTGTTGGGGTCTGGAGAGATGGCTTAGTGGTTGAGGTGCTTGTCAGGGAAGCCTAAGAGCACACGTTGTACTCTCCAGATCTCAAGTAAGCCAGACACACAAAGGTGAGGCAAGCGCAGGGTCACACACGACCACTAGGCAGCGCAAGCATATAGCGATCCGTTGAAGTTACTGAGGCCCCAGTGTGCCAATTCTCTCTCACTAGCTCACTCTTACGCACTAACCCCCCCCCCTCAGAAAATATGCATGTGTTGGAGTCTTAATCCCAGTGCTTCAGAAGGGGACTGCATTCAGAACTGAACTTAAATGCTCAAATGAGCCAAGGCACTACAGTGGGCCCAACCCCAGTATAGCTGGGGTCCTTACAAGAAGAGGACGTTAGTGCACAGCGTATAAAGTGAAGAGCATATGGACACACAGAGAAAAGGTGATGGCCTAGCATACAAGGAGAGAAGCCTCAGTGGAAATAACTCTGCTAATGCTTCAGTGCACTTTGAGCCTTACAATTGGAATGAAATTTGCTTTTGTCAGTTAAGCTCTCCAGACTGTAGTACTTTGTTATGGCAACTCCAGCAACAACATGACAGAGACCCATAAGGGCCAGAGGCTGCTCCTAAAGCTGCATCAGAAAGCAGAGATGTAAATATTATGAGACAGCTGCTTGACAGCAAGTTTTTGTTTTCATTCAGTTACAATTCAGGGAAGAAGTTTCCAAAGATCTACATGAGCAACCACAGAAACCCTAACAATGATGCATTTCAAAATAACTCCTTAGAAAACCAGAACAAAGGTTGTTTGGGAGAAAATTCAGTAAGTAAAACTTGCAAGAAAATTGAACTCGAGGCACTTTATACAATCAAGTGCTCCAACTCACCTACTAAGAAGTGTAATATGTCCAGGTCTGGAGGTACAGGCTCATAATCCCAGCTACTTGGGAGGCTGAGGCAGGGGGATTGCAAGTTTAGGGACTGCCTGGGAAATGGAGTGAATTCAGGGCAACCTTTGCAACTGAGACCATCTCAAAATATAAAGTAAGAAAAGGACTTGGGAGATAGCTCCGTGGAAAAGTGCCTGCCTGAAATGTGTGTCTCTGGTACACACACACACACACACACACACATGCACTCACATTGAGAGAGAGAGAGAGAGAGAACTATAATATATAATCAAGACTTTGAGATGTCCTAGATAAAAACAAACTGGGAGCTTGTTACAATAAAGGCAAAAACAATTCAGCTTCTGGGACTAGTGGTCCATGGAACATGCTCTCTAAAATCCTTATTAAATGATCCCCTCAGTGTGCAGAGCATCCGCTTAGAAACAAGTTAAATTTATGCTCAGCAAAAGCATCTCGAGCATGCAAGCCTGCATTAAATGCCAGTTGTGGGCCAGGAAAACACCTGCCAGTAGTTAGTACAACCTTTACAATAGCTCATATCTTTCTGCGAGTAAGGCAATTATAACATTATGCACGGGGCTGTGTCCCTATCTGTGGTCAGGGTTAACAAAACAGCTGCTTAATTCCTAGCCGAACGGCTGGAGCTGGGCTCACACATTCCTAGGATCTCAGAGATGGCCATATGCAGTCGAGAAAGGGCAAAGCCTGTTGGCAGACGGTAGTGGCTTGAGTCTGAAATGTCTCCATAGCATCCCATGTTTAAATAATTGGCCCCTAGTTGGTGGTGCTGTTTGGGGACATTGTGAGGGACATGGCTGGCCAAGGTGGGTCATGAGGGCAAGCCTTTGAAGGTGATATCTCTGCCCAGCTTCCAAGCCTGTTCTTTCTGCTTCCAGACACACCGAGCCATGAGCAAGCCACACTCACTAGGCGCTCTCACTAGTCATGGGCCAAGCCTCTCCGCCACAATGGACTGTGAGCAAAAGCAAATCCTTCCTTCAAATTTCTCAGTCAGGTGTTTTGTCACTGCAACAGGAATAATGAATAAAGAGAGGGAAAGAGCGGGGGTAGCAGGTTGTGTCTGCATGGTACAAAGATTTGGCTCGTCCTAAGTAAGCATGACACGCTCTTGCAGCTGGCGTGGAGAAGACAAAGGATATCAACATGAAGCCAGTTTTGTTTTGCTTTGTATTTTTCCCAAAGAAGCTTGCCTTGGCAACCAAACTAAGATAACGATACAAAGGAATGAAGTCAGAAACCAAAATAATAAAATTAGGAGACAGTTGTAATAGAGTAAAGGTCTAGCCTACAGGCTTCGGCCAGACTTGGAGGCTAAGGAAAAATTGAGGGTTGAACAGATGCTCTGTGGCTTGGCAGGCCAGAGGGAAATCTGGGATGCCTGTCACTTGACAGGGAGACAAAAGGAAGCTGGGCTTGCAGGAAGAGGCGGAGCTCTGCATCCTACAGTGAGTGCTTATAGAGCATGAAGCCACTTGCTGAATCTGCCTCTCCCCGCACGGTCCCTCTTTGGGATTTTTTTTGCTCAGAGGCACTAGTGACCGTGAAGAGACCGGCAGCTCAAGGTGGCAAGCATCTTTTGGCAAAACTCGGTCTTGAGATAGGGACTGTTGTGTCGAATTGACTGATACCACTATGCATTTGGACTGCTGGCGGAGTAGAGCTGAGGCCAGTAGCCACTGCCTGCCTCCCACACTGGCTCTGTCACTTTGAGGCACTTTACGACCCTAATAAGTATTAAATCTGGAATGATGCAAGTGATTTTTGAAATTAGCAGTGATGAAGGGATCCTTCTAAAGAATGATTGGTGTGTGTGTGTGTGTGTGGTGTGTGTGTGTGTGTGTGTGTGTGTGTGTGTGTGTGTGTGTGTGTGTTAGTGCACTGATAAAAATGATCCCAGCAGGTCTTGTACATGCCAGGCAAATGCTCCACTACTAAGCTATAAACCCTCAGGAGAATTTGCTTTCCAATAGCTATGATTATAGATACAAATACAGATACAGTTGTAACAGGAAGCTTCCTGGGTTTACAGGACACTTCCAGGAAAGCCATTAGCTTCCTGGTTTAGCAGCTTAATTCAAAGAAGACAGTTTCCATCCAAAGCACACTTGGGAATTACTGGGCGTAGGAAACAGCTCATGCCCTTGATGTGTGGAATTAGTCAGGGCTCTCTAGAGGAACAGAACTGATAGAATGAATTGTATTAAAAAGGGAGTTTGTTGGGTTGGCATCCCGCAGTCCATCAGCAGCAGTCCGCAGACTTGAGAGTTAAAGGAGCCTCATAGCTGCTCAACCCACGAGGCCGGAGGCCCCAACAATCCCAATCCAGCACTGCAGACCTCAAGGCTTCCTAGAGAGCTGCCGGTCTTCCCTCCATGCTGGAAGGCTGAGGAAACTTGGTTCCAATGCCAACAAGAGATAGCCAAATAGGATAGGTTGAAGTGAAGGCACTCACCAGCAAGCAGCCCCAACAGCCGGGGCGAGGAAGGGCGTCGCCCGGGCCCGTTCTGGGGTCAGTGTTCCTCTACCTTCACCTAGTGCTTCTCTTCTCTGCTGATCGTTTGAGTGGTAACATGGATGGACGTCTTTGCAGAGAAGGTTTTCAAAAGTTGTGCTGATGGAGAAATTTCTTTGGGGGCTTACGTTTCTATTTACCTTCTGTGACATGCAAAGGACAGAAAACTCCCTATCTTCCTCCCACAGTCTCAGCAGCAAAGAGATAAAGAAGGTTCTCAAATGAACCCGCGCTGGGTGAGCGCCAGGGTATCTCCTGCGCCTTCGACAAGCATAGTCTTTAACGTGCGCTAACACTCACAATCTCATTGCCCAACGATAAGAATAATTGTATTCATTACGCAGTTGAATCCAGGAACACACTTCTAAAATAATTCCCTTGTCTAGAATTACACAGAATTCGAATGAGTGGCACATTCCAGTGAATTCTTATGCAGGAGGGTTCCCTGGCAAAGTTATTTAATTTAATTTCTTAGAACCAAAAGTATCCTTGAGAAAAGTATCCCACAGGTTCTGAAGGCTGAGTAACAGGCGCCGCAGCCCTGTGGCAGGGTTCAGGTTGGTGGCCCCGGCACCGGGGAGCACCCCATGGGCCCTGCGCAGCCTGGAGACCCCAACAAGCTCATTGCTGCTTTGCCTCCTGCTGAATGGTTACAGAAATCACACACACACACACACACACACACACACACACACATATATTTATATACTGAAGATAGGTAAAGGAGCCTTTGGCCACCCTTCACATCTCATCTACTTGAGCCATGCCTTGGGTCTGAGGGATCAAGGACTCTTTTCTCTTCTCACCTGACTTTGGCATAGAGATCTGAAGTGCAACTTGATAAAACAGAAAGTCTCACAAGGCTGCTGTGAGTATCTTTGCATAGGGAATTATTCACTGGTAAGCTCTGGTTTGTGGTAGTCACTTAAAAAAAAAAAAAAAGACATGCTGGGCTGGAGAAATGGCTTAGCAGTTAAACCAGTCTCAACCAGTGGGAAAAAAATGACAAAATAATAACAAATAATTGGTACCTATTTTAAAATTTTTCAATAGGAACTCATGTCTCATGCTTCCTGCCTTCTCTTCCCACTCCCATCCTGCACGTGAATTTTCTGAGTGAAACTATACCCGAGTTTCTTTTAGACTTTGGGCACCAAGGCAAAAAGAAAGAAAAGTCAGCTCTTGCCTCTTAAATTCAGCTCATACCTCCGAGACTGATGACTGGCTGTCACCGGGGGGCCTGCGGACAGACAGCAGACTGGGATTGGCAGGAGGCTAATAAGAGGCTGCTTGCAAAGGGAGGGCGATGCCGCTGCAGGGGGGCCTCACCTCCCTGCCCCAGGGAACACAGAGAGGAGAAAAGAAGAAAAAAAAAAAAAAAACGGTTCATAGAACAGGAGCGAAAACAACTAGTTCAGGGGCCTAGACAGCCATGGGGGCCTGCAGGGATAGGATCGTGGAAGAAATCTTCCTTCCCTTAGTCCCGGCTCAAGTGTCCCAACGAGCAGAAGATAAGGGAACCCACAGACACAGGGATTCAGGGAGGCCTCCCGGCGCTCAGCGGGGAGGACAGGAGACCTCCAAGACAGAAGCTCATTCCAGAGACCTGGGTTGGGAAAGAATGCCAGCAGAAGTTTATGCCCCAGCAGTGCATTCGGGAGGACGACAAGGGGCCTGTCGTGGCTGAGTGCACCTCCCTGCCTGAGAACTCCCAACACATAAAGAAAGACCTTTGAGACTAGGGCATGAGGAGAATGCAGAGGAAGCAAGGCAATGGGATCCTAGGAAGGAGGGGACCACTGAGGCGCCATCAAATTATTATTATTATTATTTTTTTAAAATTTTTATTTATTTATTTGTTTGAGAGTGACAGACAGAGAGAAAGACAGATAGAGGGAGAGAGAGAGAATGGGCGCGCCAGGGCTTCCAGCCTCTGCAAACAAACTCCAGACGCGTGCGCCCCCTTGTGCATCTGGCTAACGTGGGACCTGGGGAACCGAGCCTCGAACTGGGGTCCTTAGGCTTCACAGGCAAGTGCTTAAGCGCTAAGCCATCTCTCCAGCCCTATTTTTTTAATTCTATTCATTTAGTTGCAAGGAGAGTGGGCAGGGGGAGAGAGAATGGGCACACTAGGGCCTTAAGCCAGTGCAATGAACCCCAGGTGCGTGCATCACTTTTTGCCTCTGGTTTTTCATGGGTGCTGGGGAATCAAACCTGGTTCCTTAGGCTTCGCAGGCAAGCACCTTAGCCACTCAGTCATCTCTCCAGCCCTTCCATCATATTCTTTAGGTTGGGTTCCTTAATGGTGAGGGACAAAATTGGAGCAGGCAAACTGGAACATTGAGAGGTTCCTCAAAAAGCTAAAAGTAGAACTACAAGATGATCCTGCTATACCCAAAGAAATCTGTCAGCACACCACAGGGCTATTTCCATACCCGTGTTTGTCAAAGCACTTCTCAGAATAGCCAAGGTTCAGAGATGGGACAGTGACCTGGCTACACCGGCCTGTGCCACCCCACTCACTGATCTCTAAGGTTGCTTCTGCAGAAGCATCTGGCGAGGCAAGTGCCTCCCTTCTTCACCATTCTGCACGCATCCCAGCGCAAGCTGTGGGCTCGGGCAGAGAGGACTCGCTTCCCTGACACAGGAGCAAGTTCCTTATCAAGGACACATGAGGAGCTATAAGGCCACGCTAGCACCTCCAATCATCAGATGAATAAAGAGAATGTAATACATGTTTTTTTTTAATTTAGATATAATGAAGAATTAGATCATGCCATTTGCAGAAAAAAAATGGATGGAAAACCATCGTAGGAAAATCACGGTATGTGGAATAAGTGAGGCAGTGGGAAGAGGGTGGGAAGGGAAAAGGAGGCACGCACCAATATGACCCAAATCCATGATGGGCACGTAGGAAAAAATGTTCTCATGAGACCCATTGTTTCATCCCACCAATACACACTAACAAACTAAGGATAAAGTTACAGGTCTACTCCAGGAGCTGACAAGCATCAGGAGTCTCGGCCACGCTCTCAGCCGAGCCCGGAAGCCAGCCAGCCTCCGGAACCCTGCCATGCCGGCAGTACTGTCCACAGCGCAGAGGAAGGGCTGAGGGTGGAGGCTCGTTGCAAGGCACCAGTGACCCTCTGTCCCACGGCCCCCACAAGCCCACATGGTGCAGGGAGCCCCTTCATTTTGTAAAAATATTTTTATTTATTTATTTTTTATTTGCAAGCTGAGTGAGGAGAGAGAGAGAGAGAGAGAGAGAGAGAGAGAGAGGGAAGCCAGATAGATAATGGGAGCACCAGGGCCTCTAGCCACTGCAAATGAACTCCAGATGCATGCGCCACTTTGTACTTCTGGCTTACATGGGTCCTGGTGAGTTGAACGTGGGTCATTAGCCTTTGTAGGCAAAAGACTTAACTATGCCTTTACTGCTAAGCCATGTCTCCACCCCCCTTTATTTTTTTTGTATGTCTTTACCTGCACATACCCCAAGAAGGTACAGAGGGCACTGAATTAAGAGACCAGGGGTCAAGGAGGTCATCTCAGAGAATGACAGCATACACACCCAACAATGTCCAAAAGGCAAGATTCCATACATAAGCTTCTCTGTGTGTGTGTGTACATGTGTGTACATGTGTGTACATGTGCATGTGGAGGTTAAAGGTTGACATTGACTACCTTCCTCAATCACTCTCCATCTTATGTTTTAAGATAGGATCTCACTGACCATGGAGCTCAAGTAGACTAGCTGGCCAGCGAGCTGCGGGGTCCTCCTTTGTGACCTCGCTAGCTAGCACTGGGGCGATAGGCTCACACCATTATGTTCGGTTCTTATGTCCGTGCTAAGGAGTCAAACTCAGGTACTTATCCTTGCAGACTGCAGAGCTCACACTTTACCCACTGACGTAACTCCCCAGGCCCAATATAAACTTCTTAGCACTTAGCTGCAAACTCATGAAAGAAGAGAGGGAAAACTTGTGAACTCAGTGAGCTCACTCTGAGAGAGTTAAACTGCCTGGTACTGAAAACCTGTGATGGGGAAGTCATGAGCCCTGGTGGTGTAACGCCTGCTGGTGTCTGGCAAATGCATTTATTATGCTCACCAAGCTGCCCAGTAGGTACTTTTCATACCCACATACCAATGCTACTATCACTTTTGTTTAGAAAAGGTCTCTTTTAAGATGGGGGTATTTCTAGGATGGCTCAGAAGGCACCATGGTGCTGAGAAGAAGTGACAGAGGAGTGCTCAACACTGGAACATCTCTATCACACCTTCGAAGGCTCAGGGTCTATTGCAGAAGAGGTAGCAGAAGAATGTAAGAGCCAAAGGAAGGGTAGGACTCCTTACAATGTGCTCCTCCAGACACAAAATGGCCTGGATATCCATGACCTCACAGTGCCTGACACTACCTACACAAGACCCTCATAAGAGGAGGAAAAGATCATGACATCAGAATAAAAGAGAGACTGATTGAGATAGGGAGGGGATATGATGGGAAGTGGAGTTGTGAAGAGGAAAGTGAGGGGAGGGAGGGAATGATTATGGCTTATTGTCTATAATTACGGAAGTTGTCAATAGTAAAAAAAATTAAAAAGAAATTTAAAAAGAAATGAAAGGTCAAGAAGGAAACAAAGTTCAGTCACAGAACTATTGAGTTTTCTTTCTTTTCTTTTTGGCTTTTCAAGGTAGGGTCTCACTCTAACCCCACTTGGTCAGTTGAGTCTGCTCATAGTTCACCAAGGCTTCAGATTTCACTTAGAAAGGAGAAAGAAAAACTTCAGAAGAGGTGTGACATTTTCTTGGTATCTTCACCCTTCCATATGTCATTTAGTTTCAGTTAAGAATACAGGGCAAGGAAAAACATTAAAATTCTACATAGGAGTCTGGGGAGATGGCTGAGTAGTTAAAGGCGCTTTCTTGCCAAGCCTACTGGTCAAGTTAAATTCCCCAGTACTGATGTAACATCAGATAAAAACTGGCATGTGTGTCTGGGGTTCATTTGTAATGGCGAGAAGCCCTGGCATGCCCATGCTTACACATACATCCATGTGGACACATACACTTGCAAATAAATAAATAGAGTTAAATAGAACCTCCATGTGGCCTTGGAAATGTACCACTGAGAAGACAGAGAAAGTCATATAACAAAATACGCCCTTGGCAGTATTCTGCTAGCTGGCCCATTTCAGTCAGAACTTGTTTTCATTGCTCTCTTGGGCTTCTAGGTTCTGTGATATTTGGGGTATGATGTATGTCCTCAAAGGCCCACTGCTGAAAGCCTAGTGTCCAGACTGTGGAACTAATTTTAGAGGTGCTAGAAACTTTGGGACATGAGGTCTTGCTGAACAAAGTAAGGGTGGGTCATTAAGGACATCCATCTCTGCCCACTCTTCCTGTTTACCGTAAGGTGAGCAGCCTCTGTCACAGGCTCCCATGCCATGATGCTCTCCCTTAGCACAGGTCCAGAGACACATGCAGCGACTATGGATGGACCGAACCCTCTGAAACTGAGTGAAAATAAATCCTCCTTCCTTGAGCTTGTTTATATTAGGTGTTTTGTCACAAATGAGAAAGTTGACTCACTGATGCCCATGCACATCTTGGAAGCCCAACTCTGGTCTGCTTAAGCTGCTGAAAATCAAGGATGAGTCTGAGAGCTTTTCACTTGAATCTCTTCCTGCAAGTACCTCAGGGACTAACACCCACTCCCTGGAGAAGGACCTCTCTCTGGATGCATTTCCACTGTTGCCAGGCATTAGAGTTCCAGCTGTCAGGTGGTAACAGGATGCTAGAGATGGGAGATCACTGAGGACTTACAGGTAGTTAATTTTGATGAAAATATTGAGCCCCTGGGAGAAAAAAATGTTATTTCCTAAAGATCACTTATTAAATCAAAGATAGAAATTGGCACTGAGGCAGTGTTCGGCATGTCCATCTGTGGGATGTAGCGCCCCCCTTCTGACTAAAGTGGGTGCTCTATTTCATTTGGAAATCGACTTGTTTACTTATTTATCTATTTATTGTTGGTGGCACTTGAGATTGAAGCCATGACTTTGTACATACTAGCCAAATTATCTACCTGCCACAGTACATGGTAAGCCTGGAAATGGTCTTATTTGAAAGAAATTTTGTCTTTCTTATTTTTTTCTTTCTTTCTTTCAGTGGGAGGGAGAAAGAGAGTGAGGGAGAGGAAGAAAGATAGTGTGGACATACCAGGGATTCCCACCACTGTTAGCAAACTCCAGACACATGCACCCCGTTGAGCATCTGTCTTTAGGGGTGTGCTAAGGAATAGAACCCAGGCTGTCCCCAGCGTACATTTTTCTTCCTAAAGTCAACATGATGACACACCGTGAGTTTAACTCAGGAAAGGCAGACTAAGAAAGCTTGACGAGGAGCCAGACTTTCAGACAAAAGAAGGCTCTTGCACAAGTTTTAAGTGTGCAGTGAGAGAGCAGGCTGTGATAGGGACAAAGTGGTGGGGCTTGGTGGAAAGACCAGAGACTAACTAAGGAGACCACAGGAGTGGGAGCTGAGAGATCCTTCACACGTCCCCACGCACGGCCCAGACCTGTCATAGATTCCTGCAGGGACAGGCAGGGACAGGGCACAGAGACCCTTCAGGTGCCATCGAAGTAAGCTCAATGCCACAGGGCAAGTCTGTTTAAAGAGAGACTACTCAGATCCAAGACTCCCCTTAGACCTTCCAACAGACAGAAACCACTGCGGAGCCCAGCCAGTGACGGAGGCGAACGCTTCAGTCCAGCAGGTCAGTCGGGGTCCTTCACCCTTTGATGACCACAGTGGCCACAGCAAAGGCCAGCCTGGTACAGAATGAGCTCCCGAGAGGCTGTGATGTGGGGGTTCACGTGCACAGCGCGCCTGGTCCCCATTCTGATCTGAGGGTGGCATATAGGCCACCAAGGATCAGCGCAGGTGGCTAGGTGATGAGGGGAGCAAGATTTCCCCATGATATGTAACAAAGCCATAAGCATGGTTTTGCCTGTGTATGGTCTGCATAATGCATGTCCCCACATGCGCAGCAGAGGCTGGGGCTGAATCGCTCATGGAGCATGCTTGGAAAAGAACAGGTCGGAAAGTCCTGCACAACGCAGCTGTCTCATCCTCTTTTGAAGGTGACCCTGATAGGAGGTGAGACAAGCACTGGGGTCCTTCTAGAAAATCAATCAATAGAAAAAAAAAAAAAAGAAAAGAAAACCTTCAGCGGCCTGGAGAGATGGCCCAGTAGATAAAGCCCCTTGCTTGTAGAACCTGAAGACCTGGGTTTGATTTCCCAGTGCCCATAGAAACCAGATGCACAAAGTGGCACATATGTCTGGAGTTCATTTGCAGTGGCAAGAGGCCCTGGCATGTCCGTGTTCATTATCTCCTCTTCTCTTTCTCTCTTTATGCTTTCAAATGTACAAATATAAATAAGTAAGTAAATAAGAAAAAGATCATTCCAAGACATGAATCATAAAACCCAGTGTTGCAGTCAGGTTCTCATTGCTGATAGAAATCACCCAACCAAGAGCAGCTTGTGGGTAAAAATGAGGTTTATTTTGGCTTACAGGCTCCAGAGGGAAGCTCCATGATGGCAGGGAAAATGATGGCATGAGGAGAGGGTGGACATCACCTCCTGGCCAACATCAGGTGGACAATAGCAACAGGAGAGTGTGCCAAACACTGGCATGGGGACACTGACTATAAGACCCATAAGCCTGCCCCCCAAAGTACACTCCCTTCAGGAGGCATTAATTCCCTAATCTCCACCAGATGAGAATCTAGCATTCAGAATACCTAAGTTTATGGGGGACACCTGAATCAAACCACCACACCCAGATACCATGGCATTCGTTTGGTGGCTTCAGTGATGTAGTTTAAACAGGGACATTGCCATCCCTGAGCCCATGAGGGAAGAGCTTCTCCTTGCAGCTTAGATAAGACCCCAGCTTCTTATTGTACCCACAAACACCCATGGCCTCCCTCCTTCCTTGGTCTCCAGCCTTACCTCTGGCCCAGTTGCTGCTCTGATTCCATCCCTGCTCAGAGGATTCCGCCAGTGCCTTGAGCACAGTAGCCCCTGTATAGGGCTCGGGCATGCTCTTCCTTCTGAGAACCCCTGCCCGCCCACTGCTCCTGTTAATTCCCACCCACCCCTTAGGTCTTGAGTGTTCCTTCCCCTGAGCCAGCTCTCCCTCCAGTCTAGCTTATTTTTGCTAATGAATATTCTTGAGTTTGTGCATGGTATTTAATGTTTTTTTGGCAATTTGCCTTCTGTTTAATGTATGTCTCCCATATGCCTCACAAAAGCACAGTTCAGTTGTGTGCGTCTGGCTTCAAGATCTCCCTACCCATTTGTCCCACCCAACTTTGTCTCTGTGGAAGTATGAGCGTGAAAGAGATGGAGAGGCACAGGGTTCAGAGTGGGCAGAGGCAGGAGCGGGTCACCCATCCTGACCTCCCAGGTCCCTGTTGAGACTTCCTGACCCGGAAAGGAAGGCTCACGGCAACGGGAACAGAGAGGAGCCGCAGGGTCCCAGGCAGGGCTTTGGTACGACTGAAATGTTGCTCATCCTTCCCCTCTGCCTGTCCACAGCCCCTGTTTGCAACGCATCCAAGCAGCTGCCTTATGGGGCTGGAATTCCAAAAACCACTTACTAGACGCACACCTCGGTAAGTGTGGGCATGCGTGGCCCAGGAGTCACAGCCACACCCCTTCACATCACTGTGTTGTCAGCAAAGCACCCCTGAGAAGGACCTAGAAACAGCCATTGAGGGTTAGACAGGCAAGTAGACAGGCAGGTCTTCCTCACTGCCAGCCAGGATATCCGTGCTCCTCGGGGCACTCCCCAAACCCTTCTGCTCCCTTCCCTCCGAGCCTCATGCTGGCTCGCTGCCCTAATTGTTGCCTTTCATTACTTCCTTATCACCTGTCGCTCCGTTCTAATCTGGGGCTTTGTGAGGATGACTAATTAAAGTCAGAAGGTTCTTAAAAGTGAGGATTGACCTGCAATTCAGTCCATCCTCTAAGCAGGATCAACCCTCAGGTTCCTGGCCGAGAAGAGATATATTTAAAAACACATCCAGACAATCAGCTCCTCAGACGTGTTCGCGGAGTCTCGTGACTCCTAATTGTATGCTCGGTTTACCACCTAAGAAAAGCGTGCCTGACAGAGGACACATGGGAATTGCAGATTATGTGCCAGACGCACAAAGGTGAGGCAAGCACAAGGTGGTACATGCCCACTAGGTGGTGCAATCACCTGAAGCTGGATTTCAGTGGCGGAGGTCCTGGGGTGCCAATTCTCTCTCTCTCTCAAAAATAAAATTGGTCAGGACAGTTGCTCACTAGAAAACATGCTGATTTGGGAGCTTTGGCCTCCAGACTTCTGTAGAGACAGGGAAACCTGGATCCTGAGCAACATGTCTTGCTCAGACTTGATGCATCTGGCCTGCTGAAGAGCCACAGTGGGAATGTGGAGCCTCTGACACCTTGCTGGGGGGGGTGGGGAGTTCTGCCCCAAATAAGCTACCATTTCTTAAACCATCTTCCTGTCTCATCCAGAACACCTGCATGCTCATTTCTCCCTTGGAGACCCAAACCTTCTCTATCACTTTTACAAAGGGAACAAGGAGAAAGATATCAATTTACCCTGAGTTTATGAGGGACAAGCACTAGGAAGTCAGGAATGTGGGGCCTGAGAAGGTCTAGTCAATCAGGGATGGCTGGCTTTTACTGAGCCATCTGTATCCACGAGTAGTTCTTATGTCCTCATATGTATTAGTTAGTGCATTCACAAAGGAAAGAAATATTCCAGGCTTAGAAATGTCAAGGGACTTCTATAAACTCACACAACTGGCAAGGACAGAGCCAGAAACATAGACCAAGTCAAGTTCTGCAATATATATATAGTATATATATATACATGGCTTAGGAGATGGCTCAGTACTTAAAGGCATCAACCAGACTGCCAGCCAGGGTTCAGCTCCCCAGTACCCACATAGAGCCAGATGCACAAAGTGGTGCATGCATCTGGAGCTCTTTTGCAGTAGCAAAAGAGCCTGTCATGTCCGTCCAAACTCTCTCTGCTTGAAAATAAATTAATAAAAACATTAAAAAGTGAAAAGATGTGAATTAATTTGAATTGCTTGAACTAAACGAACTGACTTGATCCTATTCTTACAATGATTCATGGGAATTCCAAGCCTTCATATGTCCTTCAACAGATGCAGACAAAGGGGCGAAAGAGAAGGCGACGGCCAGCAGACACAGTGGAGTAGAGCTGTCTGCGGTGCTGAACTGACACACGGGAGGCTTTCGTCTGCCTGGCTGGCAGTCTTCTCCTCACTAACGTGGGAATAGAACCATCTACCTCCGAGAGCCGTGAAACATCTTGAGCACTTAGCTTATCCACATTGCTGGAAATATGCCAAGCTCCTTGGATTCAGTAACACTTTGTTAAGTGCCATCTTTGAGCCACATGAATGTTAGTGACCATCCGCACTCAGTGTGATGGTGTGATAGTCGTATGTGGTCCATTGCCGACCTAAGTGTTATTCAACATGCTGTTGCTGTCGTGATAGCATTGACCATAAAAGTAATATGGCTCTGCCAAGCCTGCAGCTAACTGTCTGGATAGAAGTTCCGACTAAGACTTAGCTGGCTCCCAGGGGCTATTTTAGTAATGTTTGGAGACCTTTGGGGAAGTCCTGCTGTGGAGGCTGTCTTATGAGCAGGGACCACGTGGGCTAATCCCCCTGATAACAGTGTGCAGTTTGAGAAAACCCCCACACTGTAAATGACAGACCATGCTGCTGATTTCTTTCTTTTTAAAAATTTTAATTTATGTATTTGCAAGCAGAGAGGGAGAAAGAGGAGATACACCCAGAGAGAATGGGCATGCCAGGGCCTCAAGCTACTGCAAATGAACTCTAGATGCATGTGTCCCCTTGTGCATCAGGCTTAGGTTGGTACTGGGGAATTGAACCTGAGTCCTTTGGCTTTGCAGGCAAATGCCTTAACTGCTAAGCCATTCCTCCAGCCCAAAGGTCAGGTTTTTGTTTTTTGGATTTCATTTTGTTTATTTGAGATAGAGTGAGAGACCGAGAGAGACAGAGAGTAAGAGAAAGACCTCAGCCACTAAAATTGAATTCCAGATGCTTTCATCACCTTGTGGGCATGTGCAACCTTGTGCTTGCCTCCCCCTTGTGTGTCTGGCTAATGTGGGATCTGGAGAGTTGAGCATGGGTCCTTAGGCTTCACTGGCAAGCGCCTTAACCGCTAAGCCATCTCTCCAGCCCTGGCGATCTCTTAATGAACCCCTTTCAGCTACCATCTTGAGCTGATCAGGATTCTGCACCCTAAAGGACGAGGAGAGACCACAAAAAGGTCAAAAAGGTGACAAGGAAGCCACTGCACGGGACAGCCCCTGAAGGTCAGGAGCCAGTATTTTGCTCTCCCTCGCACCCCACAGGGCAGCTTGGTGAGGCTGAGCCTCCAGCCTCTCGAGTCCCCAGTGGAAACCGTCCCTGGTTGAGAAGATGTGCAAGAGCGTGTCTGCTGGGCCCCGTCTTGGTTTTCAGCTTCTGTGCTGTGAACTGCGTGGACACGATGAGCAGCAGGGGGCTGGAGGGAGAGAGGAGGACAGCTACCAATAACTGGAAGAATAATGGAACATTGATCAGCTCCTTACCACAGCGGGGGAGATGCCTTGCCGAGCCCCAGCGCTGTCAGGCAGCGCCGTTCGAACGCCTGGATGGATGGCCTCATTTAGCGCCCATCAGCAACTCTGCACGCCAAGGAAATTGTGCCAGGTCCGTTGCTCTGGGCTGGATACAGAGACTAGGTGCCCTCTTCCCTCCACTAGAGCTAACTGCCAACTTCAGACTCAGGCAGTTTGCTTTTTTCTCAGACATGGGGGGAGAGTAGAAGAGAAGAGTCCCTAGAAAATTCCTGCGGCTGTCTCCACCTATGTTGAGCAGTCTCCCCGCACCGTCGAGGTTCTTGCTGCAAGGCAATGGGATGCAGTGCATCCTCCTCAAGTTCTAAATGCCTCCAGCAAATAAAGGTTCAGACTAGTGACAAAGCCTTCTCTATTGTTTTATTTATTTAATTTTTAATTTTTATTTTTTGGAATTGTCTTGAATGGCTTGTGAGTTTTCTTTAGAAGAAGTGAAACGTTTCTGTCTACACACGAGGGGTTGTGGACTCTCTCCTGGGCAGTGATGCTATGGAAATCACGTGTTGCCCCCTCACCACTCCCCAGATCCCAGTTCCTCAGCTGTCAAGTGCAGACAAGGTAATGTACCTGCAGGAAGGGGTTCTTATGAACATAAATGAAGATGAATGCTAAAAGCAGGATGAAAATTAGGCCATGACAGAAAGCTGGCTGCTGAGCCCACCCGAGGGAGAGTGGTATGTGAATACCGTCTGTTTCTTTGTCCTCGCCTGGTCTTGGAGCCTTACATGGTGCCCCAGCCTCAACACCCAAAGAGGGACAAGCAACGCGAATGTGTGGGTTCAATGGCTGGGTGCCTCTCAGGAAGATGAGCCTTGCTGAGCAGGTGATGGGAGTAGAGAAACAGGTGCAGAATCGAACTGCGGGGCCAGAGAAAGAGAAGAAAAGGAAGGAGAGGAGAATGTGAGGTTGGAATGGGGGGGAGGGAAGCAGAGCACAGCTAATGACAGACGATTGGCAGTTGCAGGTCCTGGAGTTGTCTGACACCCAGCAAGGCGCAGAAACCCTTCGCCGGGTCTTCCGTGACCGCTCATGCTGCTGCTTTGTGAATGAAGGGGGGTCGAGTTTGGGGGCTTCAAGGTTGACACAAGGTCAGCTGAGCTTGCTCAGGCTACACTGAGAAAGACTAGCTTTCTTCCACTGGTGTGATCTCCTAGACTCCTTCATTCAAGTCCATAGACTGGCTTGACTGCCAGATTACAGGTGATATGCTGCGCCGGCCCAAATCTTCACAGCGTTCCTTTTCTTCATTCCCTTCCAAATCCATCAACATATGTATCGTATCACTTTGAAAAGGTGAAGAGTTGGAGGGAGAGAGAGACAGGGGATTCCAGCCACCACACTGAATCTACATCAGCTTTTCCTTGTAACCAGAGCCTGTTTAGTATGCAGCAGAAACTTTAGGTTTGGTGTTGGACATAATTTAATAGTGTGCATTAATAATAACTGTAATTTTCTCTGTGGTCAGGATACTAAGAAAATGAGGAGCGCTTCATCTGCATCACACAGATTAGTAACCAGGGCAGACATTCAAACTACAGCTAGGAACAAAGGCCTGCGAGGGCCGGAGCATGGGTGCACAGCGCACTCCGAAGCGCGGAAAGTGCCCGGGGGTTGTTACTGTTACGTCTGCTCATGCTGAACACACGGTAATGTTGTCACCATTCTATGGATACTGAAATTGAGACCAAAGAGGATAGAACGTGGTTTTGTTCCTTGGGGAAACTGTCCAGATTTTAAAAATATTTTTTATTTTTATTTATTTATTTGACAGAGAGAAAGAGGCAGAGGGAGAGAGAGAGAGAGAGAGAGAGAGAGAGAGAGAGAGAGAGAGAGAGAGAATGGATGAATCAGGGCCCTCAGCCACAGCAAATAAACTCCAGATGCATGTACCACCTTGTGCATCTGCCTAACATGAGTCCTGAGGAATAGCACCTGGGTTCTTTGGCTTTGCAGGCAAGCACCTTAACCACTAAGCCATCCCTCAAGCCCACTGTTCAGATTTTTTAAGCTCAACTTTTTTGTTTATTTTTATTTATTTATTTGAGAGAGAGAGAGAGAGAGAGAGAGAGAGAGAGAGAGAGAGAGAGAGAGGGAGGTAGAGAATCGGCACATCAGGGCCTCCAACCAGTGCAAACCAACTCCAGATGCATGCGCTACCTTGTGCATCTGGCTTATGTGGGTCCTGGGAAATTGAGCCTTGAACCAGGGTCCTTAGGCTTCACAGGCAAGCACTGAACCACCAAGCCAACTCTCTCCAGCCTCTATGCTCAATTTTTAAATGTGTTATCGTTAATAGTCACTTCATGATGCAAGATGATACATTCTGAGAAATGCAATGTTAGGTAATTTTTGTCTCTTTGTGGACATCACAATATACTTTTCTGTGGCAACTAAGATGATTACAATGCCAATGGGTGATACAGTGTGATGGAATGATGGTCATATGTGGCCCAGCACTGACTCAAAATGTTGCTATTCCACAGCCAATTGTATTTGGTGTCGTTGGGATGAGGAAAGATAGAGAGAGATCCACATCTTCATACTGCCCTTTCCTACATATCTTGCCTCAGCAAGCTTTTCTAGGCAATTCATGGCCATCACACTCTTTTTGAGGGGAGGAGAATATCTGGCTGGCCACCAGCTCCTAGCTTCATATTCTAGGGAGGAGTTGTTTTGGGGACGTGGCTACCCAGAGTCTCACATTTCCCAGCCCTTGGTAGAACCCCGTATGATGTTTAATCTTCATTGTCAAGTATAAGGGACTCCGAATCACCATGGAAATATACCATTTGGTGTGTTTCCGGAAAGATTTAATTGGGCAGAATAGACCCACCTTATGTGGGGGCAGCACCATTCCATGAACTTGGCCTCAGATTGAATAAAAAGAAGATGTGGGCACCAGCACTCCCCTCTCTCTCTCCCTGCCCCTCCTCTCTCTCTCTTCCCCTCCTGACTGTGGGTTCAATGTGACTGGCTCCCTCAAATTCCTGTCGCCATGCTTTCTCTACCATGATAGATTGTACCCTCAAACTGCGAGCCAAAAGAAACCCTTCCTTCTTCAAGTTGCTTTTATCAGGTATTTTGACACAGAAAAGAGAAAAGTAAATAATAAACTTGTATTATTCAGGGCTTTTTAGAGGAGTAGCACTGATAGAATGAATATATATATATTAGAAAGGAGATTTATTGGATGAGTTTACAGGATATGGGATGGGTACTCCAAAACGGCTGTCTGCAGGTAGAGAGTCTGAGAACTGAGTAACTGTCCAGTCCATGGGCTGGATGCCCTGGCAGTCCCAATCTGAAACTGAAGGCTTGAAGGATTCGTGAAGAACCTTTGATCTTCAGTCGACACTGATTGGAAGGCTATGTTCCAATGCTCATAAAGAACAGGGTATGGTTGGAGACATGGCTTAGCAGTTAAAATGCTGGTCTGCAAAGCCAAAGGACCCAGGTTTCATTCCCCAGGACCCATGTAAGCCAATGCACAAGGTGGCACATGCCTTTGGAGTTTATTTGCAGTGGCTGGAGGCCCTGGTACATGCATATTCTTTCTCCCCCACCTTTCATAAAAATAAATGAAAATGAAAAGAATGGGGTAGCAGCAAGAAGGTAGACTAGACACAAACACTAGTAAATACCAAGTCAGTCAAAAGGCCTTAGGACACCCAGAATAACCCACACTAAGCCATCCTCTGTGAGCCTTCCGCAAGTGAAATGGTCAGTGGCAGTTCCTTAGAGATCAAGAATGAATTTCTAGCTCAAAGATTCAAGCTCTTAGAACAAGTCCTGGTGGTGATTGATGAAGAGCTGTGCAGGACAGCTTACCTGAACATGCCAGAGGGCTTCTCTCAACTATCTATGGCCCTAACCACCTGCACGGCTGAGAGGTATTATGTTTGGTCGAATGTCATCACCAGCATCTGTCTAAAGAGTCACGGCAGGAACAAGGCAGCCAGTGCAGCCCTGCGTAAAGTCCCGAAGCAGCTTCACACACCACCACTTTGTGCAGCTAGTTTTATGTGTGCATTTGGGAATTAAACCTGGGCCATCAGGCTTTGGAAGCAAGTACCTTTAATCACAGAGCCTTCCTTATGTCCCAGGATTTATTTACTTTTAATATTTTATTTATTTCAGAGGGAGAGAGAGAAAGAGAGTGAGAATGGATGTGCCAGGGGCTCCAGCTACTGGAAATGAACTCCAGATGTATGCACCACCTTGTGCATCTGGCTAACATGGGTCCTGGGGTATTGAACCTAGGTCCTTTGGCTTCACAGGTAAATGCCTTAGCCCCTAATCCATCCCTCCAGCCCTTATTTTATTTATTTATTTTAAAGCAGCAAGTCACTGTAACTAAAATAAGTGGTCTCCATGTCGTGGAATGTGTGAGTGGCTGACGCATGATCTTGGATTTCTATCAACACTGAAGCAATATAAATGCTATTTTGGGTTTAAGTTGTTGATTTGTGTTTTGTTTGTGTTTTCTCTTTACTTTGTCTTTTGGATTTGTTTTCTAAGACAGATGCTTCCTCTTAGTACAGACTAACCTCAAATTTGAGATCTTCCGGTCACAGCATCCTGAGATACAGTAGAATCACAGGTGGGCATTGCCATCCCCAGCAGCCAGTGACAGCACTTTGAAGAATAAAATTCAATTTTGACATATTTTTCATGCATGAACTGGTCCTGCATTAATTAGTTGTGAGTTTAAATAGCATGATGTTTATTTCCAATAAAATATAGATTACTTATCACAAGCTATTTCCTTTACATGTTACTTCATCCCAACAAGTGAAAGCCATACTAAAAATACACTCACCCATGTTTGTTGTCTAAAGTACATGTGTGTGCATCTGTTTTCATGTGTTCACATTTGGGCACGTTGGAGTATATGAGTGTGTATTTACACTTGTGTATGTTATATTCATGCAAGTGCATCTGTGTGTCCATGTGCATGCATGTGTACATGTGTTGAAACACATATGCATGTATGAGTGCACGTGAGTATGCACACATGTGATTATGCATGCATGTCAGTATGCCTAGGTGTGAGCATGCATGTGGGTTTGCAAGCATGCTTGCATGCATGTGTCTGTTCCCCCTACGTTTGTGTGCGCATTTGTGTATGAACATCTGCATGTGTGCACATGTGCATTTACCTTAGGTGTGTGTTTGTATGTAGACTTGCATATTTATGTGTGCATGCATTTGGGGACACTTGTGTGCTTGTGGGTATGTGTGTATGGGTGAGCATTTGCACACGTGTCTATTTGTCACTTATGCCTCTGTGTGTGCATGTGCGTGTGCCTCTGTGTGTGCATGTGCGTGTGCCTCTGTGTGTGTGCATGTGTGTCACTGCACATGAGTATGTGTCCATAAGTGTGTGCATGCCCATGAGCGCGTGCTGTGAGTATGCTTGCGTTTTCAGGCCTGTGGGCTTGTGTGCCTCTTTCTAAGTGCATTCAAAAGTACCCGAGTGCCTGCAGCCTGTGATTATTTGTGTGTGTGTTTGTGTATATATCTGTCCATGCAGATGCAGACGCGCACTGCCTTAGGTCTGCATGTGGACACGGGTGAGTGCCGTCTGAGCAGCTTTGCGGTTTGTACATCTACTGCGGAGCTGTATGATGACTTCCTCTGCCAGTGTATTACTTCATTACTACACATCGGCACGTTAAACTGTTCACCTTGTGAACTTGGACTCATACACCATAAGACGACAAGGACATTGTCCACCGCCCAAGAGTTCAGCTCAAAATTAACGCCCTGCTTACATGTTTGTTGTCTTCGTCTTGAATAATAATGGGAACAGGAACGTGAACCTTCTGCTAATAGCACAAATACATCAGCCCCATCAACTGCTTGTGTGAGTTTCCGTGGCAAATCAACTTTCAAATGTAGTTGAGTTATAAAGGAAAAGTGTAAGACTCCATGAAATGTCTGGAGCATATTGAGCCTTAAAGGCACAAAGTAGTTAGATATTTTACAGTCCTTTACTGTCTCTGGCAACAGGACATATCTGCCCAGTTGCCTTCATAGGCAGAAGTATGATAATGATAACACTGGTCTTCTAGATGTCCTGGTGGGCTTTCAGGAATGTTCCATGCAGTAAGTAGACGCCCCTACTGTGTTCCATTTTACTGTGTCCTCCCAGACTAGCTCACTTTGCCTAATGGTATTGGCCAAGGTGGCTGAAAGTAACCTGTTCCTCACTGTTCTGCACTCCAACTCTATTGAACATTTTCTTTGGTCTGGACTTTATTTAAAACTCTGTTGCCTTTGTTCAGTGTGAATTTGTAATCTGCGTGAAGTCTGTGTGCTGTGGAGGGAAGTAGAGAACAGGCAAACATGTAGGGGCCAGAAGCACACTGATTGTCATCAGGTTCTGTTATAAAGTAAGGACACAGGTAGACGCTCCTTCCCAACACCATGGCAGAGGTGGACAAACAGACAATTAGTAAATAGGGAGCCTATGTCCATGGCATGGGTGTGTACAAAGTGTCCTGACACCTGGCAGGAGGCTGTATAAACCTGTGTGGTGATTTGATCCAGGTGTCCCCCATAAACTTGGGTGCTCTGATTGCTAGGTTCCCAGCTGATGGAGATTTTGGAATTAATGTTGCATGGAGGTGGTGTATTTTGGGGGGCGGGCTTATGGGAATTATAGCCACTTTCCCCTTGCCAATGTTTGGCACACTCTCCTGTTGCTATTGTCCACCTTATGTTGGCCAGGGGGTGATGTCCACCCTCTGCTCATGCCATCATTTTCCCCTGCCATCGTAGAGCTTCCTCTCGAGCCTATAAGCCAAAATAAACCTCTTTTCCCAGAATCTGCTCCTGGTTGGGTGATTTCTACCAGCAATGCAAACCTGACTCCAACAGTAAAGTGGTACCGAGGCATGGGGTTGCTGCTGGACACCTGACTGTGTGGCTTTGACCTTTTGGAGCTAATTTTCAAGAGGACTGTGGAAGGATTTGAAACCTTGGCCTAAGAGATGCCTTGCAGTGCTGTAAGTACAACTTGGTGGACTATCCTGGTCAGAGTTGAAAGACCTGAATGCAGTAAGAACTATGGACTGTGAGGTTTGGATTATGAGGATGAGAAAGAGCTTTGCTTGGACTGGGCTAGCAGTTTGTATGAGAATCTTGCTGTTATATCCGTGTCCTGAGTAGCTGTGCAGGGTTGCTTCCAGTAGAAATGAACTGATGTGAGCAGAGGGATATGGCACAGAAAGAAATCTTTAGGACAAAACAGCTGCCTGTTCAGCTGTAATTGAGAAATTACAACCTTTGAAATTGGGCCAGCTGACCTGCACTGGGGCAACGGGAAGAATGTTGACTCTTTTGAAGGGGGCTGAGTGCTCAAGGAGTGTCCTGTTCTTCAAAGTCTGCTTTATTCCCCCATGGATTAACAAATTGGCACCCAACCTGGTATTATGGAGTATAAGAAATGCAGGAAAGAGAGGGTCATTGAGTTTGCAACATAGTCTTGTGTTTTGGAAATGGTCATGGACAGTGTGAAGCAGGTTTGCTGGATGCCTGCATGGAGACCCCTTGGGGCTATGAGGATGAACCATGGCTTGCAGTGGAGACCCAGTGGAGATGCTGGGACCACAAGATGGCTGCTAAGAAAAGCTGCTGGCCCTACTGAAGTTTTCCAGGACTGTGAGTAACCTAGCTGGAGGGGCAGAATTGGAACTCCAGAGACTTGTTGCTGGTTAGAATTATCGGACTTAGAGATTTGTCACTGGCTAGAGTTATTGGACTTGAAGCTACAGAGTTTGATGTGTGCACTGGTTGTTTTCAATCTCGTATTGGTTGAATGTTTCTTTGCTATTCCCAGTGCCATCTTCTGCAGTGTTAATGTTTATTCTGTGCCATTATGGGTTTTTTTGAGGTTACTTTTTGGTATTATGGCTCAGTTAAAAGATCTTGTACTATGGGGATGTTTGAACATCATTGGAATTGATAAAAACTATGGGACTTTTAGAGTTAGATGAATGCATTGCATTTTACATCATGGATGGATGTCAGTTCATGGGGTCAGGGGGAGAATGGGGTGGTTTGATCCAGGTGTCCCCCATATACTTCGGTGGTCTGAATGCTAGGTTCTTAGCTAAGGAAGATCTGAGAATTAACGCCTCATGGAGGTGGTGTATTGTTGGGGGCGGGCTGATGGGTGTTATAGCCACTTTCCTCATGCCAGTGTTTGGCACACTCTCCTGTTTCTATGGTCCACCATGGTGTGATGTCCACCCTCTGCTCATGCCATTGTTTTCCCCTGCCATCGTGGAGCTTCCCCTCAAGCCTATAAGCCAAAATAAACCTCCTTTTCCCATAAGCTTCTTTTAGTTAGGTGATTTCTACCAGCAATGAGAACCTGACAGCAACAATGTGGATCAAGCCAAGCACCCCTAAATAGCAAAATCTGATGTATTCCCTCAGCATAGAGCATTACAACATTTCTATTACAAAAAGATATCGCAGAGAACAATGTAAAAGAGGAAGGATTTGTTTTAGCTCGTGACTTCCAAGGTTTCAGCCCATAGTTCTTGGCTCCACTGATTCTGAGCCCATGGGGGGGAAAAAAAAAACCCATCATGGTTGTGAGGAGGAGACTGTTCAGTTCAGGATGGGCAGGAAGTGATGAATGAGGAAGCGACAGAAGACTAGCTATAACCATCAAAAGCACACCACCAACGCCCTACTTCCTCTGACTAGTCCCCACTGCCTAAAGATTACAGAACCTTCCAAAATCTTTCCACCATCCAGGGGCCAAGCATTCAGCACAAGATCCTGTGGAGGACATTAAATACACTGTCCCCTTACAAAGTAAACTGTGCATTAAGTGCTCAGCCTAGCTGACAGAATAAGCAGCCAATCAAATATCTGCATCTTCTCAAAGTCCATATGTCGAAACTGTCCCTGAAGTCAATGCTGCTCGCAAACAAGACCTCTGGGAGGTGTTCGGTCATGAGGGTACAGCTTTCATGAGTGAGACTGGTTCACTTATAAAAGAGACTTTTGTGGGCTGGAGAGATGGCTTAGCGGTTAAGCGCTTGCCTGTGAAGCTTAAGGATCCCGGTTCGAGGCTCCATTCCCCAGGACCCACGTTGTCAGATGCACAAAGGGGCGCACGCGTCTGGAGTTCGTGTGCGGTGGCTGGAAGCCCTGGTGTGCCCATTCTCTCTCTGTCTCTCTATCTACCACCCCCTCTCTCTCTGTCACTTTCAAATAAATAAATAAAAATGAACCAAAAAAAAAAGATACTTTTTCCACCACATGGGGTGTGGTGAGACATCTGCTCTCTACAACCCAGAAAAGTTTCTATTCCTCACCAGAACTTTACATGTCAGTGCCTTGAACTCAGGTTTCCAGCCTCCACAATCATAGAGGGGGGAAAGAAAGCAAAGAAAATTTCTGTGCCGTAAGCGTTGCAGCCTAGCGTAATTTGTGATGGCATTGGAAGTGTATCCTTATCCGCTAGAAAACAGAGGCAAAGTGATATGAAAGGGAATCATAGCATGAGGGCCTCAGGGTAGAATAAAAGGATATCAGAGGGTTAGAGAGATGGCTAAGTGGTTAAGGGACTTGCCTGCAAAGCCTAAGGACACAGGTTCAATTCTCCAGTATGCACATAAAGCCAGATGCACAGTGGCACGTGTATTTGGAGTTCATTTGCAGCAGCTGGAGGTCCTGGAATGCCCATTTTTTCCTCTTTCTTCTATCTTTCTCTGCTTGTAAATAAATAAATAAAAATATTTTTTTTTTAAAAAAAAGGATATCAGAGGTGGAGAATCATTAAGAAGTTCTGAAATGTTAAGCATGGATGGTGTCCCACAGATAGAGAACATTGCTCATGGCTGACATGGGAAATGGCTCTAGGGAGGTGGAAATGTTCTTTATAGGGAATAAAAGTAAGGCCATTCCAGAATCAGTAGGGACAGAGATTTCAAAGAGACCAAAATAGAAAGATTTACCTTAAAAATAAAATGCCTGGTGAGTAGCTAATACATAGACAGGGAGTTTACCCCAAGGTGATAAGGCGTCTTCTTGCATGTGGCAGTGACCCTATAACTAGAATACTCTTGGACCCTATTAGAGAGCTGGCAGAGTGTGGTCAGTGCATCCTGTAGACCTGACTACCCCTTCATTTAAACCCTCCACCCTCCAGAGGCCACGCTCTGCCCACACACCACTGCTCCTTGTCAGCCTTTTCAGAAAAACAAAACAGAAATAATAGAGAATGAAGGAAGGCACCAGCCAGTGCCCAGCTAGTTATTCTGTCTCTCTCTGATGATATTTCCCCCTCCATTTCTTTCCTTCTGAGTCATTCTCCTCCACAGTTACCTTGACTTCCAGGAATGACATGGGAGATCAATAAACATCTGTGTAACAAGGCACTGAAACTCCCTCCAAGCAGCAGAGCCTTGCGGGACAGATCACCACCTCCCCCCGGATGAGATCAATGACTCCTAACCGCAAGCATGTTAGTCTGTTTTCTTGTTGTAGGGGTAAAATATCAGAGAGAAATAATTTAAATGAGGAAAAGGTTTGTTTGGGTTTACAGTTTTAGGGGACCCAGCCCCTCATGACCAGAAGGCATCCTGGCTAAGGCAGCTATGTCCATGGAGGCAGTTGGAGTTATTAAATCTTTGAAAAAAAGAAAATAGAAAGCTCTAGCCAGAAGCAGCCCTGAGCTATACCCCTCAAATGCCCACTCCCAGTGGCATTCAACTCATCTCAAACTCCCAAAGCAGTGCCCTTCCATCTGGGGAACTGAGCCTGTGCGAGATATTGAAGATCCAAATGGTCCCACACCTGAGTTACCCCCACAGAATTGCAAAACGCCAAGCATGAAGAGAAGCTTTTAAAATATTTATTTAAGACAAAGAGAGAAAGAGGGAGAGAGAGAGAGAGAATGAATGGGTGAGCCAGGGCTTTTAGCCACTACTAAAACAAACTCTAGACACATGGGCTACCTTATGCATCTGGTTTACATGGGTACAGGGGAATTGAACCTGAGTCCTTAGACTTTTTAGGCAAGTGCCTTAACCGCTAAGCCACCTCACCAGCCCACTAGAAGTCCTTTATACCTTCCAGAACTAAAGCAAATTTCTGTTGGGTGCAAGAATCTCTTACTAGCCCTTGTGGACATAAGACAGGCCATAAGAGCTTGTGCGTTTTGAGGCAATTGTGCTAAGCATCTATGTTCCCCTGCTCTTCCATCCTCTCCATCCTCCCTCCTGCTTCATAGACTCCGTGCCCTCCAGCTCTAGGTTGTATTTTGTCCATGGTGGGTACCAGCAAGAGGCTGAGGGGGGAAGAAAAATGAAGCCATCATCACCCTTACACTCTGCTCCTGGCCACGTAATGATGGATTGGTTACACCTTTCTACCCAAGACCACAGATAATGCAAAAAAATCCACACATAGATAATGCATGTGCACACACACACACACACACACACACACACACACACACACACACATCCCTCCCATCCTTGGGTCTGGAGTGCCTATTGCACCATCCCTTATTTTACTAAATCTTGCTCACATTTTGCAATAACCTCCTTGTCTACTTTCCTCAATAGCATGCTCTGGATAGATCATTCACTTCCATCATGATAAATAACTCTGATAGAACGTATGTAATTTCAAAGCTAGAGATTCATGCTCTTCTAAACTCTCGATAAAATAAGAAATAGAGATGCATCCATTATCTATTATTGCACACATGACCAAATAACTACAAATGAAATTATAATTGTATGGAAAGTTGAGGGAGAGATGAAAAGGGGACTAGAACACTCCAATGACCTAAATTAGCTGCCTTCTACACCAAAAAGAAGAAATAGAGAAATTTCTAGGACTTACATTTAGAGGGGAAAAAAATCAATGAACACTTCTAAATTAATCCAAATCAAACACAGCCATGGTTGTATGCTGTGTGTGTGTGTGTGTGTGATATTTGGGGACTCAAATCCAGAACTTTGCTCATGCTAGGCAAGTGTTGCACCACTGAGCTCCTTCTAAGCCATTGGGGTTTAAGGGCAGTGTCACTCCATAGTCCAGAATGGTCTCAAAGCCACAGTCCTCCTGTCTGAGATGATTTGTGGTGGACACTGCTACAGTGACGTCTAAAGTCACCAGGTAGTTATCAGATATCTGTCTATTCCACGTCTCAGATCAACACTCATTGCTGCTAAATAAATCACTCAGTAATGGTTGCATCATCTCCCCAGGACATATCAGCAGTGTTTGCTGAAATGTCTTTCAAGCAGTAGTTTTGGACCACACACCTCCTGAAGCATGGAGGTAGGAGATGGTCTGAGATGCTCTGGGAAGTGATACATTGATTGCATGGGAATGAGCCCACATCCAGAAGACTCTCCTGTTTCAATATATTCCAGAACACCTCTGCGAAGTGTTTTATGAAGGATCCCAAAAGGTTATAGTTGCTTAACATCTTCCTATCCCAGCAGCTGTGGACGTCAGGCCAAGAGATTTTCTCCACACTCTGCATCACAGCTGGGCACCTCTGTGCTAATTCAATTGAGTATGGCAGTGCTTTTAGAGCCAGGATTCAGACATCATTTTTTTTTTTTTTGCACATGTCTGATGTGTTTTTCCCTTTTTGGATAATAGAGTAGAGCCAGAATATGTCCCCCCAAAATATGCCCCTGGGTATAAAAATATTTTTTTTACAAAGAAAATTTACATCTACAAAGGAGATCTCCATCTGTAAGGGTAATTCCCTCTGAGCCAAGATGAGAAGGATCCGTCAATCATAAGACTGCTATCAAAGGAATGGCTCACATTTCAATCTGCATGGCAACTTTGCCCTTCATGCTGGCCTTCCCTGTTCATCTCCCCAGAGCCAGCCTCTCTCCCACCTTCTTTGTTTCAAACTTTGTTTGAAGCTACCTGATTGATCTCATTTTTTACTACTGTTTAGTATGTCTATATAAGGTATATGTATATATATATATGTGTGTGTGTGTGTGTGTGTGTGTGTGTGTGTATATACATATATATATATATATATATATATATTGAGGTAAGGTCTCACTCTAGCCTAGGCTGACCTAGAATTTGTTATGTAGTCTCAGGGTGGCCTTGAACTCATGGTGATCCTCTTACCCAAGAGCTAAGATTAAAGGTGTGCACCACCATGCCCTGCAAGAGGTATATATTCTAGTAAATTTGTTTTTATTTTCCTTCTGTTAATCTGTTCTTTGTCTAGAGTCCCAATCAAGAACTCAGAAGGATAGGTGGGAAATTATTTTCCCCCACAATAATCAACTTTATTTTAATAAATACCCAAGACTATTGTCATATCTTATCTGGATATTTTAATATGTAATTTTTTAATTTTCACAATTTTTATTAACATTTTCCATAATTATAAAAAATATCCCATGGTAATACCTCTCCCCCTGCACTTTACCCTTTGAAATTCCATTCTCCATCATATTACCTCCCCATCTCAATCATTGTACTTACATATATACAATATCAACCTATTAAGTACCCTCCTCCCTTCCTTTCTCTTCCCTTTATGTCTCCTTTTTAACTTACTGACCTCTGCTACTAAGTATTTTCCTTCTCATGCAGAAGCCCAATCATCTGTAGCTAGGATCCACCTATGAGGGAGAACATGTGGCACTTGGCTTTCTGGGCCTGGGTTACCTCACTTAGTATAATCCTTTCCAGATGCATCCATTTTTCTGCAAATTTCATAACTTCATTTTTCTTTACTGCTGAGTAGAACTCCATTGTATAAATGTGCCACATCTTCATTATCCACTCATCTGTTGAGGGACATCTAGGCTGGTTCCATTTCCCAGCTATTATAGATTGAGCAGCAATAAGCATGGTTGAGCACGTACTTCTAAGGAAATGAGATGAGTCCTTAGGATACATGCCTAGGAGTGCTGTAGTGCAATTGGGGGATAGCTCAGTGGTAGTGCTTGCCTCACATATGTGACGGTCTTGGGCCTGGGGGGGGGGTGGAAAAGATTCAATCACAGAATAAAACTTTAGAAATGTACCTAAACCATTACTACATAATTTTGTATATAATAAAAGAAACAAATCAAATTAGTGGAGAAAAATGGAGTCACTGAGAAGTGGGATTGGCACCAGGTGGGCGTGCACCCCGGCCATCCCAGCTCTTAGGAGACTGAGGCAGGAGCATCGCAAGCTGGGGACCAGCCTAAGCTGCATAGTGAGACATCAGGGACAGAAGTAGTGGAGAGGACAGTACTATCGGGAAAATAACATAGGAATACATAAAAAGATAAAATTAGAGTCATCCCAATGCATAGCAAAACATTCCAAATAGATCAGAGATGAAAGTGAAAAAAAAATGTGACAAAAGAATTTGGAAAAAAAAATGAGTGAATTTTTCTATTACATGAAAATAGGAAGATTTTCCCCTGACAATATAAAATCTACAAACATAAATGGAAAGCTTAATGAATTTAAATAAACAAAAAGCTTTGAATGTTTGTACGATCGCAGCGGGGCTGACAAGATGTGATTCCTAGACTGTTGGCGTAGAATCCCAAATCTGCTTTAACGGGATAAGAAAAATACTTTCTTCTGAGCCAAATCTTAATGACCATTGGCCAGAAACATGATTTCAAATTACCCTGCATGACACAACCCACAAAGGAGAGCACGATGGGAACCTGACCAGCCGCGGGGGGGACGTCGTGAGTCAGTGTGCGCCCTGGCGAGGTGGCTTCCAGGATCCGGTGCTTGCTGCACCGCACCCCGCTTTAGAGTTGGGAGGCAGGAGGAGCAGCAGCCTTCCTGATGGAGTTTTATGGAAAAGTCAGGATGATGCTAGGTCAGGCACTGAGTAAGTGGCTATTAAAAGTGACTAAAGATAGCCCGTGCAGGCATGCGGGTCAGGCAGCCTACAGGCTCTTAAATATGGTGGCAGTTTCTTCAGAGGATGTCAATTTGCACAGTGGAATCTTAGCATGCCAAGGACTTTGAAAGTCCACATCTGCATCTTTTTTTTTTCCCACCATCCCCTAAGCCCTCTTCTCAATGTCTTTTCCACCAGTCCAGGTGAGGAAGGCAGCAGAGAAAAGGCTACTTTCCCCCAAGCCAAGGCCTGGGAAGAGGAAACCCTCTCCTCCCAAAGGAAGACATAAATCAAGGAAGGTCATCCCTCCTTCTTCTTTTACCCTGGGATCCTCCTTGGAGAGAGTCCTATCACACATCCAGAAAAATGGGAGTGTTACACAGAGAGGCCAGCAAGCCTCACTGCAGTCTGTCTTGCTTTACTGCCATTCCTCACCCCCCAGGCACAGTCCTGTGGATGCATGTTGGTGAAAATATGAAAACCTATGCTAAAAGGCTATTAACTGAGGCACTATTAGTCAAACAAGACATGGCCACTGATAGAGAATAGTTAAGTTGACTGCAATACCAATACAATCGAGTCCTATTCAGCAGTAAAAGAAAGTGAAAGGCATGCTCAAAACTATATGGATAGGTCTTTAGCACATCAATAAGAGATTTAAAAATGGAAGATATGGGGCTGGGGATGTAGCAGAGTTGGTAGAAGTCTTGCCTAGCGAGCACGAAGCCCTCGTAAACTGGCATGGTGGCACATGCCTGTAATCCCAGCACTCAAGAGATGGAAGCAAGAGACTTGGAAGTTCAACATCACCCTTGGCTACGTAGCAAGTTCAAGGTCAGCCTGGGATACATTAGACTCTGTCTCAGAAAAGTGGGAAATATTTATTTGGTTTTCTATGCCTGGTTATTTCATTTAGCAATGATCTCTTCCAATTCCACAAATGAAAGAATTCCTCATTTTAAGGGCTGAGTATTGTGTGTACCCCCTTTTCTTCAGTCATTCGTCTGTTCACGGGCACTTATAGAAACAGAGTAGAGACATGGTTGCCAGGCTAGAGGGAGGGACGGATGAAGGAAATATCAATCAATAAGTGTGAAGTTTCAGTTAAATTGGGAGAAAATTGTAATCATCTAATGTAGTGCATGGCTACCACAGTGCATAGAATTATATATTTTGAAATTACTAAAATAGATTTCTAATGCTCTTACCACAAAAATAAGTGGGTGAGGTAATAGAAATGTTAATTAGCTTGATCGAATCTTTTCTATAATGTTTACAAAGATCGAAGCTCATAATGTTCCCTATAAAGGTACCCCATTATTAATTGTCAATTTAAAATGAACAAATAAAAAACACAATGCCCATAGTAGGCTACCACTTTTCTAATACGTT